>NC_141687.1:100213426-100813426 GCF_964263255.1 Lissotriton vulgaris | reverse complement strand
CAGTCTGGTTTCATTCCACACCGGAACACTGCTCTTAATTTGCGGTGCCTTCATGGCGTTCTCGCTTGGGCGGAGCTTCTGTCCGAGCCAGCCATCTTGGCTTCGTTGGACGCCACGATGGCCTTTGACATGATAGAGTGGCCATATCTCTGGGCCACTCTCGAGAAGTTCGGTTTCGGTGCGGGATTTATTAGTTGGGTGAGGCTTTTGTATACGCATCCGTTGGCTCAGGTTGTTGTCAACGGTAGGGTGTCCCAATCCTTCGCTCTTGGGAGGGGTACTAGGCAGGGGTGTCCGCTGTCCCCCCTGCTCTTTGCTCTTGCCCTGGAACCACTCGTGGCCTGGCTCCGATGGGAACCATCGATAAAGGGCATTCAGTGGACCCCCGATTTTGAAGACCGGGTTTCGTTGTATGCCGACGATATTCTCTTGTATCTCACTTCCCCTCGCAAACCCCTCAACGTCCTATTTGACGTCCTCACTTCTTTTGGCAAAAACTCCGGTTTGATTATTAATTGGTCTAAATCGTTGGTCTATGTCATTTCTGGTGGCCTCCCCCCCTTGCCGACTAGGTTCCCCATTCAAATTATTTCACAATCTGGCTTCAAGTACTTGGGGATCTACCTATCGTTGGACCCGGCTGTCCGCAACGTTGCTCATTGGCGTAGATTGCCGTTGTCACCACTTGGTCGAGCGGCACTGTTTAAAATGATGTCCCTGCCCCGATTCCTCTACGCACTTCAGAACTCCTTTGATATTATTCCGGCGACCTACTTTCGGGAGGTGGAAGGTTTACAGAGGAGACTTGTTTGGGACGGTCGCGCACGCATCCCTCTCTCAAACCTAATTCTCCCCTGGTATGACGGGGGCATTGCGCTCCTGGACATCAGGAGATATTATTGGGCCTCCCAGTTGTCCGCCATCAACCATGCTACGTATGCACCCGGCCTGAATCCGGCGTTTGCGATTGATAAATACCTGTTGCCTGGTGGCCACTTCAACAGAGCGCTCTACTCTCGGACGGCGGGGAGGAACCTAACGGGACCCACTAAGATTGCAGTGCGTGTGTGGAAGGATGCCAATGTGGCCATGGGGTGGAATGATTGACTGACGGGAGCGACCCCTTTGTTTGCTTCGGAACGATTGGGATGCCTCTGGACGACGAAAGGTTTCAAGAACTTGGACACGATTGGCATTAGTAGAGTGGGCGATCTTTGGGTGAAAGGTGCGGTCAAATCCTTCGCGGTGCTTCAGAGTGAGTATGAGTTAAGTGAGCGGGAGTTCTTCAGATATGCACAAGTGCGTCACGCTTTGTTGTCGGTCTTCACGTCCGGTACCACGGTCCCTGAATCTTCCCCGCTTGAGGACCGTATACTCGATGGTCATCTGCCCGATAGTACGATTTCCTTGATTTATAAGAAATTGATCAACAATCGGGCGGATCTCCTTGTACGTCTTAGGGAGGCCTGGACTGGAGACGGGTTGGAATTGGACAACGCACTATCCTCCATGAAAGAGGTTGCCATCCCGGCCGGTCTCCGTCTCGTCCAGCTCAAAATTCTTCACCGTGTGTATGGGACGGGCCCTCGTTTGGTTGCTATGGGTTTTTCTTCGGATGGATTGTGTAGGCGCGGTTGTGGAATGAGTGCCACCTTCCTTCATATCCTTTGAGAGTGCCGTGATGTCGCGGCGTATTGGCACCGCGTGCATGCTGTAATGGAGTGTGTCACTGGGGTCGCTCTGTTGCCTGAGGCTCGAAGATGTTTGTTGAATGTATGGGAGCCGAATGACTACAACGTTGCCCAGGCCCGGTGGGCGGCACTTGGGAACATGATTGCCAAAAGGGATATTGCGCAGCTTTGGGGTTCTCAACGGCCTCCCACCATGTCAGTATGTAAGGAGAACATGGACTGGTGCATGTTTAGAGAGAAGACGGTATATTTGGCTAGGGGCAAGCCTAGGGCGTGGAGTAAAATTTAGGGCTAGTGGAACGCCTACTGAGGGAACATTTGTATGCCCCCCTTCGAAGACACCCCGGACATTTCCCTGTCCCCCTGACCTCTGAGGTTCCTAGAATACTGTATTCCTTTGCTGATTTTCCTGACTTCCCCACTTCCTCCCCCCACTGGTCATCTTTATTGTCCTCCTGATTCTCTATCTGGTATGGTAGGTCTCCCCCACCGGAGCTCGACATCTTTTATACTGGTTTTCGTCTTGAGTTTTGTTCTTTTGTTCTTCTTTTTGTTCCTTTCTAAAAATGTAAAAATATTTGTATCCTGTTTACCTCCTGAGTTGCCGAGCATGTATCCTGTACTTCTGCTGGACCTCTAGGGTTCAGTTGCCGCTTCTTGACGCTGAGTAATTACTCTACATGCACTAGTGGCCGGCCCTTGTGGTTGTAGGCCAATATCTGTAATGACGTTGTTTTGCACAATAAAGTTAAAAAAAAATAATATTAATAAAAAGAATATTAACAAGTTATTCATGAATTCATAAAAAATTACTTTTCACATTTAACACTATGGCATCTCAATTAAACAAATATTAATAAATAAAAAAATAATCAATACATTTAATATAATTAAATTACTTCCACCGTAATCCCCTATAAACCCACAACCTGCTACGGTACTAATAACGCAAAATTCAAATAAAGAAGAAAGTAATAGCTATTACAAATTTTACTATATAATAAAAATACAAATAATTCTTATACAAAAAACACATCACATACATATAAAATATATACTAAAATACATAATATGAAAATAAAATCGATAATTTTAACAACTATATTCTTGCAAACTATATTAAACACTTATTTAAAACATCTATATTACTTACCTAACAATCGATATTCTTGATCTCAATACTTTTTTCTTGTGATATTTCTCATACACGATATTGTTATCTTGATATTGGTGCAAGTCGATATTTATACATCGATATTAAGGGGCCTATTAGGATGACGGGCATCCTACCGGGGTTTGGGACCGCCCGCAATAATGGTGGGGTCCTATGGGGGGTATTAGGTTGTGCCCGCCACAGTGGCTGGCACATCCTGCATTTTTAGCATTGTGGCAGGCGGTGCTCTCAGCACTGCCCGCCACAATGCTAAAAATGCATTAATGCTTTTACATAGACAAAGCGGCAGGCAGTGCGGTGTATGCTGCTTCATTTATGCAAATGTGTGTGCACCCCCACCTCTCCTTCACTCTGGGGCCGCAGGGGGCCCCCAGAGTGAAGACTGCATGCCTTTCCGTTGCAGCCTCGCCGACGCGGAAAGGCCTCTAAAAAAGCCCATCATAATATGGCTGGCGGTGTCTATTAGACACCGCCACCATAGTAAACCTTTTCCGCCCCGGTCGCAAGGCGACCGTGGCGGAAAAGCGTCGGACAGTCTTTCAGTCCACTGCGGTCCCCCCGCCATCCTAATATGGAGGGGGGGAATGTAGGTGCGGAGGGTGGGCGAATTGTCCCTGGCAATCCACCCGCCATACCCCCAAGGTAGCCAGCTGAAGCGGTTTAGGTCTGCTGTACTGGCCCAGCAGGAATTGGCTCCCCAGCAGAAATTGGCGATGGTGGTGTAAACCTACCAGTCACCGAATCCCAGTGCAACTCCCAATTCCTGCCGGAAACCATGTAGTAATAATGTGCCAGTGATTAATGCAACCAGGTCATGAGACCATAGACCCTAGTGAATTTTGACTATCCTGTAGGGGGATTGGTACAGCTGGTGTGTGTAATTAATTTGTGTGAATGTGAGCCTTGCATGGCAGTATGTGAATGTTCCAGTATTCAGTTATATGTACCTTCAGATAGTCCACACCTCAGTAAAGCCTCCCACGCAAATCTGGACCATGTTGTGTCTGAGTGAAAGACGGGTGCTAAAGCAACACAATGCACAGTCTCTGCCTGGTGACAACTCCCAAGAGTAAAGAGGTTTTTTGAGTTGCAAGAGGTTGGAGGACTATCAGACGTATTGGAAAAGGTCTGTCTTGATAATTCCATTACCACCGCAATGGCCAGAAATGGACTCACACTGAAAGCTCATCCATGTCAGAGATTTTTAAATATCATATATGCACCATCTGGTAGGAGTTCATTGTGAGTTACTGATTGAGAGGGGTGATAACATACTCAAGCAACAACCACTACTCTTGTCCGATTAAAGTGACTAGCAAACCCAAAATTAACCCTTGCTTAACCCTCTGGTAGCTGGCACAAAAGCAGTCAGGCTTAACTTGAAAGCAAAATGTAAAGTATTTATGCAGCACTTCAAACACTAATAAAATGAAAAGCATTATAGGGAAAATTACATATCAACTTTTAAAAAATAGAGTAACATTTAAATAATAATTTTAGACCAAAACAACAAAAATCTAATTAGTGGAACCTCAGAATTGCAGCTTTTAAGATTTAAGAGAAAATAACACCAATAAAGCACAAAGCGCCAACTGTGGATATCTGGTCACGCCTGACCGAGACAAAGTCACAAGTTCAGGCCGAATGCAAGGGAGCATGGGCCGGTTGCAATGACCCAGTTAGGCCCACTAAATATGAGTACCTTAAATCCTGGTTGTGGAGCATTGCAAGATCCAGAGTCAAGGGTGCATTGCGCAGCCGAGGCATTGCGAGGTCCTGGTGGGGAGATGTGTCATGCAGCATCACTTCCAGGAGGCTGCAAGCTGCAATACAAGGAACGGTTCTGCCATCAAGGATGCCATTGATGAGGGGCCGCCGATGCAAAGACCTGGGTCAAGGATGCAGCACACAACAGTTTCAATGTGGAGTTTAGTGAGGGGATGCACCTTGCAGTGGCTACAATGAGGAGTTTCGGGGAGGCAATGCATTCGTTCTGCTTGTACCACAGATGACTGGCACCTTCAGGCCCAGGTCAAATGGTTTAGGCCTGAGGTGGCAACACTTGGGAGGTAGGACTAACAACTAGCAGTATCCAGGTACTGGGTTCAAGATGGAGGAAGGGTGTTCTGTCCCTGAGGCTTGGAGTCACTCAGCTGGTCCTGCAATCAAGATGCAAGTCCTGTCCTTCTCATTCAGGCAGAAGGGCAGCAATAGCGGAAAAGAATGGAAGTCCTTCATGCAGCAAAGCAGCACAGCATTCCTTCTTCTAAGTCTTCCACAGGTTCAGATGTGTACTAAAGAGTTTGGGTTGGAGGTCCAATGTTTACACCTGTTGCCCACTTAGCAGTAGGAGTCGCTACTAGAGATTTCCATCCACGGAGCTAGGAATTTACTGGCTCCCTGTCCTGGCTCCAGTGTGTCTGGGGTCACAATAGACTAGTATCAAAAGTCTTTGTGAGAGTACTCAGGCAGAGTCTTTGTGATGTGCAAGTGTGGTAGGTGACATATCATTCCCCTCATTACCACAGGGTGTCCCATCCTGCCAATACTTAGCTGCTCCTTGTCTCACTGTTTGGGAACAATACCTAAAACTAACTGCTGACTACACAGTCATGTGACCCAGTATACAGACGACAGACACTAAATGGTTGGGACAGGAAAATGGCAACTTCCTCAAAGTGGCATTTTCAGAAATCTTGCTTTACCAAAGAGGGTTTTTAATTACAATTCTTTAGACACCAAACCTGAGCTGTTCACCTGCTCACAATTGGAATGTATCACTTATTAAATCTAATAAAATAACTCAATGTTATCCTATGGGAGAATCAGTCCTTGCAGTAGTGAAAATGAATGTTGGTGTTTTTCAATACCAGGACATGTAAACCTTAAAAATATATGTCCAACGTTTTAAATACACTGCACCCTGCCCTCTGGGTTGTTCAGGGTCTACCCTTAGGGTGACATATATATTAAAATGGAAGGTTTGGGCCTGGCAAAATATTGTTTTGCCAGGTCAGAATGCCAGTTTAAAACTTCACGCACAGGCTGCAATGGCAGACCTAAGACCTGTTTGCTGCCACAATAAGTGTTGCAGGCCCATCAGTAGCATTTAATTTACAGGCCTTGGGTACATTTTGCTAGAAACTTTCAAGTGAATTAAATATGCCAACTGGCTGTAAGTTTATTCTATCATGTTTAAAGGATAGAACACAAGGACTACATCACTGGTTAACAGTGGTAAAGTGCACTGAGTCCTAAGGCTAACTAAAAAACAAGATCAGAAACAATAGGAGAGGTGAATGCAAAATGTTTGGGGGAAGGCCTCCCTATGGCTGACAGGTGTGACAGTGACCCACTGTGTAGATCCTGGCCTCCATCCCTAGCCTTTTATCTAAGTGCCCTGACAGTGCACTAAATCTAAGTGGGCACCAACAAGGGAGCACTGGGGAATACACTAAAGGACAGCTCCTCCATTTGCCAATATATACCTTTGCCAACAATGTTTGGCTACTGTGAGGAAGGAATATCCGCTGTGGGCCCCCTTAATCAGAAATGTGTTCAAGGGTGGCGGGGTATCACTTAATAGAGCCAAAATCCACCTTTGTCTCGTGGTTGCTAGGTTCCCTCAACCAACTCATTGGCAGATAAGTTGAACCGCTGGGTTGTAGACCTCGAGATTCTGGTGGCCCGTCTACTTTTGTGTCAATTACAACATCCTTTTGGCTATTGAGATTTGCTTGTGCTTGCAGGTCGAATTAAATCTAAGACGATACTTTTAAAGAGCTAAAAAATATTGTAACAGACACAGGAGTATCAGCATATTCACCATAGCCAAAACAGAAGTCCCTTTCAAAAGTGAACAGAGGAATGGATGCTGCTCATAACCCGGCCTAAATTACCATATATTAATTGTTCATCTGAAAGATAAATCCATACGCCTAACTATCTGGAGTCCTCGTTACAGATGTATTAAAACTCAGCGGGATGTCTCTCACATCTGTCACTCATATTTGGAAAAAGCCAAGACTTGCCCAGTTAGTCCCCAAACCCAACATATCTCCAAATTAGGTAAAAGTTCCATCACTCCTTCTAGGCTGGTGCAAGGATCCGCATATATATATAATCTGGATATAATGAAATTATTAGGGTGTGGGTGGTAAACTCCCCTCTGCCAGTCAAACTCTGCCCACTCCATGCTCTGCTTGGAGCACAGGCTCCTGAAAGCACTCCACGAACCACTGCATGGTGGACTTTTTTCTGCTCCTGGCACTTCAAAATCTTGTTGGCGAGCATAAGTGAGAAAAATTGAGTGCTAGGACTAGTTAAGGCACAATTTCTCAACTTGGGCAGTCGCGGTAGGTCGCTACAGTTTGCATTGGGAAAGCTGCCGCTTGAGCAAAAAAGCCTCTTGAGCCGAAGAAAGAAGAAGCACCCTCTGGCATGGTGCGTGGTGCCATTCACACTAATTTTACAGTGTAAAACACCCTGCCTTCTCTAAAAATCAGCGTGAGCAGCGTGGCATGCCGTAATTCCACCACTTGCAGAACTCTACAGAATCCCGCAGTGTTTTTATGTAACCTTGAGGAATTCCATTGAGCGAAACTGCACAAGTTAGACCTTTAAGGTATTGAATCTGATTTAAATTGGGGACATACAAACACATCAATGCCTCCCGCTGCTGTTCCCCCTCCACTTCTCAAATATTGCTACATAACGTCCCTCTGGATCTATGCTCTCAATATCATATGGGACTCCTGGTGAAATTCAAATCAATGCACTCTCATGATTGCACAGTACGTATTACCATATGACAGGCCCAGCCAATGGATCAGCATTTGGCACGTCAGGAGTTTATTTGAATTCTCACCAATGGTGCTACAAACACTCATAAAGTTCTATCTCTTTGAACCTCTAGCCATTGATTAGCATATGTACTTTCTGTTCTTACTGCTGGGTTTGGTGACTTAGTGGACTAATGAGTCCATGAGCCTGTGTTTGACCTCATGGTCACAGGTTCAAATCCCAGTGGGTTCATTCGGCCTTTCATCCTCCTGAAGTTGATAAAATGAGAATTCAGAATTCAGTGCCTTACAAATATGTGTTACGTTATTTTACCAGGGACCAGAGATGGGTTTGTAGCATCAGGATCTGATGACAAGGAAGGATAACCCATCTAGTGGATTAGTTAAAAAGACATTGACCTGTTAAAACCTGTTAATCAGTCAATTAACTAGTAATACGTTGTTTATCAGTTAACTGTAAACTTGAAGAAGAGAACACACTCAACACATAATCTAGATAGCCTGGTAAAATAGGGGGGAAAATGTCTATGTACAGATACACCTTGGTACTTTTTTAGTGAAAGGGTCTAGGACATGGGGTGCACCTCTTGGGGATAAGGGCTTGTTAGAAATGGAGGGCTCTATTTGGCAGAGGTAGGTACCTTTGTCCAAAAAGGGACTCCTGATTCTAGTCAGGGTAAGGGGGATACATTACTAAAAACACCCCTGCTCACCCCCTTGGTAGCTTGGTACGAGCAGACAGGCGTATATCAGAGCCAGTGTGTAAAGCATTTGTGAACACATAGACTAATACAGTGTAAGCAATACAAATGGACACCACACCAGTTTCGGAAAATAAGTAATCTATATCTAAACCAAACAAGACCAAAACAACAAAAATCCACAATTCAGTAATAAAAATATGACTTTCATAGAAATAGTTCAGTTCAAAGCAAATTGTAGATGCAACACTTTTCACATAAAGTACCTAAGATGCGTTGTGCACGCAAACAAAAAGGGCCAGAACTAAGGGTATGTGTCAGTTCGTTAGACTCAGGCAAGGTGATGCTTCGGTTCTTTGCTCCAGGGAAGGTGATTGTAATGATTGAAAGCAGCGCAAGAAATCGCAGGCGCCACTAACCTGAATCCTATGCCCAGCAGGGACGACGGGATGACAGTCCTTGCCACTTCCCACTGCACGTCACCCAACAATGGGACAATCACCGCTATTGGAGTGCGCACAGCCAGAGGCCGCAAGGAAAATGAGTGGAAGGAGGTGGGGGTCACGGATCTCTTCGGTTTGGTTTCTGGGTTCAGCGGCTTATTAGGGAGTCCTCCCTGAAGGTGGGCGAGAAGACAGAGAGAAGATACTGTAACTCTGTACTGACTCACACAGTCCCACTCCCCCAATGTTCCAAGGCTTACCACTTTCGTGAATGTATATTCCGTGAATGAAGTCTGTCTCATCTAAGAGTTGAATGTATGTTTCCCCCACAGGCGTCGAAAAGTTAACTTACTTTTCAACCTGGATCCGGCAAGGAATTCCAAGTAATTCTTCCTCTCCACGATAAGGGATATAAACAAGGTAGGTTTTGTATAAGGACCCAAAATACCTCTTTTGGGTAATTTATTCTCTACGTGTATCTGCCGGTTCAAACAAGTTTGAAGAACTACGGCTCCGATAGTTTAGAACAAAAACAAAGGGGGTGCCTCCTGCACCGTTAACGATTCAAGGTTTAACACTAACAAAACGAAAAGGTATCTGAAGAGAGCGAGCCCGCTCTCCTCGAGGTTTCCCAACAACCGCAGCTCTGTTGTACTCACAGGGACGCGGCGGGTGTCTGCATCTCTGACCACGCGGGCACTTCGTCGTCGCGGCGGTTGTCTGCAGCTCTGACCTCGCGGGCACTTCGTCGTCGCGGCGGTTGTCTGCAGCTCTGACCACGCGGGCACTTCGTCGTCGCGGCGGGAGTCTGGTAGGCTGGTCACTGATTCTCCAGGCAACACTCAGATGATCAACATACAAAGAACTAACCAGGAACAGGATTGACAAGCCCCGTTTTGTTCCAGGGGTGGAGCTTAAGTAAGGTCTTCCCATTTTCCCAGATCCTAGTGCCGCTTGGCCTTCTGGGACTTGTAGTATTTCCATAGGTGACCTACAACATGATGTCTGCGGCAATCTGCCGCTCGGCCAAGGGCGATCGCTTCAGAACCCCCTCTCGAGGACTGCCGTCCCGGCGGTCGTCCTGGCTTACCGGGATAGCGTTCGTGGAATAGTGCAACCAAATCAGGACAATGCAAGTGATCCAAAGGCTCCCATGTGCGGTCTTCGGGGCCGTAGCCTTTCCACGCGACTAAATACTGGACCCGTCCCCGTAGTATACGGGAGTCCAAGATGGACTCCACTTCATATTCCTCCTGCCCTTCCACTTCCACAGGGCCCGGGCGCTCTGGCAAGCGTACACCAGGTAGGCAAGGTCGTAGAAGCGATACGTGAAATACCGGATGGATGGACCAAGACACGGGCAAAGAAAGTTTCATGGCCACTGCATTTATCACCTCGCAAACGCCATACGGACCGATATATTTAGGTTTCAGTCTGTTCGCTCCTTTGAGGTGTAAGTTACGAGTAGAAAGCCAGACTTTGTCTCCTACCTTGTATTCAGGTTCCTGTGATCTTCTTTTGTCAGCGAAGGTTTTCTGGGAGTATTGCGCTTTTTTCAAATTGTTCCGAGCCTCTATCAAGATAGCCCGGAGGTGAGCATGGTGTTCATGGATGGCGGGCACCGTGGACTCAACAGGCCACTCAAAGGGAAGCACGTTGGGGTGGAATCCGTTTAGACAGAAAAAAGGAGAACAGCCCAGTGTGGAATGCACTGCATTATTGTACGCAAATTCTGCCAACCATAAAAGGGTGGTCCAGTCGGTGGCGTTCTGTAAGGTGAAACAGCGAAGGTATTGTTCTAGGGTTTGGTTCAACCTTTCTGTCTTACCATCGGTCTGAGGATGGTAACTAGACGATAGGCGAGCGTCAATCTGGAGGATGGTACATAGTGCTTTCCAGAATCGAGAGGTAAATTGCGTACCCCGGTCGGTTATTACCACACTCGGTAGCCCATGCAGACGTACAATGTTTTGCAAGAATACTTTTGCTAATTCACCGGAGGTAGGCAAGCCCGGTAGGGAGATGAAGTGTCCCATCTTGGTGAGATGATCTATCACCACTAAGATGACTGTTTGTTTCTCACAGGGAGGCATTTCTACAATAAAATCCATGGACAAGGTATGCCAGGGTTTGGTTGGAATAGGTAACGGATGCAACAAACCCGCTGGTTTAGCATGACAAGATTTTCCTTGTGCACAAACCGCACAGTTTTTAACATATTCCGTCACATCAGGTCGTATACTGGGCCACCAGAAGGACCGTTCCACATTAGCGATTGTTTTGTATATTCCCATATGACCTCCCAATACTGAGTCATGGGCCCATTCCATCACCTTGTTTTGCAGCTCGATTCGAGGAATGTATAAGGCATGATTATGATATGCTAAATGATTCGTTTCACTGCGATGTTCCGGATCCTCGAGAACCCATGCAGGGATATCAAAGTCAGTGAGGGCGATTCTGACGTCCTCAAGAAAGTCGTCCGAAGTGATCAATGCTATGGAGGCTTCGGAGTTCTCAATGTCCTGAAGTATAGAAGGAGTCTCAACTGGTTTCAATGTGTCATCCTCCCCCAACCGAGATAGGGCATCGGCCTTACCATTTCGAGTTCCAGGTCGATATCGAATAACGAAATCGAAGTCAGAGAAGAAAAGGGTCCACCTCAACTGACGAGGCGTCAATGCCTTTGCTGTCTTCAGAAACAGGAGATTACGGTGATCCGTAATGATCTCCACGGTGTGCACAGCTCCTAGGAGATAGTGTCTCCACTCCTCACACGCTCTTTTAATGGCCAGAAGCTCCTTGTCCGTAATAGTATAGTTTATTTCACAAGGAGAGAGCTTCTTAGAATAAAAAGCCACTGGATGGAGCTGGCCGGTGGTAGGGTGACGCTGTGACAGTATCCCACCAAGAGCATATTGGGAGGCATCCGTTTCTAGAATGAAAGGCAGTTGAGGGTCAGGATGCCGAAGAATAGGTGCTTGTGTGAACTTCTCCTTGAGAGTTTGAAAAGCCTCCTCCGCTTCTGGCCCCCAGTTAAACAAGACATTTTTCTTCAAGAGGGATGTGATTGGATGGATTATCTTGGAGAAATCCTGAACAAAGCGTCGATAATAATTGGCAAAGCCAAGAAAGCTCTGAACGGATTTGACAGTCTGTGGTGTTTTCCAAGTAAGGATGGCCTCGACCTTCCTCATATCCATCCTAAATCCTTGTGCATCGATCACATAGCCCAGAAACGCCACCTGTTGGACGTGAAAAAGACATTTCTCAAGTTTGGCATACAAAGAGTTTCTTTTCAGCCTCCCCAATACTTCCTTGACATGTGTGATGTGCTCCGGGAGAGTGGCAGAATACACCAGAATATCGTCGATATAAACGATACAAAAGGACTCCAAACACCCCCGCAACACCTCATCCATGAAAAACTGGAAGGCGGCAGGGGCGTTACATAGGCCAAACGGCATCACTCGGTATTCATAAAGGCCAAATTTTGTTCGGAATGCCGTTTTCCACTCATCCCCTGTTTTTACTCTCACAAGATGGTAGGCCCCTCGAAGGTCGAGTTTGGTGAAGTACTGTGCACCTTTGAGTTGGTCCATTAAAACGGGAATCAAGGGCAAGGGGTAACGATTTTTATTCGTCACCCTGTTGATGGCTCGGTAGTCTATGCATGGACGCAACTCTTCACAGTCCTTCTTGGGGATAAAAAACATAGGGGAAGACACAGGGGAAGTAGAGTGTCTAATAAACCCCGTGGCCAAATTGTCGTCGATATAAGTTTTGAGATACTGCGTCTCTTTTTCAGTCAAGGCATATACTCTGCTGCAGGGGAGATCAGCACCCGGAACAAGATCCACACGGCAATCATATGCTCGATGTGGAGGCAGATGAGTAGCTTTTTTCTTGTCGAACAAAGAAACAAATTCGTGGTATTCATCAGGTAAGACCGTGGCACAGCAGAATCTGTCGACTGAGCAGGCTCCTGCTAAGTAAGAGGCAGGCGATGGTTCGGAGGAACCGTGAAGATTTTCCCTGTTCTGGCAATGTTCATGGCAATATTTGGATGTCATTTTTACCGTGCGAGTTGACCAGCATACTGAGGGGTCATGAAGGGTAAGCCAGGGCATGCCTAGAATGAGCCGAAATTGAGGGGCATCTATAAGGTCGAATTGGATGTACTCATAGTGATTAACTCCGTACTCCATTAATAATGCAAGGGTGTGCTGAACGACAGGTCCCGACGACAGAACGGTGCCATCTACTGCCTTTACTGTCTCGGGCGTGGTTTTCTTAATGCAGGGGATACCCATTTTACCTGCATAGGCTTGATCAATATAGTTCCCTGTGGCCCCCGAATCCAGCAGTGCGTCAACCTGAAAAGGATTCTGGTTTCTCACCTGTAGAGACACATTAATATTCATGTGCGCAACAGCGGGGTGAAGGGTGTTAGCTACATAGGGGGAGACCGGAGTGAACGGGAGTCTTGAATCAGAGGTCTCTTCCTGATCCAAGACCTTCAGTTTTCCGACGGCTCCTCCATCCTCAAGGTTGCCTGTGCTCTGGGAAAGGAGTTCTTCCCTGATGCGGAAGCCCGAGCTCTACATTCATTGATGAAATGTCCACTCTTTCCACAATACATGCACAACTTGAGTCTTCTTCTCCGGTCTCTTTCTTCTTTGGTAAGGGGGCCCCGGATTCCCCCAATTTGCATGGGTTCGGGTCCTTCTTGGGGCTTGGCTTTTTCTTCCCCCGTTTGTCGAGGTCTGATCATAGGATAGGAGTACCTCGCGTCCCCTCTGCTCCTATCCCCTCTCCGTTCCAACAATCTGTGATCCAGTTGTACCGTTAAATCGATAAGTTCTTCGCACGTAGAGGGCAATTGGACCACCTGCGCTAATACGTCCTTCAATTCCCCCCGAAGGCCTTGATAGAACAGAGAGATCCGCTTCTGAGCGGGCCAGTCTGTTTCTACTATGAGACGATTGAATGTCGTAATATATGATAATAGATCCTGTGATCCTTGACGTAATGTCATCAACTCTCGGTCTAGGGATAACATATGGGACTTTCTGTCGAACAGTTTTCGCAGTTCAAGACAGAAATCGGCAAAATTGTGAAGTACGGGATCATTCCTTTCCAACAAAGGTATGGTCCAACTGGATGCATTTCCCCCCATATAGGACATGACGAAGGCTGTCTTGGATGATTCATCCTGAAAAATCTGGGGCTTACAGAGAAAGTGAAGGCGACACTGGTTTAGGAAAGTCTCAAACTTACGCGGGTCTCCGTAAAACCGTTCGGGTGGAGCTAGTGGTATTCCATGGGTTTGTAGTATGTGTACCGTGGGGGCAGCGTCAGTGGACGTGGAAGGGGCTGCAAACGTTCCTCCAGGTTGAAATGAAGGAGGAGGGGGCAAGGTTGCAGGTCGAATCAAAGGTTTGACACTCGGCTCCTTATGAGTAAGATCGGACATTTCTCTGCGCAAGTCCGACACCTCTTTATATAAAGCTTGATTTTCAGCACGTGATGTCTGTACCTCGGTTTGTAGCTCTGTGAAGCTTTCCAACAAAGAGGTGAGGACGGCATTGGTATCCATCGTCCGGGCTGGTTAGCGTTCTTGGGCTTGTCAATCTGTAATGATTGAAAGCAGCGCAAGAAATCGCAGGCGCCACTAACCTGAATCCTATGCCCAGCAGGGACGACGGGATGACAGTCCTTGCCACTTCCCACTGCACGTCACCCAACAATGGGACAATCACCGCTATTGGAGTGCGCACAGCCAGAGGCCGCAAGGAAAATGAGTGGAAGGAGGTGGGGGTCACGGATCTCTTCGGTTTGGTTTCTGGGTTCAGCGGCTTATTAGGGAGTCCTCCCTGAAGGTGGGCGAGAAGACAGAGAGAAGATACTGTAACTCTGTACTGACTCACACAGTCCCACTCCCCCAATGTTCCAAGGCTTACCACTTTCGTGAATGTATATTCCGTGAATGAAGTCTGTCTCATCTAAGAGTTGAATGTATGTTTCCCCCACAGGCGTCGAAAAGTTAACTTACTTTTCAACCTGGATCCGGCAAGGAATTCCAAGTAATTCTTCCTCTCCACGATAAGGGATATAAACAAGGTAGGTTTTGTATAAGGACCCAAAATACCTCTTTTGGGTAATTTATTCTCTACGTGTATCTGCCGGTTCAAACAAGTTTGAAGAACTACGGCTCCGATAGTTTAGAACAAAAACAAAGGGGGTGCCTCCTGCACCGTTAACGATTCAAGGTTTAACACTAACAAAACGAAAAGGTATCTGAAGAGAGCGAGCCCGCTCTCCTCGAGGTTTCCCAACAACCGCAGCTCTGTTGTACTCACAGGGACGCGGCGGGTGTCTGCATCTCTGACCACGCGGGCACTTCGTCGTCGCGGCGGTTGTCTGCAGCTCTGACCACGCGGGCACTTCGTCGTCGCGGCGGTTGTCTGCAGCTCTGACCACGCGGGCAATTCGTCATCGCGGCGGGAGTCTGGTAGGCTGGTCACTGATTCTCCAGGCAACACTCAGATGATCAACATACAAAGAACTAACCAGGAACAGGATTGACAAGCCCCGTTTTGTTCCAGGGGTGGAGCTTAAGTAAGGTCTTCCCATTTTCCCAGATCCCAGTGCCGCTTGGCCTTCTGGGACTTGTAGTATTTCCATAGGTGACCTACAACATGATGTCTGCGGCAATCTGCCGCTCGGCCAAGGGCGATTGCTACAGTGATGAGTCGATTCCCTACTGCTGCGCAGGAGAGTTGATGTGTCAGACCCTTACCAGAAAGAAGATTATGCATCAATTTCTTAATGAGTGGGATGTGATGCGTTGATTTCTTACTGCGTTCCCCAATTGCTGCAATGCGATGATCCCGGATGATGCATGGTTTCTTGGTGTAGTGATTTCGAACTTCGGACACCTATGTAATTGATGATGTGTGCCGCAATTACTCGAGCCGTGGGCAGGCGCTGCATCAGTTTCTTTAGTGATGTGTCGGAAACAGGCACGGATGCATCACTATTCTCGTTGCTGTGTTGCTTTTCCAGCTTCCAACAGCCAGAACAACCTCCAGAGGACCAGAACAGCTACTTGTACCTCTCGACAGGTCATAACTCCCAGCAAGGAAGTTTAGGGGAGCTGGGCATGAAGTCTTTATGTCCCTGAGACTTCATAACAGGAGACCAGTTCTTCTTCAAGCCTCAAGGAGGGGAGACAGCAAACAGCAAAGTAATTTCCCCTTCCTTGGCCGAAAGAAGCCACTGCAGGCCAACCCTAGACAGCAAACAGCACAGGGGCAGTATTCCTCCTCAGTTTCTCCAGCTCTTCTCCTTGGCAAAGGTTCCTTTTGATTTCCCAGGAGTGATCTAAATGTCTGGAGTCTGGACCCCTCTTTTTATAATACAAAATCCTTTTTCTTTGTGGCAGAGAAGCTCTTTACCCAGCCAAAACCAGTTCTGTCCTCTCTGGTGCAGCTCGGCAGGAGGTAGAGACAGCATTGTGGAAGGCAGACCAGGTCCATTCAGGTGAAAGGGAATCTCCTCCCCCTACTCAAAATGCAGCACAGGTATATTCAGCCCAACCCTGACTCATACAGACTCTCTGGAGCCACTGCACCTACCCAGCTCCTGTCACTCCAAAGCCAGACAGTCAATACACATCCTAACAGAGGCACACTGGATGGCTAAGCAATAAAATACCTACTTTCTAAAAGTGGTATTTTAAAAACCAGAATGCAAAGATCACCCTTACTAAAAGATGCATTTTAACATTCTGAGTTCAGGCATACTAAACATTATTTTCCTAACTTATTCCAAGGGATAGTTAGGTTTATAAGATGTTATAAGCAAACTCCCCATTCTATCCTATCTGAACAGGTAGCCTTGCAATAGTGTAAAATGAAATTGGCAGTATACATGCCACACACACCAGGGCATATCCTACCTTTCACATACACTGCACGCTTCCCACAGGGGTACATTGGGCCTAACGTAGGGGTGACTAACATGTAAGAAAAGGGAAGGTTAGGGCCTGGCAAGTGGGTGCACTTGCCCGATTGACATGGCAGTACTAGTCTGCACATAGGATCTGCAATGGCAGGTCTAAGTTACATTTACAGGCTGCTTATGTGGGTGGCCCGATCAGAGCTGCAGCCAACTAGCAGCATTTGAGTTACTGGCCCTGGGCACACACAGTGCACCATACCAGAGACTGATTAGTAAATCAAATATGCCAATCATGGAATCACCAATGCATACCAACAATTTTCAAAGGGAGCACTTGCAGCTTGGCACAGAACAGCAGTGACAAAGTGCCCAAAGCATCTAGACCAGCAAAACAATGTTCAAACACAGCAAACACACAGTAGGCAATGGTAAAAATACAGGGGAACCATAGGCCAATGGTGCCCGGTCAAACAGAGTTCATTCCAGCAAAGGCCAGCAGCAGGGCACAGGCAAGTCCAGATGGGTCTGGTCAGCTAGGCAAATGCAGGACAGGTCTCTGGGGCATGTGATGTCCCTATTGATCACACAGAAGGCCAGCCAGCTAGCCCATGGAGTCACTCTGGCGGCCCTGGGTTCAAGAACCAGACTCAGGCTACCTTCCTCAGGCAACATGACAGTCTTGCCAGCAGCAGGGCAGCAGGACACTCTTACCAGTAGCAGGTCAATAGAGTAGTCATTCTTCTGAATCTTCCACAGGTCCATATGTGATCTGATGAGTTGCTCAGTGGTTCCTATATATGTACTTGGTGTCAGCCTCTGAAGTGGTTTATACTACCTTCTCTTCTGGTTCTAAAAAAGTCTTATTTTCCCCTAAAAAGGCACCAAAGGATGGTGTCAAGTTCCTGTGTGTGTATACTGGAGGCAGCCTTTTGAAATATAATTTGGGCAGGGAGCAGCTCTGCACCACCATCCTGGAAGGATGGCCTATCTTACCAATACCTAATCCCCCTTTGTATGAATGGCTGGGAGGAATACACAAAGGCCAACAGCTACGGTAATGTCAGTTATACTGCCAGAAGGCACAACTGACTAGGGCAAACACATGCCAATTGTTTAAAGGTACAACATTAACAAGCACCTTTGCTGATAATTATTTAGTCAACACTATTTTTTTAAAGGATCAAGAATTTTAATTAGCTAGACCATTTTTTTACTTAAATAAACCTTCTGTTCTTTTCACAAACATTATACATGTTCACTTTCCATACTCATTGGACAACATAACCACAGCATTAAATACACATTTTAGCCCACACAATTGCACATCAAAAACACATTATAAACTAAATTAAAATACTCAGTGCATTACATAATAAATTAAACTAAAACTTTATATCAGTCTGGAATTTCCGTATTATATTCCTCTATTCAAAAAACTCCTACGTTTTCACTATTTTCTAGGGGTTGTAGCAACCCATTATTATATCAGTCCAAACATGGACCTCCAATGTTCCTTTTAGGGTTGCCTAATGTGGGCTACACATTTTCACCACCTCTCTAATGCATCAAGGTTGACATGTTTCAAAAATCCCTTTATTCTGGGTTTTCCTCAGGCCTGAAGACTGGATCTAAAAGGTTTCTTTTTGCAAAATGAAAATACGAATGCACCCACAACTTGCCTTACATTATTGGTGCACGTTGAAAGCTTCAGTGGTTGTAATGCCTCCCAAAAAATGTAGAGGGCTTTAAATCCAGTCCTGGTCCTAAGGATATGTCAAAATAAAGAAGTTTTTGAAGCACGTCAATGGAGTGGCATCCTCTGAAACAATGTCCATAAAATTGTTTTCAAGTGAATTAAGGTATCCAGCTTTGATCAATACCTTGGAATTCATGCCTTCTCTGGATCTTCCCACTGTTGTTAAACATCTGGTGAACACTCTAGTGAAGAAGAAATCCTTGTGATTTAACTGGAAGATATCATGCACATTTATAAGGCTGGTCTCCTTCAGATGTGAAAAGAGTAGTAGTAATGGATCTACTAGAGATTTTTGACAACATCCTCCAAAACATCTCTCTTAATGTAGCAATCCTTAGCTTCAATGTAAGGTTTATCGTAATATATTTCTTTAACTTTGAGCCTGGCTAACTAGGAGGGACAGAAAGAGGATGCACAGGAACATCAATAGGGGTGGGGTACTCAATCATTTCATTTATATCATTTCAACCAAGAGCAGGAGCAGAAGGGAAGCTCAGTCTTGGATTCCCGTCATCTATAATGTTTGTGTCTTTTCTGAGAGCAACATGGGCTTATCTCAACATACTACATATGATTTTCCTTCAAAGAGCACTTCTTAGAAGGTGAAGGACTGCAAGCACGAGCAGCAAACGCTTAGTAATTTCACAGAAGAAAGTAGCAATAACTCTCACCTTGCTTTCCTGATCCCCCTTTGTGATCTGCCTACACTGCGGTGCATTTCCAAATCCACTACCAGTGGGAAAAGTGATGCTTGTTCAGCTGTACATGCAGAAACCATGCTTGCATAAAAGGGGTTGATTGAAGAAAACTTCAAGGAAAAGCTTGATGTCCTTCTCCTGCAGCCAGTCATATTTCCACAGCAGTAGAAACTAGCAACTGCCCAGGAGGGAAAGGTTAACAGTATGGATTGGAAGGAAATTGTGCACCTCAAAACCTATACCTGGAATTTGAAAAAGTGATGGATGGAATGTTTACGTTCATCTCAGCCACTCTAATTACTCGGACCACAAAGCAGTCCATTATTATTTTGCATACCAAGTCACCTCAGTTTGCACAAACGGTAACAACAGTGCAGCCCGAACTCCCAGGCCAGGTCCTCCCTGAACCGTAACACAAGAAATCGAAGACTGTTTTCACGCTCATTGAGACTCATCAGTCGGTAGCAGCTTGATTCCAGTGCAGTGTGAGCAATCAATCAGGGATGGTAATGCGCAGCTACTCACATGCAAGGGTCTCAAGGCACTACAGGGTTAGGGGGACAACTCCATTGAGTGCTGGAGTCATCCAAAGAGCCAGGTCTCGAGGTCCTTACTGAGCTTTAACAGTGTAGGATTTTGCCGGATGTGGAGAGGGAGGTCTTTCCCGTCCGTGGCTGTGAGGTAGGAGAAGGACTTTCCTCCCATTTCGGTCTTGTGTTGTGTGGGATGGTGGCCAGATAGAGAGGTCAGCTGATCAGAGATGTCTCTTGGTTGCGTGGAAGAAAAGACGGTTGTTTCGGTATGCTGGTCTGATCCTGTGGAAGGCCTTGAAGTGTGAGTAAGGAGCTTAAAGCTTATTCTTCTTTTGATCGGGAGCAGGTGTAGACCTCAGAGGTGTTGAGTGATGTGGTTGCAATGGGGGCTGTCTAGAGTCAGTCTGGCTGCGACCTTCTGGTCTGATTGGAGTTTTTGAAGCAGTTTCTTGTTGATTCCGGTGTAGAGGGTGTTGCTGTAGTCTAGTCTGCTGCTGATGTGTAACAGTTTTTCTGGATTCGAAAGGGATCTATCTGAATGTTTTTCAGAGTATGCAGAGGGTGCTGAAGTTGAGACTAATGCCATGAATATAGAGCATAATTGCATGGCTATACTCTCTAAATTCATTCACAAAGAAAATTAGCCCAACAGCAAGACTCAAATAAGTAAAGTAGATTAACTTAACTTTTCCTCTGGCAGCTAAGCAAGCACCCAGAAACCTGACTCAATGTGGGACAGCAACACAAACTATGTCCCAGAGTCTCTGGGCTAAATGTTTATGTGTTACTGTTTATTGCTTTTCAAAAGGGTATTTCTGGATTTGGGACACACCCAGGGTTGAGGAAAGGGACGATGAAAATATAAAAAGTTCTAAATTCTTTTTAGCAAATCATATTTGCAAGCATAAAAGTGTTGCCATTCCTGATTTAGGGAATCATAAATGTGAGTTTAGCCTTACCATATCTTTTCATGCACCAATTTGAATCTAGATGTGCAAAACCTTTCAACAAATATCCATAGAGGGGTGTTCGGTCAGCAAGCTTCCTCTATTGTTCAGTTGAATTGTCTTTACAATTTCCATTCTACTCACCAGAGAATACACCCTGAGGCAGATGGTCAGCCTATTTTTCCGAGTGGGCTTCCCACTTGCACACATTGTTCACGTTTTGAAAAATAGCTTCTTTCTCAGACAGAATTATTTTAAAGTGTGCTTTAAAAACATATTTTTTAATATATTACCAGCTGTTTATTTTCACAGCACATTGGGTGTCCAGTTCTATTATAATGATTTATTTACTGTGTGCTTTTAAAGTTGTGGGTATAAAGAATTCAAGTGGCATTGTAGTTACCAGCAATTTGAAAGCTTGGTTGGGTGATGAGTTCTTCCTTTTTGCATTCACTGAAAATTATAACAAAATGCATGACACTACTGAGATAGTCATGTATTGGTGACAGCATGTTTTCCTTTTTTTCTTCATTTTCCCCTTTGTGGTGTAAAATTTAATAATGTATAGATTGACAGATAGATAGATAGACAGACAGAGAGACAGCTGTCTATCTATCTATCTATCTATCTATCTATCTACATAGATATACATCTACTTATATATAGATATAAATATTTAACCATTGCACCAGCATTACAAAAAAGCTCATTTTAAGATGAAGTCCTACTGTTTCATTGCTGATTCCATCCATAAGCATCACCGTCAGCATACATATCCTTATTTTTAAGATGCAGAGTGACTTGTATAAATGTGAAACCCATGTATATGAAATCATCTAAGGGGCATGTTCACAAAGTTAAATGTACATGTGAGTCAATGTCCACAAGCACGTTTGCTCTGACACTTTTGAGTAGCTTACTCAAAAGTGTAGAGGTATATGTCCCCACTCTCTAAATTCAGAGGGTAGAGCCTAATTTGCAAGTGTAACTTTTAACACGTACGAGGAGTTTATTTTAATATACGTTCTTGAGGGGTTATAGTTTAAGTACCAAAATTAATAATTATGCTGTTCCTCAATGATGAAATATCAGAGTCAGGGAAACACAACCACCCTGACTTTGAGAGTTCAAAGTTGAAAGTCCATAAATTTGATTTTGATGCCCTCACACACCCTTTTATGTGTCATGCTTCATCATCTGTGCTGCTCCTCATTGGGTCGGCTGTGCAATACCCAACGGGCTTTTAATATACGTTCTTGAGGGTTTATAGTTTAAGTGCTTCATTACGACTTTAGCTGTGCAGCACCATGTAAGCCGCGCAAAGATCTTTCGCCTGATTACCAGTTGAACTTGTGCGGGTCGATGTTGGCAGGACATGCTCTCTAAAAAAGGGCACTGAAATAGGAACGGTAAAAATGCTCCAGTACGCCATGGACTGTGAAGTCCATGCCGTGTCAGAACTGGGATTGCAAGCAGGATGAGGAGCAGATGGTGTGCCCTCATAATGCATTCTCATGGTGGGGGATGGGGCCTTGTATGGCTCCCTTTATTTCCCTACCCCCACCCTTTTCGTGGCGGGCTCACCACTATGAAAAGGCTGACAGTGGAGGAACTTGAAATATGCTCGGCGGGACTGCGCCAGTCCTGCTCAGCATATTGTATTGCCCCACTGCCGAGCCACCACCAGGGAATGCCAGTTCCCTGGTGCAGACAGCGGTACACTATCGAAACCACGCAGAATGTTGATATCTGGCATTGGACCACCGCCTCTAAGAATATGGCAGTCCATGGACCACCAGACTTGAAATCCGCCTCTAAGACCCTACTGCCAATATTTTCTATCGGAGGGTGTTGCAGTACCTCCAGGTGGCCATGAATGGTGCTGGATCTATTCCATGTTAGATCTGACAGCATTAAGGTGGTCATTCCCTCAACTTTCAGCCTTGCTCCTCCACTTTTCTGACCTATTGTTGCTGGCTTTAGGACTCTGTACACTTTACTACTGCTAATCAGTGCTACACTGCTTGTGCTCTCTACCCTAAACATGGTAATATTGTCTCACACCCATTTGCCCATGGCCTGCAAATTAAATGCTACTAGTTGGCCTGAAACACAGCTTGTGCCACTCACTTAAGAAGCCCTCTAAAATGTCTCAGGCCTGCAATTGCAGAGACGGTGTGTTCAGTTTACACTGCCATTTTGACCTGGCAAAATAGACTTTTTGCCAGGCCCAAACCTTCGATTTTTATACATACATATAAGTCACCCCTAAGGTAGGCCCTGAACAACCCAGAGGGCAGGGTGCACTGTATTTACAAGGCAGGATATGTACATTTAAGTTTTACATGTCCTGGTAATGAAAAAGTCTCAAATACGTTTTTCATTGTTGAAAGGCCTATTCCGCCTGTAGGATTACCTTATTACTATTTATAAGTGTAATTCCCAATTGGGAAGAAATAAACTCTTCAAGTCTGTTGTCTCTTGTATCACAATTTAAAGTCCAAACTTTTGGTGAAGTCAGATTTTAACTTCCAATTCAGAAAGTTCCACCTTTAGAATGTTGGTATTTTCTTACTTTAGCCAGTTGGTGCCTGCTGTCTGCCTCTGATCACATGTCTGGAGTGGGTGACAGCTGGGCTGTGAGCATTCCCCCTAGACAGCTACACAGAATGGGAGCTAAGGTGTGACTTGATGGGCCATCCTGACAATATGGGAGGGAGGTGCTGGACCCAGCCTCACTTACAATTGAGTATCCTGAAACACAATGTGCTGCATATTCCCTGTCGTGAGTCGTGAGTCAGGGCAGGAAGGACAGGACCTGTTTGTGCTTCTAAGACCTGACTTTGAAGTATCCCCCACTTTAAAGACAACAACTGGGAATAAAAGAAGGACCTTGGACAACACCACTTTAGTACACTTCTGGGGTGTGTTACTGCTACAACGCATCTTTTACAACGTAATGCTGTTACAACGCAGCTATTACATCGCAAATACCATTACAATGCATGCCATTACAACGCATGGCATTACATAGCAGATGCTATTACAGCGCATACCATTACATCGTAAGTATTGGTAAGTATTTAATTTTTTTTTTATTTTATTTAATATTTTATAATTGATTTAATTATTATTAATTATAAAAAAATATTTATTTCGTTTTTAAATATTATAAATTAAATATATTAATTTAAGTATTTTTTAAAATAAGTATGAGTATAGGAGTATATGTTTTGGGGTACTGATGTATATGTTTTGGGGTGTTTGGGTATTTTTAGGTTTTAGGGCAGTGTTTGGGTTTTGGGGTACAGGGGTGTTTTTAGGTTTTAGGGCAGTGTTTGGGTTTTGGGGTACAGGGGTGTTTTTAGGTTTTAGGGCAGTGTTTGGGTTTTGGGGTACAGGGGTGTTTTTAGGTTTTAGGGTAGGGTTTGGGTTTTGGGGTACAGGGGTGTTTTTAGGTTTTAGGGCAGGGTTTGGGTTTTGGGGTACAGGGGTGTTTTTAGGTTTTAGGGCAGGGTTTGGGTTTTGGGGTACAGGGGTGTTTTTAGGTTTTAGGGCAGGGTTTGGGTTTTGGGGTACAGGGGTGTTTTTAGGTTTTAGGGCAGGGTTTGGGTTTTGGGGTACAGGGGTGTTTTTAGGTTTTAGGGCAGTGTTTGGGTTTTGGGGTACAGGGGTGTTTTTAGGTTTTAGGGCAGTGTTTGGGTTTTGGGGTACAGGGGTGTTTTTAGGTTTTAGGGCAGTGTTTGGGTTTTGGGGTACAGGGGTGTTTTTAGGTTTTAGGGCAGGGTTTGGGTTTTGGGGTACAGGGGTGTTTTTAGGTTTTAGGGCAGTGTTTGGGTTTTGGGGTACAGGGGTGTTTTTAGGTTTTAGGGCAGGGTTTGGGTTTTGGGGTACAGGGGTGTTTTTAGGTTTTAGGGCAGGGTTTAGGTTTTGGGGTACAGGGGTGTTTTTAGGTTTTAGGGCTGGGTTTGTTTTTGGGGGTACAGGGGTATTACGACTTTATATAAATTAAATTAATTAAATAAATTTTATTTAATTTAATTACATTAATAACTATATTTACAATTATTAATTTAATTGTATTAATAAACGATTATAATTAAATTATATTATTTAAAAATGTTTAATTAATTAAATTCTTTTAATTATATTAAATATAATTAAATTATGTATTATTTATAAATTATAATTATCTTTATTGTAATTAATTACATTATATTATTTACTATTTATAAATTTTTTATATTTCATTAATTATATTATTTTAAATATATTAAATTAATATCAATTTTAATATTAATTAAATTACTATAATTAAATTAATTACTGTTTTAAAAATGTTATATTATTTTTATTATTTTAAATTAATTTAATTAACTTTATTACATTTTTTTTAAAAAAGATATACTTACCTATACTTACGATGTAATGCCATGCGTTGTAAAAGTATCTGCTATGTAATGCCATGCGTTGTAATGGCATGCATTGTAATGGTTTTTGCGTTGTAAAAATCGCGTTGTAACGGAACGCGTTGTAATAGATCGCGTTGTACTGACACCAATCCACTTCTGGACCTGTGGATACTCTGCCAGGAAGAGGGACTGCTGTGATTCTGAATGACTGCCAATCAGCTGGACTGCTTTCTGTTGGACTCCTGCTTTGCTCTTCTGACCTGCTGCCTGCTGCCCTCTGCATGAGTGAGAAGGACACGACCTATATCACTTGTCCCCGGAACCCAGTGTGACTCCAAGGGCTAGTTAGCTGGCCTCCTGATCTGAAGTCTCAGGGACATGCAATACTTCTAACCCCTGCATCTGGACTCTGCCGTCTGTGAGCCTACCCTGGCAAGTGGTGCCTCCCCAGGCCTGGACCCATTGAAGTGGGACAACACACCCCTGAGCAACACCAACACATCTCCATGGCTGAGCGCCGCATCCTCGAGCAGAACCGATGCACAGCCACTGTTGCTTGGAGTGGACCAATCACTATAGACTCGCATCAGATCTTGGGACCGGTGCATCACCTTCAGAACCATGAGTGTGAAACACTTTTCCCAGGACAAGTTCTTCACATCCCTCGTCGATGGTCGACTTGATGACGGTGGCAACTTCACCATTTATTGGAACTGACACATCATCTCAGCTGTCCTTCGCACCCTCAACACAAGACTTCGCATCGCAAGCCTGTTAGCAGGATCATCAACATTGATGCATCAGGACCTCACACTGCAGTCTAGATGCATCTCGGAACCAATGCATCCCCACTGCTGCATGGCTCATCGTTGATGCAGGTCGATGCAATGCTCGGCAACCTGATTGCTCTCTTGCCTCTTGGTGACATTTTGCTTAATTTAAAATCTCCAGTTCTAATAATTGCATTTTTTTAAATAATGGTCTTGTTTTATTTAATAAATATTGCTCTAATCTTCTCACATGGTGTGGAATTGTTATGTGTGGTTTGTTCAATGGTTTACGGTTTGAAGTGTTGTACAAACACTTTACACACTCCCTCCAAAGTTAAGCCTCACTGTCCTGTACCAAGCTACCAGAGAGTGAGCATAGGTTAATTTAGGGTCTGCCTGCCTCTAATCCTGACGAGGATTGTGGTTCCTGCTTGACCACGTCTCATACCACAGTTAACTACCAACTCAGGGGCTTATTTATGAGAGCCATGGATCACTTTTGCACTACTACCGTGATACATGTGTGATGAGGGCTCTGAATCAGATTTATGAAGCTAAGCAAAGACACCAAGACAGGCCTTGAGTTGACTCAAAAATCTTGAGTAAGGCGACGCAGCGCAAATATCTGCATCATCTTACTCCACACCAGGAGGCATTCCATGGGCACTGCGGTGGGTTTTCCAACGCGACACCCATGGATATATTTTTCGGTGTTAACTCTGTTAGCATTTGGACTCTAGCCTAAAATAATTTCCTTTATTGTTTTACTGAACAAAACGTGGTCGAGGGCACATTTGTACACACAATGTAATACGGAACTAGATAGATGCTGAACACAAGTTACTGTTTCGCACAAATGTGTGCTCATATCGTGTAATCCGGACAGTGGTATACGGAGTAAAAATCTGAACTCTCTTTTTAATGAGAAAGAGTAGCCAATGTATTGGCTAATAAGTTCCACCTCAAATGAAATGTTCTAATCTAAATTGCATTTAATGAAATGTTCACAGCAGGAACCTGCTATTTCACAAATCACTGTTTCAAATGGTTGATTCAGTGTCATTCTAATTACTACTAGGAATCCTGGATCTTACTTTGTCTGACCTTGGAAGTGGGTCTAATTTAAACCTTACTTGGTCAGTCAAGTCGAGGCTTATGGACTTTTTGTTTCCTTGTTACTTTGCAAATTATATCATAAAAAAAGCAAACGTTGTAAAGTCGAAGTGAGCCTTTTTTAGGGCATATGCCTTTAGAAAAAAAAGATGTATCTTGTTTTCGTTCTTTTATTTGATTTGTCTTTGGAACTAGGTTGGTTTCGGCATTTTTAAAATGTTAATATTGTTGTATTTTGAAGACACTAATGAGTGCTGTTTTGTTTTTGGCTGTGTAAATATGTATAATATTAAACATGGTTCAGCACGCATTACAGCAACTAGTAATTAGCGGTCTTACACATGTGCCCCGTTCAGGACCATTACTCTCCTGAACCACCATTAACAATGTGGCAATACTCTGCTTTCTCAGCAATGCAATTTTAGTAATAAGTGTGTTTTTTTTAAGTTTCACGGCATATGGGTGGACAGAACCACCTGTACATGAAAATGATAAAAGACAATATCGAGCAACTTCACCCTTTAACTTTTCAAGCAGATACGACCCATACACTCCTCATCGACCCTCTGAAAATTAGTTTAAACTTTTTCTCCTACCAGTCATATATTTGGCATTATCGAGAACATCGAGGGGTATATGTAGAAGCCCCTATTGCCACGGAAACATCACTTTTTAGGATGTTCCTGTGATGATAGGGGCTTCGCCTTATTTACAAGGAACCCTTTCACGCTATACTTAGCATGAAAGGGGTGGGCAATGGGTCTTGCTGTGTGCGTTCCAACACTCATGGATTCTGACGCTGCCTCCTATTTACAAGAGAGGCATAAATAGGAGACAGCGCCAGAATTATGACCAAGGAAAAGCTGGTCTTACCCTGACACAACAAGGAGAAATGTTTCATTTCTCCTCGTGTTGCTGATTTCATGTGTGCTGCGTTGTGCAGCACACAAGAAAAACAGAAAAAGGATTATGATTGTTTATGTACAGGAAGGTCCCCCTTCCTGCACATAAACAATCATTTAAAAAAAATGCTGTTTTGCAACTTCTGTGTGTGCTGCATTAAGCAGCACACATAGAAGTTACGAAGCAGCATTTAAAGACTGTTTATGTGCAGGAAGGGGGACTTTCCTGTACATAAACATTCTTCCCCTGAATGCAGACACCCTTGCACTATGGTGCAAGAGTGCCTGCATTGGCACTAGACTGCTAAACTTAGGGCCAACGCAGAAGCGTATTCTTGTAAATATTGTGCAGCCCTGCATTTCAGAAGCGGTGGAGTGTGTCGTTGAGCCAAGGAGGCTAACGCCATGCTCTGCCACTTTTTTGTACATATGCCTCCGGATGTCTTAGCCACATCGTTCAGTTTGAAGTGTTACCAGATGTTTAGTATTGATAGTTAGTTTGGGCATTAATAATAATAATAATAATAATACTGGATTTTATACAGCGCGAACAGCTACCTCTCGAGGAGGTGTCCCGGCGCTAATAGAACACAAGTAACCTGAGGCAAAAGAATGGGAGAGTTAGCGTGGCTGAGTGAAAAGCCACGTCTTTAGCAGTTTCTTAAAGCAGGGTTCGGAGGGGGCCTGTTGTATTGCTTGTGGCAGGGAGTTCCACAGAGCAGCGACGTTGGCTGAGAAGGTCCGACCTCCTAGCCGTGCCTTTTTTGCCCGCGGAACGATCAGTTGGACACGGTCATTGGACCGTAGTACACGGCTTTGGGCATATCTTGGAAGGCGGTTTTTCAGGTATTGTGGGCAGAAGCCATACAGAGATCTGAACGCAAGCGTCAGAGCTTTGAATTTTATTCTGTTGGCGACTGATAGCCAATGCAGGGTTCGGAGATGCGGAGAGACTGACTGCTTGAGAGGAATTCGCAGTAACAGTCTCGCAGCCGCATTTTGAACTACCTGAAGCTTGTGCGTCAGGTATTTTGGAAGGCCAAGGTATAAACCATTGGCATAGTCCAGCCGTGAAGTGACAGTCGCGTGAACAACCGTTTTTCTACAGCTCTCCGGTAGGAGTCTAAGAATTTTCCGGAGGTTTCTCAGCTTGCTCATGCAGCATCCGGCCACTTGTTGAATATGGGATGTAAAGGACATGTTAACATCCCACCTCACTCCAAGATTTTTTGCCGAGTGACAGGGTGAAGGGGGGGGGCCCAACTCCGTCGGCCACCAGAGTTCAGGGGCGGGGGGTGGACCCTTGCCGAAGAACATGACTTCGGTTTTATTCGCATTTAATTTTAATTTATTGGTGTTCATCCAGTACGCAATATCCCGGAGACAGCCTTTAAAATCAGAGAAAGAATCCTGCGACGTCTCCGAGTATGGAAATACCAACTGGGTATCGTCAGCATATGAAATTGCCTTGATACCCCAGTTGGCAATTAGCGTGAAGAGAGGGGCCAGGTAGATATTGAACAAAAGGGGGCTGAGGGCCGATCCCTGCGGAACTCCACAACTGAGGGGTTTGGGTGTGGAAGAAATCGTCCCCAGTGCCACCTTCTGCGTTCTAAGTGAGAGGTAGGAGTTTATCCACCCCAGTGCTCTATCCTGAATACCTATCTCTGTCAACCGGCTGAGTAGCCTGGCGTGGTCCACCGTATCGAAGGCGGCCGACAGATCCAGGAGTACCAGCATTGCTGAGTTTCCTGCATCCATCGACCACCTCACTGACTCGGCTACCTCTAAGAGCGCTGTTTCAGTGCTAAAGCCGGGACGGAAGCCAGATTGAGTTTCATGTAGGATGTTGTTAGTTTCCACAAATTTGCTCAATTGACGCTGTATAATTTTTTCCAGCATTTTTCCCGGGGCCACAAGTAGGGATATTGGGCGGAGGTTCGTAAGGTCATCTGGGTCCCCGTTAGGTTTCTTCTTTAGGGGTAAGAGGGTGGCGTGCTTCCAGACATCCGGGAAGGTGCCTGAGGTGATGGACGAGTTCCAAATACATTGAAGTGTGGGGGCTACCGAGTCCGCTATGGTACTCCATAATTTAGCTGGGCAGGGGTCGTCAGGGGAGCCGGATTTGCAGCGGCTAAGTGCCTGCCTTACCTCATTCAGGGGGATAAGCATGAACTGGGTGAGAGTTTCACCTGACTCACCGTTATTCGCTAGGTCCTGCTTCACTGTATTTATTACTGGGCCAAAAGAGTCATACACTGTTTTGATTTTATGATAAAAAACTCTGAAATTTGCTCACATAGCGTGGCTGTGGGTACAACTTCTCTTTCAATGCATTTTGGCTTAAAAAACGACTGTACCACTTTGAAGACTTGTTTGCTAGACTGTTCTGCCTGAAGAATCGAGTCTGCATAGAACTGCTTTTTACTTATTCTAATGGCTTTCCGGAATTTTTTGGAAGGTTCCTTGTACCTAGCTTTTTCTTCCAGACCGTAGTTTGCTCTCCAGAGTCTCTCTAGTTTTTTACAGGTCGATTTCTCATTCCTAAGTTCCTGCAAGAACCAGGGAGCTGAGGGGTAGTCTCTCTTTGATAGGGCCCGAGAAGCTGGAGCAATGGAAGAAACCATCTTTCCGATCCAATTATTGAGAAGTGTAGCGTCCGTATTGGCATTATTTGTCAGGGAAGGGATGGTTTGCGCCAGGACCGGGCACATAGTATCAGGCGTCAAATTTTTCCATTGCCTCTTCAGAAAGTAGCATTTACTCGCCACTGGGATATCATTCACAATATTCAGTGTGAATGGGACGAGTGCGTGGTCTGTCCATGTCAGGGGAAGCGGTGGCGTTCTTAATTTTCTAAGCAAAGATAGGCAATGAGTTGTTTTCTGAAGTCTTACACTCTCTTGAGGGCAGTGTTGATGTGTCCACTCCCAGCATCCACCAGCAGTTTGGAAAGTCAAACCTCACCCTGATAGTGTCCAATGGATACCCCAGCTCACGAGGATCACATGTTTTCCCACCAACAGCATGTGGAAGGTGATTGTGCCCTTTTGAGAGTATAAAGGGTCTAACACTTCAGAAGGGCTGAACCAACAAATGTATGTCAGGCCAAGCAGCAACGTTTACACCCGTAGCTCCATATTGGTCTGTAATACTTTGCAGAATATATTGCAGAATATATTGCAGTACTAGAGAGTAGGACCATAGGCTGTGGATAACTGTAACCATCTTATCACATCCCCTCCAACACTTGGGGCTGCACTTTGTATCCAAAGAGTGAGTACAATGTGAGATTCAGCACCATCTCTACATAATCTTGTGCAGGATGTCTATTTCTCCTCCATGCGGCTCAAAGTCACCGGTTCTTTCTTAGATGCCCTCCCAATAGTCCTAGTCTAAGTGTATATCCAACACTTTCCCAAGGTGCTTGGAGCAGGAGATTTCCCTTCATTCTACATTTATTAGGTACACAGTAGAAACATAGAATTATATAGGATCCCTTTGAGCAAAAAGCCATGATCCTCTCAATTGTGATCCGCTTTCTTATCACTTGCTTTTTCAGTGAGGATTATGTGTTCAGTGGTGCAAGTGTGTGTACCTGCATTGCTCAATCTCTCCTTTTCAAAATCATCCTTCATTTGTTCAAGGGTTTTTACCTGCCTATTTAAGTACAGATCTGTGAGGGTTATATTTTTATTTTTTATTTTATTATTATACTTCATTCGATATAAAATATCATTAAAGTACAAACAAACATGCATTGTGACAAGAGAGTAAAAATAGGGATTAAAAAGAGCGATTTGTAGCTATTTTATACAGTGAAAAGACACATTTAAAAACAATAAAAATACATATATACAGTTAAAAAATAAGATTTTTAAGCAATCTCTCAATTGATGATAGTAATGTACAAACAAGGATTCTATTACTGCAGGCTCTAAACATTTTTATAGTATAGCGACTTAGAGCGGATATACCATGCACTTGATAGGTATTTAGCAACTCCGCATACAACAGCTAGGGAGCTTGTATCAGTTAAAAGGATACGAAGAGCAACTCTAAAATCTCTTACCCCTATCAACAAGCATACCGATTTCAACCATTTTGCTCTCGCATATTTATATGCTTTACATCCAAACAAGCAATGCGGTAAGGATTCAGTTTTACATGGGCAACATGGACAGGAGCCATCTGGGGCCCGACTACTTTTCTAACCCTCCACGAATTTGTTGAGTGGAAGTGTCCTGTATCTAGGTTTTAAAACGATGACTCTATCTTTGGGCTTTTGAATAAAATCTAAAAAAGGTTCGAACCTCATGATGGGCTTATGCTCTAAAAATTGAGCAGTTAAAACTCCCCACTTAGTGTTCCTAAGTTCCTCAGTCTGGCACCACTCCCAATAGATTTTCTTAATTACTTGTTTTGGTGGAGGGGTCTGTGTAATCCAGGATTCCGCCAAACCCAGCTTGGTGACCATCTGTTTGAGTTTGGTTAGCCACTGAATCTTGTTCGCACCGTTTAGTTCAATAAGTTCGTCCATTACCTGAGCGTAGTTTGCTAGTTCTGGGGTCCTCCTAAGGCGCACCCAGAACAGCAAAGGATGAAGGCGAACTATATCTGATATCGAGCGTTTGCCCATATCGTGGAGAAGAGGCTTCAAGGGAGTGGAGGTAGGGAGAGAAACTAGGTCCTTCAAAAACTTATTTTCAGCTCTAGTCAAGTCTATTATATTTTCACTGCCCCAAAGTTCAGATCCATAAACTGCAGAAGCCAGTGCTTTTCCTTCGCAGACTGCAAGTGCAGGGGCTATGGGCCTACTTGCAGACATGCTCTGGCTCCTTAGAATAGCACCAGACATTCTCTTCAGGTTTATCAACATCTTGGAGATGTGAGAGTCCAATTTCTTTGTATTGTTTAACCTAATTCCTAGGTAATCAAAATTCTCCACCACCTCCAAGGGGGTCCCATCAAGAGTGATGTTAATTTTGTTTGCCTTCTTTGAAGGGGGCAAGACCATTAGCTTGGTTTTAGATGTATTGATGGTCAGCCCACGTTCCTCACAGAACAGACTGAATCTATTTAGCAGTTTCTGGAGTCCAGAAGGGGTTTTGGAGAGCAAGAGCGTGTCGTCAGCGAAGAGGAGTGTGGGTGTTTTTTCTCCCACCAGGACCGGGGCATCGGCATTGTCCTCCCTCAAATGGTCTACCACCCCATTAACAAAGAGGGAGAAAAATGTCGGGCCATCACACAGCCCTGGCGTACTCCTCGATTCACAGGCACGTTGTCTGTTAGCTTGTTGCGTTCTAATCTAGGACCCTGATCGATACTGTGACCTTTTGCCCCTGTACGGCTATAATCCCTTTGTACCCCTATATTGGCATAACCGATCAAATGCAATATTCAGAAACTCGTCTCTGGCCTCACACGAACAGAGCCACATTTCAGAATCGCTTCCTCTGCAACTTCCTTTGCAGCTCATTAGTGCAAATGACACAGCAGAAGACGCTATCTAAGATTCCTAGATTAACACTCCGAGTTCTTCAACAAGATAAAAACTCAGCAACCTGGGAAAGCCCCGCTTGCTATGTTTTGATTAGTAATAAAACTCTAATGAGCACTGATAGACGGTCACTTCCTAGTGACAACTTTATTGACATCTTATGTCCAAAAACTTACGTCAAACAAGGCACCTTTCAGGTATAAATATTACCAACGTTGCCTTAGGCAAACGCTGAAGCTGCTGCTGATGATACTATTGCTACGGTTATCGCTGCTAACGAGCGAACGATGGTGTGGTCAACATAGGAGCTGAACAGCCACCCCCCTGCAAGCTGCCCGCAGACGCTGCCCCTCCTCCTCTTCCCCGACGCGCTGAGAAAGACGCTGTCTTTTCTCCTGCCAAGAAATCCAGCTCCGGCGTTTCCAGCCTACTCTTGCGAGTGACTGGGATATCGAGTCCCTGGAAGGAGATACCAGACCTTCAACATTTTATTTCAGATGTATGGTGTTGAATAAACCCTTAGAGAGAATTCTTGAAGCAAACCTTGGCAAAACCAACTTAACTAAAGCTACTTACTTACTCCCCTTCCAAGTATTAGGCTTAGGTCAGGTACACTGGGGTAGGCGTAGTTAGAAGCACCAGTTGAGTACGTTAGCTAATGTATATATGAATGTATATATGTTTTATTCATTTTAAACCATTGTATGGCTAAGAAACCATATCAATGCTTTTACAGTATTATTTCGCAATACTCATTTTACTGTACGTACTTTTTATAATAACAAGTCTTGCAATTGTGGCAATTCATTTCTCTTGTATGAGAAGAAAGACTGTTCAATAAATAATACCTTTTATTGAAAACGCCCGTCTCTCTATTCTCTACATATTGTGAAAGTAATCTGCACAACAACTGACTGAGTAAAATAACTGTCTATTGTTTCACACGACCCTAGAGATTGACTCTTATCTGAGGGGCAAAGTTGTCATGTTGCACGGTTGTTGGAAAACTGAATCCCTTCTTGTCTGTACCAGGGAAGCTGATCACTTCCTATTCAGTCAAGAAAGTTTCCAGTGACCTCTGAGCTAGTTGGTAACAAACCCAATTAAGTTTAGCATAGTCAGTAGAGGCCTGGAAGATCCGCACTTCTACGTCGATACTACTGTTTATAATATTCCAACGCGCAGGGCCTATTGGGAAAATAGAAACTACACTACATGGCGCCCAAACGTTTGGTAAGGCGGTAAACTAACGCAAGACGTTAGAGTAACTCAGTTGTGCATATTTCACACAAACCCTTTTCTCCCGTAAATACTCCAATAGACGTCTGGAGTGGGTGAAAGGTTAAAATCCGCCCGACCTTAGTAGGAAGAGATTCCTATGTAAAGCTCTAGTTTATTCAACTTTGAAGGATACAGTGTTCCAAAATATTGTGCACCTAATCTTTGTCTCCTTGGAGACCTGCTCTGCAAAACCTGCATTTCTAAAATGTCAGTAGAAAACAACAGAACTGATGCCGCAGTAAATGCGACTCAGCAGGGTCGCGACGGGACTACTGAACCGGGTGCAATAATCATCCCGGCACATTTAAGAAAATCTATAACGTCAAAACTTATAGAAAACGGACTGACCACACAAGGTGGCACAGTCGTCTTCGTGATAGAGGCACACGAATATCGGCAGACAGAGGTATTCTATTCATGGGTAAAATTTCTATTCATTGGTAAAATTTCCGCAACACATGAGTTCCACTATTATAAAATAGAGGATCCACCGGGAGAGTACGCTCCTTTCGAGGAGATTGAAATCCCATTAAAATTCCAAGAGCACCTGCTCTGGTTTAATGGTGCCCTAAAACACAATGATCATATTACCAGGCTCGGTCCACTAGGTAGACCAGGAGCAACGTGGCCGGTTCTAGCCAGCTACACACCACATCCGGACATTGATAAAATGTCTAGAGAAGAACTTTTAGCACAGATAAAAACATTAATTAAAATACATAGGCAATTAGTCCAATATGTAATGCGGACTGCTACAGTCCAATCAGCTGTTAATGCACCACAGCTGACCCCTCAACAGGGGGACACTAATAAAATTACACCACAGAACATACAGTCATGTCTTGGTAAAATACCCATAAAACGGGAACAAATTCCTTTCTGGTTAGCGCAGAAAATTACTCAAATAGAGGCAGTATTTCCGAATACTACCCCTATTGAGAAACATAGGATCCTGACCATCTGCCTTCCTATGAGGGTCGCACCACACGTGAAGGACTGTGACACTTGGGGTACAATCTTTGCTTCCATTTACACAAAAACACATGGTGTTCCGTCTATGGCAGTAATACCAGAAGTGCTAAAACAGATTCAAAATGAATACGGTCCAGAACCTGCTTTAACTCTGGGTATGAAATTACTGAGAGACTTCAATCAGGTCTCGGCTATATTATTAGCCAACATAAAAGGAGAAGCAGCATCTGTGGCGATCCGCCAGAAGTTGAGGGAAACAGATATAACAGATCAACCAATTGAGCTTGCCAGAATCATAGAAAAATGCTATGAAGAACTAGGTAGAGACAGCTTAGGTGGAAAACAAGTAAAGCCCCAACTGCTCGAAAATCCTGAAAAATTGTTTATTAAAAATAATTCAAGCACTCCTAAAAAGAGCTGGGATGGAAATAAACAATTCACTCCCAAAGAAAAAAATTTCCAGTCCAGAGGAAGATCTCCTCGACGGAGGGAAAGAACTCCGACTTGAGAACACCAGTCTCCCCAGAGGGAGCCCTCTGAGAAAAGATATAACCTTAGAAATAGGGATAATTTGAAGAAGCCTGATAGATATCAAAGTATTGATACACGTCCCTCTCGTTCTTTTTCGCAGAAATCGGAAAGAAGAGGATGATCAGACCCAGGAGAGCACACCAAGTCCAAAGACAAGGAACCGGCTCAGAGTAAAAAATCTCAATTTCCGAAAAAGAAGGTAGCCAGTATTAGAGTAATCAACCATGCCGAGAATACTGAGGACACAGTTGAAAAACGGGGAGTGGGCATAGACAATGCTAGACAGTGCAGCAGAAATCAGTATAGCCCGCAAGATCTTGATGAGTCCTCTGGAGACAGTGGACACAAATGAATACATTCAGGTTGAAACTGCCGACACCAGACTTAGCGAGCCCCATAAGATATACGAAATAAGAATGCGTATAGAGGGTGATAAGACTAGGAAAATAAAGGGTCTATTTTGGGATAAACTCTCAAAAGGCTATAATATTCTGTTAGCTGAAAAAGATTGGCCCCCAGAGTTTGTCAGGGAGTGCCCTCGTGGCGAAGAAATGATTATGCCTGCCTTCTCGAATCACATTCAGATTCACAAAAAATATACTTATGCCAGGAAATGGGCAGTAGCCCAGGCACCGGCATTATATAAAAATCATGTAGGATGGGATGAGGACTCTCCTCCTCACAAAATCCAGTTAAAAAGTGAACCAACTGCCCAAAGGCAGTATCCCATTAAGCAAGAAGCTAAAAAACAAGTCAGGGAGATTTTAGATCAACTTGAATACCAGGGGGTGATTGAAACATGCACCTCTCAAATGAACAATCCTTTGTTTCCTGTCTCCAAACCAGACAATTCATATCGTCTAGTTTTGGACTACAGACACCTTAATGCATGTTGCAAAACATTTGCAGTACAAAATTCGCATAGTGCTGCACTAATGAATAACATAGTTAGGAAAAAAGATAAAACGACATTAGATATATCTAATGGTTTCTTTTGTCAAAAAATTGCACCAGAAAGCAGATACTTGACCGCTTTCTCAGTAATGGGGTCTCACAAAAATTTCTGTAGGCTCCCACAGGGATTCAAGAACAGCTCAGGACTATTCTCAACGATTCAGAAAAGGGGGTGGTGATGAACAGAGTGTCTGAATTAAGCAGACCACTCCTACCTAGTCCAAAGATCAGGGCTTGATCCATCATCGTTATTTATCTCACTGCACCATCTCAGTTCAGAACCTGGCTATATGCAAATCAGTCTGTCCCTGGCCCAGTGCATCATGGGAACAGGGCAGACTAAACTCACAAGCCAATTCTTCACCAGAAAGGAGACAAGCTACCGGGGAACGGTTTCTGGCATTTCAGCCGTCGTCGGCCCGGCTTGCTTGAATCCTGATGGTGCAGTGAGAAAGGGACTCATGTCTGAGTATACCCTGCCACACCTATAGTGGCCAAAAACGATTCAGAAAAGGGGGTGGTGATGAACAGAGTGTCTGAATTAAGCAGACCACTCTTACCCAGTCCAAAGATCAGGGCTTGATCCATCACCGTTATTTATCTCACTGCACCATCCCAGTTCAGAACCTGGCTATATGCAAATCAGTCTGTCCCTGGCCCAGTGCATCATGGGAACAGGGCAGACTAAACTACCTAGCCAATTCTTCACCAGAAAGGAGACAAGCTACCGAGGACCGGTTTCTGGCATTTCAGCCGTCGTCGGCCCGGCTTGCTTGAATCCTGATGGTGCAGTGAGAAAGGGACTCATGTCTGAGTATACCCTGCCACACCTATAGTGGCCAAAAACGATTCAGAAAAGGGGGTGGTGATGAACAGAGTGTCTGAATTAAGCAGACCACTCTTACCCAGTCCAAAGATCAGGGCTTGATCCATCACCGTTATTTATCTCACTGCACCATCCCAGTTCAGAACCTGGCTATATGCAAATCAGTCTGTCCCTGGCCCAGTGCATCATGGGAACAGGGCAGACTAAACTACCAAGCCAATTCTTCACCAGAAAGGAGACAAGCTACCGGGGACCGGTTTCTGGCATTTCAGCCGTCGTCGGCCCGGCTTGCTTGAATCCTGATGGTGCAGTGAGAAAGGGACGCATGTCTGAGTATACCCTGCCACACCTATAGTGGCCAAAAACGATTCAGAAAAGGGGGTGGTGATGAACAGAGTGTCTGAATTAAGCAGACCACTCTTACCCAGTCCAAAGATCAGGGGTTGATTCATCACCGTTATTTATCTCACTGCACCATCCCAGTTCAGAACCTGGCTATATGCAGGACTATTCTCAGCTAGAGTAACAGAGTTACTACAAATGTATGATGATGAGGCATTATCTTACGTAGATGATATCTCTCTCACAGACGACGACTTGGATACTCACTTGAAAAGAGTGAACACCATTATACTTGGGTTCGCAGCAGAGGGTTACAAATTCAACTTTAAAAAGTCAAGAATTGCCCATCTGACAGTATTATTTTTAGGATACGAATTATCAAGTGAAGGAAAAAGCCTAGCGGACAACTTCTTAGAGAAGTGCGCTGTACTCCAAACTCCAAAAACGCTGAAGAATTTACAATCAATTCTAGGCTTCCTGAATTTCGGTAGAACTTACATTCTAAATTATGCGGAGAGGGTTAAACCTCTCTACGAACTAATTAAACCTGATTTTAAACAAATCAATTGGACTCAAAAACACACAGAAATTTTGAGATCACTGCAAACAGACATGTTAGCAAAAACAAAATTAGATACACGTGACAAAACACGCAATCTTGTAATCCGAGTCATCCCAGGAAGATGCAGATTCACGTACCTGACCTCTAATGAGGGAGAAAAGGTACCAATTTCAATTAAATCTCACTTGTACACACAAGCAGAAAAAACATTCAGTCCAACAGAAAATACTGTGAAAGCAGTCAAAACTGCATTAGTGAATGAACGAGAACTAGTACATGGTAAAAGGATCAATATCCTCACAGTGGAATCCGCCTTCGAGGCGCTATTCAGCCCAGTAAACCTGCCTACAGTGTCACTGGACCCGAAATGGATACAGTGTGTAGATTCTCTACGAGCGGAAGATGTGAAATACTATTTCGCCCAGCAATTCGAAAAACTGAATGATTTAGAATATGAAGAAGAATATCCTCTGTCAATCGAACTTCTGCCTCTCCCACAGTACGCCTGTATAATCTATACAGATAGATTTGTACAGCATTTCAACGTAGAGAGCAAATCCTACGATGCAGCTTGTGCGATTGTTAAAGTCGTTGGCTGTGCGGTAAATTCAGACCGAAAATAACAAAAACTGAATCAGTGAGAAACTGTTCGGCTCAGAGAGCTGAAATCAGATGTTTAAAGATGGCGCTTGAAAATGCAGAACGTGAATTCCCGACACTAATCGTGTGTGATTCTCATTTTTGCGTCAACTCTTACAATAATAAGTTGCAGAGCTGGATTGAAAACGATTACAAAGATGACACAGGTGCCACAATAAAGCATAAAATGCTCTGGAAACAGGTAGCTCTTTTACAGAAAGAACTACAAAAGACTCATGTGATACACACTCTGAGTCATCAACGTGATGGCGTTCACGTTGCAGGGAATTCATTGGCTAATACAGCCACAGTGGAAGCAACTAAACCGGCTTCCGTAGCCACAAAAAAGCGTGCAGAACAATACATAGACGGGGAAACCATGCTGGCAGTAAAAACGACCGTAAAAAGCGACTGTGCAGCACTACCCGTGAACTATCCACTCAATTATGCATACATAATCGATGCAAACTCCGTTCCTTTTGCTCGAATCCCTGGAGTGGGGGATAGGGTAATTCCAAACAGGAACCGAAGAGGTTTCCTATTACAGGAAGCACATATGGGGTTGGGTCTGAGACACCAAACAATCAGGGACTCTCTGAGAGAATTGGAATCAGAGTACTGGTGGCCGGAAATGAGTGAAGGTATTCATGAGTTTGAAAAAAACTGTGAAGACTGTAACAGGGATCGCAGTATTGAACTACTCTACCGGCTACCAATCAGAAACAGCGTAACGCTGTCTACATGCCATCCAGCATCCCATTAAACATTAAGGCTAAATCCACTTAAAAAATGTGGCCCCCAGCGCTCAGCTGACCCCAGAACGGTTATAAAAGATCTGCGAGTCTTTATCAGCACATACGCAATTGCCATTTCCCATTCTGACCAGGGTCCTGCTTTCAGCTCTCGAGCTTATAAGGAGGCCATGACCAGCCTGGGATTTGGGTTGCGGTATTCTTGTCCGTAGCACCCCGAAGGGAACAGTGTGGTAGAAAGAAAAAACCGGGACATAAAGTATTCTATAACAGCGAAGGTATTAGGTTCGGGTGCTGGGTGGGTCAAACATTTAATAAGTGTCCAGATCAGTCTTAACAATTTGCCAAGAAATTCTCTAAAAGGTTTCAGCCCATACAAACTATTGTTCGGAACTAGAATGCGAATAAAGGACTTAGATAGTCAGGTATCAGTGGTACAAGATAAGAAAACAGACTTTGACATCAAAGATCGTTTGGCTGTTTTACAGGACTTGAATGAAACAAGAAAATCCTTAAACAACGTAAAGTTAAAGCAACAGCCAGCTACCACTGACAAGGCACCACCAGCACCAGCCCCAGAAAGGCCTGTCTGGATTCCAAAGATTGGGGATCTAGTCAGAGAAAAAATAGCGGTGAAGAAGGAATTTGGGCCTTCTTACAGAAAAGCAGTACCTGTCTTGGCAATCAACGGAACAAGATCAGTAGTACTACCGCCCCTTGCTGGTAAAAAGGAGAACAGAGTTGTATCAATCGACCTGGTAAAACCACAAGCATGTGGCCTATAATCAACAGTAGGCCCAGTGGACTCCCAAGAAACAACAGAATACCCAAACTTGCAACAATCCAAGAGGTTCAAACTGAAAGACTAATCAAATTCGATCAGCCAGCAGTGCACAGAGAGGGACTATGCAATAATGCCATGGAACTCATGCCTCTTGAGACCAGATCTGCGTTCCTTGCTAATCTAAGCAATATCACTGAGTCTATAGTCACAGAAGACTCCATCACTATTATGGGCGACTTCAACTTCTATCTGGAGCAACTCAGTGATAGGGATACTACTACCCTCATATCAGATCTTGAAATAATGGGCCTCAGACAATTGGTCATGACCCATACCCATCAGGCAGGCCACACGCTGGATGGAATTTTTACAAATGTGGAAGGACTGTGCATAACCTCGGTTCTCCCCATGACATGGACAGACCACTCAGTCATTCTTAGCAGCCTCACCACTAAAGGTCGGCTGAGAAAAAAGGCTGTTCTTTCGAAAACCGGCACGTTCAAAGCATGGAAGGACATTAACCCCAATGACCTATCATTGCTCCTAAATAACACTAGCCCGGTACTATCCACCGATCCCAATATCGCAACCAATCAATTCCAGAAATGGCTGGGTGAAGCCACGACTCAGCTGGCACCGACCAAATCCCTCTCAAGAAATAGAAATTTGCCTAAAACTCAGTGGTATACAAAAGAATTAAAAATCCAAAAACAATTAACTAGGAACAGGGAAAGGCACTGGCGAAGAACCTACGACAGCGAAAATAAGGAAAAATACAAAAAAGCTCTTGCCACTTATAAAGCAATGATAATAGCAGCAAAAAAACATTTTTTCACACTCCACATAGAGACTGCGAAAAACTCCAGTAAACAGTTATATAACCTCGCTAAAACTCTCTCTGGAAATACCCCGGATCTTAATCCACGCCCATCACAAGCATTATGTGATGCCTTATCGGAGTTCTTCTTCGCAAAGGTCAATGATATTTACCAAACCTTCAATTCAGACCCGGCCAGCAGTAGTGCTACTATCCCCATGATCACTCCAAAAATTACTATTACCAGTTTTAAACCCCTCACCACTGACCAAATCAAGAGCATAGTAACCTCGATTAAAGCAGGTTCAGCTCTGGACCCATGCCCAACCTCCGTGATCGCTACGGTGCCAGACACAGTTATCCCCATTATCACCTGTGTCTGTAACACAATATTGACATCTGGAATTTATCCCAATTCACTAAAAAACACACTGATCAAACCCCTGCTCAAAAAGCCCGGTCTAGATAAAGGTGAACTAAAAAACTACCGCCCCATAGCGAGCCTCCCTTTTCTAGCCAAAGTCACAGAAAAGGCTATGAATCAGCAGCTATCGGCCTACATCGAAAGTCACAACCTGCTGGATGACACTCAGTTCGGTTTCCGTAAGCATCATGGTACGGAAACTGCTCTCATCAAAGCAGCTGATGACATAAGAGTCATCCGCGATCAAGGAGGAACAGCCTTGCTTGTTCTCCTTGATCTATCAGCAGCCTTCGACACGGTTGACCACAAGATCTTGGTCGACCGTGTCGAAAGGATGGGCATTCTGCTTACTGCTAGGGACCTACTTGCTTCTTTCCTAGCCAACAGAACCCAGGCGGTTACACTGGGCCCCTTCCAATCAGCTGATCTGTCGTTACCGTGTGGGGTTCCCCAAGGCTCATCCCTAAGTCCGACACTATTTAATATATACGTGTCGGACCTTGCCAGTGTCATCAAAGCATATGGGATGAGCCTGACCTCATACGCCGACGACACTCAACTGGTGTTGGCCATAAAGGGTGATGGACAGGAGGTGGCAGAGAGATTCCAAAGAGGGATGACTGCTATCGGCGAGTGGATGGCAAAAAATTGCCTTAAACTCAACTCCGATAAAACGGAGGTGGTTATCTTTGGTAACCTTTTGCCAGTCTGGTCTGCAGCCTGGTGGCCATCGGCCCTAGGTACTCCTCCTTGCCCCACGGTCAAAGTCCGAAACCTAGGAGTAACATTCGATGACCAGCTTAATCTCATGGCCCACGCAAATAAGGTGGCAGCCAACGCCCACTTTAAGCTTAGAATGGTAAGAAAAATCCTACCTTATCTACCAGACTCAGCAGCCAAAACGTTAGTCACCTCCCTGGTTTTGACATCGCTGGATTACTTTAACGGTCTTCTGCTCAACGCACAAAACAGAGTTACCAAAAAGTTGCAGACCGTGCAGAACGCAGCAGCACGCGTACTGTCCAAAAAAACAAAATTTGCACCTATCTCGGACACTCTGAAAAGCTACCACTGGTTAACCATCCACAACAGGGTGAAATTTAAATCATTATGCATAGTCTACAAAACACTACAGGACCAAGGACCCCGCTTCCTCAAAGAGCAACTGATTCTCTATAACCCGCCTAGAACACTTCGATCTACCTCACTCAACCAGCTAGTGGTTCATCGCAGCAGAACAGTCTCGTGGGGAGACCGCCGCTTTTCAATTGCGGCCCCTAAACTTTGGAATACCCTACCAAACCACATAAAAACAAGCCCCTCACTCCTTCAGTTTAGAAAAAAACTGAAGACCTGGTTATTTAATCAGTAAGTCATGCCTCTGGACAATCGGATCAGGGAGAGACATCATTGCATTTCAGCGCCGAGACGCCCACGGGTAATTGTACGCGCTCTATAAGTGTCATTCATAAATAAATAAATAAATTGAAACAGTTCGTCAAGAAACACCAGTCTACAATGATGTGGCATCAGAATGTGCTACCGAAAGACAAATTGAAAGAACAATTCCAACAATTGACAGAACTGCCTCTGGCTACTTCATCAACTTCGACAACTTTTCTGAGGATCAAAGCAACCCCGAAGTGATGCTAGAAACAAAAAAGACTTTTAAAGAAAAAGCAACAGTACGCTTTCAACAAATCAAAGAAGTATATCTGGATGCACCATTAATTGAGCATTGGATTATTTCGGGGGTATTCATACTCCTACTATGCCTAACTATAGTTTTAATTTTAGGAAAGTTTATTACAATACAATGGACACAGCAAGTCAGAACATCAACTTAGTCCTCAAACCACACAGATCATCCCACGTGAAGAAAAGAGAACTGTCAACAGTAAATGTCACAGCCATTCCAATACCCGGTGGGGTAGTATGGGAGAAAACTGACTATGAGATCTATGGTCCAGTCGAGATCCTGAAGTATCCTCATCAATTCAAGGTTTCCTTAAGTGACTTTGTAAAACCTAGTACATTCTCTGATGATTGGGGCTTTGACAGTATTAATAATATGATGTCTGATTTGGTAATGTCAGCTAGATTCACAGAACATGATTATTTACAAGGTTCGTCTAGTTATGAACAGATGTTCTGCTTCACACATTATGGTTATCATTATTTGCATAAATCTGCACTGGAAATGTTTTTAAGTATAACCAATGGGAACATTGTGCTACACCACCTAAAAGCAGTTCTAAAACATTCTTTGAGAAATTCAAGTACTTCTCAGGGTTTAACACCAGTGATGCAGAAACGTTTTTATTACAAACTGTTAGATAAAACAGGATTGAAAACAATGCTGACAAATACTAAATTGATATATTCAGAAGCATTTTATGAAAAAATGATGACTTTTGGTTTTGATTATTGGAAAAATAAAATTGAAATAAAAACCATCTGGGGTACCAAAGAGTGGCAGGTACAAGGCCTAGAAGCACTGTTTCGAGCCTGCATGATCCCAAAACAAATGATGTTTTTAAATGGCACAATTCATCAAACATCCTGTCTTGGCCTAGCTAAGATCAAAGACCTAAACAAACAGTCTATTCCAAAGCCAATACCTGAGAATACAACAACAGATATTGAGATAGACGTATCTAAAATTTTACATTTAAACAGACCACATCCTGATTGGAAAAAGTGGTTAATCTGGCCTACTGACACAAACAACTGTCAAGATAGATTCCTGACACAGGGGTTAACAACGACCAGACAAGACCCTAGATACTCCCAGATACAACATCCAGGGATAATAACAACATACAGTGTAGGGAAACTCTGCCTCGAATGGCTAGGATCATCCACACTGGCTGAAATTAAGCAACACTTGTCTTTACTTAAAGAGGGAGCTGATTTGCGCGATTTTATTATGGGGCCACGCAAACAGCGTCAAAAGCCTTTCATAGCGACCAGTATCTATGCGGTTTACAACGAGGCTTGGAAAGTCACACAAATTGAAACAGCTGAAAAAATACGAGAAATTGATCGTATTCATTTGGAAAAATCACTTTCTGTAGTGGACAATGGGTTAATGACTCTGTCCTCCAGAATATATTCGTTAGACAATATTGTATCATCTGCCTTTGATATAATAAACAGAGACTTGCTAATGTTACAGCATGGCCAGTCGCAATTACGTTCTATTGTACAGTTAGGCTGGACGCTGCAAAATCTTCGTTCAGGCTATGTGCCTTGGCGTTTAATCAACACAACGTCATTATTTTACATCTTTAACCTTACTGATAAACAAATCCGGTTGGCACAGAAAGGAGCAGACTATACAATCCTGAGCATTGAAAAACTTGAGAGATTACCTTTGACAATGTCAGAAAGTCCTGTCATTGAATGGATAATACACAGGATTATCACAATTCCGATAACAACTTTCCGATTTAAAAATTGCCTTGAATACATACCTACTGGCCAGTATGAACGATTGTGTAAAGGATATGTTAAATCAGCATGGAAATTACCATACACACATTCATGTTATAGTGACAGCAACAAAAATGTATTTCTTAGTGGTGAAAACTGTAAACATACACTAAGTGGTATACTTTTGTGCCATGGTATTAATTTACACGGAGCCTGTGAAGGAAATTCTAACAACCTCTCATGCCACCAACTTGTCACACCTGCAACGCAGATAGAGCCTTTCTTTATGCAACTCGCAAATGGGAGTTACATTCTAATAACGGATCACAGCTGTTGTGGCCTTTTGCCAGGGAAAGCCTATCTCGTAAGCGTAACTTCCATGGTCAAATGCTGTATGCAAGCATTGTTTCCGAGCGGGCCTGGAGACATAGAGACTCCCATCTGGCCTCGTTTGAATTTCTCTTCTATACGAATTGATACTTTAAGCAGAATGAAGTCTGTGCTTTTGCAGACAACAGTGCCCATCACGTCATCAAAAGAGACATATGAACTCCAAGTTGCAAGGACAACATCAGAGATTCATGACCTTTTATCAACAAATTGCCCCGTGCATTTCACAGAAATGCTTAGCCAACTCCTTAACATGTCTAGTGCCACAGGCATCCGAGGCATATTTAAGACGATTTTTACGGGACTGGTAACACCATTCAAAGCAATTCTGGGAATCATTCCTAATTTTGTTCACTCAGTCTTTGGCGGCATACCCCTATTTTTGGGACTTGTAGCAGGCATTTTATTTTTGACCCTCCTGCTCCGATATGGCAAGCCAAAGCTCAGACATGACTAGTACGAGGATGGAAGAAACAATCCTAGCAATCCGCTACCGGGACAGAATAACTAGAGTCCTTGGATTGGCCAGGCTGAGAGATCTAAACATGACCTGGTTCCTTTCATTCAGACCGATATGGTAATCCTGCATCTTACCTGTACTTCGATGTATGCTATGCGGAGATGAGTGCGTGTTGGACATCTGTCTTGCACTTCCATCAGCAGTACCAATGGATATCGATACTTTGCTAAGTCCGATAACGGCTCACGCATTGTGTTGTCCCCAGCGGCTACCAATCCTGATGACGGCATTCGTTGAGACTCCTGTACTACGACTAGGTGGTAACAGTGGAGCGAGTGACAAAAGCAACATCACCCAGGTACGACCTTCTGTGAGCATTGCTGATCCAGACTTTGATGACAGCAATCATTCTCACACCTGCCAAGTTACAGCACTATCGAATTTGGTCGAACTGTCACCTGATTTTGTAGACCAATTCTTTGAGAGCCTGTCTGATATGATGTTTTCACCCGAACAGAAACAATAACTTTAGAGAAGCATTCCGACACACAGCGTTCCCATGAACTCTGAATTCGGCCTTCAGTTTTGAACAACAAAAACTGCTAAAAAGCGTTGGAACTCTATTCCCCCGTTCAACAAGAATTCTTTTGAATTGAACACTTTTTAAAACATATTCACCTTTTTCTGGCACGAAAATTCTTTGCTTAAAGTAGACCTATTCATAGAGAACAGAAGCTTCTAATTCTATTTTTAGATAAATCTAGAGACATAATAACTTTACACCAGCCTCTAGCACATTTTACTGCAATGCATTTCTATTTGATGAAATTATCTCGCCCTTCTTTTCTGTATTAAGAGATATTTCATGAGTAATTTTTTCGCATAATCGTTCATTGATTACATATGCTATAATTTTGAATGATTTCTATGCTTAAAGCGTACAGTACCTATATTTTCACGTATTTCAAATACGCCTATTTCAACTGCATATATGTATTTTGGGGTGGGCAATGTTACACATGCATCTTATTGCTCTAGTTTTAGTAATTTGATGGACATAAATTCGTGGAGAGGGTGTCGCATTCTAATCTAGGACCCTGATCGATACTGTGACCTTATGCCCCTATACAGCTATAATCCCTTTGTAGCCCTATATTGGCATAACCGATCAAATGCAATATTCAGAAACTCGTCTCTGGCCTCACACGAACAGAGCCACATTTCAGAATCGCTTCCTCTGCAACTTCCTTTGCAGCTCATTAGTGCAAATGACACAGCAGAAGACGCTCTCTAAAATTCCTAGATTAACACTCCGAGTTCTTCAACAAGATAAAAACTCAGCAACCTGGGAAAGCCCCGCTTGCTATGTTTTGATTAGTAATAGAACTCTAATGAGCACTGATAGACGGTCACTTCCTAGCGACATCTTTATTGACGTCTTAGGTCCAAAAATTTACGTCAAACAAGGCACCTTTCAGGTATAAATATTACCAACGTTGCCTTAGGCAAACGCTGAAGCTGCTGCTGATGATACTATCGCTACGGCTATCGCTGCTAATGAGCGAACGATGGTGTGGTCAACGTAGGAGCTGAACAGTCGTCCCCCTGCAAGCTGCCCGCGGACGCTGCCCCTCCTCCTCTTCCTCGACGCGCTGAGAAAGACGCTGTCTTTTCTCCTGCCGAGAAATCCAGCTCCGGCGTTTCCAGCCTACTCTTGCGAGTGACTGGGATATCGAGTCCCTGGAAGGAGATACCAGACCTCCAACATTCTATTTCAGAGGTATGGTGTTGACTAAACCCTTAGAGAGAATTCTTGAAGCAAACCTTGGCAAAACCAACTTAACTAAAGCTACTTACTTACTCCCCTTCCAAGTATTAGGCTTAGGTCAGGTACACTGGGGTAGGCGTAGTTAGAAGCACCAGTTGAGTACGTTAGCTAATATATATATGAATGTATATATGTTTTATTCATTTTAAACCATTGTATGGCTAAGAAACCATATCAATGCTTTTACAGTATTATTTCGCATTACTCATTTTACTGTACGTACGTTTTATAATAACAAGTCTTGCAATTGTGGCAATTCATTTCTCTTGTATGAGAAGAAAGACTGTTCAATAAATAATACCTTTTATTGAAAACGCCCGTCTCTCTATTCTCTACATATTGTGAAAGTAATCTGCACAACAACTGACTCAGTAAAATAACTGTCTATTGTTTCACACGACCCTAGAGATTGACTCTTATCTGAGGAGCAAAGTTGTCATGTTGCACGGTTGTTGGAAAACTGAATCCCTTCTTGTCTGTACCAGGGAAGCTGATCACTTCCTATTCAGTCAAGAAAGTTTCCAGTGACCTCTGAGCTAGTTGGTAACAAACCCAATTAAGTTTAGCAAAGTCAGTAGAGGCCTGGAAGATCCGCACTTCTACGTTGATACTACTGTTTATGTTATTCCAATGCGCAGGGCCTATTGGGAAAATAGGAACTACACTACAAGCTGACCCTGCCTACCCCATCTAATCTTGGTATAATTATCTTGATGGAGTTTGGCTGTGAGCTCTAGTAGGTATCGCGGGAACCCCATGTCCAGCAGCACCCTCCAGAGTTTATCACGAGGGACCAGATCGAAAGCACTCTTTAGATCAATAAAGGCCAGGTATAGGTTCCCCTTTTTGATGGTTACCGTTTTCCAGTATGTTGCCCAGAACCTAAATACCTGGTCCATTGTGCCCACACTCTTACGAAACCCCCCTTCGAAGTGGGACAGGATATTCCCCCCTTCTAACCACGTGTTTACTCTGTTTATGATGACCCTGCCAACTATTTTTTGAACAGCATCAATTAAACTGATTGGACTATAGTTTGCAGGGTCCGTGTCACCTTTTTTGTAGATTATCACTACTTCAGCCCCCTTCCATGAATCTGGAACTCTTTTACCCGAACTCAAAAACTCTTACCTCCCCATACTCTGTGTGATGTCAATATTGAACCACATTGGTCTAATTTCCTTTTGGGATGAGCTTGGGATGACCTTGGTTATTATTGGGCTTTAGAGATCCACACCACCTTCCATTCAGCCTCCCATAATTGTGTGGTCAATCATGCATGACCCCATTTCTCTACTGCATCCAGGGCAGTCACACACATTACAAAGTGCCATTACTTGGTGATACTTTGTCAGATTCAGGATTCCGGAGCTCCCTTCTCTCAGTCAGAGGGTGCATTGATTGCATTCCAGTCTAGAATTTTTTACCCTGCCTTATTAACTCTGAACTCATATTCCTTAACCACATGCGTGCGGGGGTTATTTTTGCGCTGTGCGGCTTTTTTCCAAAAGCCGCGTTAGATGACGAGCTCAGCTCGTCATCCGCACACGACCACCGTGGCTGATGACGAACTGAGCTCGTCATCAGCAGCGAAGGGGTTAAAGGCACTGTTTGTAATACATGGATGATCCTGGGAATGATAGACATACTAATGGCTGCTGTCATGGATTGTTATATGTGCCTGCTCCATCATCCACCTCTTCCTCATATAATTGGCACTCGGATGTCATGCCTGCAGCTTCACAAAATTCATGCAGCCTAAGATTGTGGATGTCAGATGTGTGCTGCACAGTTGTTACCCATATAAAAGGACAGGCAATACTGCCTCCTGTACCTAAGGGCATGCAAAAAGTAGTTACAATATGCCCATCTGAGTGACAGGCTAAAGTGAGATTTGACAATTTACCACATGATTCAATGAGCACAGGATTGGAGGATGATTTAAGGATTCTGTCATTAATCGCCTGGAGAATTGTGCAGCCTATGAAATCCACACTCATGGTGTGACCAAGTGCTTTGTCTATCCTCTCTGTTGATGTGAGGAAGCCTGTGCTTGGGTTCTGCACTTCACCTGTATTCCTCTGCTTGAGAGCAGTTCTACATCTGTGTCTTGTGCTATCCAGTTGAGATTATCTACAAGCTAGATGTCATCTTCCTAGATGCTTTTTGTTTGCAGTACTTCTTGAAGTTCATTCTGCTGAATAACCACAAAGACTTTCCTTACATACTTGAAATTACTTGTCTTCTTTCAGCGTTTACCTCAGAGGCCTCAGATTAGTGATAGACATTTGTTGGGCTCCTGTACTGTCCCATGTATCTGCATAATGGCCTAAATGTAAATGTAAATGTTTTTGTACTTGTATCGCGCACAGCTACCCGCAGTGGGTTTCCCGGCGCTTGTACGAATACTGCAAGGGAACCCTTCCTTGCTTTCCCTGTGAAGTGTCCACTCCTGGGCACCCCCATGGTGCAGACCAGGCATCTCTCGAGTTGTGGGGGGCGTTGTGGAGACTAAGCAAGCTATTGCCCAGAGTTGCAACGTGGGACCCATGATCAGAATAGGCACTGAGGTGAGAATATCCGGTCAGGGGAATTAATGAGCCCGAGACCTGCCAGGGCAGGAATCGAACCCTGGTCTTTGGCCAGAGCTCTGCATCGAGGTCTGCCTGCTCTAACCATTGAGCCACACTTCTCCGCATACGGTCACACCCTCAATGTTGTGCTATAAAAACTCTCTACTGGGACTCTGCGGCGTTATGTGCAGATCCTGTGTGGACCTTTTTTTCTAATTAGTTACACCAGATGAAGAACAATAACATCTGCTTTAGGACATCAGAACAAGACTAAAGTAAATCATGTGTATGTCCCATTTCCAGCGAAATCCATGTAAATGAAAAAAACAAATTGTCTACTTACACAGGTAAACTTACACATGAGTAAATCTACAAGTGTAAATTTAAGTTTATTCTTACACTATTGAGTAACAATAATATTTTGGGCTTTTCACCATCTACAAGTTGGGGTGGAGTCAATAAAAGTGTAAACTTAGACTGTATAATTACTACTAGTAATGACTTTATTACCATATTTGACATTAAGCACACTTGGAGGAGACCTCCTGTTGGAAACTGTGTTATTTGTTGGAGGGGAACCTTCTCAAGCAATAACCAAGATCCTCGTTAGGGTAAACCACAAGAAGCCACTGAATTAACCTGTGCATTACCCTCTGGTATCTTGACAGAAAAACGGTCAGGCTCAACTTAGAGTCAATGTGTACAGTAGTCATGCAGCACTCATATAGCGACAAAGTATAAAGGCAACACAAAGGATCTCACACCAAGTTAGAAAAACAGAGCTTCCTTCAATAGGCAAATCAGAAATAAATTACAAAAATCCAATCAGTGTAGCCGCAGATGTGTAATAATAAAGATTTCAGTGAAAATATTGCCAAAAAGCACAAATTATGGGCAACAAAAAGGCTTCTTGCTTTAACCAAATCAGGCTCTCTCTACAATCCCTGACTGGTATCGGTGGTTAAATTAACTCTGGAACCCATCACTACTTCACTCACCTCCTTGTTTAATGCCATGTTTGAATCAGGAGACTTCCTCAAAGCTTGGAACATAGCCTCAATACTTCCACTATTGAAAAAATAGAACCTAGATCTTAGTGACCCAAATAATTTTCGGCCAATTTTTCACCTACCGCTGCCAGCAAAGTTGGTAGAGAAAGCAATGAACTCCCTGCTGAGTGCCTCTCCTCATGAGAATCAGGTGTTGGATCCCACTCAATATGGGTTTAGAGAAGGCCACAGTACAGAGTCAGCCCTTATAAAATCAACTGAAGAAATCAGGGAAGCCCTGAATCATGGAGGGGAGGCTGCACTAATGATGTTGGATCTCTCCGCGGCCTTCGACTCGGTCCATCATGACCTCCTGATGGATTGTTTGTCTGAGTGGGGGGTCCAGGGCAAGGCATGGAAGTTTATTAAAATCCTTTTTAACTAATAGAACACAAATAGTGTCCATGGGCAAATTTTACTCCAAACCATGTTCTCTGCCCTGTGGTGTGCTGCAGGGGTCATCCCTCAGCCCTACTCTTTTTAATGTGTAAGTGGCGCCCCTGATTAGATCCTTTGGGTTTAGTCTTACCTCCTATGCAGATAATACACAAATTGTTTTGTTGCTGCTGCCAGGACATAAATCAGGCAAGAGCAAGAAGTTTCATGACTGCATGGAGGCAGTTAAAACCTGGATGACACAGAATTGCCTGAAACTTAACTCAGGCAAAGCTAAGATCCTCAGTCACCTTTCACTCTCTTAAATTGATCAAAAATATAAAATTGTTCCTGCTGAAAGACAGTCAACGTACTGTCGTTACATCTCTCATTTTATCACAGCTGGATTAATGCAATGGGTTCCTTCTGAATATCCAAGAGCATTATTTAAACAAACTGCAGATCCTGCAATATGCAAGCCGTCTGACAGGTACATAAAAAATTGTATGGGTCTCTAAGGAAATTAAAAGACTACACTGGCTGTCAATTAGGAAATGGGTGCTTTATAAATCCTTATGCACAGTTTTCAAGGCATTACATGAACTGGGACCAGAATATCTGAGACAACGGTTACAATGGTACACTCCCAAAAGAACCTTGCGCTCAGTAGGAGCTAAACTAGTGACTGTACGCCCGCATTAAGAAAGCTATGTGGGCTGGAAGAAGTTTAATGACGTGAGTGGCTAAGGCCTGGAATGATCTCTCACTTGGAATCTGAGAAACACCACTGATCTCCTCATATTCAGAAAGTAACTGAAAACTTGGCTGTTCAACGTTTAGAATCTTTTATAGATAATCTCCCATAAGCTCCTGAACTCTTAGAGTTAGCAATCAGCGCCAGGACACCCCCGGGTAGTGCTGTGCTTTAGAAATACACATAACATCCCCCATCGAGGAAAATCTGGTCCTCGCTGGACACTCATTTTGATACATACAAACCTCCTTGAATCTTGTTTACAAGGCCCAAGAGCGTGTCATCACACAATGTTTCATACTGATTGTTAGCCAATCTATGTTTTTGCACATTCCTAACCACAGAGTGATGACTCCAGCTCCCACATGTACTACAGGTTTGGGTTACGAAAATGTTCAGCTTATGTAGCCTCTGCGATAGTGGGGTGGTGCCTAGCTCCTTCAAGGTCAGGCTTTACATGACACCAGTTATCATCGGAATGTATGTGGACATTTTAAGGGTATCTTATGTAACGTGATGGACTCATTGTTTTATGTTTTATGGACTCATTTGCATTATTGGGGACAATTTTCTGTATTCCTATTCATGTGACTGTAACTATTCGTACTGAACCGACTATTCCTGTACTGATGATTCTCTTTGCAGCTCCTAATAAAAAATCTTTTGAAATGAAAAAAAAGAAATACACATAACATATGTGGTCACACTGCACTGGGTCAGAGTCACAAGTTGAGGATGACTGCAATGGAGTTCAGGTCAGCTACAGCCAACTTATTAGTCCTTCTGAAAGCTTACCTTTTCAAATCAACACCAAGAGTTCAGTTCCTGGAAGTGGCCATAAGGAAGCTGCCGGAGTAAAGCAATAAGCAAGCCAGAAAATAAATCCCCCACCAATGTAGAAAGGCCAGAACTATTTTTTATAAATAAAATGATACCAGAACAACAAAAACATAAACAGTAGAACTGGTGATTTGCAATTTCAAAGTCGTATGTATAAGTATCAACAGAAAGCTCAAAGTTCCAATGATGGTTATCTGGGTGCATCTGATCATGAGAAATTCACAAGTTCAAGCTGACCATGATTAAGTGCAGGCCGGGTACAAGATCAAATTCGTCCCATTGTATTGCACTGGTTGCACTGAGACATGAGAAGCTGCTCAGCGGGTCATGGGAATAACGCCGCCGGATCGCTAGTTGGCATCGTTTATGGTCGGAACTACGACGGTATCTGATTGTCTTCGAACCTCCGACGTTCGTTCTTGATTAATGAAAGCATTCTTGTCAAATGCTTTCGCTTTGGTTCGTCTTGCGCCGGTCCAAGAATTTCACCTCTAGGGGCACAATACGAATGCCCTCAGCCGTCCCTGTTATTCATGGCCCCAGTTCTGAAAACCAACAAAATAGAACCAAAGTCCTATTACATTATTCCTAGCTCAAGTATTCAGGCGACCAGCCTGCTTTGAACACTCTAATTTTTTCAAAGTAAACGCTTCGGCCACCAGGACACTGGTCAAGAGCATCAAGAGGGCGCAGAGAGGCAGGGGTTGGGACAGGCGGTAGCTCGCTTCGCGGCGGACCACCAGCTCCATCCCAAGATCCAACTACGAGCTTTTTAACTGCAGCAACTTTAATATACGCTATTGGAGCTGGAATTACCGCGGCTGCTGTCAACAGACTTGCCCTCCAATGGATCCTCGCTAAAAGATTTAAAGTGTACTCATTCCAATTAGAGGGCCTCGAAAGAGTCCTGTATTGTTATTTTTCGTCACTACCTCCCCGAGTCGGGAGTGGGTAATTTGTGCACCTGCTGCCTTCCTTGGATGTGGTAGCCGTTTTTCAGGCTCCCTCTCCGGAATCGAACCCTGATTTCCCGTGGTCACCATGGTAGGCACAGAAAGTACCATCGAAAGTTGATAGGGCAGACATCCGAATGTATCGTCGCCGTTACTGGGACGTGCAATTGGCCCGAGGTTATCTAGAGTCACCAAAGCAGCCGGGCGAGCCCGGATTGCTCTTGGTCTGATAAATGCACGCATCCCGGTAGGTCAGCGCTCGTCGGCATGTATTAGCTCTAGAATTACCACAGTTCTCCTAGTAACAGATTGAGCGATCAAAGGAACCATAACTGGTTTAATGAGCCATTCACAGTTTCACTGTACCGGCTGTTTGTACTTACATGTGCATGGCTTAATCTTTCAGACAAGCATATGCTACTGGCAGGATCAACAAGGTAGCCGCACTTGATGACGGGATGGGGAGCCGCATGCCCATCTCCCAAGCCAGCAACCTTCACACACCCCTCCATCTCTCGGGAGCCGCCAGGGGAAGGAGCCCACCCGCCTGGTCAGGAGGGCTCGGTGGAGGGGCATGGAGAGGTACGGTCGCATGGGCACCGGCAGGCCCAGCCGTCTCCCCCGGGATTGAGAGGCAGGACGAGGCGCAGCCTGAGTGAGGAGGAAGGGGTGCCGGAGCCTGGCCGCAGCGGCACCCCTCAGTACGGTCATTCCGAGCTGCTGTGGAAATGTGCTGGGCAGAGAGGGGTGACGGCATGGGGCACGGGCCTTCGGACCTGCTGGGCAGCAGCATCCAAGGGGTCCAGCCGACCCCTTCCACACGGGTCAGACCACTGGGGGACACGAGCTGCCGGGCCGCTCGGCCTTTGCTCTGCTGGGTAGGGTGAACCCTCGAGTCAGACGGTCCATGTGGGGTGGAAGCTCTTTGCTTGAAACAACAGCCGAGGCTGGCCAAGCAGTCCATCCCTAAATGGACCGAGAGTGCCCAATCGATCAGAGTACAGCCACGGCATCCCCTGACAGGCTACCCTGCACAGGGGGTATGATGGCTTAGCATCCCCTGCCTGACCCCAGGGCAAGCAGACTCAGAGAAAAAGGCCTATCAGTGAGGGGCTGAGAGGCAGGAGTGTCCCCGGGCCCCTGGAGGCCCCAGCAGGTGGGCCCCGGTACTGCCTTCCCCCTCTCAGCATGGCCGGACCTCACGGAGGTCTGCCTGAGCAAACTCAGAGAAAAAGGACCCTCAGCAAGGGACTGAGAGGCAGGAGCATTCCCGGGTCCCATCAGGCAGGTCCTGGGACTGCCCTCCCCCTCTTAGCATGGCTGGACCTCACAAAGGTCTGCCTGAGAAATCTCAGAGACAAAAGGCCATCGGTTAGGGGCTGAGAGGCAGGAGCGTCCCCGGGCCCCTGGGGGCCCCGGTGGGCAGACCCCGGGACTGCCTTCCCCCTCTCAGCATGGCCATACCTCATGGAGGTCTGCCTGAGCAAACTCGGAGAAAAAGGACCATAGGCAAGGGGCTGAGAGGCAGGAGCTTCCCAGGGCCCCTTAGGGCCCCGGGACTGCCTTCCCCCTCTCAGCATGGCCGGACCTCAGGGAGGTCTGCCTGAGCATACTCGGAGAAAAAGGACCCTCAGCAAGGGGCTGGGAGGCAGAAGCATTCCCGGGCCCCTGGGGGCCCCAGCAGGCCGGCCCTGGGACTGGCCTCCCCCTCTCAGCATGGCCGGACCTCACGGAGGTCTGCCTGAGAAAACTCTGAGAAAAAAGGCCATCGGCAAGGGGATGAAAGGCAGAAGCGTCCCCGGGCCCCTGGGGTCCCCGGCAGGGAGGCCCCGGGACTGCCTTCCCCCTCACAGCATGGCCGGACCTCAAAGAGGTCTGCCTGAGAAAACTCAGAGAAAAAGGACCTCGGGCAAGGGGCTGAGAGGCAGGAGCGTGCCCGGGCCCCTGGGGGCCCCGGTGGACGGGCCCCGGGACTGCCTTCCCCCTCTCAGCATGGCCAAACTTCATAGAGGTCTGCCTGAGAAAATTTGGAGAAAAAGGACCATCAACAAGGGGCTGAGAGGCAAGAGCGTACCCAGGCCACTTAGGGCCCCGGCGGGCGTGCCCCAGGACTGCCTTCCCCCTCTCAGCATGGCCGGACTTCACGGAGGTCTGCCTGAGAAAACTCAGAGAAAGAGAACCATCGGCAAGGGGCTGAGAGGCAGGAGCGTCCCCAGGCCCCTGGGGGCCCCGGCGGGCGGGCCCTGGGACTGGCTTTCACTGATTCAGAATTGCCGGACCTCACGGAGGTCTGACTGACCCTCTCCCTAGTAATCCGGAAGAAAATTACCCCCGCTTTATTGTAATCCGTGCACTCAAGGTGACAGAAGGGACCCAAGGTGCGAAAGTATATGAGCTCCTGGAGGCCTCGCTGGGATCCGGGAGGCAAATGGCACCCCATCGGGACTTCCAGGAAAGCCTGGCCATCTGGTCACCCCATAGGAAAGCATTGAAGGCGACTAGATGGCCGAAGGTATCTGGGCGACCAGATGGCCGGGCACAAAAGGGAAGCCAGCGGGACACCCTGTGACCCAACGAAGGAGTGAGCGGGCGCTGGGGCATTGCAGACCGGAGGCCCGGGGTCCCAGCTGGGCCCCAACCATGGAGGCTGCAAGGGGGCCCGACAGGCCCTCCAGCCCGGGGCCCGCGCACACCTTGACAAGCAGGGGAGGCCTGCCCGGGCAAAACGGAACCCTTTGGCATTGAGGCAGGCCTGGGGACAGGGCCCGGGGCCCAAGCACCCGACCCAGGGCCGGGTGAGGCCCCCTGATACCACCCGGACACCCTGCCACGCGGCAGGACCCAGGAAGGAGCTAGGGGTGACGAGGCTGGCTCCTGAACCCAGCCAAGCAATGGAAGGCTCCCGGGCACATCGGAACCCCGTCCCGGGCCTTTTGCAGTGCGGCAGGCTGGGGGACAGGGGACAGGGCCCAGGGCCGGAGCACCCAACTCGGGGCCCAGCCAAGCTCCTGGCCCCAGCCAGGGGCCCCGAGCCCGGAGGCGCAGGGGGAGTCACTCCAAGCCCTACGGACCCCGTCCCGGGCACCCTGCCACTCGGCAGGACCCAGGCCAGGGCCCCGGGTGGGGAGGCCACCCTCCCTGGGGCCATCGGGGGGGCCCCGGCTGGAGCTCCTGAAACCAGTCAAGCAAGGGGAGGCTCCCCAGGCACAACCGAACCACGTCCTGGGCCTTTGGCAGTGCCGGCAGGCGGGGGATGGGCCCCAGGTCTGGAGCACTGGGACCCAGGCCCGGCGGGGCCCTTGGAGCCACTAAGGGGGCCCCCAGGCCCGGAGGTGCAGGGGACACATCCCCGGGCCCTCCCGAACCCCGTCCAGGGCATCTTTCCACGTGGCAGGCCTGGGGACGGACTCGGGGCTGGAGCGGCATCCTTGCCCGTCCAGCTGCCGGCTGAGGACCGCTAGACCGAGAGGGGCCCTAGAGTACCTTGTCCCTAGTAATCCGGAGGAAGGCTGTCCCTCTTTCTGGGAACAAGTGCGCACCGCACCGTGCCCGACCTCCTGGAGCCCTGGCTGGGATCCGAGTGGCGAATGGCACCTCATCGGGACTTCCAGGGAAGCCCGGCCATCTGGTCGCCCCATTGGGAAGCATTGGATGCGACCAGATGGCCGAGTGGAAAGGTGCGACCAGATGGCCCGGACCGACATGACGCCAATCTGCCTGCCCCGAGGCTCCACGGGGGGGCTGCTGTCTGCCCTTCCAGGGCTCCGGGGTTGCAGGGCTCGGGGGCCGCAGGGCTCCGAGGCTCCAGGGCTGCGGGGCTGCATGGCTCTGGGCTGCAGGGCTCCGGGACTCCAGGGCTCTGGGCTGCAGGGCTTCGGGATTCCAGGGCTCGGGGGCTGCAGAGCTCCGGAGACTGCAGGGCTCCGGGGTTCCAGGGCTCCCGAGGTTCCCAGGCTCAATGGCTGCAGGGCTTCTGGGCTGCAGGGCTCCGGGCTGCTGGGCTCGGGGGCTGTAGGGCTCGGGGGCTCCAGGGCTCACGGGCTCCAGGGCTACTGGGCTTCAGGGCTCTCGGGCTGCAGGGCTCCTGGGCCACATGGCTCCATGGCTCCGGGGCCACAGGGCCCAGGGATGCAGGGCTCAGGGGGGGCTCTGAAACCCCACGTTGGGCCTAAGGCATGCGGAGGACTGCCCAGGACCCATGGAGCCTGTCCCCGGTACTTTGCCATGCCGCGGGCTGGAGGAGGGAACCCCGGACGCCTGGGAGGTGTTGCCTGGTCATCGCCCATCTGGTCCCCGGCAGGGAGCCGCCAGTCCCGGAAGGGTGTCCGGGCATACCCTTGCCCCTAGTAATCCGGAGGAAGGCTACCCCTCTTCCTGGGAGCCCATGCGTGCCAAGTGACGGAGGGGACCCAGGGCGCCAACATGCCCGGCCTCCTGAAGCCCTGGCTGGGATCGGGGAGGCGAATGGCACCTCATCAGGACTTCCAGAGAAGCTCGGCCAGATGGTGGGGACCGACATGACGCCAATCTGCCTGCCTGAGCCTCCGCAGGAGGGCTCCTGCCTGCCCTTCCAAGGTTACGGGGCTGCAGGGCTTGTGGGACGCAGGGCTCCGAGGCTCCAGGGCTCTGAGTCTCCAGGGATCCGGGGCTGTAGGGCTCGGGGGCTGCAGGGCTCCGGAGCTGCAGGGCTGCAGACTCTGGGGCTACAGGGCTCCGAGGCTGCAGGGTTCCGGGGCTGCAGGGCTCCAGGGGTGCAGGGCTCCGGGACTGCAGGGCTCTGGGGCTGCAGGGCTCTGGGGTTCCAGGGCTCGGGGCTGCTGGGCTGCAAGTCTCCGGGGCTGCAGGGCTCCGGGACTCCAGGGCTCGGGGCTGCAGGGCTCCAGGGGCTGCAGGGCTCGGACCACAATGCTCTGGCGGCTGCAGGGCTCCAAGGCTCCACGGCTCCCGGGGCTCCAGGGCTCCGGAGCTACAGGGCTGCAGGGCTCTGGGGCTGCAGGGCTCCAGGGCTGCAGGGCTCGGGGGCTTCAGGGATCCGGGGCTCCCGGGCTCCACAGCAGCAGGTCTCCCGGGCTCCAACCAGGCCGGGGAGAATAGGGAGTTTGCCCAGGCCCGAGGGACCACTGTCCCGGGCACACAAATCATCAGGAGGCGCTCCCGTTTTCCACGATTTTTTTTCCAAAATTCTGCGCAGTGTGCGTAGTGGCGCTACTCAAACTACGCCCAGCCCTACCCAAACTCTTACTATGCAGTGGAAAGGACAGCCACCCCCTCCACCTGGCCTGGTCCCTGCTTCTGATCCCAGTCAGGTTGGGGGAGCCTCCCTTGGCCCGATGGACCCCATCACAGGCACTCAGACACTCGCTAGGCAACAGGACAGGGGCTCCCGACCACAGGGTTATTTAGGGGTGGGCAGAAAACTCCGCTCTGACAGCGTAGTCACACCTGCTCCCCAGGCCCGGTCCAAGCTTCCGAACCCTAGCCAGACCGGGTAAGCCTCCCGGGCCCTGGTGGAGCCCCGTTCCCAGCACCCAGACCCTCTGATGGCTTGCAGGATGGGGGGCTCATGCACCCCGGGGCTGGCCGGACTGAGCTCAAGCCCCAGGCCCGGTCCCACCTTCCGAACCCTAGCCAGGCCGGGGAGAGCCTCCGTGGGCCCCGGTGGAGCCCCCTCCCCAGCGCACGGACCCTCTGATGGCTTGCAGGACAGGGGGCTCACGCACCCTGGGGTCGGCCGGACAGAGCTCAAGCCCCAGGCCCCGTCCCAGCTTCCGAACCCTATCCAGGCTGGAGAGAGCCTCTCCGGGCCCTGGTTGAGCCCCGTCCCAAGATCCCAGACCCTCTGATGGCTTGCAGGACGGGGGGCTCACGCACCCCGGAGCCGGCCGGACGGAACTCAAGCCCCGGGCCTGGTTCCACCTTCCGAACCCTAGCCAGGCAAGGGAGAGCCTCCCTGGGGCCCGGTGGAGCTCCATCCCCAGTGCACGGACCCTTGGCCGGACCCAAGGAGGGTTAAACGCAGGCCACCTCCAATCCCCGACGACCTGCCTGGAGAGCCCATTTTTCTTGGGCCTACAGAACTCTGGGGAAGGACAAAAATTGGAGTTAGCACAACCACCAGCCCACATGGCCATCTGGTCACCCAGCCCGCAGGGCCATCTGCTCACCCTGCCCGCAGGGTCATCTGGTCGCACAGCCAGGTGACCAGATGGTCCGGGACGACCCAGTGCCCCGATGGCCTCGGAGGCTGTCGTACCCAGTCTACCCTGCATTCCGGCGAGGGTGGCCGGGCGCACCAAGGCAGCCACTCTGGAGCTTTCTTCCTCCGGGTGGCTGCTGCTCACCTCCCTGCCCGACTTGCCCAGGAGCAGCGGGAATTGGAGGTCATCTGGTCACCCTCCTGACCTGCAAAGGATGGTGGCCCCGTTCCCACACCCCGGTGGGGCAGGGACAGGAGGGGGAGGTCCCCCATGCCGAAGGGCACGTGGTGGAAGCAGCCTCCCACAGACCTGTGTTACCCCCTCCGCACCCCTCCTGGCGGCCTGGCGGCAGAGGGACCCACCACTGCGTGTGGTGGAGGGAGGTGTCCATGGGCACCCATGCACGGAGAGACAAAAGCTTGGCTCAGATGCATTAATTAAGAGAGTGGCATAAGGGCCTTGGTTTTAACAAATGTGGGCCAATCTCACTCAATGTTATCTCATAGTAATTAGTAAATTAAATTAAATAAATTGTTCACTACAAAACCCCTTCTGAACTTTCGAAATTAAATTCGGCTCATTCAGATGCTCATGTAGTGTTTCTGTTTGAATACAGTTAATCGTCCCATTGGCATTCGGGGAGGGGTTGATTCTCTGGTGGGCTATTGTTATTTCTGTGGCACTATCAAGTACTGCTATTGCCCAAAACCCTCTCATCAACAGATTACTTCTGCTACTCTTCACAAAAATAGTGTGTCTGTGGTCCCATTCCCTGATTCTTATCTGCTGACAAGTGTCGCCTTGTCAGCTTCTCAGGAAGGATGGGCACTTCAGATTGATTCAGATTATTTGCCTGACAAAGGTAATTTTATATTGGTGCATGCTTTGCTCTCATCTAAAGAGTTAACACACATCATACCAATGGTGTTTTTTTTCATGGTGTAACTACTGAGAAGGAGGATCTCAGTTTATTTCAAAATGTCGGTCTGCTCTATATAAGCATTAGATATGCGAGTTTGTCGGTCAACTAGCTATCATCCTAAAACAGATTGACAGACTGAAAGCTGACATCATTGTGTTGAACAGTATTTTTTTTCTGTCAAAGAACAGTATTTTTAATCCGAAACTTTGCAAGAAGTCGACAATTGGAACATGATATTATGGTTGGCCGAGTTAATATATAATACATTGAAACATTTATCCCCTTTCTTTTGTGTGTATGGACTTCGTCCTTCTATATTTCCTTTCAGTCTGTTTTTCCACACCTCAATGTCTTGAGTAAAAGATCACCTGTCTGAGTGAATTGACATTCTGAAAGCAGCTGAATATGTTTATAAGGTAAATTTTGAATATAAGAAAAGTCCTGCACCTCAGTATATTGTAGATGAGGTATGGCTTCTCACAAACGAAATTGCATTAGAAAAAGTCTTCTAAATTAACATCTAAGTTTATTGCGCCATTTATGACAGAACTGATTCCGAATGCAGTCATTATAAGATTGAAATTGCCTCAGAATATGTAAATTCATTCAGGTTTTTATGTATTTGTATTTCTTCCCATTATACGCCAGTCCGCTAAATTCAGAAAATTAATACTGGGTATATAAGAATTTGGATGCAGAAAAGAATTGTAAGAGGATGATTGCACTAATTAGTGGAATGGATGGAGTTTGGTCCTAAGGTCCGATCATCGGAACCTGCTTTCATTCCTCATGCCCCAGGTATGCTGCAATAATTTAATGCAAAAGATCCTGACTAACCAGGAGCCTCACCTCCAAGACAGTGGCCTTTGCAGGGCACTGCCAAGCATTGGTGTAGAGAATGCTGCTAATTGCTTAGTGTGGATTGACCACAGGGAAGCAGTATTCCAATCTGCAGACACTAAACTGTTTTTCAGACAGGGTAAGGTTGTCAGCCATCACATAGTCTGGTCTGGCTGCGATGAGTCTGTCCAATCATTGAGTTTCTTTTAGAAAACAATGGTTCATCTAAGGTCAATATATCCTGGTAGCAATATATTTTCTTAACATGCAGAAAAGACAGTGAGACCTGTATCTTTTGATGTAAGAATTTGTTTTTGACAAGTATATGGAGAGACACATGTAGACAAAGCAATTAATGTATTTATTGCACAATATTCATAACATTATTCCCAAAGGGGATTGTAGATCAAGTGCACAGATAGTGAAAGAAAACATGAAGTGGTGAGTGATGGTAGACTTTAAAAACATACATCAAATTGGCAACAAGAAGAAACTCCTTATTAACACTTTTTTTATATAGCAAACAAGGGGGCATATTACCAAGCAATAGCGATTGCTATTGCCTGGTTAGAGACAAAAATTTATCGCAGAGCTGCGGCGATTTTTACCGCAAATAAAAATCGCCGCAATGCATGAATATTGCTGAAAAGTCAGCGATATTCATGCATTACCAAGCTAATGCTCTTAGCCATGTTATCCACCTCCCATTGGATAACATGGCTAAGAACTGCTCAGGGCAGGTGATAGCTTTTGGAGATATTTGCGCTTAGCGCGAATATCTCCAAAAGTTGGTGATAGTAGATAGCGATGTTAACGACTGTTTTCAGTCTCTAACATCTTGGCACACCCACTTTGCATGTCATTAGTGATAAATATCACTGACATGCAAAGTGGGGCCCAAGATGGTGGCTATCTCCTACAAGCTGTCGCTAACTGGTGTTAGCGACAGCTAGGTAATAGGGAGATCTCCGCTTTCTTGGCTTTTAAAGCCAAAAAAGCGGAGATAAACCCCCTTGATAATATGCCCCACGGAGTTTAGTTGCAATGAGGTCGATGGTGTTTCGAAATCAACGATTTGAGATCTTCATCAGGACAGGTGTGCGAGCACCTGATATCTACAATGTAAAGACAAAATAAGGTTTCAGGGAGTGTCTTGGTTAAAAACTGCATGTTGGCGTTGTGATTCATTAATAATTGTTATTCAATTATAATTAATACATAGCAGTTATGGGCTAGCACTATATAAAAGACCGACAAATGGGACATAGGGAGACAGTGAGACAACTGAATGAATCACGAGAAAGATTGAATAAGAGAAATGAGGTCTAGCAATCAAACACCATTTCTAGATAGCGAAGACTATAGGGACTAGGTGAAGGCTCACTTGTCCCGGGGTGCGCACGGTGGTGGCACACGTCATGCCGGTTAGTGGAAGACGGTACAAAAGGGGGTGGTGATGGACGGAGCATCTGAATAAATCAAACACTCACACCCACTCAAAAGATCTGGGTTTAATCCATCACCGTTCTTTAGCCCACTCTGCCACCCCAGTTCAGACATGGCTATATGCAAATCAGTCTGACCCTGTGCCTCATGGGAACAGTCCAGCCCGAACTGCCAAGCCACGTCTTCCCTGGACCGGAAACAAGCTTCCGAGGACCGGTTTCTGGCATTCCAGCCGTCTTCAGCCCGGCTTGCTTGAATCCAGTGGCAAAGTGAGCAAGGGACTCCCATCTGAGCATACCCTGCCACACTTATGGCAGCCAAAAGCGGTACAAAAGTTAGTGGAAGACAGCCGAAAGAGGGATGCCTCTAGAGAATGGGCTCTTACTGGTAATCTTAATGTAGGAAGGAAGACGAGATGAGTGGCAGTGAATGCTCCAGAGGAGTGAATCGAAGCTCCGGGGGGATACAAGAGGATGGTTGAACCAATCGAGCCAAGGGAGGGGAATGAAACTCCTGAACGTCGAGTCTGCAAGAGAAGGAGGAAGGGTCACCAAGGGTCACCCATCGGATCAACAGGTTCATGGAATTCGACTTACTTGCTCAGGCGTATTGCTGAGCTGCTTCATTTCTACTTTTAACCGGTGCGTTGCGTTCCTTTCTACAGCGCCATGAAGCCCCCGGGCGTACGAGCGCTTAACAAATCCATATTAACATTAACATTAACATTAACAATTAATCCAAATTGTCGTTCAGAGAATGCTGGGCTGCAGCTCCATGATCCTCTGTGCCGATTGTCTGTGGCATGAGGGATGGTCGAGGTTTGAATAAATACTGGAAGTGAGGTGCATAGTGGAGTGCGGGGACTACCACTGGTGCGCTAACCAGAGGGCGGTGGGAGCATGCATACACAATGACGTGGGCACTCTTGTGCATGAGACTGGTCCGGGCACTGCCTAGGGGGATCACATTGTAGAAGGGTGTTTTGTGTGAGAAGTTGGCCTGGTATATGATGTTCACTATTCTAGTGAGCACCTTGCACCAGTCCAAACAACCCTTATGGTGATGGTTGTAAAGTCAACCTTATAGACCAGCTATCCTAGGGGTAGCATGGACAAAGCAGTCTTAGGCTAAACTCAAGAGGGCATGTGAAGCCAGCTGTTTTACCATATGCAATCCCTTTAATACCAAATGAAAGGACACCACACATGATATATATTCAAAATATATATGTATTTATTTGTAAACAAACCCCTGAACTCTTTATGAGCACAGAAGCACAAGCGCAAAACAAGTAACTTATAGAATAGCCAAAATTTGCACAATTATGGATAGGGCGGGGTGGCCCCTCAAACCATATATCAAAAAAGTGGTATCATGAACAATGATAAGGCCTTGGGAATCGCTGGGGCTACACTGGACTAACAATGGTTAGGGAGCAGGTGGCCCACGGGATGCGTGTGCAGTGTCTAAAAGCACACAAGTTCACACATAGAAGTCAATGGGTGCGTAAAAGTTTTAAAGTTAAAGATTTAGCAGTCTTCCGACTGGAATAGAACTTAACCACTTGAAACTAGGACACTAGGAGTGTAAACCTCTACAGGAGCACCGTAGTACTCGCGTTACCTAACCCACAGGAAGCGGTGCATAGGTCCCAAAGTGTGTCGGGTTTCGTCGTGGAGATCTATGGAGCCTTGGAGTAAAGATGCTGCAGGTGGCCAGAAGAGAGGATCCAAGGATGGATCGAAGATGTAGAGAATCTGAAAGCAGAGGGGACAGAGTCTGGGTCACTAGCCAGTGACCAGGATGGAACCAGGTGATGTCGCTTTGCAAGCAGGTGCCGATGGGAAGCTTGTCTCTGCAGCCATGTGGACCAGAAGGCGTTGACGATGACCAGGATGGAGGCATGGATTTTCCCACAAAGGCTCTCGCCGGTGTCGGCTTCAAGATTGGAAGCAACAAGCCTTGGCAAAGGCAACCCACGCAGGAATCAATGTAGGCTTCTTACTCAGAACAGCAAGGTCTGAGGGGCTGTTTCTTTTGAGAGAAGCAAGGGCCAGTCTGGAGCAATCAGACCAGTGGTTTAGTTTCTCATACTTGTCACCAAGATGGCCACTAGCCAATGGGCAAGTGACCGGGCAGACGCGTTGAGCAGGAAAATGCAAAAGGGCCCCACGCAGAACTCGTGGAGTGTGCAGGGCTGATATTTGGTGCAGATGCTGCTCGGGGTTGGGGCTTCTCAATCCCCAATGCACAGCTTCGAGGAGGCCTCGGGGGCTGCACAGTTAGCAGATCGCAGACTTTTCAAGATGGCCGGTCCCACATCTCTCGTCACCTCCACGGGTCTCAGCTTTGCAGGGACTGTGGATCGGGCTGTTGGATGTCTGGGAATTGGGTTCTTGTCAGGCTCTGGGCTCTGGGCTCGGGCTCCGGTGGGAGGCGGCGGCAAAGCAAGTTGTCAATCGCTGGATGGTGCCTGCTTGTGCAGGGTGGTCACTCCTTGACCACAAGGGAGATTATTCAGTTGTCTTCTTCCAAAGTACAGTGATGAAGGTCCAGAGTTTCGTTTCAGTGTTGCAGTCAGGATAATCAAAAGTCTCTATACTCAGCTCCTACCTATATACGAATCTTAGGAGCTGGATTACCTGCTAGGTCTCTCCTATGGGTGGGACCAGGGAAGGGGGCGGTTACACCCCTTTCCCTTTGTCCAGTTTCGTGCCAGAGCTGGGGCAGGGAAGCCCCAGCACCGGTTTGAACTGGACAATGCATGGGAGACCTTGTGTGCCCCAGGCAGTGTCTCAATCCTTTCAGCCCTCCCTGTCCCAATACACAAAGTCCTGTTTGGGGTGTTGCTATCACCTCCCAAGGCAGGAAACCTATTTTCCAAGCACTGTGCCTTCAGGATTGTTAAGGCCTGCCACAGGAGTGACTTATAGGTGTATATGTGTCCAGATATAAGGTTAGACGTAGGTATACTATATCTAAGCAAGGGGTGATTACACCACCTTGCCCCAGCTGAGTGATCAGCCAGTTGTGTCGATTTGAATGGCCAGCCAAGTGTGGCTAAAGATATGCTGCAGCCCCTGGTAGGCCTTGGATGCACCTATGCCCTGGGTACCTATGGTACACTGTACAGGGGCTCATAGGGTGACCCAGTATACAATTGGTAATGTACCTAAAGTACATTGTAGTGAATTTAGAGAGAGAGCAGCTGGGCTGTGGGTCTGATTAGCAGGCCCACAGCCACATTAAGTCGAAAACCATTGAAGCAAAAAGCAAAAAGTGGGGTGACCATAGGAAAGCAGACCCTACTCTCCTACATTTTGGTCAGTCATACAGGACTAATGTGAGGCCATTGAGACATGGGCTTACAGAATTAATCACTGAGAAAATTCAACGGGACGTGAACATGAATAAATCACTTGCACAAGTGGACCCACACTAGTACTCTTGTCAATTCGAGTATTAGGGTTCCTTTGGTGGATACGAATAAAAGACAGTGTCCTAAGTTTAGGAAAATACCAAGATGAAGGACACAAGGCAGTATCTTAAGTGATGGAAAGGAGATATTAAGGACAGTGGAATCATTTGTGAGAAAATATTACAACATATTCAGGGGAAGTCTGACCAAGACTTGACATCTGTAAGACAGAGTACATTTCAAATTATGATGAGCTGTCCCCTGTATCATACATAAAAATAAGGAGAGAGAGTGGTCAAAGATTTAAGTTCCACTCCTCCTGTGTGTTCAGTCCGTGGGCAATAGATTGTCATTTGAAAAGCCATTTGCATTCCAGCTTTTTCAAGATCAGCTGGTTGTTACCCCCTCTTGGTTGGGGTTGCAGAATGTCAATTATTTGCCAGGTGAAGTGATTTTGAGACTGTCCTCTTTCCAAGAAATGTTTAACCAGAGGGGCTGTGGTAACTTTGCAGAGAATTCTAATTTTATGCTGGGTTATTCTTGTCTTGATTTTCTGTGTTTTTACCTATATATATCATGTTACATGGGCAACAAATAGAATAAATGACATTACGTGAATTGCAGTTGGAAAAGAAGCCATGTGTAGGTTTTATATTGCCATACCCAAAGATTTTATTATTCATTGTGGAGGTACAAGCCAAGCAATTGCTGCATTTGTAATGGCCTAGGACAGGGGGGAGTCCTAGGGATAAGTGGATTGTGTTCTCACTTTGTTTGGGCTTGTGGGCTCTCACTAGATGATCTCTAATGTTGCAAACCCTTTTGAATGAGAACAGTTGGCCTTTTCAAGTAATGTTGGCAGTGGTGAGATTTTCCCAATGCTTTTTTATGCATTTTGTCAGTGTATTAGTGATAGGACAAAATGTGGTCACACATGTGATTCTTTGCATAGAGTTTCTTAGACAGTGCCTCGGAGTCTTTAAAGAAATTCTAGTGAATGTATGTGAGCGTGCCTGCCACTTGTTATGGTATTTTATTTTATATAGCGCGCAGATGCCGCAGCCAAGAGGCGTCCCGGCGCTTTAGGAGATGGTGGAACACAACACAGCAGAGGTAACCAGATATGAATGGGACTAAACTGAGGAAAATAGGAAGGTTTTTAATGCCTTCCTAAAAGGGAGCAGGTCAGGGATGGAACGGAGAGGGGCAGGCAAAGAGTTCCAGAGAGCTGCCGCCAGCACTGAAAAAGAACGTCCACCCATTCTAGCTTTTTTAAAACGTGGAACAATGGCTAGATTTAACCCTGAGGATCGAAGAGCTCTGGAGGGGGCATAGTGAAGGATTGTCTGCGAGAGGATAGGAGGGGAGGCTGACTTAAGAATTTTAAAAGTTAAGCAGAGAGCTTTAAACTTGATTCTTTGCCCTACAGGTAGCCAGTGGAGATCTTGAATAGTTCGACGAGCAGAGACGAACTTCGGAAGGCCGACCAGCATCCTGGCCGCCGCATTTTGAACCCGCTGAAGGCGGACTAGTTCTGCCTGATTCCACCCAAGAACAGGGACCCTTCGTCAGGGGTCTGTAAAAGAAGTTAAACAGGACCAATCCAAAACCTCCACAAAGTAATATTACAATGCTATATCATACAATAAAGAGGTTTACAGACCTGCATGCATACCATAAAGACAAACCGAATGAGTTAAGTGTATAAGCGAAAGATTGAATGTGGCTTTAGATTACATGCTAAATAATCGTGAAACTGCGTGCGTTGATAAGAGAAAAAGAGTTTAAGAACCAACGGTAAATTCCTACATGCTGGTGAAGCGTAACCATGAAATGCGAATAGAGAGTAAAAACATCAATATAGTGCCACATACAATATTTACAAATGCTGTGATGCAAGTGTGATGTGCCCAAACGTAAACAAAACCCCATTGGGAAAACTTACATCGGACCGGGCTGTGCCGCGTCTCTCAGGTTTCGAAATTCAAAAGGATTACCTAACGCCGCTACCGATTGGGGGTTGTAAATGCTACGGAGTCACGTGATGAGTGAGGGATCACCAAAACGAAACACGGATAGAACCCAAAGCTGAGTCAAGTGATATGAGTGTCAAGACTTCGTGAGGGGAAGTACGTACAATGTGCACAAACGAAATAAAGTTGTGAAAAAATCACTAAAGTTTGTGAAAAAAAGATTAAAAAATCTTTTGCTTATACCCTTAACTCATTCGGTTTGTCTTTATGGTATGCATGCAGGCCTGTAAACCTCTTTGTTGTATGATATAGCATTGTGATATTACTTTGTGGAGGTTTTGAATTGGTCCTGTTTAACTTCTTTTACAGACCCCTGACGAAGGGTCCCCGTTTTGCTGACCCGAAATGCATTGGGTATATATGTAACATATCGACAACAATCATTGAAAATTGCACCATAAGATTTCCATTATGTTTGCAAAGATTTATTGAACCACATATGGTTTAGAGAAAATAGTTGTTGGAATGACAAACGAACCTTGAAACCAATAAATGGAACTTTGTGAAGAAACATATGTTTCAAGTTTATAGGGCGCACATTCTGTTGGATAGATTTCTCTACCCACAACATAGATTTGCTTTGTATAAGGCACGGTTAGACTACGTGTGACGAATGCAGCGCCAACCTGATCGAAGTGCAAGATTGACAATAAACCTTTTGTGAACTACCGAGTGCACTGGGATTTCACGGTTACTCATTGGTTCATTCAGTCTGCCCCATCCCGGATTGCACCAAACGCTCAAACATGCAATTAGACGACATTGCTCTACTTACTACAAACAAAGCAGAAACTTTAGGATTCACTCCAGAAGCTGCCCAAGAAATATATGGGTTAATACAGGAGCCCAGGAAATTCACTCAACATAAAACCACCACTGCACAATTATTAAGACAATTCGAATATATGAGTAAAAAGGAAATTAACCAAAGGTTACATGCAACCACGTTGATCCACTATCATAAAAACAAAAGAATACCAAGGGGACTCAGAATCGCTCTAAAGTCAATGCTCTGTAAAAACAGCAAGAAATTCGTGGAAAAATGGTACCAGATTTTAAATAAATGTTCACTAGACCTGATCCTTTTGATTGTAGAGGAACTTTCGAAAGTATTAGCTGAGATTGAAGAAGAAATCAAAGTAATCCAGATTGAAATCAATAAAATTCCGGACGTACAAAAAACACTAGAAGACATCAATACTAAACTCGAACGATATGCAAAAGAAGTAAACGAACGAAAAATCCGCAAATACCGCCGAGATACGTTGGACTACAAATTAGAAGAAGTTTATACCTGGGCTCAAATTTATAACCAAAAAAAATGGCAACCACAACAACATCCTCAAAAAACTGGCACAACATCCTCACAGGAAAGTGTAGTCTCAGACTCAGATATTGTTCAATCAAGAGCACCAGTAAATATTGCCAGCAAGACTACAGCAAAACCATCTACAAGCCACACCAGTCAACAACCGGCTTTTTTAGAAATAAGCCCAGCAGCCAATGCTCCACCAACTTCAGAAACACCCCAAGAAGGGGTCAAAGAAACCGCAGAAGAAATACCCAAAAAGACCAGTAGCCAGATGTCAAAAGCGACTTAATCATTATTATTTCTTCAAAGGATTTGACCCCGGCGCAGGAAAAACTTTTGAATAAAGGGACCACATTCGTTCCCACTTACCGGTCCAACCAAGCAGAGACAGAAATCACTCTTTTCAAATTCTTTAGAAATCTTAAATTAAGATTTTTCTTCAAAGATATCCAAGAAACACAAACAACAGATACATGGGACAATGAGTTTAAACCAATAAAACGCTGGAAGCCTTCGAAAGATCTGTGTTATAAGAAGTTCAACGTATTCCTTTCACCAAACCGAGAAGAAGCAATTTGTCCCCTAATGAATGGAATACTTTAAAAATCTTAAATCAAGACAAGAGCTTAACTTTCCAGAAAGCTGATAAGGGTGGCGCCCTTATCGTGACGGACACAGATTTTTACCTCGACAGCGTGAATGAGCACGTTAAGAATGAAGACATTTATCTACCTCTGGATTCTGATCCCACGTATGCATACCAACAGATTTTACAAAAAATTGTAGATCATGCATTGGAAATGAACTAGATCAGTCAAAAGACACATACATTTTTTGAGATGAAATATCCTAGAAGACCGCAACTGTATATGTTGCCAAAAATCCACAAGGATCCAATTAAACCTCCTTTTAGACCCATAGTCTCGGCCTGTGGTTCAATCTCTGAACCCATTGGAAAATTTGTAGATCGATTTTTACAACCCATCGTGCAGAAAAGCAGCACTCACATCAAAGACAATACAGCATTTCTGAATTTGCTTAAATCAGTGACATTGGATAAAGACAGCACTTATTGGTTGTGCACTATTGATGTGACCGCTTTATACACATCCATCCCCCATAATGAGGGCATTGAAGCTCTCGAATGGAGCCTTCTGAATAGTGATTTAGAAGAGTCACAGAGAATCTTCATCATGGAACTGATGCAATTCGCATTATATCACAGCTATTTTGAATGGCAGGGTCAATTCTTTAACCAATGTAACAGTACTTCTATGGGCTTTGGGGGGCGCTCTCATACGCCAACATCTTCATGCACAAATTCGAAACTGATCATATTCTACATGAACAACGTTGGGTTGAGGGTCCCATCATGTTTAAACACTACATTGACGACATTTTTCTAATTTGGCAAGGTTCTCGTCATCAATTGGAAGAAAACATCATAGTACTGAACACTCAAAATTATCGTATTAGATTCACACACAAGCCCCCCTTTTTGTTTTCATTTTGTTGAGACATTGAGGCATATGACCATTGCAGGACAACTGCAGGAGAAGGCACTCAAGTGAAGCGACGCAAAGACACGGTCACACAGACACAGGGGGTAACAACTTAAAGCCAGCATACACCAGGTAACCAGGAGGAAACCAGGATACAACCGGGGCACACACAAAGGTCACAAAGGTCAGAAGAAGAAAAAAAAGGAGAAAAAGAATCTCTAGTTTCTACTGTAGCGCCAACCCGAAACCAGGAACAGATGATCAGGCAAAAGATGACCCCCGGGTGCAAATAGAACGAAATTGAGGAGGCACAAGGAGTGGTAGAAACAATGAATTAGGCAAACTTTCAACAACCAAAAGCACCAGAGGTACGCCAATTGGTTGAACTGGTGGGGACAAAGACAAGGAAAAGGTCCATTCGTGAACCCAGCAAGTACCGTCTGGAGAAGCACAAGAAGGACACACCAACCACCACAGAGAGAGGGGAAACCACAAAAAAGCACAAAGAGGGTCAGTTTCAAGCATACTTGGTAAGACGAGGATTCGAAGGAATGGCAGGGAAAGAGGGGAAAACTAACAATGAGCCCAAAAAGAGGAAGGACTCGCCAGACTCTCCAGCGAAGGTCAAGGAAGAGCTCAAGAATGAAATAACTTTAGAGACGCTGCTAAAAAAGAACAATGAAGGTAACGACCTGGCCAAAGCGACAAAGCAGACCATTGATGACATGAAACTAGAACTAGCAGCAGTTAGAGCGGACCAAGCCAGGACAAACAACAGAATTGATGCCGCAGAGAAGAGAATCAGCGACATCGAGGATGCCTGCTCCCAAGCCCACAAATGCCTAGCAGTCATCTCTAAAACATCGACTAACATAGAAAAGCAGCTAGCCGGACAGGAAGACCGCCTCAGAAGGGGCAACATAAGACTCATGGGAGTCCCAGAGGGAGAGGAAGACAAACCAGGGTCTTGCGCGGCACTAGTAGAGGAACTGATACCTCAGATCACGGGCATCAGGTTTGGCAGGCAGTTCGAGGTAGACAAGGCCTACAGAGTACCGGCTGTCAAACCACGACAAGGCAAAGCACCGCGCCCGATCATCCTCAAACCACTAAGAGCCAACCAGACCGAAGCAATCTTTGCGGTGGCAAGGAAGAGCCAAAACTTAAAATGGAATGGGAGCAAGCTAATAATAACGCAAGACTGCTCCAAACACACGGTGGATATCAGAAAAGGCTTCCTCGCCCTAAGAGACAGGCTTCGTAAAGAAAACATATCCTTCACCTTCGCAGGTCCAGCAAAAATGAAGATCACAGACAGATGGCGCTCGCTAATTTTCGACGATCCGAACGAACTAAAGAAATACCTACAAGGACCACCACCAGAAAACATGGAAGCGCAAAATACATTACCGGGAAAGAGAAGAGCCTCTTCAGGAAGCACAGAAGGAAACAATGGGACAAAAACTTAAAAAGCCATTGGACTCAACTTCACAGTCTTATGAACTAGATACCCGATCTACCTCACAAATACAACATATACCTCAAAGAACTACTACCTCAACGGCAGCGCGGAACAGTACAGAACTGGTTCATTTCCTTTACTTTTCTGTAGTGAACTGTGAGCTAGAAGATCAATATAAATCTCGGGAGGGAGGAGGGGGGATCTTCGATGTCGCACGCCCGACAGACTGAATACGGGGGGAGGAACGGGAGGGGGGTTGGGGGAGGGGGGGTCTGTCAGGTACAGTTCTTTATCTCTTCTAACTTTCTTACTCCTTTACTATCAGCCTCACTCTCTGAGGCATCATACCGCACCCTAGGTAAGGAGGGGAGACCATGGGGGCAGGCAGACAGAATGGACAGGCAGACCCGCACTCAACGACAAAAAGAGAGCAAGGGAAGGCAGACGGACAAGCCATATAAAGGCACAGATCCCCGAAAAGCAGGCGCCACTGATGACATGGGATAGCAACAATAGCACACACACAGATAACCTCTGACCTCAAAGCAGTCTCACTCAATGTCAAGGGCCTAAACCACCCAGTCAAAAGAAGGAAAGTATTTGACTACCTGACAAAACTTAAAAGTGACATATGCGTCCTTCAGGAGATGAAACTCTCTGCCGAGGATGCACTAAGAATAAAAGCGAACTGGATAGGAGATCAGGCCTGCTCACCAGCAATACATAAAAAAAGGGGGGTCATTACCCTAGTTAATAAGAAATCCAGACTCACAATCCACGACACCTACGCAGACGAGAATGGCAGATTACTGACTACCAGCCTCAGAAGAGGAGAAGAGACGATACACATAGCTAATATCTATGGTCCCAACTCGAAAGACATAGATTTTTGGCAAGAGGTGGAAGCCAAACTAGACAATCTCCCCCAAGACGATCTCATAGTAGTCGCAGGTGATTTAAACCAGGTATTAGACGAAACAACTGACAGAGACTCACCTAGAACAGGCTCAAGAATTCAGACACCGAACACCCTAAAAAATGTATGCGGCAAGCTCCAACTTAGTGACCCGTGGAGACTACAACGCCCAGATACAAGGGACTACACTTTCTACTCCCACCCACATAACTCATATAGCAGGATAGATTACATCCTCATGTCGGCTTCCCACACACACCTGATCGATCAAACAGAAATATCGGCGATAACAATACCAGACCACGCACACATTAGCCTGACACTGAGTGGGAGACATAACGAAAAACCCAGTAGAAGATGGAGAATGAACAGTGACATTCTCAAACACCCTGACAATGTGAAAGAGATCGAGGGAGCTATCACAGAGTACCTCGAATTCAATGATACCCCAGACACAAACAGAGGAATAATGTGGGACGCCCTAAAAGCCACGGTAAGAGGAAGAATCATAAGCATCAAAGCCAGGATGAATAAGGAAAGAAATAAAAAAATAACAGAACTAGAGAACCAGATTAAAGAACTAGAAAGAGGGCACCAGGCTAACCTAAAGGACGGTAACACGCTGACAGAGCTGTCAAAAAAGAAGTACGAACTAAACAAAATCCTAAGTGAGAGAGCAGGGACGTGGATTAACAAATACAAAGCAATCAACCTGTGCACGGCGAATAAAGCAAGGAAGGCGTTATCCTCCTACCTAAAAAGTAAACAGAGACAGCACGCCATCACCGCTATAACAGACACCAATTCCAAATCTCAGACAGCAAACAAAGAGATCCTCATGGTCTTCAGAGAATTCTATGAGGAACTCTTCAAGACAGACAAAAACCTCAAACCAGACGGAGGCGCACACCTCCTAGACAAACTGGAGATGCCAAGCTTAACAGAAGACCAGAGAGAAGCACTAGAAAGCAAAATAACAGGGGCAGAAATAGAGACAGCAGTTGCTTCCCTTAAAGATAACAAAGCACCTGGCCCAGACGGCTACACAGCTACCTTCTATAAGCACTTCTTACACATCCTAAAACCTACAATGGTTGAGGTTTTCACACATTGCAGCCAGATGGGTGGCATGACGCACTCAATGTCCGAAGCAAACTAATAGTAATACCCAAGGGAGGCAAAGACCCCCAACACCCACATAACTACCAACTTATCTCCCTAATAAATGTCGACTGTAAGATCTATGCAAAGATACTAGCGACAAGACTAAACACGCATCTACCCAACCTGATCCACAACTCACAGATCGGATACCTAAGGAATAGGCTGTCCAACGACAACACTAGATTACTATGTCACCTAATTTAGCACAAAACAAACAGTAATACCCCGGCAGTAATGATAGCTCTAGATGCGGAGAAGGCTTTCGAAAGAGTATCATGGCCTTTCCTAGACCACTGTATGAGGAAGTTCGGTCTGGGAGACAAATACAGGAAGATGGTGCTGGCACTCTACAACGAACCAAGAGCCTGAGTGGCAGTTAATGGTAGCACGTCGGAACCACTAACATTAGGTAGAGGCACCAGAACAGGTTGCCCTCTATCCCCAGCCCTCTTCCTCCTGGCCCTCGAACCGCTACTGACCATGATCAGAGCCAACGAGCACATAAAGGGTATCCGAGTACAAGACTCCATAATCAAACTAGCAGTCTATGCAGGCGACAAACTAATTATAACAGAAGAACCAGGCACATCCATAGCAGCCCTAATGACTACCATTGAAGAATATGCACAAGTCTCAGGGTACAAGCTTAACAAAGACAAGTCAGAATGCAAACCACTGAACATCCACACCACCAAAGCAGCCCTAGGGAGCTCTGGACTGACGTGGCAAATGAAAAATCTAAAATACCTAGGCCTGTACTTCGGCAGGGACCTGAAGTCGACCCTAGACCACAATGAAAGCACCCTACTAAAGAAACTGAAAACGCGCCTAGACACATGGTCTCCTAGGTTCATTAGTTGGTGGGGAAGAGTAGAATCAGTAAAGATGATGATAACTCCCATGGTCAACTACATGCTCAGCATGCTCCCGCTCACACCCACGAACGATTTCCATAAACAACTAGATAAGATGTTCAACAATTTCATTTGGAGAGACAAGAAGCCAAGAATAAGACTACAGAAGCTCAGACTCAGCAAGAACCTGGGGGGGGCTAAACCTCACTAATTTCAAACCCTTTGCATACCGCATGCCTATCGATACAAGGAATCCACTGGGTGACCCCGAGTCAAGATTACAAGCCAGCATGGCTGTCACTAGAGAGGGCCCTACTAAGAGGCCTCAATCCCATAACAATACTGACGGCAAACAGACATCCCCAAGCCAATAACATTATCTTAAAGAACACAAAGTCCGCCCTCCTCAAAGTAGATAAGAAGCTAGAATTAAGCATCAGAAACACGGAATGGATCACCTTATGGCACAATACGACGTTAAAATACAGAGAGAGGACACTAGATATGAAGAACTGGTATAATCAAGGGATCTCCACCCCACAACAACTAATGAAACAGGAAAAACCACTCACTTTCAAAACACTCAAACACCAGTATAACCTCCCGGGATTAGAATTCTATGCATTCCTAAAAATCAGAGCAGCAATCACAAAAGCGAATCTTAGTAGGTCTCCACCATCCATCCTAGAGTACATGACAAGCCTAAACAAGACAGGACACCAGACAGCCCACCTGTATAAGCTACTCAGCCCAACAACAACAAGGCTGACTACCAAAGCCCTTAAACCCTGGGAAAATGCGATGGGGAGAAGTCTCACGGAAAGGGAGAAAACGGCCCCATGGCAATCAACAACCAGAAACAAGGTCACCCCACAACTAGCTCAAACGAAGTACTGGCTGCTCCACAGGGCATTCTGGACTCCAGCCCGCTTAGCCGCAGCCGGGATCAGAGAAAATGACATGTGCTGGAACTGCCACAAGGAGAAGGGAGACCTAGAACACCTGATCGTCAACTGTTCCAAGGTCAGAGCTTTCAGGGGCAAAGTCAGACAATTCATAGGCAACATGATGGGTTACCCCATCCAGGGAAATCTCATAGGGCTTATCAACACAGTCATAGCCCCCAACCCCATCTCAAAAGAAGAAAGGGACCTGATCGACCTACTACTCACCACAGCAGTGAAAACAATCCTCACGAACTGTAAGGATACCGGGAAGGCCACCTTCAAAGGCTGCCTCAACTGGGTCACATTCTTAAGAGGGGCTGACAACATAGCGACGAACCACTCACCCTGTCACCATTCGGGAGGCGATATGTGGAACGCTCTGGACAAGCACTTGGTCTCCCTCAAACACCCGTAGACCCATCAACACTACACACCACAACTAGCAAAGACGGAACCAACTGACCTGCCTACCCCCCCTCTCTCTAGGACTTCATCCTCCTTTTCTTTCTATATCTCATCAACCGCGAAAGAGGGGAAGCAATGTTAACCGCCAGAGTTGACCTTACCTCTTAGTGCGCAGGGGCCAAACAATCATGTCAACACCATGCCCCACCACATGCCCCATGTAACCATAAGATCGATGGGAACGAACACTGCACTACCCTCGCTGTATTGATATACATCACTGGCACTGTACTCTATATATAGAAAATACCTGTTTAATAAAAACTGTTGAAATCAAAAAATTTTAAAAAAAGAATTCCATCCTGCACCAGGAGAAAGAATATTGACCAAAAGGTTGTGGTTAGTCCTTAACGTAAATGTACTGCCCTAACATACAGCTTGTAGTGTTCAATAGCCCAAACACAGGCAAGGAGTTCTCTTTCTATCACAGCATACTTTATTTTGGTCTCATTTAGTGTTCTTGAAGCGGATGCTACATTCCATTCTTCTCTACCACTCCTCTCTGGAAGGACAACACCAATACCATAAAGACTTGCGTCAACTGTGATAATGCATTCTTTCTTTAGACAAAAAGGTTTCAAAGTTGGTGCACACACTATTTCTTGCTTTATATCATCAAAAGCTGATTGTTGAGCACCAGACCAATCATATTTTGCATCTTTTCTGAGTAATACTGTCAAAGGTTCCATTTTACTTGCAAAATTATTAACACATTTACTATAAAACTTAACAACTGTTCCTTGTTAATGGGGGCTGGAGCTCTGAAAATGGCATCCACATTAGATTTTTTTGGAACAACTCCATCTCCCGATAAGGTATGTCCTAAGTAGTCTACACTTCTTTTATACAATTTGCATTTTTTTCCTTTAAGTGTGAGTCCATGCTTCTCTAATCTCATACAGACTTCATTTAAATGTAAAGTATGTTCAGACTCACTTTTAGAAAAAATTAATATATCGTCTTGAAAACATTTTACATACTGATCTAAATCCCTGAAAATGTTGAACATAACTCTTTGAAACACCGAAGCAGTGGAGGCAAGATGGCGTTGGGAGGCAAGATGGCGTTGGCGTGGACAGTCGCTGACTGAGCGCTCTCTGCTCTCCTGGAGCCCTGCGTGAGGAACCGTGCATTCGTGCGAAATGGGAGAAATAAACCTGCCAGCCTGAATGTTAGGAAATAACTCATAGGGGGGGGGGGGGGGGGGAAAGAAAAAAAGGAACGAAAACAATCCATTAAAAGGATCGCGAAAGGGGCTGTGGAAAAAAGACTGTTGCCAGCTGACCTTTGATCCTTGAGCTGAACAGATACCTTCAGACACCCGAAGATATCACTGACATTCTCGGATATCGCCGACTGGTGTCTTCTACAGAGGTGGTCTGAGGGGAAGAAAAGCTTCGTCGGAGGGGAAATAATTGCAGAACCGAAAAACAGACTGATGCCTGCCCTTTACTCCTAACCCCTAACTACGTTTCTTGCCTTGGAGCTATCAATCCCTGACTCGGCGATCAGCCTGCTGGAGCTGGAGGCGAGGCGAAAGGCAGAAGGTGAGGAGCGGGGGTGCATTGTGTGGCGGCACTACTTGACCCTCAATGTTTTATCAAGGGAGCATAAGCAGCTTAGGCTGAATGGGTGGGGAAGTGTTTTCTGACACTTCTTCTCCGAGAACCATATTCCGAAGGCTCAGTAACAGTGAGACGCCATCAATCACATGTGCTAATCAGCTTCAAGGGCTCTAAAACTTAGCTTCAAAGAGTGCTGAGATTAACGAGCGCTGAAAAAGAAAAACAAGGAAAAATAAAGAGAAAACCGAGGTGGGGTGTCCTGCTGAAGTTGTCGCTTCTGACCTATCACATCCTGTCACATCCACCACTTATACACCACTTATACAAAGGAGTGAAACAAACAAGATGCAGCAGCGAGTGATATACATTTAAATTGTCACAGTGTTAATTGTGACACAAGGACCCCTTTGCTTTCGGCTTTGCTCTGCTGGTTCCATCAGGTTCCATTCAGGGTGGCAAGGGAGGCTTTTGAACCCGCTTTGAATCTGACACCGTTCACCGTTCACCGTTCACCTGTTTAAAAGACTTTGCAGGGCATTTCCGAGGTGGAAAAGTCTAAATAAAAAAAAATATATATATATATATCCCAACATCCTACATCCTGCATCCTGCAATGCGCGAGGAGCCTCGGCGTCTGAAAAACCAAGAACTCTACTCTCGGCCCCTAGACACCCCTATACGACAGCAAGTGGCGGATGGAGAGATAAAAATCTCTATACCGTGCTCTTTAAACACCGCAACCAAACTTAAGGGGGCCCTCAAGCGCCTACAATCTGACAGGCAACAGGTGCAAACAAAACGAAATTTTGAAAGTGATATCACCATACTCATTCCTCTGTGTCAATTGTACAACAACCGAAACACACAAGGACGGTGCATCACACTGAGTCTCTTGAGAATATTAAAAGAAGTGTCAAAACTTGCTAACTCAGGGCATAGATTAGTCACATTACAACCTGCACAACCAGCCCATACAATATCAATTGAGCGGACTATAGGGAGAGAAGAAATAGGGAAAATGCAGGAAAAGGGTACAGAAAAGGTGGAGAGTATCCAATGTGATCAGATGGAATCACGTGATCAAACTAGAGTGCCTGATCTATTCGATTCACTTATGCCCCGGTCAAACACCCTGGATGTCATGAGCGCCCAATGTATTGAAGACTCTAGTCTGAACCTGACGAGAAGATACATGAGGCACAAGAACCGGATAATGTTCAATTATTAAAGCCATTACAGCCACTGCAGCAAAGACGAGAGACTAGAGGAACTAAGGCAAGGGAAGTAAAAAATAAGGATCAAGGACAAGTTAAAGGAAAAGATAGAGAAAAGGACAATGAAAAGGAGAAGGACAGAGGAAACAAAAAGGGTCCAGAAAAAGAGAAAAATAAAGACAAAGACAAGGTCAAAGGTGTCATCCAGAGCTGCAGTGACCAACACGGAGACCACGAAAAATCTAAAAAGGAAAAGAATGATATGTATGCAGTCAAAATTAATGACATAGAAACAGAGAAAAGGAAAGATAAAGCCAAGGAGAGTTACAAGGAGAAGGAGAGAGAGAAAGACATTGTAGACACGGAAGAGCTGGAACTAATGGCAAAAAAAGCAAAACGGCTACAAACTATCAAGGATTTGAAAGCAAATGCAAAAGCAACTTTGCCGGGGCAATCAACTACTTCACAGCCTAGCATATTAAACATCTTTAGCCCACTGCCCAAAGCTGGGGTAAATAAAGGGCCAAGCCAAGAGCTAGTGGTCCAGGACCTAACGATAAAGACCGGGACAACCCAAAAATCTGCTCAGGGGATGAATCCTCATGCAACATCGAATACCCGAATGGACAAATTGCCTTTACCAGAAACGGATTCACATTCAGACGAATCCGAAGCAGATATATATGAAACTGGCATATCAACTTCTAGTGAGGCTAGTGATGTAAATAAAGAACAAGAACAAGAAGTATCTACCCAGGAAATATCAGGTTGTTCAGACACAAGGAACATAAGCAATCTTGGGCAAGGGAACACACCAAGGAAAAAACTAGAGAAAAGAAGAATAAGGAATAAAAGATTAAATAAAAGTACCTATGAAGAAACAACCGATCAAGGAAGTAACCCAGAATCCATCAATCCCCGAAAAAACTCAAAATCCAAAAATAAATTAAAGGGGGAAAAGATACTGGCTCAAGAATGCGAGGAGGATCCAACTGGGGACATCTCTCAATTCGATGAAGAATTAGGAGAAGCGGATGAGCCGTCACTGAAAGATATATTATGCTCAATAAAAAAACTCCACAAAGATGTTAAAATGGAAACCCAAAAGCATCATTCAGCCATCCAACAACTGCAAGGCGCTGTAAATAAATTGGGGAGTACATGTATAGAGATTTCCGAAAGAATGGTGTCAGTCGAATCACGAACCGACCATCTTGAGAAAGAGGTTACCTACCTTCAGAGGAAGGAAAAAAAACAAGAAGGAATCATACAGGATCTATTGATAAAGGTCGAGGAACAAGAGAATAGATCAAGACGAAACAATCTGCGCTTCCTGGGGCTCGCAGAAGGCGTCGAGGAAAACGACCCCAGGGGGTACGTAATTAGACTTCTGAAATCAGCCCTTCCTGAACTTCAAAACTGGGATTTAGAGAAAGAAGTTCAACGAGCCCATCGGTTCCCCCTCACTCAGTCTAAGAAACCACAGATTCAACCTAAATTTCCAAGGGCAATACTGGTGTTTTTTGGAAACTTTCTACTGCGTGATACTATCTACGACTTAGCGCGTCCCACAAGCAAGAGAGAATACAACGGCTCCACATTTTTTGTGAGACCAGATTTTGCCCACGCCACCGTTGAAAGGAGGTGGAGGCTGAGACAGCTATTTTCTCCTTTTGAGCAAATTGGCGCTAAAGTGTTTTTACAGAACCCTGCTCGACTGAAAGTAATTTTTAGGGGAGCAACTCGCAGTTTCATCAGCGAAATACAGGCTGAAAATTACCTTAAAGAGATTTCAGAGACTGCAAAAGACAATACCAGAAAATGATTAAGAATTATATTTTCTCTTAAGATGTGGATTGGATAATAAGTTTCAATTCTTTATATCAATATTAGGTGTAGAACTTTTTGTTTGGTCATAGACTTTCTCCCAATTTAATTATAATAATCACGTGGGGTTAAGGGGGGGAGTGCACTGAGGCGTACTGCTCAACGGACGCCCACACCTGGATCCGGCTGGACCCAGGATGCCTCAAAGGGGGGGGAGGGGAAAGGGGCACAGGACAGAATACAGGGAAAAGGACTGGGACATATCAAAACAAGGAAATTACACAAAAGGAACTCAAGTTACATGGAAGGGAAACAAGCGCTGTATTCACGTTTAAAGAATTAATCTTGGTTATACTAAACAGCTGGATCTGGCAAAAACTAGACAAAAACTTAAAGGCAACGATAATGGTACTAGTAGCAAGGGTGGTAATGAGGGTAGAAAAGATGTAGTGGCCTGGCCTGTCTCGCGCTGGTTGAGCGCGAGACAGGCATTCAGCGTCTCGTGCCGTCCGCTATGACGCGGACAGTAATGACAGTTGGTTGATGACGGTTGTATGTTTTTAGCCACAGGCAACGTAGGACGTGCCCGTGGGAGTTCGTAATAAAGACATCTTATCTTATTACTTTGTCTCTGTCGAGTTACTACACTCGAAAGTGGCGACGAGGACGACTCCCACAGAGAACCCACATAAGACGATAATGAAATGCACAAGTTAAGCTGATGAACCGGACCTTAAGCGTTTTCCTCACGCAACGATCGGCATCGATCCTCTGCAACAGCGCAACACGGTGAGACGAGCGTCTGCTTTCCAGAGTTGGAGCTTGCTTCCTGATTGTTAGCGCTAGCGTTTCTGATGTAAAAAAAAAATAAAAAAAAAAACGGAGAACGCTCTTAGGCAGGCGCGCTGACTTCACCGCTGGTTCCTCCCTTTCCGCCCATTGACACATGATCTGGCAGTCTTCTCCTGCCCTGTTCTTAAAGAGGCAGCTTCGTTTTCCCAGTCATGAACAGTGCAAATTGTGGGCTGCGCTTTGCATCACATTGAAACACTTCTGGTGCTTGCCTGAAAGGGAAAAAAGATTGAACGACTGTGCTTTCGGCAGTGCCGATAACTGTAAGGATTAACCCTTTGAGTCACCCTTGGGTTCTTTCCTTGTATTTGGCAAATAAGGACATGACTTGGGCACGTTCTTCGTGAAAGGAAACACATATAATTCTCCACATAGCTTCTATGGTTAGTGTAAAGGAGTCTGTGTCAAACGTCTTTGGCTCATGAAGAATACAGTGATTGGAGTATAATTCAGTACTGACTCATTGGTTTGCCACTCTTAGCCACTAATAAGTTGACTCTATAAACACTTCCCACCACTCTCAGTTCATAGGAAAATATTATATGATGCAATCTATTCTTCCTCCACCTCCTTTCCTGGACACACCGGGTGAACCTCCTGTGCCTTGGAGAAAGTGTTCGATGCTTTCGAAAATTACCTGGAAGCAATAGGAGCACATAGGTTTAGAGCAGAAAGAAAGAAGTTTCTACTACTTCACTCTCTGGGGTTTGAAGGCAGAGAAACCCTAAAACATTTACCTGACGTAGTGGGTGTGGAAGAAGAAGATGCGGATGAATACAAAAACACTGTGAAGAAATTGAAAGTCAGATTTGATAAGCAACCCAGTGTGGTGGTGTCTAGACACAAGTTCTTTAAAAGAGTGCAGAAAGCCGAAGAAGACGTAGACACATATATTACCGCCTTGAGGAAGTTGGTGGCAGAATGTGAATTTGAAAACTTCAGCGAACAATTGATTCGTGACCAGTTCATAGGAAAATGTCTGGACAAAACCATAAGACAAAAGCTCTTGTCTTTGGAAAATCCCTCCCTTGATGAATCTATTCGCATAGCGAAAAGCATTGAAACTTCACAGTCCTCTATCAAGGAACTAGAAAGTAAAAGTATTGAAGTGGTTACTCCTGTTCGTTTTAAAAAATACGAAAGGAAAAAAGAATATCAGCCAAGTAATTTCTTCAAAAGAACAGATATCTGTTACAGATGTGGATATCCCTCCCATGTGAAAAGTGGAAGACCGTGTCCTGCAAGAAATGCATCCTGCCGCAAATGTGGAAAATTGGGGCATTTCGACAAAGTATGCCAAAGTCAAAAAGGCAAAAAAGTACAGGTGGCATGTGCTGTGGATGCGAGTGGTAGTGACAGCGATGACACTCTTTGCGAACTCAAAGACATGGTTGTAGTGGTCAGTGAAGGGAACATAAGAAGTGGTAATCCTGATGACTGCATTGATCCCTATGCCATCATTGGTGTAGGCGAAGAAAGTTTAAGGCTGCTAGTAGACTCTGGCGCAAGAATCACAATGATAAGTGAATCATTGTTCAGGAAGAAATGGGGTAACAGACCTTTGCTACCACCTGACAGAGAGCCGGTATCCTATGAAGGAAGAAGCATAGAACTGATGGGGTACTTCGAAGACATCCTGATTTTCAAGAACAGACACATATATGGCAAAATATATGTCGCCGTCAATGGATTAGACATACTGGGATGGTTCCACCAAGGTTTGTTCAGCATGATGCTGTGTCCTGGAGCAAAGGAACAGATTTTGGTTGTTCGGGACCAATCACATGTTGAGGAATTACTCAATAAATACCCAAGAGTGTTTTTTTGGCGAATTGGGAAAAATCAAAGGATTCAAACATAAAATCAAGATAAAGAGCGATGCTGAACCTGTAAAACACAAAATAAGGAGTATTCCCTTCAGCATTAGAGAAGACTTGGAAAAAGAACTTTTGTCCATGCAAAAAAGAGGGGTTATCGAACCCATTGAATCGTCTGATTGGTCTTCAGCTTTGGTCGTCGCAAGGAAGAAAAATAATGATCTCAGAATCTGCATTGATTTGCGCAATTTAAACAAAGTCATTTGGGTAGATTCGCATCCTCTACCGAATATATCAGAAATGCTGGGTGTAGTTGTCAGGAATATCAGGGCGGCTTGCGGTCTAGGGCCCGCCCCACGGCATGAGTTATGCTCGAGGTATTTGTGTGGGAAAGTTCACAGTTTTCCCTCCAGGGGGCGCTGGTGGTTCGCTTGCACAACCTACAGTAACATATGTTGATGCATATAATGATGTGTGATGTAAATGTACTTGGAACATGCTCTTTATACCCCTTAGTTCGCCTAATGCGTGAGATTTGACTGTCTCACGCGAAATGAGTGAGGTTTGGCAACCTCACGCGAGATGCGTGAGGTTTGGCAAGCGGTATTGAAAACCTCACGCGAAATGCGTGAGAAACGGCAAGCGGTCGCGTTTAACATCGGGCGTAGCCACGTTAACGTGCGCGACCACGCCCAGACCTCTTTGCTCACTATTCTAGAGATCTTGAGGGTGTAGCAGCGTCTCCCTGTAGCTCTGAGTGGAGTTCAGAGTTTTGGAAGCATTTTCTTGGACTTTGCTTCTGGAAGTGGTTGGCAATCCTTTTGAAGGTCCTTTGGGAAGGCGCAACCTGCTGTGGAGGCATTTGGGAATCCTTTGCAGTACCAGTAAGTTGGATATCTGAGGCTTAGGTTTCTTCGGCCACGCCCTGTGTATCAGTAGAGTAGGTCGTACTCTACAGGTAGGACATTTTAAGCTATTTTCTGCGCCAATATTTAAAGTCCATTATAGTAAACTTATTTAAAAGTGTTTTTGAGTCTTTTATCTGCGCAAATTACACATTCTTTGTTCTCTGTGAAATAATTCTCTGAGAGCTTAGGCTCTAACTTGTTGGGTCTTTTTCTTATGGTTTCTTTGGTCGCAATCCATAACCGTCGCAGTACGAATTGACATTACGAAAGAAAGAATTATATTGTTAAAGAAAGAATTTTCAAGTGAAGGTTTTGAACTTGAGATTATTTATGTAAAGACTGCACTAGAGATTATTCATGTAAAAGTTTATGTTTTACTAGGCAAAGAGACATTTTTGACTGTCATTGTAAAGTGGTTATTTACAAGAAAGGTGTCATTCTGTCAGTGTTGAATCTGAGACCCAAATGTGTTTTCTTTTGATGCTTAATTTAAAGGAATGATTTCATATATGTTAATTTGGAGTTAAACCCAGGTTAAAGACAAAAGGTCTTTTATTGAGGGGTGAAATTTTAGTTCTTTAAGCTGTTGCAGAGTTCTTAGAATATCGGTATAGATTTGCAACACTAACTTTTCCTTTTCAGATCTCCTTCCCTGCTGTTCCCTACCCAACTCCCCTGACTAACTTTTCCTTTTCAGATCTCCTTCCCTGCTGTTCCTTTCCCAACACCCTTTTCCCCTCGCTTGATCACTTCAATATTCTGTGTATTTACAACAATCAGAATTGGAGGTATCGAGAGGTGGGCCCCTATATCAACTCGACAGATCCTGAGGAAGACCTCGTCTGACAGAATAGTGAGCCCACGAATTCTTTTCCTCCTGATCTGTCGGAGTTGCTATAATGGCCACCTTAGATGATTTAATGGCGGTAATTGTAAAAATGCAAACTGATCTAAATGAAACCATGAATGCAACTGCGTTATTGGCTGAGAAAGTGGATAACATTCAACTTCAGAATACACCATTACCTGATGAAGTTCAGGATACAGGTTCAAGAGCTCCCACTAATATCTCTGTTACTGTACCCCCGCAAATTCCTTTAGCATCCCCAGAACGTTTTACTGGAGATCCTTCTAAGGTGCAAACCTTCTTGACACAAATTGAGTTGCACTTTTCTTGCAGGCCTGCAGCCTTTCCCACTCCTCAATCTAGGATTGCGTTCCTTATATCCTACCTGTCTGGAGATGCCGCTACTTGGGCGGTTCCGTTGGTCAGACAGGATAGTGCCTTATTATATAACTGGAGACGTTTTGTAGGGGAATTTGAAAAGGTGTTTGATAGGCGAACTGTAACTTTATCTGCAGACAGGGAATTATTGCAATTAAGACAAGGAAACAGAGACCTTATTTCTTATTTGTCCCATTTTAACAGACTGGTGGCCGAAACCTCTTGGCCAGAAGAAAAGAGAGCTGCTCTTTTTTATCAGGGTTTGCGGGATGAGTTGAAAGATGTTCTTGCACAAATTGATCCACAACCAACTGCATGTTCGGATTTGATTAATCTAACCTTACGACTGGATCATCGGCTCTCTGAAAGAAGGTCAGATAAAAGAAAGAGCGAGAAGCCAAATTGGAAGAATGAACCTAGATCTCGGACTCAACTATCTCACTCCGAATCCAGTTCAGAACCAATGGAGATCGGAGCTCTTAGACAACCATTATCTAAGGAAGAAAAAGAAACCCGACGCAAAAATGGACAATGTCTTTACTGTGGTCGCAAAGGACATTTCGTGAAGGATTGCTTGATGAAGCCAAAAACTAAGTCCTTCAGTGCAAACAAGGCGGCAATCCTAGAAAAAACAGATCAAACGTCGGAAAACTAGTTTGCCCGAGATGTTTAGAAGGGGATCTCTTGGGTACCATCGCTTACCCTTCCATAAACTCTTGTGTGTCCAATTACAAAGCTCATTTCAGGTTAGCAGTACAAATTCAAGTAACTCTTAAGATTTGGCAAATGGAAGTTTTAATTGACTCTGGTGCTACTGGGAACTTTGTTGATCTAGACACTGTACAGAGACTAAGTATCATTTGCGAGAAAAAAGAAACTCCAGAAATTGTCCAAGCAGTCGATGGGAAGGTTTTGTCCGGAGGGCCAGTTACAATGCAAACCTCAAAAGTGGTTATGATCTGTGAGGATTCAAAGAAACAAAGACATTTAGAAGAAGTGCAATTCGATGTGATCCAAGCTCCTCAGTATGGGTTTATTTTGGGCATGCCTTGGCTCTGCTTGCATAATCCTCTAATCGATTGGCAAAAAAGAGAACTTGTATTCCTCTCAGAGTTTTGTCAGTCATCTTGTTTAAAAATCTTGGAACCAATTGTAAGTAAAATCGCAACTGCAGAAGAAAAAGAGACAATTTTACCCAAAGCATACAGAGAATTTCAGGAGGTGTTTAGTGAAGAGAAAGCAGCAAAACTTCCACCTCATCGAAGCTATGATTGTCAGATTGATCTTCTGCCAGGATCATGTGTACCCAATTGTAGAATTTACGCATTATCAGAAAAAGAAAACCAACATTTGAGAGACTATCTAGACCAATATCTAGAAAATGGTTTTATCCGTCCTTCTAAGTCTCCAGCTGCCTCCCCTTTGTTTTTTATTCCAAAAGCGAATGGGGAATTAAGAACTTGCATCGACTATAGGGCGCTGAATAAAATAACCATCAAAAATAAATATCCATTGCCGTTAATCCCTGTCCTTTTGGATCAAGTCAAGACAGCAGTGATTTATACCAAACTTGATCTCAGAGGGGCTTATCACTTGGTACGAATCCGACAAGGAGACGAGTGGAAGACTGCATTCAAAACTCGATATGGTCTGTTTGAATACTTGGTAATGCCATTCGGTCTCTGTAACGCCCCAGCAGCATTCCAATTCTTCCTCAATGATGTCTTGCGAGAATTTTTAGATCTATTTGTTATCGTCTATATCGATGATATTTTAATCTACTCAAACTCTGTGGAAGAACATGAAGGCCATGTAAAACAAGTTTTGAAAACCCTACAAAAACATAATTTGTATTGTAAACTAACAAAATGTGACTTTCATGTATTTGAAGTGGAATTTTTAGGTGTCCTACTCACCCCAACAGGAATGAAAATGACTGATCGAAAGATCCAAGCAGTAGCTGAGTGGCCTATTCCAACTTCAGTCCGGGATGTACAATGTTTTTTGGGTTTTGCAAACTTTTACCGTCGATTTATTGATCACTTTTCTGCAGTAGTAGCTCCTATCACAAGATTACTGAGAAAGAAGGTAAAATTTGAATGGTCTTCCGAGGCAAATGATGCATTTCAGAAACTAAAAAAGGCGTTCACAGCAGCTCCAATTTTAATGCACCCGGATGTTAAAGAACCTTTCATAATCGAAGCAGATGCGTCAGATGTGGCAATTGCAGCTATTCTTTCTCAAAGGCATCCTAAAACTGGTCAAATGCATCCGGTGGCATACATGTCACGAAAATTGAACTCAGCCGAACAAAACTATATCATCGCAGAAAAAGAGTTACTTGCTATCCTAGAAGCCTTCAGAGAATGGAGACACTACATCATGGGAGCTAAATTCACTGTAACCGTTTACACGGATCATAGGAATTTGCAATTTATGAGCTCAGCCAGAATGTTGACACCCAGACAGCTAAGATGGATGATGTTTTTTGCAGAATACGATTTCGTAGTAACTTATCGTCCTGGTCAAGACAACAAGAAAGCTGATGCTCTTTCTAGGAAAGATTCTTCTTTGCACAGGTTCGAAGGAGATCCACAAGCGATCATAAGCCCAGATAAAGTACTTTGTTTGATATCAGCCGATCAATTTCTAGAGAAAATACACGAAAGCTTCTCTCCTAATCAATGGAAAAAATGGGAGAATAAGGAAGAGAATCAAACTATCAAAGAGGGATTACCATTTCATGGAAGGCAAATCTATCTACCAACCAAAGAACTACAAAGAACTGTTTTCAGTTGGTTACATTCTCATCCAATGGCAGGACATCCGGGTCCGAGGAAGACAGTGGAGAAAATACAAAGATTATTCTGGTGGCCAACTCTGCAGAAAGATGTGACTCAAATGGCTCAAAACTGTGAAACTTGTGCAAGATTCAAAACGGATCACAGTAAACCAAAAGGTCTGTTGCAAGTGCTACCCACTCCAACCAGACCTTGGGAACATATTTCCTTGGACTTCATTACAAATCTTCCGCAAAACAGTCAACATTCAGTTATCTTGGTAGTTGTAGACAGTTTAACAAAGTACGCACATTTCATAGCTTGTAAACAATTGCCTACAGCTGGACAGTTAGCGCAAATCTTTCTAAAAAATATCGTGAAACTACATGGACTGCCTTCAGTATTGATATCGGATCGAGGTTCTCAGTTTTCATCCAAGTTCTGGCAACAATGGTGTCAATGTCTACAGATCACGTCAAATATGTCAACCAGTCATCATCCTCAAACGGATGGTCAAACCGAACGATTAAATCAAACCCTGAAGCAATATTTGCGATGCTATGTAACAGATTCAAAAGAGTCTTGGTTGGATTTGCTATGGTTTGCTGAGATAGCCTATAACTCATCACCTCATTCTTCTACAGGATCCTCTCCTTTTGAGGCCCTATATGGCTATATACCAAAAACAATTCCTCTAAATCTGCCCAAAGAAGAGACCAATGCACCCGCAGTTCAAGAGACAGTGCAAATTATGCAGAACATTCATCAGAAAATTCACAAAAGGCTATTACAAAGTAAAGAGAAATACAAGCAGCAATATGATAAGCGTCATCGAGCAGGACCAATGTATTCTTCTGGAGATAAGGTGTGGTTATCCACTAAGAACTTACAATTTAAACACAAAAACATGTTTCGTCCCAAATTCATTGGTCCATATTCAGTGATCCGTCAAGTTAATCCAGTGACATACAAATTGCAACTTCCCAAGAACTTGCGGATTCATCCTGTATTTCATACGTCATTGTTAAAGCCAGCTAGACAAGGTGTAACCCCCAAACCTGCACCGATCCTGATTCAGGGCAATTGGGAGTATGAGGTGCAGAAGATATTGGATTCTAAACGCAGAGGCACGAAACTATGGTATCTGGTTTCCTGGAAAGGTTACGGTTCTGAGAATGATTCTTGGGAACCGGCAGAACATGTTCATGCCCCTCGGTTGTTACGCAGATTCCACCTCCTTCATCCTTCTAAGCCGGGCCCTAGACCGCTCTTGGGAGGGGGAGGTACTGTCAGGAATATCAGGGCGGCTTGCGGTCTAGGGCCCGCCCCACGGCATGAGTTATGCTCGAGGTATTTGTGTGGGAAAGTTCACAGTTTTCCCTCCAGGGGGCGCTGGTGGTTCGCTTGCACAACCTACAGTAACATATGTTGATGCATATAATGATGTGTGATGTAAATGTACTTGGAACATGCTCTTTATACCCCTTAGTTCGCCTAATGCGTGAGATTTGACTGTCTCACGCGAAATGAGTGAGGTTTGGCAACCTCACGCGAGATGCGTGAGGTTTGGCAAGCGGTATTGAAAACCTCACGCGAAATGCGTGAGAAACGGCAAGCGGTCGCGTTTAACATCGGGCGTAGCCACGTTAACGTGCGCGACCACGCCCAGACCTCTTTGCTCACTATTCTAGAGATCTTGAGGGTGTAGCAGCGTCTCCCTGTAGCTCTGAGTGGAGTTCAGAGTTTTGGAAGCATTTTCTTGGACTTTGCTTCTGGAAGTGGTTGGCAATCCTTTTGAAGGTCCTTTGGGAAGGCGCAACCTGCTGTGGAGGCATTTGGGAATCCTTTGCAGTACCAGTAAGTTGGATATCTGAGGCTTAGGTTTCTTCGGCCACGCCCTGTGTATCAGTAGAGTAGGTCGTACTCTACAGGTAGGACATTTTAAGCTATTTTCTGCGCCAATATTTAAAGTCCATTATAGTAAACTTATTTAAAAGTGTTTTTGAGTCTTTTATCTGCGCAAATTACACATTCTTTGTTCTCTGTGAAATAATTCTCTGAGAGCTTAGGCTCTAACTTGTTGGGTCTTTTTCTTATGGTTTCTTTGGTCGCAATCCATAACCGTCGCAGTACGAATTGACATTACGAAAGAAAGAATTATATTGTTAAAGAAAGAATTTTCAAGTGAAGGTTTTGAACTTGAGATTATTTATGTAAAGACTGCACTAGAGATTATTCATGTAAAAGTTTATGTTTTACTAGGCAAAGAGACATTTTTGACTGTCATTGTAAAGTGGTTATTTACAAGAAAGGTGTCATTCTGTCAGTGTTGAATCTGAGACCCAAATGTGTTTTCTTTTGATGCTTAATTTAAAGGAATGATTTCATATATGTTAATTTGGAGTTAAACCCAGGTTAAAGACAAAAGGTCTTTTATTGAGGGGTGAAATTTTAGTTCTTTAAGCTGTTGCAGAGTTCTTAGAATATCGGTATAGATTTGCAACACTAACTTTTCCTTTTCAGATCTCCTTCCCTGCTGTTCCCTACCCAACTCCCCTGACTAACTTTTCCTTTTCAGATCTCCTTCCCTGCTGTTCCTTTCCCAACACCCTTTTCCCCTCGCTTGATCACTTCAATATTCTGTGTATTTACAACAATCAGAATTGGAGGTATCGAGAGGTGGGCCCCTATATCAACTCGACAGATCCTGAGGAAGACCTCGTCTGACAGTAGTTGATGGTGCCAAGGTCTTCACCAAGCTAGATTTGGCCTCAGCATATCACCAAATTGAACTAGATAAGGACTCACGCCATTTCACTGCGTTCAACTCTCCAGCAGGCTTATTCCAATTTTGTCGCATGCCTTTCGGACTGGCTTCAGCAGCCTCTGTCTTTCAGAGGGTTATGGTCAATCTACTGAAGGGGATAAAAAACGTGGCCATATTCCAAGATGACATTCTGCTGTTTGCTAAAGACCAGCAAGAACACGATATGGTGTTGAACAAGGTCCTGTCTATATTCCAAGAGCATGGTGTGGTGCTAAAAAGGGACAAGTGTGAATTCTCAAAAGACAAGATGGAATATCTGGGACACACCATCTCTAGTGAAGGAGTCACACCCAAACCGAGTTTGGTACAAGCCATTGTTGATGCCACGGCCCCCAAAGACAAAGCAGGAGTTAAATCACTTTTAGGTCTCACAGAATTTTATGCCCGCTTTATTCAAGACTATGCCACGAAGATACGTCCCATTTCCAAGTTGCTCCAAGACAGAAGTGAATTTGTGTGGGATGATGAATGCAAAACCGCCTTCGAATGGATCAAGGAGCAACTTAGCACTGTCAAGGCCTTGAAGCCATTTGTACCAGGAGTCCAGTGTACTTTGACTGTCGATGCCAGCAGCTACGGACTCGGCGCTGTCTTGACACAGGTGGTTGACCAAAATGAACACACTGTAGGATTTGCATCCAGAGTACTAAGAGAAGCTGAGACTCATTACTCAGTCATTGAGAAGGAGCTTCTAGCATGTTGGTGGGGCATCGAAAAGTTTAAAAATTATTTGTGGGGACAAAAGTTTATTCTTCAAACGGACCACAAACCGTTGGTTGCGATTTTAGGAAGTACCAACAGCCGCGGGGCCACTCCCCGCATCGCACGCCTAGCGTCCAAACTTTTACAATTCAATTTTGACATTGTACATATTGCTGGGGGGAAAAATGTAAGAGCGGATGCTCTGTCACGTTTACCTGCTAATACCTGTCAGGACATGCAAGGTGTAGATGAATGTTGTTTTGATGATAAGGAGGACTATATCATAGCAAGTGTTGAACTGAATAGCGTATGTACTATAGATCAGCAAAATTGGAGGGAGGCGTTGGCTGGTGATGAAGTTTCCAAAAAAGTGATGACATATATTTCCCAAGGGTGGCCCAGGGAAAGGAATGTGGATGTTGTTTTACAACCCTATGTCAAGGTGTGTGATGAACTTTCGATTGAGGATGGTCTAGTATTCAGGCTAGAAAAACTTGTTCCACCGGTGGACATCAGATCCACTCTCCTATCTAAAGCACATGAAGGGCATCTAGGAGCCACGTTAACCAAGCGTAGAGTAAGAGAGTACTTTTGGTGGCCCAAAATGGATAAAGATATTGAGGAAATGGTGCAAGAGTGCACTATTTGTTCGTCTAGTGACAAAAGTTTTCACACTAGTAGTCCCCCTCTTACACCTATTCCCCTCCCAGGTGGACCGTGGGAAAAACTTGGGATCGATGTTCTAGGACCCTTTCACAGTCTACCTCAACAATGCAAATTCGCCATTGTCATGGTGGACTATTACACTAAATGGCCCGAGGCCAAGTTTGTCTCCAAGGTTGACTCCGCAGAAATTATTGACTTCTTAAGGGAAATATTCATGAGAGAAGGGTTCCCCCAATCCATCATATCCGACAACGGAGTACAATTTGTATCATCCGAGGTGGAAGAGTTTCTTAGAGAAACTGCCATTATCCATCACCGTAGTTCTCTCTATCACCCTCAAACCAATGGCTTGGTAGAGAGACTCAATAGAGTCATAGGTGATTGTGTCAAATGGGCCCTAGCCCATCACAAAGCTGTTCCCCAAAGTGTCAGGACAATGTTGTGGTTTTATAGAACCACCCCCCATTCTTCTACCGGAGTGTCCCCTTTCGAATTACTGAGAGGTAGAAAACCATGCACTGAATTTAGACCTGCTTGGATGTCTAAATGGAATAAATCCAATTCCACTCCCCAAGAAATGGATGAGAAAGTGAGGTCCAAATCTGCTGAGGTCCAGTTCAAACAAAAAGAGTATTTTGACGAAAGGAAGCATGTTAAGATCAGAGAGTTTGCTGTGGGGGACAGGATCAGAATCAAGAAACCTGGTTTTGTAAAAAAAGGGGAATCTAAGTATGGGGAAATTGTGGTGGTGGATAAAGTGTGTGGCAATGCTGTTCGAGTCAATGGAAAAGACTGGTGGAATGGTAACAAGGTGGTGAAAGTCAAAAATGTACTTGATGACGTCAAATGTTCCATGTTGAAAAGAGAGGTCTCTCATAGGGTCTCTCAAGGTAAACTTGATGTCCAGAGTCCTCCTCCCTGCAACGCCACTGTCAGGAGGAGTTCTAGAACTGTTAGTATTCCTGTTAGATACCGTCAATGATCTTCTGATGTTCTCTGTGCCTCACTTGTGTTTTCCTGCACATGTTCATCTTCTCTCTCTCTCTCTCTCTCTCTCTCTCTCTCTCTCTCTCTCTCTCTCTCTCTCTCTCTCTCTCTCTTTCTCTCTCTCTCTCTCTCTCTCTCTCTCCTCTCCTCTGCTTGCTCTGCTTCTCCATGCTCTAAGGAAAGGAGATATGTAGTGGCCTGGCCTGTCTCGCGCTGGTTGAGCGCGAGACAGGCATTCAGCGTCTCGTGCCGTCCGCTATGACGCGGACAGTAATGACAGTTGGTTGATGACGATTGTATGTTTTTAGCCACAGGCAACGTAGGACGTGCCCGTGGGAGTTCGTAATAAAGACATCTTATCTTATTACTTTGTCTCTGTCGAGTTACTACAAAAGAAATGTTATCTCTTCAGTCTAAAAGGCTCAGGAATAATAAAGAGTAAAGATGAGCTCAAAAGTTAAGGTGTTAACAATGAATGTATGTGGGCTGAACGATAGCCTGAAAAGACAAAAGGTAGCTTTATTAATCAAAAACACCCAGGCAGAATTTATATGTTTACAAGAGACACACATAGAAGGTAACAAGTCTTTCTTGTTGGAACAATTGGGGCTGCACGTGCTGGCATATTCAAAACATGGGGCAAAGGTCAGGGGAGTGGCCATTTTAACTAAATTACCTAATGTTAACACTAGGAAGAAACTAGAAGATCCGTGGGGCAGGTGGGCCCTGATTGAGTGTCTGATCGGAGAAGCCTGGATCACTTTGGGGTCCGTCTATGGGTCAACAGAGGATGACCCTGAAGTATTCGAGTTCCTAGATATAGAACTGGCTACCTGGGCACCAAGAATGATCCTAGCAGGAGATTTCAACATTGACGGATCGTCAGGTTTGGGACTGAATAATAGGGGCCTATACCAAGGAAGGAAAAAGAGGGTGTGCAGAGCAATTCGAAGTATGGCCAGTAACAATGCCTTTATGGATGTCTGGGAAGAGCTTAAAGTGGGCGAGGACGGCTTTACTTACTACTCAGCCCCCCATAGGAAGTGCGTCCGTCTGGATTACTTCTTCACCTCCGGATTACCTTCAAGCACCCTCACGATAGCGAGGCTACCCCGTATTCTGTCTGATCATAACCCCCTAATATTGACAATAACGGGTAGCGGGCTTAAAAGACAGGCTAAATCATGGACATTTGAAAGGGAACTCCTGACGGATATAGATTATATTACACACATGCACGCTTGGATAAAGGGCTTCTGGGACATCAACAGAGGGAGTACTAATCTAGGAAATGACTGGGATACCTTTAAAGCAGGGGTGCGAGGTGAAACACTGAGTTTCAGCCTAGCCAAACAGAAAAAGGAGAAAGCCAAGGTAGATCAAGTAAACCGCAATCTGTTGAAAGCAGAGCAGAGACTAGAACAGGCTATTACTGAGGGGTGGGAGCTGGAACAATATTTAATTGAGACCATGATGGCTAAAGCGGAAGCAGAAGAGACTATAGCAATAAAATCAGCTAAGATTTACAATGCTAAGAGAGAGCAATGCTATGAATACAGCGAAAGGGTAGGGCGAACACTTGCAACACGCACGAGACAGAGGACGGCAAAAGGTGAAATTAAAGAGATAAGAGACAGCGGGGGCAATATGGTTTCAGATAGGGAAGGCATCCTTGGGGTCTTTAGGGAGTTCTATAGCAAGCTTTATGAGGAGGAGCAGGACAGGGATCCTGCCGATATTCAGAGGTACCTGCAAGACGTACCAATTAAAACCCTACAGGAGATAGATAGGGACTCTCTCGAGATCTGCTTAGAGGCAGAAGAGATTAAGGAGGCTATGCTCAGCCTACCCTCCGGTAAGGCTGCTGGGCCGGATTTGATACCCGGGGAATTTTACAAAGTGTTTTCTGCATCAATTATCTCAGAGCTAGTCAGGACACTTAGGGAGGCACAGGTGGGGCATTCTATACCAGCCAGCTGGGCTGGGGCAGATATTGTTATAATCCTTAAAAAAGGGAAACCCCCCGCAGAGCCCGGATCATACCGCCCGATTACACTGATTAATGCTGACCTAAAAATCTTCTCGAAAACATTAGCGAACAGACTTGCTAGGGTAATAGAGCAACTAGTAAGTATTAATCAGCATGGCTTTATTCCACACAGAGGAACTACACTCCATGTTAGAAAAATGATCACGCTATTTGATGTAAAAGGGGCGGAGGAGAAACCTATGGCAGCTATGTTACTAGATGCCGAAAAGGCCTTCGATCGTGTGGCGTGGGAATTCCTGTGGGCAGTGTTAAGGAAAGGGAGAATCGGAGAAGGATTCATAAAATCAATACAATCATTATATGTAGGACCAACGGCGTGTGTAAGGGTGAATGCAAGCCGCACTACCCCATTTAGAATTACACGGGGCACACGACAGGGGTGCCCGTGCTCACCCCTGCTTTTTGCACTTTACATAGACCCATTAATTAAGAAATTGCAGCTAAATGATGGAATTAGGCCGCTAGACACTAAGATGGGGCTGATTAAGGTACTAGCATACGCAGATGATATTGCGATTATCACACCCTCACCATCAGAGGCCATCAGTAAAATAGAACAGGAGGCGGAGCAATTTGGGCGGGTCGCGGGGTACGCACTAAATAAAACTAAGACACAAATCATAAAGAACATATATGCAACATGCACGGATTCACGGGTGGTGGCTGAGGGGGTTTATCTAGGAATAACAATCACGGCTGACCTGGGCAATCTAGTGGACTTAAACACTTCTCCTATCATCGCGAAAGCGAAGAAGGATTTGGACAGGGTACATAATCTGCACATGTCTATAGTTGGCAGGGTAAATTATATTAAAATGAATCTCCTCCCGAAATTTTTATATATATTTAGAACTATACCTCTATTTTTTAGCCCACTTTTGTTTGGTAGAATAGAGCTCATAATAAACCGGTTTATTTGGTCACAGGGCAAAACAAGAAGGGCACTAAAATATATGGCATTACCAAGAGAGAGGGGGGGGTGGGCACTACCTGATCTGAGACTCTATTATTGGGCAGCAGTGTTGCAGCAAATAACGGGCCTTATTGGCGGGGCCGAGATGGAAGAAGAATTCTATACCGGCTCGTTAGAGATCTTCGGTTTGATTTTAGGCGAGGAGGCACAGAATGTGTTCCTGAGATATAGTGAACCGAGTTACTTCAAGAGAACCAGATTCAAGACCCTGGAGGCAGCCTATAAGGTGTGGAAGGTATTTAAAAAGAGCTTTGGACTGGGTAGATACCATGCATACACTAGGTTAGGGAATGATCCCACATTACCCCCAGAGATCTTTGCTGATACTGTTTTCAAGGAATGGGGACGGTTAGGAGTGAAAAGAATGGGGGATTTGATAGGCCCGCTAGGAGTGCGCCAATTCTCCGAGATACAGAGAAAATTTGGGGTCAGTACAAGGACGTTTTTTAAGTATTTGCAGACAAGAAGCTTATTGGCTCGAAAGAGAGGAGGACCTCTAGGATTTGGGGACAATACAATATTACAAATAATAGAAGCGGGACACAGCTGCACGATAAAAAGGTTCTATGCCGAACTTATAGCACACAGGGGAGATGACTTGGGTAAATTTGAAGCAAAATGGATGGATGCGCTAGGGATTCGGGAGGGGATCTTTGAGAAGTCATTGCTGATGGGACAGGAGGTTCTCCGCTCTTCTTCATTGCAAACCCAGCACTATAAGACCTTGTACAAGCTATACTACACTCCAGCCAGAATTGCACAGTGGGGGGGCACACAAGGCATAACATGCCCAAGATGCGACAGCCAGGAGGCAGACATAGCTCACATGTTTGGCGAATGCCCCAACCTAGTTCCTCTGATAAAAGAAATCGAAGGGTTTTTAGATAGATCACTGAATTGTAAGTTAACAATGACACCCCAAGTAATATTAATGGGATTGGACGGGACTGGAGAACAACCACAGTTGGAGAACTTTCTGTTCGTAGCTATGGCAGTATTTCGTCTATGCATAGCTTCAGCATGGCGAGACAAGCTCCCCCCCACTATGCAGCAATGGTTGGCCAGGCTTTTGTATATATACAACATGGAAAAAGCGCTATACGCCAGAAAAGGGAAGAATGCTAGATCCCTAGGTCTGCAGATCTGGAAACCAATAACAGATTGGAAGAATAGGGTGGCAGGAAACTTAGAACTTCCATAGGGCCTCAGGGGGGGTGTATAATGCAATCAGGAATATTATTCTAGCTGTATGCATGGGGTTATGTTTGGTTATTCGCCCTTTAAGGGGTTTCTACCAGTTGTTTTTAATAATGCTCTAGCTTACCCAGTATAATTTGCCAGTCTGAATTATTGTAAATTGTAACTTGAGATATAGTAATGTCATGGAAAAAAACGAAACTTGATTGTATTATTTCGCTATTTTTCATGTCCTGTGCAGGGGGGGGGGGGGAGTTAAGGGAAAAAAAGTTGTAAATTTTTTTTTTTTAATAAAAACATAAAAAAAAAAAAAAGAAACACCGAAGCAGCTGAAGCCAAACCAAATGGCATCCTTGTATAACAATACAGGCCTTGAAAGTTATAAACGCTGTCAAGGTTTTTGACTCCTCAGAAAGACAAATCTGATGGTATGCCGACCTTAGGTCCAATGTTGAAAACACATTTTCACCTTTCAGCATGGATACAATCTCGTTTATATTTGGAAGAGGATGGCAATCAATAATTATATTGGCATTCAAAGTTCTAAGGTCCACACATACCCTTACATTTTTATCAGCTTTACGCACTAAAACTATGGGTGTAACCCATTCTGAAGATTCAATCTCTTCAATTACTACTTCTTTTGTGAGATCTTTCAACATGTCTCTAAGCTCCTCTCTCACATTAATGGGAACACCCCTGAGTTTATGTATTACAGGTCGTGCATCTCCTTTTAAAACAATTTTGTGCTCAAAATCCTTAAATTTTCCTAATTTGTCACTGAAAACATTTTCAAATCTTCCAACTAACTCTTTTACTTTGTCTCCTGAGTCTAACACAGCTACATTGTGTTTCAACCCATACTCACCTAATGTAACTGGTTCAGACGAGCGTGGATTTAGCATGATATCAAGTTTACACTGATCACGCCATCCTAGCACATTTACACCCTTCACAGCAATGTACAACTTAATATCAGCAGATCTTCCTTTAAATAACAAACTAACATTAAAATAACATTCCATGTCGATTCTTGACCCATCAAAACTTTCAGCAATTATGTCACTGGCATGTAATGTTTTCCCATTAAACATTACTGATAGTTTCTCTTTAAAATATTCCTTTGATATGATGGTCCATGGCTATCCTGAATCAGCCGTGAGTTGTAAATCTACTCAAAATACTTGTACAATACATTTGGGTGACTCAAGTAAAATTTCTTTCTACCCTTCTACATTTCTCCCTACGATAGACACTACAAATCCTCTTTCACACTCAGAATTACCAAAATTCTCTTTTTTTTCAACATCATCGTGTAACTTCTCACTTCCAGTAATCGTCACTATTGACCCTGTAGAAGTTGTGTTGTATCTCCTATTATCTCTGCAGACGTTGCTAAAATGACCTAACCTACCACACTTTCTGCACTCTCTGTTATTAGCAGGACAACCCATGAAAGATGCTAAATGTGTTTTACTACCACATTTATAACATGAATGTTGGTTTCCAAATCTTGAATTTCCTCTAATAGAACAACTACTAATGATTTTATTTCATGCAAATTTCTGTTGAATATTTTCTTGCTTGCTACTATAACTCTCAGGTCTCCAACTTTACTCTTAATTGCACACACTTCTTCTGCACCTTCATTTTTTTGTTGTATTTTGCCTGTTTGCATCCAACTTTCAGATTGTTCTACTGCTTTGGCATTCACAATGGCTTCCGATAAATTAGGATCACCCATAACAATCAATCAATCAATCAATCAATGCATTTATATAGCGCACTACTCACCCAGAGGGTCTCAAGGCGCTGAACCCACACATTTTCTTGAACCTTCTTGTTTTTAACATGCACTATTATCTGATCTCTAATCATTTCATCTGCCATTGCGCCAAATTTGCAATGAACATATAAAGATCTTAAAGCAGTTAAAAAGTCATTGAAAGATTTGTCTTCTTTTTGTGCCCCAGTATAACATTTAAATCTGTTCAAAGCAATACTGGTTGTTGTCTTAGACCTTTTTTCCAGTCTCTGTAAGGCTTCAACATAAACATTAACATGTTCTTCACCTAATTGCGGTGTGACTTGTGGTAATGCTCTAAAAATGTCCTGTCCTTCTGATCCCAAGCAGTGTAGTAGAATACTTTTCCTTCTCTCTGCATCCATGCGTTCTCCATCAATTGCCCTCGTATAGTTTAAAAATTCCTCTTTCCACCTTGTCCAAGGTAACAGAGGATCACCCTTGTTTTGTAAAAATTTACCTGGTGGATCAAACTGCATTTTATTACAGATTCTTTATCTTGACTTTCATCTTGTTCAAACCTTTTAAATTAATCCTTACTCATTAAATACAATTTTTCTCTAAATGAAATAAATAAGCTCTTTATTTTCATACATAGTCTTTCTTTTCCTTCTTTAAAATGCTGTTAGTCAATCCCTCCTATATTGTCTCTTGAGTGAGCTTATGTATATTGCTTTTCCTTATTTTAGAATTGTCGCCTTGAAGATGTCTTAGAAATTATCAAAATTCACTCACCACTTGTTCACACATTCTGTTCCGCCATGTGATAAAATGCTTTCTTTAAAACTTCTTAACAGTTTCTTTCCTTGTAAATAACTGACGAACCTGTTCCGACACGGTAATAGTTTCTGTGTTTCTGTTGCTATGGAAACTCAAAATGGCTTCCACATCGCGTACTCCGTCGGCGTGCGTCTCCACGTAATTTCTCTTGACGAGATGACGTGTGCATTACAAACGCTAGCTGAAGACTGATCCCTGTCGCCAGGATACTTGTGTGTTCTGTTCCTGGTGTTCTAACTTTCCTCTCCAAAGGTTGGTGATGTTGCCGTATGTTTTCCTTTGAAATCCTTTGTTGAGTTATGTTCCGATTCCTTCTAATGTAGCGATTTCTTCGATTTGAGAACAACTTTTTCAAAAATTGCCTCCCAAATATATACGCTGAAAGCCTTTCCTTAGCTTTTTCTGAAATTTTCTTCAGCACTGTCCACTGTTTAAAATGTATTAGACCAAAATAAAAAATAAAAAATCCTCAGGTTCTTGAAATTCTCCGTTCCCGTGCTGATGCTGACTGGAGAAATTCTTCCTTTACCCTCTTCGCCAATATTAAATTACTCTGGATCATAAATGTATCATAAGTTAGTTTATTTATTAACAGCACGGCAGCACATCTATCCAGATGTAGACTCCAGGCGCAACTGCAGTCTTTTACTGGATAAAATTAAAGAGATTCCAAATAGAGCTTAGAACAAGAACTGAACCATAACAAGGCACATGGAAAGGGGCGACCACTCGGTCCCCCCGAACGTATGGCGGAGTACCACGATCCCCCCGGGAAGCCATCTTGGGCGGGAGGCGAGTCTCGGCTGGTATGCCCGAAGCGGCGTAGCCGGGGCGCGCCTTTTTCCGGCCCTAGAGTGGTTTGGCCTAGACACTGACGCAGCTGGCCACGCCCTGGGGGCTGGCAGGGGCGGGTTTACGCCCGCCCTGAAGACGGATAAAAGGAGAAGCAAGACCACAAAGCATCCTCTTGTTCCTGTGCTCTGAAGCTGCACCTCCTCGCTGCACGTGAGCTCGAGACGGAACGAAGAGCCAATTTTGAGCGTGGTAATCGTTCTTGTTTGTTTTTCAGATACTCTGTTGGAGAATGCCGAAGAAGGCGGGAAAGCGCATGACTACCGACCAGATGCTGCGCGTTCTCATGAAAGAGGTGTCCGACCTAAAGAGGCGAATGGATAAAGACGAGGAAGGGGGCCCGAAACGTCCTTTGGCGGGAGCAGCCCCGGGAGGGAAAAACAAGAAGCCCAGGAGGGGAGCAGCTGGGGGAGACATCCCAGGTCCCAGTACCCCGCTCGAGGCACCCACTCCCGTGCCAGAGGAAGGGAATCCGATTCCCGTTGTGGTCACCCCCGTGTCCGGGGAGGATATGCCGCCCGAGCTGGCAGCACAATTAGCAGCGTGGTTGGGTAAAGGTAGCGAGGGCGCCACGGCTGTCGACGCGCAGGTGCTGATGAAGCAACTGCGTGAGACACGGGAAGCAGCGAAGGTGTCCATGCCGGCTGCAGCAGTAGAGAAGCCACTGGGGACGGGTTCAGTCGCAGAGGCAGCGTCCGGTTCAGGTAAGCGGCCATTGCCGATTGCGAGGGATGAGTCAGCACCCTCTCGTAGGGAAAAGTTGGGTCAGCATGTGCCTTTGGCTATTAAAGAGAAGATATGGGCTGGGGAGTATGTAAACATCTTCTCGTTGCTTACTGATCACTATGAGATGGAGCATGTTAAGGGCCAGAAGGACCTCATGCATCCGAGCGTTTGGCGCGCAAAGATGGCCGCCTTTAAAGTAAATGAAAACATTGGCAATTGGGGCAAAGCGTGGGGGGTTTTTACATCGATTTTGGGGGAACGACGGCCCGATTTGCTACCCGAATTGCCGATTTATCAGTCACGAATCATGGGGTACTCGGTATCACACGAGGGTAATCATTGGTTCTGCTATGATAATCTTTTTAGAAAGGCTAAAGAACATGATAAAAACTTAACTTGGGATTGTTATGATTCTGTGTCATGGTCAAAAATGGAGGATACTGGTATGTTGAAATTGCCATTAGTAGGGAGTAACGTTGGTGAATCCTCCCGCCAGTATGCCGGGACGCCCTTTCGATCAGGGGCGGGTACCGACAATTACTCGAGGCCTGCCGGCAATACAGGAAAAAGGGGGGTTTGTTGGAACTTCAACAGGGGTAAATGTACTAGGCCCCAGGGGTCGTGCAAATTTAGACACGAATGTAGTGGGTGTGGGCAATCATCCCATCCTGAGTCCACGTGCAGAGCCAAAACAGGTGATAACGGGGGTAGAGGGGGCGCCAAACAGGTCTAACATAGTCCGAGGGGCGCCTTTACCTACCCCGATTGATACCTTGGCAATGATTCCCTGGCTCAGCGAATACCCGGATCGTACTTCTGCTGGGGTGTTGCGGAACGGGTTTTCATATGGTTTCCGCATCCCAGTGGGGGACTTTCAAGGTGTAGAGAAATGTAAAAATCAGCTATCGGTCTTGCAGCATACGACCGTGGTACAGGATAAGATCCGGAAGGAGGTTACTCGAGGTTGAGTCGCCGGTCCGTTTAATGTACCCCCGGTTGCTAACTTTGTTTGTTCTCCGTTAGGGGTGGTCCCCAAGAAGGACCCGGGTGAGTTTCGGCTAATACATAATTTATCAGCCCCACGTGGTCTTTCCGTAAACGAAGCGATAGACCCGGAAGTGTGTTCGGTGCGGTACGCATCCTTCGATGAGGCCGTAGCCATTTTAAATCGCCTGGGGCCCGGGGCGCTGATGGCAAAATCTGATATCGAGTCAGCGTTCCGGTTGCTCCCGGTACATCCAGACGATCAGCGTCTCCTAGGTTTCAGGTTTCAGGGTCGTTATTACATGGATAGGTGTATGCCGATGGGGTGCTCTATATCTTGTGCCTATTTCGAAAAATTCAGTAGTTTTCTACAATGGGTCTTCACAGAGAAGACGGGTTTCCAACATGTGATGCATTACCTCGATGATTTTTTGTTCCTGGGGGCAGCCGGGGATACAGAATGTGGGCAGGCTTTGGCTGAATTTTGTGTCTTAATGAATCAGTTTGGCGTGCCATTGGCACCAGGTAAGACTGTGGGTCCTTCCACTTGCCTCGAGTTTCTGGGGATCGAGTTAGACTCCGGAGAAGGTTGTTTTCGTTTACCAGGTGACAAAGTCTCAAAGTTCAGGGCATCCCTGCAAATGTGTATAAGTGGATCTAAGGTCAAGCTGCATCAATTACAGCAGTTAGTGGGTCAGTTGAATTTTGCCCTGAGAGTTATACCAATGGCCCGCCCCTTTTCCCGTTCGATTGCTCAAGCCATGGTCGGACTGAAGGAGGGCCATCATCGCACAAGGCTCTCGGCAGAGGTCCGCCAGGACATGCGCATTTGGTTGGCATTTCTGGCGGATTTCAATGGTCGAGTCGTCTGGAACAAACCGGCCGTGTCCTCTGAGGAGCTGGGGCTGTGGACAGATTCGGCAGGGAGCATAGGTTTTGGTGCCATTTTCGGCACAAGATGGTCGGCACAAAAGTGGCCGGCATGGTGGCATGACAGTGGACTGACAAGTAACATTGCTTTCCTGGAACTTTTCCCCATTTTGGTGGCCCTGAGAACTTGGCCCGAAGGGTTCAAAGATCACTCTGTGGTATTCTGGTCTGACAATATGACCGTAGTCGAGTGTATCAATAGCCAGGCAGCACGATGCAAATGGATTTTGAGACTGCTCAAGGAAATTGTTTTACTGTGTATGCAATTGAATGTGCTATTCAAAGCAAGACATGTCCCGGGGGTAATGAACCAGGCGGCTGATGCACTGTCTCGTTTTCGTATGCAGGCTTTCTGGGGTTTTCTTCCCACAGCGGACCCGGAGCCGGCACCCTTTCCCGAAGCTCTCTGGTCTCTCGGTGCCCCGAACTTCGTAACCTCGTGGGAGAGAGTTTAGCACCCAGGACAAGGAAGGCATATGAAGGGGCGTTCCGGTCCTATTTAGCCTTTTTGGGGACTGATAGAGAGGAGCTTTGGGGCCAGGAGGAATGGGTAGTGAACTTTCTGATGTCTTTACATCTGGCTGGGAAATCGGTGGCCACGGCTCAGAGGCATCGGGCTGCCATTTCCTTTGTTGCTAGGGCTCATGGCGTCCAGGACCCGACAGCGTCTTTCGTTGTACAGAAAGCGCTACGTGGGTGGCAACGCCTTGAGGGTCGCAGAGTAGACGAGAGGCGCCCGATAGGTTTGGATAGGCTGGCCCAGTTATTATTCAGACTCCCTGCTACCTGTTCGTCTCAGTTTGAGACAGTGTTATTCCGAGCCGCTTTTACGCTGGCATTTCATGGGGCTATGCGGGTAAGCGAACTAGTGGCGAGGAACAAGCAGGATGTGACAGGAGGACTGTGCCAGGAGCACGTTCAGATCAGAGGGGAGACAATGACGGTCTCATTTGTCAGGTCCAAGACCGATCAAAGTGGGATGGGTGACTGCGTAATCATACGCAGGATTCCCGGGTCCTCCATGTGCCCGGTAAAGTGTTTAGAAGATTATTTAGCACAGAGGGTGGCATCATGGGGGGGGACCTTTTTGAGACACGCTGACGCCACCCCACTGACAAAGTTTCAGTTTCAGCGGGTGCTTGCGATGTCGATTGCCGCTGCGGGCTTGAACCCGGGCGAGTTTGGGACCCATTCCTTTCGGATAGGGGCTGCTACAGAGGCTACAGCCAGGGGTCTGAATGTGGAACAAGTGAAACGGGTGGGGCGTTGGTCCTCCAATTATTATAAAAGGTATGTGCGGTTGCACATGTTGTGAAGCTGTAATGATGTACTCACGCTTCTTGTTTTTGTTTGGTTTTCAGTTGCGCAAGCCTACGAGGCGGGGCGGACTATGCAGTCGACCCAACATCGGGCCAGCGGTCAGACATCACCGGCTGTGAAAAAGGAGGTGTGGGTCGTGGGCCACTCATACGTGAGGCGTGCCGCGGACGTATTCAAGGCAGGTGACATGATTCACGTGGCTGGGGAATACGGGTACAGGGTGTCCTTCTACGGAAGAGGCGGTCTCTGTATTGACCAGTTTCGATCATTTTTCGAGGGTTTGCTAGGGCGGACGAGGTCACCGCCGTCTGTAGTCATAGTACATCTTGGGGGCAATGATTTGGTCACCACTGGTAGACGACTTCTTCTTGAGGCGATGCTTTCCACTGTAAGTTGGTTAGCGAGGAGAGTTCCAGGGTGCACAATTGCGTGGTCCCATATGATCCCACGAAAAGTGTGGCGGGGGGCTTTGTCTGTTCCTGCTTTGAATCATTCTGTTAGAAAGATTAATAACAAAGTGAGTAGGTTGTTCCGTTCCAAGACACTGCATTCTATTTCCCATGGGTGTATTCATGATGACGGGATGTATTTGGGGGATGGTGTGCATTTGTCTCGGGTGGGGAATGAGTTACTCATAGGAGACTTCTTAGCATGGCTAAAGACGTTATAACATGACCTTTAGGTAGGAGTTTTGTGGGGGGTCCGGATAGCCGGTCAACTATCCGGCCTGTGGCGGTAAGGTCATGATCGGTGAGCACTAATTGGAAGATCCCTATGAGTGGGCGTCACCCAGCACGGATGGGAGCGCTCGGGGGAGGTGGCCATTGGCCCCTCAACGGGGAGGCGGTCCCTTCTAAGGATGGGTCACCGAAAGGAAAGGAAAGGCGGTCAAGGCCCCTTCCTGGGTAGGAGGGGTTACAGTCCCCTCCTAGGGAATTTCCCGGGGCCAGGACGTCTGCGACGGCAGATGTGGTAAGTTGTGTGGGGTTTGGGGGGGGGGTCTACGCTACCTTCTAGATACCTCACACGAGTCCTCGGACGACCTTTAAGTGGCGTCGAGTTTTATGGGGGCCCCCGTCAAGTCAAGGGAAATTAGTAGTTGCACTTGAGGTACGCCTCTGTGCCGCCCCTCACAAGTGAGGGCGATATTTCTGGGTTAGGGATCTGGACACCGGTTACGACCTTGCCGTTGGCCCTTAAACGTTAGGATGTACAATTTCAAAATTTCAAGTAAATGTTTTGTAGGATGTTAGTTCGGCTAGGAGAACCTTTGTATTAGAGAATCTGTTAAGGTTAGCCAAACATCGCAATGTGGTAATGAAATTGTACATAATATGAAACTGTTGATTTAATGTTTTAATTTTGTTTCATATTTTAATAAATACGGCCGGGAGGGTCACTCCCTCCCGTCTTCCAAAAACTTCAGAACTGTTTCCGGTTTCCCATCCTTGGGGATTGTGTTGAGAGGGGGTGGCGGGTATCTCAGCCATATGGAAAGGGGCGACCACTCGGTCCCCCCGAACGTATGGCGGAGTACCACGATCCCCCCGGGAAGCCATCTTGGGCGGGAGGCGAGTCTCGGCTGGTATGCCCGAAGCGGCGTAGCCGGGGCGCGCCTTTTTCCCGCCCTAGAGTGGTTTGGCCTAGACACTGACGCAGCTGGCCACGCCCTGGGGGCTGGCAGGGGCGGGTTTACGCCCGCCCTGAAGACGGATAAAAGGAGAAGCAAGACCACAAAGCATCCTCTTGTTCCTGTGCTCTGAAGCTGCACCTCCTCACTGCACGTGAGCTCGAGACGGAACGAAGAGCCAATTTTGACCCACCCACCAGCCCCTGAGGACAGCAAGTGTTTTTGAATAAAGTTTGATGGATAACTCTGATTTTCGTTTACAGGTTGTGGATTATCGTGATGATTTTTGAGTATGTAATAAAGAATGGTCGATTTGTGTTATGTTTCGCAAATAAAGAAATTCTGCTTTAGTGTTCATTGGTAAGCATGCTTTTAATAAAGTTGTGGTTGCTACTGTCTTTTTTAATTTAATTTAGTCATTAGTAATTTAGTTAGCATTGTCGTATTTATTTTGGTCGGGCGGTAAGGTCATGATCGGTGAGCACTAATTGGAAGATCCCTATGAGTGGGCGTCACCCAGCACGGATGGGAGCGCTCGGGGGAGGTGGCCATTGGCCCCTCAACGGGGAGGCGGTCCCTTCTAAGGATGGGTCGCCGAAAGGAAAGGAAAGGCGGTCAAGGCCCCTTCCTGGGTAGGAGGGGTTACAGTCCCCTCCTAGGGAATTTCCCGGGGCCAGGACGTCTGCGACGGCAGATGTGGTAAGTTGTGTGGGGTTGGGGGGGGGGTCTACGCTACCTTCTAGATACCTCACACGAGTCCTCGGACGACCTTTAAGTGGCGTCGAGTTTTATGGGGGCCCCGTCAAGTCAAGGGAAATTGGTAGTTGCACTTGAGGTACGCCTCTGTGCCACCCCTCACAAGTGAGGGCGATATTTCTGGGTTAGGGATCTGGACACCGGTTACGACCTTGCCGTTGGCCCTTAAACGTTAGGATGTACAATTTCAAAATTTCAAGTAAATGTTTTGTAGGATGTTAGTTCGGCTAGGAGAACCTTTGTATTAGAGAATCTGTTAAGGTTAGCCAAACATCGCAATGTGGTAATGAAATTGTACATAATATGAAACTGTTGATTTAATGTTTTAATTTTGTTTCATATTTTAATAAATACGGCCGGGAGGGTCACTCCCTCCCGTCTTCCAAAAACTTCAGAAATGTTTCCGGTTTCCCATCCTTGGGGATTGTGTTGAGAGGGGGTGGCGGGTATCTCAGCCATATGCACAGAGCGTCAACTTGTACAAATTAATTTGAAGAGACAGAGGATGAAATGCAACACTTTGTATTCTCCATATTCCAATGGTGTGGTGGAAAGAGGTAACAAAGTCTTCAAGGAGCTATTACTGCTAATCTAGATGTTAAAACCATTTTGATACAGAAGGTATGGTGCTACAACAACACACCATGTTGTACTACCGGGATTACACCATTTTTTTACTATGAGGCAGGAAAGCACACACCACTGTTTCCCACTTGGTTAAAAAAACGAGTAAGCACAACAGAATGTAACAAGATTGCAGACAAAGATGAGCTTGTATCCAATGTACTAGAGAAACAATTTGAAATGAAACAAGGTTTTGATGACAAACAAAGCACGTCTTCGTCTGAAATAAATGTTGATGACTGGATTTTGATCAAAAGTTCAGTCAGAGTGAGAACAGGGGAGTCTGTGTACTCTGCTCCTGTTAAGGTGATTCGAGTTAGCAAAGGTGCAGCTTTACTTGATAACAGGGGTTGGTGGAACAAACGCCAATAGGTAAGGTTGTCAGCACAACAAGCAAGTATTATTTTGAATAGACGCAGAGCTGCATCTCAGTTTGATTGGCCATCTTGGATACAACATACCACATCCAACTCTAGCTGTACATTTGATGATGATACGTCTTCAATCTGTTCACAATCAGAAACGCCTCGTCCCACACGCGGAGTAAAGATGCCTTCCAGATTTTCTGATTTTGTTATGTATTAGTATTTGTTCTTTCAAGCAATTTAGTTGTTATTATAAGGAGGAAGGTGATATAGTGAATGTATGTGAGCATGTTTGCCACGTCCTGTAGTGGCAGACACGCGGTTTTACTGCAGAATACCTCAAGCCTTGTTTATGAACATTATTGTATTTCATTGAACCGGCTCTGGTGTTCTGTTGATCCATTTACTGTTGGAGTTCCCTACCGGACTCTGCTGTGTTGGTTCACAATGTTGTTATGTTATTTTGACTTGTAAAGCACACTAACATATGGGATGGTATCTTGGTGCTAAGCAGGTGTGGTTCTAACTCCGCGTAAGGCCTGCTGGGACTACTTGAAAATCCCACTCTTCAGCTTCTTGCAGAATTCAGGAATGGTATCCTCGGGGGAGAGAGCGCAAGCGATTCTCCCCCGGGGATATTCGCCCGATTGGTTCAGTCCAGAACCATCGGGAAGGGCAGCGTGAGCCAGCTGGTAGGGATTAGTGACGCGCATTTAGCTACTGCGCAGTCAGGAGGTTTCTCTGTCGGGAGGGGCCGTTTTTGCCGAGGCCCACCCACCCAACCCTTTAAAAAAAAAAGAAAAAAAAGAGTTAATGATAAAATATTTACAAATAGAGTAACAATTAGCTTTTCTGCCTTTCTGAGCAGATCACTAGCCACAAATAGGACAGGCAATTTGCTCTATGTGTCACTGCAAAGGCGGAATAGGGGGGAGGGGGGGTCAACGCCTAGAGCGGGCTTGACCGTCCTTCATGAGAGAGGGTGGGGGGAAGGAATAGGTTGGGGGAAAAAGGAAGGAAAACAAGGAAATGGAATATGTTATTATATGGGTTGATTTCATAAAATGACGTTGATGGTTTTTGGAAAATAAATGTGACAAGAAAGAAGTTGAGAAATATATTTATGGTTTTGGCCTGAAGTTCTAAATTGCACGGTTTTGATGACAATGTTTTAGAAACATAGAGTTAATTAATTAATAATATAAATTGCCTGATCTTATGAATAAAGTGGCCTTTTATGCTACAAGTGATGTTGTCGGTGATCATTGGAGTTGTGGGCTGGGCTATCTTGGGCGAATGAGAAGGCTCAGATGTGGAGGGGCAGGCCATTGCACACTTTAAAGGCTTCGCTGATGTACCCAAGTAAACAGTACCTGCTGAGTCAATTGTGACGCATGGCTGTTGAAATGTGCACATTAGTTCATGGCTGTTTTTGATTTACTACCTAGGCAAAAAATAGCCCAGCCGAGGTGGTTACTTACGGAAAACTAAATATTATTTAATTAAGTACTTTTTCTAGGCCTTTGTTTATTGATTATCAAACTTTTTTTAATCAAGTATAAATGGAAGGGCATGCTTTTAAGGAAAATGTCTTGGCATCACAAAGACCAGCAGGGTGGGGGCAGAGACAATCTCACATTGGCAGTGCCTGGCTTCCCAGTAACTGCACAATTTAGAGGCGCCCTCAGAGGCCAGTTGACAAAACCCTGCTTTCACTTTAGGCCAATAGGAACCTGTAAAAATTGCACTCGTTAGCTACAGTTCATTTCTTGCAGATAAAAAATAGTTTTATGAATTTATATGGTTTTTTTCAGTATGCTGTTTATGACTTTTGAATTTTGAGCTGGGTCTTTAGCTGGATTAGAAAATCAATCTCGACTTGGAACTCATTATCTGGCTATTCCGAGTCCAATAAAAACACGATTGTGCTTGGGAAGCATTGCTCCACCAAATGGGCGGGAAATATGCAATATTGTGCTGCCCTTAATGAGTATGAGGAGGCCTGGAATGGTTATTGCCTGTCAGGCACGAGTAAGTGGCGCCACGCGGAATATGGAGGAGCGCCACCAGGGCTCCTTTCACCAGCTCACATTACAGCCTCATTGTGACGTCAGGGTATTCAGTAATCAGCAAATGCACGCACGCAGTGCAGCTCAGTGCAGAACCTTTGTGGTCCCAGTGGTGGTTATGGGAGCTATGAGTTTGCAAAAAAAGGTGCAATTTTTTCAAAATCTATGGGCTATATGTATCAAGCCTTTTGCAATTTGTTAGGCCGAAATTCGCAGAATTTCGGCCTTAGCGAATCGCAAACGGCCTTTTTACCAATTTTGAAATGTAAGAAACATTAGCAAAATAAGGAATCGCAAAAAATTGCGATTCCTTATTTTGCTTAAGCATTTAAGGAATCGAAATTTTGCGTTTCCTTAAATGCTATGTATGAAGCTTTTTAGACTTGCGATTTCAGGTTTAGAAATCGCACATTACCACCAACTTGTAGTTGGTGGTAATTTGCGATTTCTTTTAAATATGCACAATTGTGCATTTGTGAGGGTGGCATATGCCGCACATACATGCCTATTGGGCATGTATGTGCGCCATATGCACACACATGTAGTTTACAGGGGTGCAGCAGGCTGTCCTTGAGACACCCCTGCACCCTTGCAATAATTCTCAAATTGCGATTAGCAAATTGCGAATTCGCAATTTGAGAATTATTTCACAATCATTCCTATGGGCCTCCTGGCCCATAGGAATGCATTGGAAAATATTCCTTAATTGCGAATTCGCAAAATGCGAATTCGCAATTAAGGAAGATTAAGGAATCGCTAATAAAAAGCGAATTTCTTCATACATACCATTTTGCGATTCCTAAATAGTGATTCCTTACAAATTGCTATTTAGGAATCGCGAAACGGAACTATGATACATATGGCCCTTAATTTCATAGTTCTAATTTTGCCTGGGTAGAAGAGTTTTTGCAATGCCGTCTGAACCCCTAGGCCATGGATCTGGAACGTGCAAACCAGGAATAGGATCATGTGTGTAGTTGAAAAGTAGCAGAGCAAGTACATTTTTTCAAAGGGCTAGGCGCTACTCTCAACCACACTGTGTTTACCAGTCTCGATAGAGGACGAATACATGGGAGATACATTGACATTTCGACTAAATTGCATTTGGAGAGGAAACACTGCTACTATGGCACTATGCATGGTGCATATAGATAGACATTACATTCTCTTCACAATGGAATACTATATGTGCTTTGTGAGAACGGCCGCGTTACCAAACAGGACAGACGCATGCTACTTCTTCTCTAGAAGGGCACGGGCAATCCAATTAAATAGCGTACCTGTTCACATCACATAAAAAAATGAGCACTGTAAACAGTAATTTAAGCCGGATTTTGGGCTGACTGGTGTCGTAAATAATTCAAGAACATATGTAAATCCTTGCTTGACCCCGGTACTTTAACCCCTCCCATGCTCGTGACGGAACCGTTCCATCACGAGCCTCGGGTGGGCTGTGCTGGTGACGGAGCGGTTCCGTCACGGCCCTCTCGCCGCACCTGCGCAGCGCGAATTCCGCGCCTGCGCTAACGTTCTCTAGCGCGGGCGGGGCCGTGACGGAACCGTTCCGTCACAAGCACAGCTCACCCGTGTGTGTTGACAGAGCGGTCCCGTCACAAGCACGGGACCGCCGCGAGGCCCCCCCACCCCCTTAGCACTGCGGCGGAATAGCCGCCACTGTGAAGGGGTTAAAGGCAAGGCTGGAAATATGTAAAGTAAACAACAGAACATCACACTAACATGCAGAAAGCAACCTAAAATCCCAATGAAAGCACAAAACAACAAAGCAGTTAGAATAAGCATCCTCGTGTCACCTTTTGAGCCATCTTCTTGAAATTCCACAATCATGTCTTCTACCCCTACAATGAAATGAGTAGGAACAATGTGTAAATGACGTCTGGTATCAGGCAACTGTCACAACATGCCAAAACATTCAGGGCCTTATTTATGAGGTGTCGCATTGCTGCAACAAAGCAGTGATGCAACACTTTTCAGTGCACCCTCCTTGCGTCACCATGGATGCGCCGTATTTGCAGTATGGTGCATCATAGTGCAAAGGGGTTACAGATACATCAGAATCACTGACGTATCTGTAGGTGCAAAAATGATGCATTGCTTGGGTGTGTCTGAAAACAGACGTAACTAGCAATGTGTCCTTTCACGTGGGGCAGGCCCCATATGAAAGGGCCTGCCTCAGCCTTACACCTGCCATGAGGCAAGAAGTAAGGGTGTGACGCATGCATGACCCTTACGCCTGCCATGAGGCAGGAGTAAGGGTTTGACGCATACGTCCCTTACGCCTGCCATGAGGCAGGAGTAAGGGTTAAACGCATACGTCCCCTTACGCCTGCCATGAGGCAGAAGTAAGGGTTTGACGTATGCATGACCCTTACGCCTGCCATGAGGCAGGAGTAAGGGTTTGACGCATGCATGACCCTTACGCCTGCTATGAGGCAGGAGTAAAGGTTTGACACATGCGTCACCCTTACGCCTGCCATGAGGCAGGAGTAAGGGTTTGAAGCATAGTTCCCCTAACGCCTACTATGAGGCAGAAGTAAGGGTTTGACACATGCGTCACCCTTATGCCTGCCATGAGGCAGAAGTAAGGGTTTGACACATGCGCCACCCTTACGCCTGCCATGAGGCAGGCGTAAGGTTTTGACGCATTGGCGTCCTAGAAGTGGTGAAGTGAAATCTCATAGATTTCACTGTGCCACTCCTTCGACCTTTTCTTGCAGGGGAGCACCTACCCTGCATGCTTTATACCCCACGCAGGTATAATATAGCGGAGTGGGGGTTTACGAAGTGACGCAACTGCCTAGATGAGTCACTTTGTAAATATGGCGCAACGTGGCTCATTATTTACTCCTCCGCTGCGTCACAAAAAGTGACGCAACAACGGCGTAAATGTGATGCAAGGGCTCTTAATTAAGACGCTCAGTATTTTACATGTCAAGAGAACACAAGTTCATCTGCTAGTAGATATTCACTCTTAAAATCCCTGGAACTGCACCAATTTACATAGTGGTCAGCATATTTTCATGTAACAGTGTTAGGTCTAATTGCATTTGTGGTCCTCTGTCATTTTGCTTACCGTACCCTTTGGCATTGCAAAGCTACGGCTTAATTCACTGGTGCCAGTCAAATCCCATCTTTCTACCTTATTCAATGTTCCTTTTCACAAAGCCTATTGCATTTATGTGGTCCACATGTTTTTGTCTTCTTGACAGATGGATTTAGTGAAATTATGATTTAAAGACTTAGGGTTTTGGTGAATTATGTTATCCTTAAAGGTCTAGGGGTAACACTGGACACCCTCTTCCTGAAACTAAACTTCATATGGCTGAGATACCCGCCACCCCCTCTCAACACAATCCCCAATGATGGGAAACCGGAAACAGTTCTGAACTTTTGGAAGGCGGGAGGGAGTTACCCTCCCGGCCGTATTTATTAAAATATGAAACAAAATTAAAAACATTAAAATAACGGTTTCATATCATGTACAATTTCATTTCCACATTACGATGTTTTGGCTAACCTTAACATATTTCTAATACAAAGGTTCTCCTAGTCGAAACTAACATCCTACCAATACATTTTTAACTTGAAATTGTACATCCTAACGTTAAGGGCCAACGGCAAGGTCGTAACCGGTGTCAGATCCCTAAACCAGAAATACCCCCTCACTTGCGAGGGGCGACCGCACATAGGGCTGTACCTCATGTGCACATACCAATTTCCCTTGTCTTGACGGGGGCCCCAATTAACTCGACGCCATTTTATGTTCGTCCGAGGACTCGTGTGAGGTGTCTAGAAGGTAGAGTAGACCCCCCTCCCCACCCCACACACCTTACCACATCTGCCGTCGCAGATGTCCTGGCCCCGGGAAATTCCCAGGAGGGTCCCGTAGCCCCTCCTATCCAGGGAGGGGCCTTGACCGCCTTCCCTTTCCTTTCGGCTTCCATCCTTAGAAGGGACCGCCTCCCCGTTGAGGGGCCAATGGCCACCTCCCCCCGGGCGCTCCCATCCGTAATGGGTGACGCCCCCCCCATAGGGATCTTCCAATTACTGCTCACCGATCATGACCTTACCGCCCGACCAAAATAAATACGACATTAAACTAGAAATACTAAAACTAAAAGACAACAGATGCTCAAAGTATGACTATTGAAACATCACTGATCAACACTGGTGCAAATACTTTATTCGATAAAATATACTGTAAGGAATTATCCACTTTATTGCATACTGAATCACTACTTTAATCACAACAACCTGTAAGAAAATAGAGTTAGCACATCAAAACTTTATTTCAAAACCGCTTGCTGTCTCCAGGGGCTGGTGGGTGGGTCAAAAATGGCTCTTCGTTCCGTCTCGAGCTCACGTGCAGCGGGGAGGTGAAGCTTCAGAGCACAGGAACAAGAAGATGCTTCTTTGGCTTGTTGCTCCTTTTATCCTTCTTCGGGCGGGCGTAAACCCGCCTCCGCCCGCCTCCGGGGGCGTGGCTGGCGGCTTCAGTGTCTAGGACAACCCACTCCAGGGCGGGAAAAAGCGCGCCCCGGCTACGCCGCTTCGGGCATACCAGCCGAGACTCGCCTCCCGCCCAAGATGGCTTCCCGGGGGGATCGGGGTACTCCACCATACGTTCGGGGGGACCGAGTGGTCGCCCCTTTCCATATGGCTGAGATACCCGCCACCCCCTCTCAACACAATCCCCAATGATGGGAAACCGGAAACAGTTCTGAACTTTTGGAAGGCGGGAGGGAGTTACCCTCCCGGCCGTATTTATTAAAATATGAAACAAAATTAAAAACATTAAAATAACGGTTTCATATCATGTACAATTTCATTTCCACATTACGATGTTTTGGCTAACCTTAACATATTTCTAATACAAAGGTTCTCCTAGCCGAAACTAACATCCTACCAATACATTTTTAACTTGAAATTGTACATCCTAACGTTAAGGGCCAACGGCAAGGTCGTAACCGGTGTCAGATACCTAAACCAGAAATACCCCCTCACTTGCGAGGGGCGACCGCACAGAGGGCTGTACCTCATGTGCACATACCAATTTCCCTTGTCTTGACGGGGGCCCCAATTAACTCGATGCCATTTTATGGTCGTCCGAGGACTCGTGTGAGGTGTCTAGAAGGTAGCGTAGACCCCCCTCCCCACCCCACACAACTTACCACATCTGCCGTCGCAGATGTCCTGGCCCCGGGAAATTCCCAGGAGGGGCCCGTAGCCCCTCCTATCCAGGGAGGGGCCTTGACCGCCTTCCCTTTCCTTTCGGCGTCCCATCCTTAGAAGGGACCGCCTCCCCGTTGAGGGGCCAATGGCCACCTCCCCCCGGGTGCTCCCATCCGTAATGGGTGACGCCCCCCCCATAGGGATCTTCCAATTACTGCTCACCGATCATGACCTTACCGCCACAGGCCGGATAGTTGACCGGCTATCCGGACCCCCCACAAAACTCCTACCTAAAGGTCATGCTGTAAACACTTTAGCCAGGCTACGAGATCTCCTATGAGTAACGCATTCCCCACCCGGGACAAATGGACCCCATCCTCTAGATACATACTGTCTCCCTTGATACAACCATGAGGAATAGAATGCAATGCACTTGAACGGAACAGTCTACCCAATTTGTTATTCACTTTCTTCACCGAATGATTTATAGCAGACACCGAATTCGCCCCCCGCCACACCTTACGTGGAATCATATGGGACCATGCAATTGTGCACCCTGGAACCCTTCTCGCTAACCAACTTAGTGTGGATAGTATCGCCTCGAGAAGAAGTCGTCTACCAGTGGTCACTAAATCATTGCCCCCAAGATGCACTATGATTATAGATGGCGGTGACCTTGTCCGCCCTAACAAACCCTCGAAAAAGGATTGAAACTGGTCAATACAGAGCCCGCCCCTTCCGTAGAAGGTCACCCTGTACCCGTATTCCCCAGCTATGTGAATCATGTCACCTGCTTTGAATACGTCCGCGGCATGCCTCACGTATGAGTGGCCCACGACCCACACCACTTTTTCCGCAGCCGGTGATCTCTGACCGCTGGTTCCCAGGTGTCGGGTCGACTGCACAGTCCGCCCCGCCTCGTAAGCTTGCGAAACTGTAAACCAAACAAAAACAAGAAGCGTGAGTACTTGGTAGCAGCTTCACAACATGTGCAACCGCACATACCTTTTTTAACAATTTGAGGACCAACGCCCCAATCGTTTCACTTTTTCCACACTCAGACCCCTGGCTGTAGCCTCAGTAGCAGCCCCTATCCGAAAGGAATGGGTCCCAAACTCGCCGGGGTTCAAGCCTGCGGCCGAAATTGCCATTGTAAGCACCCGCTGGAACTGAAACCTCGTCAGTGGGGTGGCATCAGCGTGTCTCAACAAGGTCCCCCCCCATGATGCCGCCCTCTGCGCTAAATATTCCTCTACGCAAACAACAGGGCACATGGGAGATCCGGGAATCCGATGTATGACTACGCAATCCCCAATCGCACCCTGATCGGCCTTGGACCTGACAAACGAAACAATCATCGTCTCCCCCTTAACCTGAATGTGCTCTCGGCACAGTCCTCCCACCGTATCCCGCTTGTTCTTCGCCACCAGTTCGCTTACCCGCATCGCCCCATGGAATGCTAACGCAAAAGCGGCCCGGAATAACACTGTTTCATACTGGGATGAACATGTCGCAGGGAGTACAGATAATAACAGGGCCAACCTATCCAGACCTATCGGGTGCCTCTCATCTACTCTGCGACCCTCAAGGCGTTGCCACCCACGTAGCGCTTTCTGCACAACGAAAGACGCTGTCGGGTCCTGGATCCCATGAGCCCTTGCCATAAAGGAAATGGCGGCCCGATGCCTCTGGGCCGTAGCTACTGATTTGCCTGCCTGATGTAAAGACAGCAAAAAATTTACAACAATCTCTTCCTGGCCCTAAAGCTCCCCCCTAGCAGCACCCAAAAAGGACGAATAGGAACGGAACGCCCCTTCATATGCCTTCCTTGTCCTGGGTGCTAAACTCCCTCCCACGAGGTTTTGTAGTTCGGGGCACCGAGAGACCAGAGAGCTTCGGGAAAGGGTGCCGCCACCGGGTCCGCTGTGGGCAGAAAACCCCAGAAGGCCTGCATACGGAAACGAGAAAGCGCATCAGCCGCTTGGTTCAGTACCCCCGGCACATGTCTTGCCCTAAAGAGCACATTCAATTGCATACACAATAACACAATTTCTTTGAGCAATCTCAGAATCCATTTGCATCGTGCTGCCTGACTATTGATACACTCAACCACGGTCATGTTATCAGACCAGAACACCACAGAGTGATCCCGGAACCCCTCAGGCCATGTTTTCAGGGCCACCAAAATAGGGAAAAGTTCGAGAAAAGCAATGTTACTCGTCAGCCCCCACTCGTGCCACCATGACGGCCATTTTTGGGCCGACCATTGATTACCGAATATGGCGCCAAAACCTATACTCCCCGCCGATTCTGTCCACAGCCCCAGCTCCTCGGAGGACACCGCCGGCTTGTTCCAGACAATTTGACCATTGAAATCCGCCAGGAATGCCAACCAAATGTGCATGTCCTGGCGAATCTCTGCCGAGAGCCTCGTGCGGTGGTGTCCCTCTTTAAGACCGACCATGGCTTGTGCAATCGAGCGGGAAAAGGGGCGGGCCATTGGCATTACTCTAAGGGCAAAATTCAACTGACCCACAGTTTGCTGCAATTGATGCAAGTTCACCTTAGTTTCCCGAATACATGTTTCAAGGGAGGCCCTGAATTTCCCCACCTTTTCCTTGGGTAGCCGAAAGCAGCCTTCTTCTGAATCGAGCTCTATTCCAAGAAACTCGAGCGAAGTTGATGGCCCCACAGTCTTACCTGGTGCCAATGGCACACCAAAATGACTCATCAGGCCACAAAATTCTTTTAAAGCCTGTGCACATTCTGGATCCCCGGCTGCCCCCAGGAACAGAAAATCATCAAGATAATGCATAACATGCTGAAAACCCGTCTTTCTCGTGAATACCCATTGCAGAAAACAACAGAATTTTTCAAAATACGCGCAAGATATGGAGCATCCCATTGGCATACATTTATCCATGTAATAGCGACCCTGAAACATAAAACCAAGGAGACGCTGATCGTCTGGGTGTACCGGGAGCAACCGGAACGCTGACTCGATGTCTGATTTTGCCATCAGCGCTCCGGGCCCCAGGCGATTCAACATGGCGACGGCCTCATCGAAAGATGCGTACCGCACCGAACACACTTCCGGGTCTATCGCATCATTCACGGAAAGACCTCGTGGGGCTGACAAATTATGTATTAGTCTAAACTCACCCGGGTCCTTCTTTGGGACCACTCCTAAGGGGGAACAAACAAAGTTAGCAACTGGTGGTATATCGAATGGTCCGGCAACCCGCCCTCGAGTCACCTCTTTCCCAATCTTTACCTGTACCATCGCCGTATTTTGGAGGACCGACAGTTGGTTCTTACAACGTGCCTTACCCTGAAAATTCCCCACTGGAATGCGGAAACCATACGAAAACCCGTCTCGCAACACCCCAGCGGAGACATGATCCGGGTATTCATTGAGCCAAGGAATCATTGCCATGGTATCAACCGGGGTAGGTAAAGGCGCCCCTCGGACTATTTCAGACCTGTTTGGCGCTTCCCCTACCACCGTTATCACCCGTTTTGGCTCTGCACATGGTCTCAGGATGCGAGGGCTGTCCACACCCCCCACAATCGTGCCTAAACTTGCATGACCCCTGGGGCCTTGTACATTTTCCCCTATTAAAATTCCAACAGATCCCCTTTTTACCTGCGTTGCCACTCGGCTTCGAGTGATGCTCGTTACCTGCCCCCGTCCGAAAGGGCGTCCCAGACGAATAGCGGGAAAACTCACCCCCGCTACCCCCCGACAATGGTGTCTTTAACATGCCTGAATTCTCCATCTTTTGCCAAGAAATGGAGTCGTAACAATCCCAGGTCAAAGCTGGGTCGTGCTCCTTGGCCTTCCGAAAAACATTATCATAGCAAAACCACTGATTGCCCTCATATGATTGAGAATACTCCATGATACGTGTCTGATATATGGGCAACTCAGCCAACAACTCAGGCCTTCGTTCCCCCATAATTGAAGTGAATATGCCAAACGCTCTGCCCCAGGTACCTATGTTCTCATCGACCTTAAAGGCGGCCATCTTTGCGCGCCAAACACTCGGATGCAGAAACTCTTTTTGACCCTTCACATGCTCGATCTCGTAGTGATCAGTAAGCAAAGAAAACATATTTACATACTTATCCGCCCAAATCTTTTCCTTGACTTCAATTGGAATATGCTGGGCCACTTTCTCCCTCCGTGAGGGTACAGACCCCTCCCCCGCAATCGGCAGTAGCCGCTTACCTAAATTAGAAGCTGTAGTCGCTGCCGAACTCGTGCCCGCTGCGGTTTCACCCACCGGAGCCTGTGGGGGAACAGAAGATGATGCCTTCGCAGCCTCTCTAGATTCTTGCAGTTGCCTCATTACTGCCCTGGCGTCATCTGCCGTGGTGCCCTCACTATCTTTCCCCAACCACGCTGCCAGTTGTGCAGCCAACTCGGGAGGCATATCCCCCCCGTTCACAGGGGTGACTACGACGGGGATCGGTTGCCCCTCCTTCGGAACCGAGATTGGCTCCTCAATCGGTGTATCGGGAACCGGGGCCTCTCCCCCAGATGCCCCCCTCTTGGACCTCTTGCCTCTACCGCTGGGGACTACACCCGGCAATGCCGGCCCGATGATGCGCTTCGGGCCTCCTGTCCCGTTCATTGCCGCCATCTGCTTCTTCATCTCGGCCATATACTTTACGAGCATGCGGAGCATCTGATCGGTACCGACCCGCTTTCCGACCTTCTTGCTCGGCATTCTCCAACGAAGATATCTGAAAGAACAAGGACAAAATTACAACGCTCAAAAATGGCTCTTCGTTCCGTCTCGAGCTCACGTGCAGCGGGGAGGTGCAGCTTCAGAGCACAGGAACAAGAGGATGCTTCTTTGGCTTGTTGCTCCTTTTATCCTTCTTCGGGCGGGCGTAAACCCGCCTCCGCCCGCCTCCGGGGGCGTGGCTGGCGGCTTCAGTGTCTAGGACAACCCACTCCAGGGCGGGAAAAAGCGCGCCCCGGCTACGCCGCTTCGGGCATACCAGCCGAGACTCGCCTCCCGCCCAAGATGGCTTCCCGGGGGGATCGGGGTACTCCACCATACGTTCGGGGGGACCGAGTGGTCGCCCCTTTCCATATTCTCATTATGCAAAGATAGTTACCGCTTAGTAAATACATAGGGTAGGTAAACCTGTAGCACCAACCCCAAATTCTGTGTCCCGTTTGAATTTTTAAGCTGTTGCAATAGAAGCCATGTTTTCAAAATGGTTGACATGCTTCAGATTGCTGCATGCATTAAATTTGCAGGACGTAAACACCTTGACACAATCGCAATGACTTATGACGTGCAGAGTTAGTAACACAGATCATGTACAACCCTGCTTGCTTGCAACATGGAATAGTAGCTGTGTGCATGGACAGAAAATGGAACATGATGCACCCCTTCCTTCTTATGTCTAAAAAAATGTCTTAAGCAGGAGAATGTGTAGATAGATTGTGGGAAACAAACACAATAATGATAGCTTAATAGTGAATAATATCTAAGACCTCCAGTACCATGACTTATGGTTACCATTTATCCATGAATTATCAACATGGCACATTGGGAATATTATGCTGAATTGTTAGCAATACTGAACATTATGAATATCAAGTTGAAATGTTTAATATTAGAGAAATTAATATTTATTGTATCCTCTAGACACAAAATTTAAGGACATTAAATAGCATTGGACCATGATGTCACAAAGTATTAATGTGAGTATGAGCGTGGAATATTTTTTTAGTGGATATTTTGAAATCACAAACAATTCGCATCAAATAAAACATGTTCTACTTTTGTGCCCACAATTTGCCCATACATTCTCTTGCTTAAGACATTTTTAAGACACTTATTGTATTATTCCCTTGGCAAGTTATTTGCATGCAGGGGACTCATTTTTTCTAAACACTTTCTTTCTTTTGGACATTACAGATCACCTTCTGTATGGATAGCCCTGTGTGTGAAGTAAAGAGCATGCACACTACTAGTGTATCTGCACAGTATATGCAATAATAGCTTATCATAGAGAAAAAGTGTGCTATTTTGACTGGCTGACTTGAGTCCTTACAACACAATTTTCAATGGTGGTGCTGATAGGTATATAATATTCATATGATTCATTCAACCAAATTCTAGCTGCCAATGTTTTTTAAACACCCATACTGCATTCATAGGAAGCATACTGCATTGATAGGTGGAATTTTTGGAACCATTCAGTAGGTGCTTGAAGGAAAACTATCATGCGGAAAAGTAGACTGAAACATGTTGAGTCTACAGAGGTGTCTACTGAAGAAAATACATTGAAGAAAATTGTGACAAATACAAGATCAAAAAATGTCATGCTTTATAGTGCAAGAGTATGTGAACTGAGTGCATGGGTAAAGGGGTCTTCACCGGCTAAAGTAGACATACAGTTTTACAATGAGATGGAGAAGGGATCGGGGTAATAGTAAAAATGGTTTTAAGATTCAAGGAAGCAGTACTAAAGGGTTGGTAGAATTCAGTGATTGGTAGCATTAAGGGGTAGTTAGGTGTTTTGGGGGTTCACAGAAAGGTAGTGTTACTGGGTACTAATCACTTTTAGTCTTCAGGGAAGGGTACCAGTAAGTGCTAACTCAGGTATTTTATTTTCACGGACGAAGGGAAGCCTAAAAGACTAGTAAAAGTTTTTTATTGTTATAGGAGGGATATTTGTTGGACCTGGCCATCTCTGCAGGGTCACCCCAGATTTGGCCTCCCTTTAGCCTTCCTTTGCTGAACCGGTTCCTGTTAGCTTTTAGCACTCTATGCATGTTACTCCTGCTAAACAATAGTAAAGTGCTAGTATTCTCCTTTGAAAGCACAGTAAAATTGGTATACTCCTGATTGGCACATTTAGGTAACTTGTAAGTTGCTAGTAAATGGTACTACCGGTACCTAGGCCCTGTAAATGAATTGCTAATAGTGGGCTGCTACACTCATTGTGCCACCCTCTAAAGAAACACTCTAATACATGTCTCTGGCCTGCAACTGTAGCCTGTGGTGAATTTTTAAACTGACATTTTGACCTAGCAACATAAACCTATTGTTGGGCCTAAACCTTCCTTTTTGATTCTTATAAGTCACCTCTAAGGTATGGTATGGCATGGTATTTAAAAAGTAGGACATGTTTGTTTAACCCCTTCAGTGCTCGTGTCAGCCAACAGCCGACGCGGGCACTACCTTCTGGTTGCTGCGCACGACCGTTGGCCGACGCAGCCCCGCCCACTCCTTAGAATGCCTGCACTGGTAAACGGGTTAAGGTTTACTTGCCCTGACTGTGAAAAACTCCTAAAGTCGCTTTTCACTGTTGCAAGGATGCCACTCCGATAGACTAACATTTGGTAACCTTATTGCCCTTATTAAGTGATAGCTTCAGTTTGGGAATATATAAAGAAACACTTCTTCCACCCAAATGAATTGTAATGTAAAATCCTCTTTAATGGTAAAGTTGGATTTGGAGGTATATTTGTGTATTCTTCCAGACATGGGGGCAAAAGGGCCTTGGGTGTGGTGCAGGCAATTTCCCTCCTTGGCAGGATATCCTGGACAGGTATACTTAGTCTTCCTGAGCTTTAAACGGTAGCCGCAGGGCTTGCCCACCAACCTTCCTGACTTCGCAGGGCTGCCCACCCTGCCACTGTCAAATGCAGCTAGATCGAGGATGCTCCTAATTCATGGAATGGCCACCTACTCCGAATCAAAGTCTCCTCCTCCTCTCTTCTCAAATTCCGCGAGAAGGTAAAGACCCAGCTTTTAAGTTAACTAACTTACCATAACCAGGGCTTGGCACAACTAGTACTCAGTGACCAAAGTCAGCTATCCCTACTGGCATCACACGGGTTTACGGCAGGATTTCACCTCAAGTGCATTTTTAAATACGTTATATAAAATTGTGCACATTTAACACACATTTGATAAAAAGACATGAACTCTGAAAAGCCACTCGTCAAATAACCCATCACTTTCATGGTGTGCCATGAAAAAGTGACCTGTACCAGGAGTATTGATGACTCACTTACATTAAGAATTTTTTATTTTAAATGAACAAATTGGTATCTTTTTCACCACAATTCCCTAACAAAAAGAATGGAAAGCCCAATATTAAAAATACGATAGTTATGACATTCTGCATATTATGCTGGAAAGCAGTCCCAGGAAGAGCAAGGTAGATGGCTAGAGGGAGGTAGTTCTTTATGAAAGAAAATAGCGGCATGTTAATATCAATCTTCCAGCTGCACACACAATGATGCCTAAAAAACCTCTGCTTTTACTGTTTGCTTCTAAGAATTCTCAGACAAAAATTAAAGCATCATATTCCTGTACTGACTGACCTTTCTTTATTTAGGAAAATCCATCCTCATGTACAAATTTCTACTCAGCACAGAATTAAAAAAAACCGTACCCATTCAAATAAGTACAGTTTCAATAAATGAAATCAAAATGAAATGAAATGAAATGAAATGTGGAACTTATAAAGCGCATGTACACCTACGGTTTCTTGGCGCTGAAGTGGGTGGGCTAGCAAGTACAGATCGAGTGGGCTAGTTGTAGGCTCATGAAAAAAGCCAGGTTTTCAAAGATTTTCTAAACTGAACATAGAATGGGAGGAGGCGGAGTGCAGGGGGATGGGAGTTCCAAAATAGAGGAGCCTGAATGGAAAATCGCAGACCACCGTGTTTTTTATGCTTGAAGAGATCGGGGGTAAGAAGATTGTGACTGGAAGAGCGAAGATCACGCTGGGGAACATAACGTGCAAAAGGGAAGAAATGAAAGAGGGACCCTGAGAGGAAAGAGCTTTGTGGATCAGGCAGCCGAGTTTGAAAAGGCTACGCTGGGTAACTGGGAGCCAATGAAGATTATTTAAGAGGGGCTTGGTGTGGGTAGATTTTGCAGGCCATAGACCAACCTGGCTGCCTGGTTCTGGATAAGCTGGAGGCATTTAGATTGATATGCTGGTATGCCCACGTATAGGGCATTCGCATAATCAATACATGAAATCATGAGTCCCAGGATGGCCTGTACTAGAGCCTCGTGAGAGAGGAGTCTGCTGATTTTGCGGATGCGACGTAAATGGTAAAAACAGGTGGATATAACTAAGTTAATTTGTGCCCTCATAGAGAGGTCCTTGCAGATGGTGATACCAAGGCTTTTAACAAAATCAACAGGGAAAGGAGGGGAACCAAGTGAGGGTGGCCAAAAGGTAGAGTTCCAGGGGTTACCGTAGGACCAGGTGAGGACTAGCTCCGTTTTGTCAGGATTGAGTTTGAGATGATTCAAGTTCATCCAGGAGCTAATGAAGTTCATAACAGAACAGACATTTTGTGCAGAGTAAGGGGAAGGGTCAATACTGAAAATAAGCTGAAGGTTGTCCGCATAGTTAAAAATAGTGACAGATTTGTGTTTAAGCTCTGAAATGAGTGGGCAGATATAAAGATAGAAAAGGAGTGGTGAAAGTGGTGAAAGTGAGGAGCCCTGCGGGACTCCACAGGCGAGATGTTTTCCCGCAGAGGAAAAAGGAGGACACTGCCTGAGTGCGATCCTGAAGAAAGGAGGTAATCCACTTTAGTGGCAGCCCCCGGATGCCGGCGTGCTCGACACGTTCAAGTAGGATGTTATGGTCTACAGTGTCGAACGCCGCCGACAGATCCAGGAGCACCAAAGCTTGGGAGATGTTCTGTTCAGCCCCCTTTCTTAACTCCTCATGCACGGCCAAGGCGATAGATTCAGTAGAGTGCTGAGGCCTAAAGTCGGCCTGGTGGGGGTCAAGGAAGTGGGTAGATTCAATAAAGGCACTCAGGCAGTTAACCACATAAGCTTCCAAAACCTTCCCCAGATAGGGAAGAAGGGAAATTGGGTGGAAATTTGAGAGAACAGCTGGGTCAGCTCCAGGTTTTTCAGGATGGGCGAGACCACCGCTGTTTTGAATGGAAGGGGAACTATCCCTGAGGAGAAGGAGTTGTTTAACAAGGAGAGAGGGGGTATGGGGATATTACGGTAGATTTCACGACTAATGTGGGAGGGACAGCTATCCTGAGGAGAGCCCGACTTAACTTTCCCTAGGAGAGAAAAGAAGGTGTCTTCCGTGAGTGTGGGAAACATGAGATAATGGACCGGATTTGGGGGGGCCATAATGGGATATGAAACGGTAACAGTGGTGGGAATACTAGTTTTGATGTTTATGATTTTTTAAATAAAATAGCTGTTAAGGGAGCCGCAGAGGAATTGAGAAGGATGGTGACACGGTCAGGTTTGACCAGTTCGTCCACAATGGAAAAAATAGTTTTTGATTTGCAGTTGGAGCTGAGAATGTTTGCAGAAAAATATGCAGCTTTAGCCCTCACAATAGCCTCTTTATACTCATATAGAGCATTCAAAAACAAGGATTTTTTAAGGGGGCAGTAATGAAGCCTCCACTTGCGCTCCAATTGGCGCAAGGCAAGCTTCCTATCCCTAAAATCCTTGGAGAACCAGAGTTGTGCGTCGTGAGGTCTCTTAGTTTTTAAAGGCTTAGGGGGGGGGCCAAATTATCTCTTGCCTGGATCATCCAAGAGGAGAGAGCTTCAGCCTGCAGGTGAGGTGAGCAATGGGGGTCCAAAAGATCAGGGAAAGTGGGAAGGGTGGAAGTGAGGTTTGTGCAAATGGAGGGGATATCTACATGTTTCCAATTTCTGACCATAGTGGGAGCTCCTATATGTGTGGCGGTAGAGGCCGGGAGGCTGATGTAGAAGGAGATAAGAAAGTGGTCGGACCAGGCACAGGGAGATACCAGAAAGTCAAGGATATCTAGATTGAGACTTCAGACCTGGTCCAAGATGTGTCCTTTAACGTGGGTGGCTACGTTCTAAGAAATTAAACCCGGAAAGTAAGTCCATGAATTGCTTTGAGTGAGGGCTCTCAAGAGGATGATGAGGCCAGTAATTAAAGTCACCTATAACAAGGAGCCTGGCGTGATTAATCATCAGCTCTGCAACCAGGTTACTAAAGAATTGAACAAAATATGAGGAGGGGTTAGGTGGACGGTAACAAAGAATGCATGCCAGAGGGAAATGTTTTGAATGCAGAATAACTACAAGAATATCAGCCAAGGGGGAAAGGGGCCAGTAATGGAAGTGAAAAAGTGAGAATGAGCAATGATCGTAGCAACTCCCCCTCCAATCTTACCATCTGACCGGTTAGCCTGAAGAATATAATAAATGCCGGGGAGAGCAGCCAGAATATCTGGCATGGACTGAGACGAAAACCATGTTTCTGAAAGAAACAGGATATCAGGACTGAGGGTGTTAAGCAGATGGAAAATCTCAACCTGGTGTCTAGGTAACGAGCGGGTGTTTAGATACCAGATGGAAAGTTTGGTGGGAGCAGATTTAAGGCGGGTGGTAACAGTGGCGGGAGTCTGAGAGGCAATCGAAGGTGCAGGGATGGGGAGGGGACATAAATCTTGTAGAAGATTAGAAGAGGCCATGGAGGGCAGGGAAAGAATCCCAATTGAGCATAGTCTGCTACGAAGTTCACTACCAATGGGCCAAGCGCATGTCAACAAATGCAAAAGCACCTCTTTTGTAATTCATTTAGGACATAAACTTCATAGCTGATCTTATACTAAACAGAAGATTTTTTGCTGCTGCACTGTAAAAATTGTTGTCATGCACTTTGTGTATCTCAGCACCTTGTACCACTCGACACTATCATTGTATGGCACTGACATTTTTAGGTCTCGAACACCTGTGTTGTAGCGTGCATGCACTGCCTGCTCTGCGAGGATTCTTGTAATTGTGATATTTCAGAAGTGGAGTTGAAGCGAAGCCCATCTTTTGATTGGCTGGCTTAATCGTTTATGCTAAACGGTGGCCTCCAATTGAAAATTAGGCATATTTGTTACCGCCCTGTCTCTTTTTTGGACGGCCTATCTGGACTGAATCTATTACTTGTGTTGAGCAACTGTCTCGTTTTATTATTGGGTAGGCACTTTCTTTTAGTCATTTGACCACGAAGCGCAATGCTGCAGCACTATGCGCTCTAAATTGTCCGCTAGGGACACTGTGCTCACTTTATTTATTTATATTTTGTAGACTTTAAGGTTTTATAGAAGCATTTACTTTGTTTTGCGGTCTGTTTTGTCAGAACTTTTGACAGCTAATTTCCATGTATGAGGATAGGTCAGCTCTGACTCGCGTTAATGTTACAACTTGTTGGAACGGCTGGAACAGCTCGCTGGTGCGTGTTCCATGAGACAGTCTCCCTGGACATGCGCTTGTGTGCTGTCACAAGGGATATTGCTGACTGGAATGCAGCCTTGCATTGCTCGAAGTGTCTAGCAACAAACTTTGGAACAACCTGGTCGCACAGGGCAGCAGAAGCTCCTTGGGGAACCCGCACACCAACGTCTAGAATAGCGCACTGCACGCTCAAATCCGTCTGAAAAACCACAGTTCTGCATCGTAATGTCAGAGGATCGACTAGCGCTAAGAATCGTCTCATTACGACCCTGCATAGCCGATAAATAAACCGCGACGTCTCCGCAAGCGAGTGACTCGAGATGGCGCCTGAGAAGCTACAAGACTGAGAGATGACCTGCGGTGTTGCTCATATACAACATAGCAACTGATGGGGCTCTCATCACCCCATACCCCCTGATAGAGCGCGCAGGTCACCCAACTCAGTTTACCATACTCACCTGGGCCCATAAACAACATATGATGAGATTTAATCAGGTAACCTGTGCACTTACTCTAATCAGTGATTTATAAATTACATTAGGACCTATACCATTGACTTACCAATCCTCGTCATCGGTACCTAAAGTCCTAAGGGATCAAAGTAGTTAGAATAATAGGTAGAGTAATAACATTTGCACTCATAAAATAACCACAACTCGGGAAAGGTTTAAACTCTTTATCTAAAATCTTTAAAATGTCATAAGTCAAGCATTGAACAATAGAAAATTATAAAGCAGTCTTTACGCATTTGACATTGGGGTGGTAAGAGAGAAGGAAACAATACAGTGACATACCCACATTGAATATTTACCTAGAATGGTGTTTAAGAACTAACCCTGGCCACGGGTCAGTGTAAAGAACAGAACCCCAAAAGTGCAGGCACCATTAAGGCAAGCAGGCGTGGATCAGAATAAGGACAGGTAAAGCCAAATTGGATCAGGACAGGACCACCAAGGGCTAAGACCAGCACCCGCAGTCAAAGTTGCAATGCCTGCGTTACTCCCTCTCTGCACCTAAGAGCCAGAACCCGGAAAGAGTTATCGATTTCTCTGACGAAGTGCTTCGCCGGCACTTCAGCTCTCAAACCCTGATTGGGGTTTTGAACCTTCTGACAGAGGGCTCCGCCAGCACCTCTGCTCTCGATCAACTATTGAGTGCGTTGGGTCAGTGACAGGTCAGCTATTCGTACAAGTTGGATAAATTAGCTAACTAAGCCTACCATAGTTATACTATTTTCCAGGTCAGTGTACCACCCCCCAATGTTGCAAGTGGAAGGATTCCCAATTTCGATTGGACAAGAAGAGAGGAGAGGTCATCACACCATACCAAAATGAAACTTTTCTTGATGATATTAAAATTAATGTTCCCACCCATAACTTTATTTTCCCATGCACTTTTACTCCACCCGGCAATGAATGTATCAATCAGTAACACTAGCGTTCAGCATTGTACAGTCCAGCTTCCTCTCCTGAGGTTTAAATTTCACTCTCCCAGGCACATCTTCTAGTGTACTGTAAACTTGGCCGTGGTTCAATGACGAATTACTTAATCTCCTTCTGGAGTTTGACATGCGTGGTGTGGGTTTTCAAGATGGAGTATTAGCACCTCCTAGGCCCAAGATTATCGTTACATGAAAAAATAGAAAGAAACAGTTTTAGAACACAGAATAAATGAATGAATGCACTGTATACCACTTATCTCTACTCTATTCCCATTTCTTTATATTTATTTATTGCTTTAGAGTTATGCAGAACGAACAGCTTAGCAAAAGCAGCAGTGCAAGCTTCTTGCATGTGATGACATGGAGCAGCCATCTTAGTTCTAGTGAGCAGAAGCAAAAGATTCCCTCCAAAAGCAAGATACGCCATGTCACTTGAGTGTGACAGACCTATGTGCATTAAGAAATCCCGCGTAGCAGCGCCCATATAATGCAAACGGATTATGGTTAGTAGAAACACATAGGCAAGCTTCTTCTAGATACCTAACATGTCGTGAAATGCAATATTAATAAGACAAACATGTTGATTAGTATATTAACGATATGTCAAGAAGACTGATTACAAGCAAGTCATTTTACGGGTTCCATCACCCCTCCATGGCGAGTAGTATTGCTGGCTGCACTCTGGGGGGAAGAAAACGCCCAACCGGCTTGTGAGGTATGAGTGCGCCAGGGGGGTATGGGCTGTGATCCTGACCCTCGACATACTACATGGCTGGACTTGCTTAACGGACCGCACCTGCGGGAGGCAAACGGACGTTAGCGCTGACCACACACTGCTCAAATGCATAAAAAATGCCCCCCTTTGAAAGCGGGGACTTTACAGCCTGCATTTTCTGGGAATCCTCTTCTGCGCTACCTCTGGTGATCTCTTCCTGCAGTTCTTGGGGTTGCTCCAGATTGGGATTCACTGTTGGAGACTGAATCGCATGCAGGTAAACAGAGAATTGGAGCAAGACTGCAGACCTTGGGACTATTCATTGTGCTTCATCCCTTACTGCTCTAGGCACATTTGGGAGATAACTCCCCAAAAAGATGGCAGCTCCTCGGGATCGAGACTCGGGTTGGGAGCCGGCCCTCCTCTCCACTGTCTGTTAGGAGGCTCCAACCATGAGGCAGACAAAAGTCAGAGTATGATGGACAGCACTAGAGAGCGGTGGAGGAGTGGTGCCTCCCCTGCTGCACTGCTTTAGACTTGCGAGAGTGCCCATGTCATGGCCTCCACAAAACGGACCAAACGACTAGGCTCCTACCTACTATTCCTCACTCTCGAAACCCTTACAACACCCACCCCGTCTCACTCCACCGGTCAGCAGCAAATAGAGAAGCCCCTACAACCACACCGGACTCCATGGACTGGCTCATCGAGCTTACACCAGGGAGGCTAGGGGTGCTCCCCCACCCCGCTCTCGCATCATGACATAATCTATGTGATCTTCCTCAGACAGTGGAAACCTAGCTAGCTGACTGATGCCCTGTGGAGCTACCTGTTAGCTAAAGAGGAGATAGGTTGTGGACTTCCCCCTCGGCCGTCACCTACCTAGCCGGACCATGGGCAGACTTTCCTTTGTCTTTCTGTTGTATCTCCCCACTACCCCTTTACCCTTCCCCGTACCCCTCTAAGCTCCATTGATCTCGCCTTCCTATACTCTTTATATGTTTCTCAGCAGAGACCTTGCTATTTGGCCGAAAGCCCGGTGGCGCAACCTGATAGCTGAAGGCCATGGCCATCACCAACCCAGCCGGACTTGAGGCAGACTTTCCTTTGTCTCGCTGTTGTTTCCCCCTCCTACCCCTTCACCCTACCCCGTACTCTACTACTCTCCATTCATCTCATTTTCTATACTCTTGAAATGTTTTACTAGTAACTGATGTAACCTGGACCTGATGTAATTTTGTAACTATGTGGAACCTCCTGTAAAGTGCGCTGATACCTTCAGGTCTAGTCAGCACTATATAAAACTCTATCAATAAACAAATAAATAAAATTCCCTGACCATCATTTAAGCGGATCACCAATGGCAACCGTCAACAAATCTGTCGAGCACTCGGCCTCTGCAGCTCACGGTAGCAGAAATGCTGACTAATTACATGTAGGCGTTAAAAGCGCGTTCGATTTACTGTCCACTCTCCATAAAGTAAGTCTACTTTAAGGGCACGTTTACAGTTGATTGAAAGATGCTGTTAGAAAACAATATATTTTGCATTCGTAGTCAATGGTAGCAAAACACAAGATGCTTTTCGCCATCAGGAGATACAAGGCTGTCAACACTGTACTTTTGCACTGTTTTCCCTCCTTTCACGTCGCTCTTCAGATGTTTTCCCCTGGTTTGTCCACAAATATTTGTGGGGTTTGGAAGAAGGCGGCACTGTGGTGGTGGTGGTGTAAGTAGAATAGACTGATGTTTAAAACATAATTTCATATTGTAGGCTGGTAGAATGCAGCATTGCACCAAAGTCCCTCCCAGTACAACAGAGACCTTATTTCAGAGGCATGCTCTTGTTATTAAAATCTGTTAAAATATTTAAAGCTCAGCTTGATTTCTTTGTGTCCAGGGCTTTAAGTGGGATGAAAAAACTGGGGGTCTCTAAAAGAGGCGGTGCTTACAAACACATAAGCTAAAAATCTGCCTTAGCATTGTCTGCTGCCTGACTTGTATTTTGCTGTTTCTGTCATTACAGCCAGATATATGATACAACAAGTAACATCATACCTACAAGAAGTCAGAAATATTGGCTTAGTCAATGGTTGTTAGTTGCATATGATAACTAAGGAGGAACTATGGCTTGTTGTATATAATATTAAAAATGTTTCCACTTAAAGCCCTGGTGACACCACAATGATGTTGCTGCTCCTGCGTTTCAAAAAGAGAAGGGAAATCCAGGAAGAAAATTACTCTCTTTAAATGATTTCCCTTCCGCTACAATGCTCACCTGGCATGACGTCATACCGTAATTTCTCCACTTGAGAGAAGTGAGCAGTGTGAGCACCACACATCAATGTGCCTGCTGTCACTGCAGTCTGGAAAAAAAAGGACCGCCTGTGCCAGGGCACAAAACAGAGCCCGATAGAGACCAGTTGGCATTATGGGACTTCCGGTTTGTTTTTCCTACTATAAGTGTGTACTCCAGAGTCCCACTATGTAGTGCTCTGCTGAGTGAAAGCCAGGACTGGATGTGGGTGTTATGATGAGCTAAACAGATATGAAGGAATAATACTGTGTTGTACTGCAACACTTATATATCTCTTACTATTCCTATATGGGGCACTGAATCGCTTGGCTACATTAGTAGCAGTCTACATCATTTAGGGTGTGTGGTTGGAATTGTGTTGTCTTTGTTTTGGGTTTGATTCTATATGAGAAGTGTTTTCATGTACTACTTAATGACGAAGAGTAATAGAGCAAAATAACTACGTGGATGGAGGTGACTGTCAGTCATTATCAAACTCAATCACCAGCCTTGATTCAGAAGCCACCACTGTCTGAGGACAACAACTTCATCAGTGCACTCCACATGACATGAGAACAGGAATCGGCAAGGCGAGAAGGGCCCTGGGTGTAAAACCACTTAATATTGATTCAGAATATTTTACTTGACTACTTCTGGTAGTCTTTGGCACCTTTCATGAACAAATCCATAGTCAGAGAGGACAGTACACGAATCTGTAGTTTGAGTGTGAACCCTGCCAGGTTGAAATGCTTTTCTGTAGTTCAGGAAACAAATGTATGCATTCTTATAATGTAACATTGCTGTTTGTATTCTCTCATGAGCTTCAGCCTATAATTCGTGGAGAATAAAAATCACACATTATCCTAACAGTGGTACTAACAATAAGAGTGCGTGCCTCCAGAACCCATTGCATAATAAGCAATGCAATAGGTCTTGCATTTGTTTAAGCGACTAGTATTGCAAATACCAATGCCTTTTATTTGTTTTAAAAACCAAAATATGAATAAAAGACTATGAGCCATATCTAGGTAAATCCCAAATACCGATTCTTATATACCGATTTTTTACGAATTTTACCGAATCGGTAATTAGAAATCGGTATTTTTCGGTAAATAAATACCGAAAACCCAATACCGATCGGTAATTACCAAATAGGTAAATACCGAATCGGTAAATACCGAATCGGTAACACAAAAACAGAAACAATTAAGGAATCAGCCAATCCGGTGCAACCACCCCTCCTCCCAACCAGGAAGTGGCCACACCCATGCAGGAGCACTCAATCTGAGGCTGCTGGAGAGTCTGGGAGAGCAGAGCACAGCCCTTGTACCCTTGAGAAACTTTGACTCCTGGAAAACTGCAAAATGGCTAGCAAAGACACTGACAGGGAAGGTGCAGAGAGAAAGAGGCAGGTTAAATTTAGCACCATGGAGCTGCAGGTCCTTGTGGAGGAGGTAGTCAAGAAACACCATACGTTGTTTGGGAAGCAGTCCCTGCAGGTGGCAGAATCTGCCAAAATGAAGATTTGGCTGGCAATACAGACAAAGGTCAATGCAATTGGAGTGACCCTATGGGACATTGACGACCTGAACAAGAGGTGGTATGACCTCCAGAGCGTGACAAAGCGAAATATGGCTGAGCTCCACAAACAAGCAAACCTGACAGGAGGAGGGAGGAACAGGGCACCTGCCCTGACTGAGCTTGAGGAGCTGGTGGAGTCCATCATTGAACCAGACAGCGTATGTGGGATTGGGGATGCAGACAGCTCAGCCTAGCTGCCACCAGAAAAGGTAAGAAGCATGCACAGCAATCACCCACAGCCTTTCCTCTTGCTTTTCCCCTTCCCCAATGTGGTAGTGTCAACCCCACTCCAGTACAGGTTTTAGTATACACCAGCAATGCATTATGGGAGATGTAGCCATTGAAACACCTACCATGTCAGACAGCACACCAAACAACAAGGCATGCGACACACATCAGTGATGAGCAAGCTGAGGCAATAGCGACAGTGTTTCAGTGATGAGAATTGAATTGTATAGGCAGGGCTGCAGGACCACAGAGCTAATGTACGATTTTCTGTCCACAGGCGACACATCTAGCAAGCGTCCCAAGGACAAGGAAGGGTGGTGCACCACGGAGGGAAGACACACAGGAGGCGAGTACCAGTGCAGGGCAAACCACACAGGAAACTGTTGCATCAACGGCACAGCCTGCCTCCCAAGACTTTCCAGCGTCACCACAGTGCGGTTTGGCTCACCACTACTCCTGTCCCCCCTGAACTGGTAGCGTCACCGGCTGCAACAACACCTCAGTGCAAAAAACCAAGAGGCATGTTGTAGCAACACTCAGGGAAATGGAGTCTTCTGCAGGAGACATGGTGAGGGGTGATAGGTCAACCATGGCAGTTGAGGACAGCAATGCCAATCAGCAGTCCACCGCTGAGGGGGCCAACACAGGTGCCAGACGACGCAGGGCCAGAGACAGCAGTCAATGCCAACATGGCGAGGGTCCTGGTGTCTTCTGCGAACTGGAGGCCAGTATGGTCAAGGTGCAGCGCATACAGGGGAAGGCCATCCAGTCGGTCCAACGATAGATGAGGCACCTAAATGTAAATGTTGAAAGCATAAATAAGGGCATCAGCTCAATGGCGGAGGGAATGAGAGAGATGGCTGCGGGCATGCAGGACATGTCCCAGTCTGTGCTGCTCTTGTGCAGCAACCTGGACGAGGACAGGGCAACAAGGTGGAAGGAAAGGCAGAGGTCAGAACAACGCACAAGGGAAACTGCTTAGCCACTACCACTTCCCTGCTTTGCAGGCGCTGGGTTAACATGCAGGTGGGACTGGCACACAGCAGCAGTGAAGTATCCAGGGGCCTTGTGAGGGTGACAAGTAGAGTTGAGGTGCTGCTGACTGCTCAGTCTGCAAATACTGTTGCTCTGGATGCGGGCGAGAGCGAGCAGAGCACCAGTAGGAGCAGAATAACCCCCCTATTAAAGACACTAGGAGAAGCAGCAGGCTCCATGGGTCTGGTACTACTCAAAATGCCAGTGAGGACAGCCAGCCATTGGCATCCAGCACTGGTAGGCGTGCCCGCAAACACTGATGATGCCCACACTCCCTGACCTGGAATGTGTGAAGTAACCCAGGACTTCCATAATGGATGGCTGCAATTGGACTGGCACATTTGGGCCTTTGTGTACTGGTGTAGTGCCAAAAAATAAAACTATGTTGTGTACATACTACAACTGGCTGTGTCTCCTTACTGACTTAGAAATAGTTGTGTGTGATCTCTACCTGTCTCTTTCTCCCATCTGGTGCTTGCGCCACTCCTGCTGTGTTGAGCTCAGTGTGTGCAAATTCATCATCATCATCATCCTCAATGTCTATTAATTCTACTGCTGTTCCTTTTTTGGTGGCAAGATTGTGCAGCATTGCCAAGTTGCAATGATTTTACAGCAGATGAGGCGTGAGTACTGACGTGCGCTGCCACTTTTGTGGAGGCAGCGGAACCTGCTTTTTAACAACCCAAAGGTGCGCTCCACAGTATCGTCTCTCACTCGGGGTTAATGGGTTCAGGTACGGTGTCAGGATGAACGAGCAGACGACATATGCGTAATCGCCTATGTGGAAAAGAGAGAGCCATTAATCACATGCACAACAACACCTACATCTGCAGTACCTATCAGGGTGTGTCACAGCGTTTTACCTAGCAGATATCCTTCTCCAAATTCCCCTGCTCTCAGGCGTGTGTAGATCCCACTGTTCTGGAAGATGTAGGAGTCGTGGGTGCTTGCTGGGAATTTGGCCACGATGTCTGTGATTATGTTGGCAGCATCACAAATTACCTGGACATTTATTGAGTGTGTGGACTGTCTGTTCATGTAGTGTGTGCCATGTGTGTGCCATCAATGCAGCCGATCACATGTGGTTACTGTGCCATTTGGTAGAAGTCAGTCTTGGTCTGCAGCAGTTCTGCATGTGTGTCAGGGAAGCTGATGTAATGATGCATTCTCTGCATCATGGCCTCCAGAAACTTCCTGAAGAAATGGGACAGGCAGCTATAGGACACCCCACCTATTGCAGCTATCACCCCCTGGTAACTGCGAGATGCAAGCAGGTGTAGGCTACAGAGCACATGTGGTGGTATGGCGTGCGCCCTTGGTGTTGGGTGCTCCAGGTGTGGGTTTAGGTCCCTTATCAAGTCCAGGATGGTTTGGGGGTGTAGCCTGTACCTTTCATGGATCTCTGCCTCAGTAAGTTGGAAGAGTGTGATCCGCTGTCTGAAAACTTGCTCCTCCCGTCTCCAGTGCCTCTCTCCTCCTCCCTGTAGCCATAGCCACCTTGCTATCACATAGAAAGCTGCCATTCTGATCACACTGTTGCATTTTGGGGCCTGTTTTATGGCCTGCACCTGGTAACCTCCTGCTTTCAACACATGGTAATTACAGACTCATAAATACCGAATTTCATGAAATTCGGTATTTTAGAAGTTACCTACATCTCTATTCTCCTTTTTACTGTTTCTTAATTACCGATTTGGTAAATAAGGATTCTGTAACTATCGATTCAGTAATTTAGAATTCGGTAATGTAGAATCAGTATTTACCAATTCATATTTACTGAGTCATTAAATTTGGCCTCCTACATCTCAAATGCCTAAATACGGGTCGGTAACCGCAAATTTACCGAATTTGGGCCATTACCGACCGGTACTCTGCTACCTACATATGGCCCATTGTGTAATTTACAATGCGAATAGCTCAAACTCGCGTAAATGTGAGACCTATTGCATTGCAAATGCTTGTTACTCTTTGGCCTCGGTCCTTTTTCAACTGCTATTTTGGTCAGCCTGCAAGCATCTAAGAACTGGGAAAACCTCGCCTTCTTAAGGCAGTCTGCTACGATGCCACAACAAAGGTGTACCTAAGGCAAGCCCATCTGCTCCAGTCTGCACACCGCCCGTGCACAGTGCCAGCCATGCTGGCAGCTGACTTTTCTGGGGTTCGGACTCAAAGTTGGAGTCATCATCCTCTCCTTGCAGGTTTTATAGGGAATTCTTGTTATTTAGGAGGGAGGTTAGATGTTATTTACTTCCAGTGTGTTTGGGGGAAGACGTTATATACACCTCAAGTTGTGGTACTTGTAGCTTCTTTGTCGTGGAGCCTACCCTTAAAGGGCTGAGTGGAGAATGGCTGGGATGGACTTGGGGAAAAGGAGTTGACCACACAGCCTTGCAATGAATCACTAGTTACCTTGCAGTGTGTTTTATTTAATGCATACTCTCTCATAAAACACGCAGAGGAGATTCATGAGGTGTTAAGGGATGATAAACTTGATATAGTTTTCATCATTAAGTCGCGAACATCCCAAGAATCTAACCCTGAGCTTCTGCAAGCATGACCTGTGGGGTATAATGTCATACATCTCCCTATCCGGGGCAGTTAGGGAGTTTATCAATTTGTTTTAAAGCCTGCCAGGATCTACAGTCTTTATCCCTTCACGATTTCCTAGAGGCCAAACTGGTTTAGTACAGGTCTCAGAATCCCATAATCTGTCTTGGCTTGTTTGTTACCATCGACTGGGTTCAGCAGTCCATTATACAGATATTTTTGGAGATTGTATGGAGAACTTGCTTCTTTCTGACTCCACCATAATTCTGCTTGGTGATTTTTATCTGTGGGCAGAGTCTGACACCAGGACTTTAAAAACTGATAAATAAGCTTATTTCTACTGTCAAAACTATTTTTTTAATTGCCCGCTTCTAAAACAACATGGAAGATTTTTGCCAACACTTCTTAGCTAATCCAACCTGTGTGCCTCATATCTGGACACACTTGAAGCCCTTTTTATTAACCTTGCTCTTTATTTGGAGGATATAGATTAATGGATCCTGGCCATTGGTGCTGAGGAACATGGAATAAGGGCATTTTCTTTGGGGCACTATGAGAAGATTTTGGTTGACGTCTTCCAGAAACGAATACGTTCCATCTCTTCTGGATCCTCCACAGAATCTATTCCACCAAGAACGTGGCAGTAGTTTGCTCACACTCTTTCAGAGGTTTTGCAATCTATCTTGTCTTCAGAGACTGTTCCCTTCGAACAGACATAAGACTGGGTGGTGAAACTATGAAAAAAGACTTTTGACCAACCCCACCACCCTTAGTAACTTTCAGTTTATTTCATTGGTTTCACCCAGCTGAGATATTAGAAAAGCATGTGAACCCCTATCTCTCAGTTCATCTTGAGAGTATTCATTTGTTGCAGCCTAGTCTGGCTTTCGTTCGACACATGGTACTGAATCCATGCTGGTTTAAGCTCCTCGAGGGCCTTCGGAGGACAGCCAACAAGGGCAACTTTGTTTCTCTGATATTATTAGATCAGTTTTCTCCTTTCAATACTATCTCTCATGAGGTTCTGATCTTCAGGTTGACAGAAATTAGTATTAAGGACCCAGCTTTGAAATGTTGTGCTTCATATCTTGATAATAGTTCAAGCGATCCACCTCCCACCGTTCCACTCTGAGTTTTTCCATATTGAAGAGGGTGTTACTCCGGGCTCTGCTCTGAGTCCTATTCTGTTTAATGTCTACTCAACTAATCTGCATTCGGGGTTTTGTCCTCATGAAGTATGTGGACGACGGCCAGCCTGTTGTTTCAGTGGACTCCACATCATCTGCTTCCTATGAGAATTTCCATCACTGCATGTGTAATATTACAATCGGTATCTCCTCTAACTACCTCAAATTTAATGAGCATAACAGTGAGGTTCTAAGCTCTGCAATGAACAACATTCCTCTGGCTATTTCCGTTGAAATTTTGTCTTCTCAGTTCAGCTTTCCTTCAAAGTATTTGTCTGTAGTCAGGAACCTAGGGTTTTCTATTTTAACAGCAATTTATCTCTCATGGCCCAGGTAAACAAGTTGACCACCACCTGTTTCTCACTTCTCAAGTTTGCTCCACAAGGTACTACCTTTTCTCACTGCCATTCTTCAACTGCTGTTTGTTCAGTTTGTGATTTCAAGTCAGCTTGGCCATGGAAACTCTCTTTTTCAAGGTTCCGCTGATTATGTACTTGTCTCTTCTGCATTCAGACAGCTTCTGTGCGCTTAGCTCTTATTCTTCCTCAGTCGTTCTCTGCTTCTGTTGCTCTTAAGAAATTGCATTGGCTTTCCTGCCAAAGAGAATGTTTTGTAAGCCTTGGTACATTGTTCACAGGGCCTTCTGTCAGGGAGGCCCCATTTATCTCCATGACAAGTTTAAGTGGTACTGCCCTGGTCACTATCTGTGTTCCTCGAATGCCAGTCATCTGGTGCAGCTGAAACATGCGCTTCCTCAGGTTGGTGGCAGAGCATTTACTGTGCAAGCTCCTCACCTCTGGAATACCTTCCCTGAACCTCTGAGGTGGGTGTCTAACCTAGGTCAATTCATCAAGCTCCTTAAGACTTGGCTGCTTACCCTGTAACTGAGTATGTAAAGTGGGAGGGAGTGTTCCCATTGCTTAGTGTCAGTGAGCCTTTAAGGTACTCAAGCGTTCTACAGATGTTAATAATAATATTAATAATAAAAATAATAATATTAACGTGGCCTGAATGAATTCCCCTCTCCTACAACGGAAGGGTTTGTGCATGAGAAAGGAGTTTTTTTTCTGTTTTATATTGCTCAACCTTTGTCCAAGCACATTATAGCACTTTACAAGAGAACAAGTCATTAATCAATTTAGGCTCAGGGGATTAAAGGGATTGCCAGTCAGTCACACAGCTTTACTCGATCTTTTTAAAACGAATCATGAAAGCACAAGTTGTCTAAAAATGCCAACAGAATATATACACATGTATACACATTTAAAATAAGAATTAAACAGTTGCAGTGATCTGGGTAAATTCATATGAACGTTTATGAAAATAGCAGTTCAGAATTTAAAATTAATTAATTAGTTGTTGCTACTAAAATGTCGTCACACCTTTTTCCTCTTCCTAAGACAAGCCCACAAAAATGAGGCAACAGAACAGCATACAAATGGATCCGGTAGAGTTTTTAAAAAGTACATAGCAACCCGGCACTGCCTCAAATTGTGGTACCTCAGGATTGGGAGTATGAATGTTTTCATTTCCTCTGTGTAGGTCTTGCAAAATAATACAATGTGTAGAACTGACTGTACTCCGTAGTTTTTACAGGGACAGGGTAAGAGGTCTGCTAATTTATATTTATTTTGGGGGTATCCCAGGAGTAGCGGGATCATGTTCATGCGGAAACACAAAAGCATAAATATGTGTTGCGCATTTTTTATGCGTGATAAATACTGAAAACCTTCCCCCGATCTTGGTGGTACCACATCATAAAGAATGGAGGAATGATGAATAAGTTTCTTTTCTCTTCGGGCATACTTTAATCTCTTAATGAATAAATTAGTTATTCTTTCCTTTGAAACCCTTTTGCAGGACTCAGGGTCCTGAAATAATTCTCCCATCCCTAACGCTTTCAGATGGACCTCCATGTAATTTAACGATCCAAAGGGATTGCCAGTATCTCAAGATGCTGAGTTGAGCTTAACATTCAAACACGCTCACCAATTTTTAAGTCAGCAGTTCTAGCCACTAGACCACATTGCCTCCTTGTAAAAATGTGAAAAACTAGTGCAGGTATGGACACACAACAACATGTTAATAGTGCTCTAGTTACACAAGAAATTAGTCCAAACTGAAAAAAGTGTGGGCTGCAGAGCAGTGAGCAGCCTTATGTGCAGTGAGTGTGCACATCTCTTGCACCAGTTAGCTTCTGAAAAGGCTGCATTTGGTTTGAGAGCCATGAAGCATGCAGCTCACATCTCCAGGGAGTGATGCTCAATTTAAAGGGGGAGCAATTGTTACACTGCTGATTATGACTGAAATTATATTTTGTCTGGTTTTGCTAGATGCACGATGAATGCCGAAGATCTGTCATCACACGACATTTGGGGCTTTTTATTTTACCTGAAGTCTCACATGTACTGCGATCATGTGAATTGTAACTGGTGTGCGCTCCTGTAAATAGAAGAAGATATATATATAAAGGGAGGTGCTGCCTGATCATGTACGTACAGCCGATCAATGATCCTTGGTGACATGATAAGCAATTATCTGCTGCTCTTGTTCATCTATCAAGTGTATACCTCCAATTGTCAGGAAGATCTGCTGTTTTACTCAGTGGGGAAAATAGCAGGATAAATCTTTGTAGGTGTATGTGCATGGAAGTGACATGAAGCAAGGCATAAGAAAATATGCTAGCGATAACAAATGAAATGTGGATGAAGATGAATGCAGCCCTGCCACAGGGAACCTGGTTGCAGGAGAAAAATAACCAAACATCCAATGGAGTGGGAAAACACAGTATCACATAAAAGAGTCTCTCTAGAAACTGCTATACTAGTAATCAATAGCATCATCAACGGGTCTACCATCCGCAAGGAGGGGGTGTCTCAAAATGCAGAGATGTTGTGGGATGCGTAAAAAAGTAACTATGATCTAAAATTACCTCCTGTCCCAAAAGAAGATACATTTATTATTATTGGCACTTTGAAAATGCAATTTTGTGCATTTTTCTAAGGATTTGCAAGTTGCCATCAACTTGAAGTTGATGTTAGTTTGTGAATCCTTAACCCTTTGGTTGCTCATGACCGAATGGTTCCGTCATGAGCACCAGTTCTCAAGTGCTCGTGACCGAACCATTCCGTCATGAGTACAGGCATAGAAAATCCCTCTGCTGCAGACAGCAGAGGGAGGTGGGGAAGAGCTTCCCCAACCTCTAGAGGCCTGTTGGGGGTTTTCATTGTAATGCAGATCGCGCACATGGTGCGCTTTCGTCATTACAACGAAACTGAAACTTAGTTTCAGTTTCACAGTTTCGGTGCTTGTGGGGCTATCTCAGCCCGAGCACTGAAACACACGGGAGATGTATTGTTAGAAAGGGGAGAATCTCCCCTTTCAAATGGTACCCTTCCTTAGTGATCCCTGCTTGGGGACCACCCCAGTAGGGCGATCCCCAAGCAGGGATAAACCCACTTGTACCAGGGAGGGGGGAGCAGCCCCTTGGGCAAGGGCCTTTGCTCCCCCCATAGATTTTTGCCAGAGACAGCCTTTCTGCCCCCGTGGAGAGCAGATGGGGCAATAACCCCCAATATGCACATCAGGGGGCAGTAGGCACCCTAGACACCAAGGATTATTTGTTTATAGTCCAGGGGTGGGGGCTGGCCAGAATGGGCATCCCAATGCCCCCACCCTGTCCCCCTAAAGAAGACAAAAGACTTTCTTCCCCCGCAGGAGTCAGATGGGGGCAATAGTCCCTGATCTGCCCCCCATGGGGGGGCAGAAAGCCCACTAGGCTCCAGGGATTTTTCATTTTTTTTATACTTAGGGTTTGGGGCTCCCCCCCTTATCTGTCACCAGAGCGGGCAGCAGAAAGCCCGCTAGGCACCAGAGATTTTTCTTTTCCCAAAGTTTGGGGAGGAGGCTGCCTGGAATGGGCAGGCTAATGCCCCCCAATGGTTGCCACAGTCTTTCTGCCCCCAGGAGGCAGACGGGGCAGTAGCCCACAAGGCACCAGGGATTTTAATTTATATTAGTAGGGATGCTGTCGGCCCAGAATAGGCATGCCAATGCCTCCATTCTACAAAAATGCCACAGTCTTTTTACCCCCAGGGACACAGATAGGGGCAAAATACCCTTATCTGCCTCCGGCGGGGGGCAGCAGAAAACAATAGGCATCAGGGAATATTTTTTTTTAATGCGGGGTGTGGGCTGGACAGAATTGGCATGTCAATGTCCTCACCACTCCCCAAAAATGCCACAGTCTTTCAGCCCCACCAGGAGACTGATGTGTGCAGTAGCCCCTGATATGCCCCCCAGGGGGCATCAGAGAGCCCACTAGGCACCAGCAATTACGTTGGCTTTTTTTATGCGTGGGGGTGGAAGATTCCCAGAATGGGCATATCAATGCCCCACCCCCCAAAGAAATTGCCACAGGCTTTCTGCCACCCTTGCGGGCATATTGGGGCAACTCCTCACCCCAGATACTCCCCCCAAGGCAGCAGACAGCCCACTAGGTACAGACTAGTTTTTAGCAATGTGCCTGCCTGTGGATTTTGTGCCTTAACGCAGCTGGCACATAGGGAAACCTAGCACACCTATACATTTTTGAAAACTAAACCCCGGGAGGAATCCAAGATGTGGTGACATGTGCGCTTCTCACCAGATTCTGTTGCCCAGAATCCCTAGCAAACCTCACACTTGGTTAAAGAAAAACATTTTCCTCATATTTCTGTGATGGAAAGTTCTGGGATTTGTGTGGATTCGCAAATTCCACCCACCAAGCATTTCCCAAAGTCTTCCGATAAAAATGGCACCTCACTTGTGTGGGTAGGCTTAGTGCCCACAACAGGAAATGGCCCAAAACACAACACAGACAGCAAATGCCACATTTATGAGGCTGTGCGTCACTTTTACGCCACCGTGCGTCACTTTTTGTGACGCACCAGCAGCGGAAAAAATGTGCCTTGTTGCACCATATTTACAAAGTGACGCATCTAGGTAGAAGCGTCACTTTGTAAACCCCTGCGCTACTTTATACCTGCACCAGGTATAATGTATGCAGAGGGGCGTTGTGACGCAAGAAAAAGTCATAGAAGTGATGCAGTGAAATCTACAAGATTTCCTTGCGCCACTTCTAGGACGCAAATGCGTCAATTACTTACTTCTGCCTCACAGCAGGCATAAGACTGACGCCGGCCCTTTCACATGGGGCTTGCCCCATGAGAAAGGACACATTGCTGCAGTTGCATCACTTTTGTGACACACACCAGCAATGCGTCACTTTTGCGCCATACAGATACATCAGAAATACTGACGTATCTGTAACTCCTTGCGCAAATATGCATGATACTATAAATATGACGCATCCTTGGTGTCGCAAGGAGGGTGCAATTAAAAGTGACGCATTGCTGTTTTCACGCAGCGATGTGTCACTTTTCATAAACGAGGCCCCACATTCCTACTGTGAAAACTGATCCTTTTTTTGTAAAGTGGCTAGCTGTAGGTTTTGAACCCTAACTATGCCGGCAGCCAGGGAAACCTAGCAAACCTATACATTTTTTAAAACTAAATACCCAGGGAAATCCAAAATGGGATGACTTCACCGGCCCTCACTAGGTTCTATTACCCACAAACCTCAAACTTTGTAAAATAAAACACATTTTCCTCACATTTCTGAATTCGAAAGTTCTGGAATCTCCGTGGATCCACAAAATTCCACCCACCCTGCATTCCGGAAAGTCTTCCAAGAGAAATAGTACCTCACTTTTGTGGGTAGGCCTAGTGCTCGCGACAGGCAAGGGCCCTAAATGTATTGTGCATACTTAAAAATTACCTATTACAAAAGGACCTGGTTTTGCAAGGGGGGAACCTGGCTTTTTGGCCCTGGGCTCAGGAGCCATCTAGGAAAACCTACCAATCCCTCACATTTCCGAAAACTAGACAGCCTGGGGAGTCCAGTGAGGTATGGTTTGCGTGGATATCCTAACGATCCCCTACCAAGAATCCCCTGCAAACCTCATATTTAGCTGAACAAAATTAATTTTCCTCAGTTTTCTGTGTGGGAAAGTCATGAGTTTACTGGGTTGACACAAATTTCCTACCACCTAGGGTACCCCCAGGTCTCCTGATAAAAAAGGTACTCCACTTGTGTTGGTAAGCATAGTGGTTGCAACAGGAAATGGTCCAAATCGTACTGCGAGTCTTCAAAATTACCTATCATAAAACTACCTGGTTTTGAAGGGGGGGCTGTTTTTTTGGGCCTGGGGCTCGTGGCCATCTTGGGAAACCTACCAAACACACTAATTTCTGAAAAGTATACACCCTGGGGTGTCTAGTGAGGTATGGCTTGTGTGGAATGTGTCAGCACACATTTACTACCACATAGCGTTCCCAATGTTCTACCAACTAAAATGATACCTCACTTGTGAGGCTGTCCAATGCAGACCTGCTAAAATTGTATGTTTTTTAAAATGTAGGGCTTAAAATTAGTGGTGCAACACTTTCAATCCCTATATTTTTGGCTATTCCCAGTCACAGGTCTTCGGCCCACACACACAAGTGAGGTATCATTTTGCTCGGGAGAACAAGGGGAACGCTGGGTGGTAGGACATTTGAGCTGGAACGGTTATCCCACACAAACATGTATGGAAAAAGTGTTTTTTCTTCATCAAAATTTGAGGTTTGCAGGGGATTCTGGGTAGGAAAACATTGAGGGAATCCATGCGTAGCCGTCAGCGAAAGTAAATACTGAAGACATACTTCAGAGTGAACCAAGAGAGTCTTTGCCTCGTTATTCATGACACCGGGAGTGTGTCTAAGGTTATTAAAAGTGCTTATACGTGTCTCGTTCATATACTGATTTTTACATTTTAAGGGTACATGACAACATTTTTGAAATATTGCTGAACAGACAAAAAATATAAACGTATGCAAGTGATCCCTAATGCAATTGTGCGAATGTGAGCATATATAGAATACTACTCTCATGATGCTGTACTAAGTTTAAGGTGCCTAAGTCAGAAAGCTTCTATCTTGACAGAAAATAAAAGTACATATATCTTGTCCCAGTATCAAGATGTTGCAAGAGGTTATGAGCGGATCGGGAATATTGGTCTCATTGCTTTTCATCTCAGTACTGGCTGCCTAAGTCATGAGGCTTCTATTCTCTAGCCAAATACAGCGGAGCATATACTATCATAGCCTCCCTAAGTCTAGGGAAGTAGCTTATTCCTTCATCATGATATAATAAATGAGTAGTTCTATCTTCCGTGAATAAGCAGGGTTGGGCTACTGTTAAAATAATAAATGCCTCATTCTGACTTCATAGAGTGACTTTCACCCATGGGATTTCATCACTGAGCCCATTCTGGAAGTCTCACACATTTCAAGTCATTAGCAGAATGCCCAATGGTTAAAAATGACTACTCATCTTTGTTGTTGATTTTTTGCACCTATACTTGCTGATGCAAGATTTCTGCTTTCGACATGCCATGCAAATGTAGCGCAATTTGTAAAGGCATGTGATCATATAAATAACATAGGAACTATTACAATTTGTGTGTTTTCTCAGAGTACCCTTGAGGTCCGGTTTTAATTCAATTCTTTTTGCAGTTGCGGTCGAATTACAGACTGAGCAGGACCACCAGGGATAGTGACCCACAACTGAGGGAAGGCCCCATGTGGTTGTGATGGTTTCACCCCTTATCTCAGTTTTCCTGGGTCGTGTGTGAATCAAAAGATCTCACATATTTCTGTTTTTCATATGGGCTAAGCGAGGCTTTAGTAAATTGATTGAGTGCTCCAGACTATTCTTCAACTTTTTGTACTTACTTCTTAAGATGGTTTGAGGCTGCATGAAAACGGTTACACAAGTCAACCTGTCATGCTTAGGAGGTCTTTCCTTCTATTGTAGGAAAAATTCCCTTTGCTGGTTCTTGGCTCGTTTATAACTTCTATTGAAAACTGAATTTCTTCTAAACTCCCCACCCAAAACCAATGCAGACATCCAGGAATTGATCAAGACCATCACAGCACTAAACTGCCCTCGAACCATTGTTGACTCTGCGAACCGTTGACGGCAGCCTGAACATGCGTGGCCATATAAACTTGATGACCAAAATGGCCTGATTCCACCTGAGGTACCTAAGAAACCTAAAACCCTTCCTCGATGTTTTCCAACCTTAAAACAGCAATCTTGGCACTAGTCATTTGCAGACTAGAATATGGATGCTCTACTCTCGCAGGGCTACCCAAGAATTCTCTGGGCCCGTTAAAAGCCTGCCTCAGCACCACTGCCAGACTCCTAACTGACTCAACGAAATTTAACCACATCTATCCCCAACTCAAAGTTCTGAATTGACTTCCCATAGAGGCCAGAACCCAACTTAAACTGGCCTGCATTACTCAAAAAGCACTTTACTCCAATTCCCCTGCATTTCTCGCCCAAAAACTCATGAAATCTGGAGGAGCCAGAAACTCCCAATCTGCCAAAGACCTGTTGCTGCAACCCGCATGCTTCCGGAAGAAAAAAACCTACCATCAGGCCTTCTCTGGGGTCGCTCCAAGAATTATGAACTCTCTCCCACCCGCCGTCAGAAGAATTCCGTCCTTGGGACACTTTAAAAAGGAGATCAAAACCTTCTTAATGGGTAAATACCTCGTCTAATAATTACATTACAATCACCTCAGCGACATGTTCCACCCTCCACCTTGGCATTATCCACAGCTTCTATGGATGATACCTATCTGCACTCCTGGGCATCCCACCCAAGAGTTGAGACTGTGTGCCTTCTTTTATAATGTACCTACCTGTTTTAATTTTCATCCCCTATGTAGCCGGGACATTACACTGCGTGCTTTTGCTTGTATAATGTATCCACCTATTTTACCGAATTGGTCCCTCCCTTCCTAACGCTTTGTATATCAACCTTAATCCTGTAAAGCGCTCTGATACCCTCACAGGTTTGGTTCGCGCTCTATAAAACTATAAATAAAAAAATAAGAAGGATCATCTATAGACTTTTGTTGGTAAGATTTATTTTAGTGAATGTAGGTGAAAGCTATTAAACAGGAGTAGATTACTCTTCTTTGTCGGCTTGCTCTAGTTGTTAGTGTCAAGGTGGGAGCTGTCAGCAAACTGGATCAGACCGGCTGCTGAGCAGTGAGCAGCCTTCTATGCAGTTTTGTACACTTCTCTCACACAAGTTGGCGTCTGAATACCTGCTTTTGGTTTGAGAGCCATGAAGCATGCAGTTCACATCTGTATGTGATGGAAGCAATTTCCACATGTCTGAAATTATATTTTGCCTGTTTATGCTATATGTCAAAGTATAAACGAGGAATGCTGAAGATCTGTCATCACACGACAATTGGGGACTTTGCATATCACCTGAAGTTGAACCTACGCTCTCCTGTAAATAGAAGAAGATATATAGATAGAGGTATTGCAGATCAATGAGTCATGGTGACATGTTAACCAATTATCTGCTACTCATGTTCATCTATCAAGCATATAACTCCAATTGTCAAAAGATCTGCTGTTTTCACAGTGGCAAAGTTAGCATGATAAATCTTTGTAGGCATATGTGCATGGAAGTGGCCTGAGATAAAGCATACAAAAATATGCTAGTGTTCACAAATGAAATGTGGAGGAAGATGAATGCAGCCCTGCCACAGGGAAACTGGTTGCAAGAGAAAAATGTCTGCTCAGCATGTTTCTTTGCTAATCCATCATGTTTTTATAAAATGATCTACACATTCCTTTTTCAATATGTTTATCTATATACCACTTTATTGATAAGCGATGTCAAGGAAAAATAATGTTGACATTATTTAAGGAACTGGACAATATTTTTCTATGGAGGTACCGCAATATGCCCTGTCAGCTGGAGGAAAAACTGCCACAAACTTACAATGTAGGAACCGGCAAGAATGATTACAGGGGAAGAACATGTCTGGTACTGTATTAAAGAGACTTGAGGTGGATTGAAGACTAAAAAGACATTAAATAGGGCCGGCCGTAAGGTTCTAAGCAAGCTTTTGGAACCAGCACTCATTCTTTTACGAATTGAGAACTGGGTGTAATATGACTTCAATGGACTTAACATCCTTGGTGTGGTATTCCTCGAAACATTGTGCTTTGGCCCCTTGTATTTTCTAAATTAATTTTTGTTGGATTTAGGACTGTGTGTACTTTATCACTGCTAACCAGGGCTAAAGTTCTTGTGTTCACTCCTCCAAACATGGTAAAATTGGCCTACACCTAATTGGCTTATTTAATTTACTTGAACGCCCCTAATAAATGGTACTGCATGTACCCAGGGCCTGTACGTTAAATGCTACTTGTGGGCCTTCAAAAAGCACTGTGTCATCCACTAAAACAGCACTCTAAAAACATGTCTCAACCCTGCCAATGCAGCCTGTAGTCCATTTCGTCCTGGCAAAATAAACATTTTGTCAGGCCTAAATTTCCTTTTTAATACTGAAGAATCACTCTTAATGGGGGCCCTAAAAGTCCATATAGCAGAAACCATTGTATTTGAATTGTAGGACTTGTGTACTTAGGTTTTACATGTCCTGGCAGTGAAAAACTCAAAAAGTCATTATTTCCTGTTGAAAGTCTTGTCTCTCCCCTTGACTAATACTAGATAATCCTATTACATTTATTAAGCGCTAACTTCATATTGGGAGCCGCTGGAGATATGATGTTTACAAGCAAATTCATTTTAATGTTAAATCCTCTTTAATGGCTAAGTTGGTTTTCAAGTAAAAAATATGTCGATGACACTTTTAGAAAGTTAGCATTTTCCTGTCCCAACTAACTGTACATTTCTGCCAGTGTCCTGGATCACATGACTGAGAAAGGGTCTGCTGTTGGGGTTTGTGTATTCTTTCCAGAAATTGACACAAAAGGGGCTTATATACGGGCAGAATAGGCCATCCAGGCAGGATGAGTGGTGAGGGGCAGTACCCAGCTCCATGTCACTGCCCAGCTGACCTGCTGCAACTTGAGCATCCGGGACCTGCAACTGAATATGGCTATTTTCCCCATTCACAGTGGCAGCAAACTGCACTCTGAGAGCTCTGCAGTGGCACGCCTAAAGCATGTTTTAAGGGCTAATTGGTGCTGCAAGCCTACAGGCGGCATGTACTTTACAGTTCTTGGGCACATGTAGTGCACTTTACTGGGGAGTTTAGCACTGGCTAGCAATGATAAAGTACACCGAGTCCTGAGACCAGCAAAAGCAAAGTCAGTAAAAACAGGTGATCTGAAGGTAAACGGTCAGAGGAAACCACAACAAAGATGCCAGGTCTAACACCAGGGACCATAAGTGGGATGCTATTGAATGAGAGTCTTTTGAAGTGATCTGGGCACTGAAGATGCGGAGTCCATACCTGTTTAGAACTCACTTCTGATTTCCAACAGACCACAATCCCCTCAGATGGCTTATGCAGATCAGGGGTGGGAACTGTTGAGGTGATCCATCTCCCTATAGGGAAGGGACTCTACAGTGGAAATGGCCCTGGGCAACTTCAGTGCAGATGGTCTATCCAGGTTCTACCGCCTTAGTGGGGAGGTCACCCTTGAAGGTGTGTAGTTCTTCCAACATTCAGCTGGGGGGACCAAATGATGTGCTTGACAGCCTTTGGTGTAATGTTTCCCCTTACATTTTCTCTTCTTCCCTGAGTTCATTTTTGTTGACTGTAAGAGTCTCTGTGCACTTTACCACTACTAACCAGTGCTAAAGTGTGTATGCTCACTCCTTAAAACATGGTAAAGTTGTCTCATATCTGATTGACACATTTAACTTATGTATAAGTCCCTAGTAAAGTGGTACTATGGTACCCATGGGCTGTAAATTAAATGCTACTAGTGAGCCCCTAGCACTTATTGTGCCACCCACTTAAATAGCTCTTTAAAATATGACTCAGGCCTGCCATTGCAGCCTGTGTGCAGTTTTGAACTGCCAATTCGACCTGGCAAATTAAACCTTATGCCTGGACTAAACTTCCCTTTTAATACATATGAGTAACCCCCAAGATAGCCCCTAAATAGCCCACAGGGCATGGTGCAGTGTATTTGATCAGTGAAAAGGCACTGCTAACTTTTACAGGTCCTGATAGTAAAACACTCTTAAATTTGTTTTTCACTACTGCAAGGTCTATCACTCCTATAAAATAACAGTGGATTACCTAATTACATTTAATAAGTGCTAACATTTGATCTGGAACAGATAAACCTTTCCTGTTGTCTGAGAAATGGCAATTAAAATACTCTTTAATGGTAAAGTTGGAATTTAATCACAATTCTGAAAATTCCACATTTAGGAAAGTTGGCCTTTTCTTGTCCTAACCATTTGGTTCCTGCAGTCTGTGTCCTGGGATACATGACTGTGAATAGAGCAGCAGTTGGCTGTTGTGTATTCTTCCCAGACATTGAGGCAAAGGGGGAGTAGGTGTGCGCTGAATGGGTTTGGTCCGTTAGTCATTACAAAGATCTTTATTTCAGCTAATTTCAAGTCATAAAAGCTCTGAATGAAACAGTACTATCATAAAACTGCATACAAGAATAGTAAAAACATAATTAAAAGTGGGTCAATTTTAATCCATAGAGTCACCAAAGTTCCTATAGCAGATACATTCATCACACAGCCCCATATGGAGTTCTGAACATTATTTCACAACAAATAAAGTTTAGCACTGCTACACAAAGATACATCTCACATGGTCTTTGCAAATAAAACAACGCTTCTCTATGAGTAAAGAGCATAGTGCTTTGGTTTCATAAATCATCACAAGGGCAGTTTGGCTGGGGTGTACGCTAGTCAACATCTTTGGGAAAGGCCACCAACAAATAAAGAAGTTTGAAACAAGACCTGGTAAGTAAAAACCTACATTTTCCATCAGAAATTGAGATCAAATAAAATTCACAACTCAGCAATGTTTTAATAGAGTTATAGTTGACATTACTACTTAGTTTATCAAAGTTTGCCTGGTGGAACCTAGGCTTTCCCTGAATGCCTCCTTCACCAATGCATTCAAAGTTGGTTTAATATTTCTTGGGTTGTGATTCAAGTCTGGAAAACCCAAGTCCACAAACCCCTCTCTAACAATTAATCCAGAGGATCACCCAAGCATGATCCAAAGAGAGACAATCTTCCAGGAGATCTTTTGACAGTGAAGCTCCCCTTTTACTAAATTCTGACCCAAAGCAACAGAGTGTCCAACTTAATCCTGTCCTCTACAGGTTACAAACCTACCTCAGTATGGCACATGAAAAAGGCGGTGGCTTGAGGAACAGCAAGGAGTCTTCTAAGGAACTTGGAGCATATTTACAATAAACTGACGGAGTGCGACGTTAGCCTTCCTGGCTTAGCACCCCACTACGCTACCTCAGAAATGCAGGGCTGCACCATATTTACAACAATATGGTGCCGCCCTGAGTTTCTCCCTGTGCTGGCGCTACATTAAGTAGCCTAGCGTTAACTCAGGCACCCTTGTACCATAGTGCACAGGTGTCTACTTTCAGGGGAAGATTGTTTATGTGCAGGAAGGTCTTCCTTCCTGGTGGCCAGAGGCCCTTGGAAAAGCACCCATCCCGACGGACCACGCACGGAACCTGGGCGTCATCCTGGATTCCACACTCTCGATGAACAGACAAGTCAACGCTGTTTCTTCATCTTGCTTCAACATTCTTCGCATGCTCAAAAAAAACATTTCGCTGGATCCCTACCGAAACTAGAAAAACAGTCACCCACGCTCTGGTCACGAGCCGACTGGACTACGGAAACACCCTCTACGCCGGCACCACCGCAAAACTCCAGAAAAAACTACAACGCATCCAGAACGCCTCAGCCAGGCTCATATTAGACATCCCGCGTAAAGAACACATCTCTGATCACCTGAAAAACCTCCACTGGCTCCCCGTCAATAAGAGGATCACTTTCCGGCTCCTAACCCACGCACACAAAGCACTCTACGAAATCGGACCCGAATGCCTCAACACACGACTATCCTTCTACACCCCCTCCCGCCAGCTACGATCCTCCAACCAAGCCCTTGCCACTGTACCTCGCATCAACAAAACCACCATGGGAAGTAGATCCTTCTCCTACCTAGCAGCTAAAACTTGGAACTCACTTCCCACTCACCTTCGCCTTACTCAGAACCACCTAGCATTCAGAAAGCAACTCAAAACGTGGATATTCGACAAGTAACTCCCCACCCTTCTACAAGCGCCTTGAGACCCTCTGGGTATGTAGCGCGCTATATAAATCTTTTGACTTGACTTGACTCTTTTCACCTGTTTAACCCCTTCTATGCATCGGACGTGCGGAGCCTCCCGATGTATAAGTGCTCATGTGCGTCGAACGCGCAGGGAGCCATCTGACGCACATGAGCACTAATGTGCGCAGGCACCTGAGGGATTCCCTTTTTGCCCCAACAGCATCGGGAGCTGGGGAAGAGCTTCCCCAGCTCCGGAGGCTCTATTTTTTGTTTCGCTGAAATGACGATCAGCATGCACATCGCGCTGCTGTCATTTTATCGAAACCAAAACTAAAATGAGCCGATAGGGGGATATCTCAGCCTTCTGAGCACATAGAAAGGTAGGAGAGGTATGGTTGGAAAAAGGAGAATCTCCCCTTTCCAATAGCAACCCTCGCTAGTGGATCCCTACCTGGGGATCCACCCACTTGCCACCAGGGAGGGGGGTGCAGCCCTTTGGGCAAGGGCCTTTGCTCCCCCCAATTACTTTTGGCATATTCAGTCTTGGAGTTCATGGATGGCACTTGGCTGGAGGTGTGTGAGGATGATTGTGTCAGTGTACTGACTTTTGGCTGGTGGTGTGGCTAGCATGGATCCCCCAGCTTTTTCTTACCCAGAATACCCCGGAAACTTCAAATTTACTTACAAAGTCATATTTTCCTCATATTTCTATGTGGGTAAGTTGTAGGATTACCATGCAGGCACACATTTTCTTGTACCCAGCATTCCCCTTGGTCTCCCGAGAAAAATGATACCTCACTTATGTGGATGCCCATAGTAGCATCAGCCAAAAAAGTATAAAACAACTGCCCCCCAATGTCTACATTTTTTTGCTCTTCTATGCCATAGGCACTTGACCCATCCACACAAGTAAGGCATCATTTTTACCAGGAGACTGAGGGGAATACTGGGCAGTAGCAAATTAGTTTGTCCTGTGCGGTGATCCGACAACTTCCTCACACAGATATTGGAGAAAACTGTGACTTTTTAGCTAAATTTGAGTGTGTGTGTTTAGTAGTTTCCCAAGATGGCCGCTGAGCTCGGGGCCAAAACCCTAGGTGACGCCACTCTGGCAAAACCAGGTTGTTTTGTGATAGGTATTTGGATGTCTCCTCAATACGTTTTGGGCCCTTGCCTGGCACGGGTACTTGGCCCACCCATATGAGTGAGGTATCATTTTTATCGGAAGACGTTGAGAAATGCGGGGAGAGTAGAATTTTGTGGATCCACGCAGATTCCAGAACTTTGCATCACAGAAATGTGAGGAAAATGTTTTTTTTTTTTACAAAGTTCGAGGTTTGCAGGGTATTCTGGGTAACAGCATCTGATGAGAGCAACACGTTACCCCGTCCTGGATTTCCCTGTGTGTCTAGTTTTCAAAAATGTATAGGTTTGCTAGGTTTCCCTAGGCCCCGGCAGAGCTAGGGTACAAAATCTACAACTAGGCCCTTTTCAAAAAAAGGGTACATTTTCACTGTAAAAATGTGGTGTGTCCATATTGCGTTTTGGGCAGTCTCCTGTCACGGGCACTAGATCTACCAAACAAGTGAGGTAACATATTTTTCAGAAGACTTAGGGGAATGCTCGATGGGTGGAATTTTGTGTACCCACACAGATTTTAGGACTTTCCATCACAGAAATGTGAGGAAAATTTGTTTTTTTACAAAGTTTGAGGTTTGCAAGGGATTCTGGGTGACAGAACCTGGTGAGAGCCACACAAGTCACCCCATCATGGATTCCTCTTGTTGTCTAATTAAAAAAAAAATGTACAGGTTTGCTAGGTTTCCCTAAGTGTCTGCTGAGCTAGGGTTCAAAATACACAGCTATGCACTGTGCAAAAAAAGGCTCTGTTTTCACTGTAAAACTGTTGAGTGTCCACGTTGCATTTTGGGCCGTTTCCTGTCGCGGGCACTAGGCGTACCTACACAAGTGAGGTACCTTTTTTATTGGGAGACTTAAGGAAACCAGAATTGTATAGTAGCTGTTATTACCTATAGACTTTCTATGCATTTCTGCATTCCTAATGGAAGACAATGTGTGAAAAAGAAGTCACTTTGAAAAATGTCCTACAATTCACAGGCTAGTATGGATAACCACAATCTTGGAGAGGTGCAAATAGCTACAGTTTCTAAACTCTATATTTTGTTCCCATTTCGGAAATACATAGGTGTCTTTGATACCTATGTATCACGTTTTATATTTGATCAAATGAATTGCTATATACCGGTACACAATGAAAAACCACTGCAAGATGTTGAGTTATTGGCTCTGGGTTCTTCGGGTTCTTGGTAAACCTACAAGTCCTATACATCCTTACAACCAGAAGGGTCCACTAGATTGTAATGGTATATTGCGTTCAAACATCTTAGAAGTTGTTACAGGTGAAAACAGCAAAAATTGCTGGTTTTTTATCTCATTTTTAATGTTTCCCATTTTCAACTGTTAGTTTCTATAAGAAAACTTTGAAGGATCCACACAAATGACCCCTTGCAGAATTTAGAATCTTGCCTACATTTTCAGAATTGTATAGGTTGTCAGGATACATTATTGCTTTCACACCCATTTCTACCACTAACTGGTAGAGGTTGAAAGCACAAAAAGTAGCAAAAATAGGCTATGTCCCAGTAAAATGGAAAATCTGTGAAAGAAAATGTGGTTTTGTGACAAAAGTCTGCTTGTCCCTGGAAGCTGGGAAGATGATTATTTTAGCACCACAAACCACTTTTTGATACCATTTGCAGGGGAAAAACCATACGCCATCTTTTGGAGCACTTTTTCCCCCTTTAAAAAAATACAAAAAACATTTGCTTTTTAAAAATGTTTTTTTTTATTGAGGTCTTGGATAAACCACAGCGAAGTAAATGTAATAGCATATACAAAACAAGATACCATCGTAACCATGCAAATTCAGAAATAATAATAGTACATTCCCAGGTCGATTACAATGCATCGAAATATGATCCCCAGATTTTCTCAAATTTCCGAGTCACCCCAATTATTTGAGCATACATTTGTTCGCATTTTCTGACTCTTTCCATTTTATAGCGCCATTCTTGTACAGTAGGGCAATATTGTGAACGCCAATTCTAAAGTAGTAACAATCTAGCCACAGCCATAGCAATATACATTAGTTTGGCTAATTACTCTGTTAACATCAACTCCAAATCAAATCCAAAGAAAACCAATCTAAGATTGACAGAAATCATAATTTTATGTTGGTTTCGAAAAAACGCAAAGATATCCTCCCAAAAAGAGACTTTTTTGGGACACTGAGCTATAATATGAGACCAATTGGCAGGATTATAATGCAGGCACCTGAAACAATTAGATGAGCTATTGGAATACATTTTTTTAGATACAGTCGCCGGAGTAAAATACAGGAGCCATTTGCTGAAAAACAGCATTCTGCGCCAATTAGTGCCTCTTAGTAAGGAAACATTCAGCCCATTGATTTTCTGCCATATAGCGGGGGTTAATGCTACATTTTCCTGCCCCTTCCATTTATTAATTGCTTTGAGACATAAGTCCGGGGCCCTGTTCACAGTTAAACAGCGTTTCCACTCCCCTGGTTTCTTCTCTTGTACCAGCAAAAACAATTCACTGAATAACTGAGTAGCAGGAGAAAGAAATATAGGGTCCAATTGACGCAGGACACTGTAGATCAAATTATACGATCCCAGCAATAAAAAATTTCCTTGAGCCCGGGATGCCATGTCAGACAGGGTAATCCAAGCCCCATCTTTCATATAGTCTCTTAACTTAGTAAACCCTATCCTCTGCCAGTTTTCTAATATTTCAAGACTAATGTCGACCACTAAAAAAGAAAAAGCACTATTTAAAGAAGAAGCTAAATTAAGAAAGGGGAGGGAATATCTTTTAAGCATCACGGCGCGTCTCTTAAAAAACCAATACAGGACCTTATAGCGAACCAATTTGGGTGATTTAATATATTTGAAGAGGAGAGGAAATCTGGGTCTCTCGACTAATTAAATCAAAGAAGACATTTATAAAACGTTTCTGGTTACTGTCTTTGAATCTAGCTAGGAATTGAGCTAAGTATGCATTGTAATAATCTTTAATTTTAGGAAGAGCAAGCCCTCCTTGTCCCTTATCCTCATATAATGTATTTAAGGCTATTCGAGGGGTCTTTTTGGCCCAAATAAAAGATGAAAACAAGGATTCTGCTTTAGCAAAAAACGATCCAGGTAAAAAACAAGAAATGGTTGACAATAGAAAGTTAAATAAATTGAGAACCGACATTTTGATTAGTGCTACACGACCAAGAATAGATAATGGTAGAGGATTCCATCTTTCCAATATTGAACATACTTTTTGAAGAAGGGGCACAAAATTCAGTGTGTAAAGATCTGAGACAGAAGAAGAGAAAATAAACCAAATATCTTTTCGGTTTATTATTAATGCAGGATCTTAAATCAGGGTGCAGTTGCTAAGGGTTCAATAAAAAAAGCAAATAAAACGGGAGAAAGAGGACAGCCTTGTCTAGTACTGCGTTTAACCGACACTAAGCCCACAGACTCTGCATTAATAATGATGTTAGCTTGGGCCCTTGAATAGAGACTCTGGATCAGATTTAGGATAACCGCTGGGATCTCAAAATGATCTAAAATAATAAAAAGTGTTTCCCAAACCACCAAATCAAAAGCTTTTTCGGCATCAAATAATAAAATTAAAGCTGGGACCCCTCGTGATTCAAAAAAATCTAAAGCCTCAGTTAAAAAGTGGGTATTGGACATCAGTTGCTGACCGGCGAAAAAGCCCTTTTGGTCTGCATGAATCAAATCTGAAGAAAAAGAATTAAAGCGAATAGATTGTAATTTAGTAATAATTTTATAGTCCGTGTTCAATAAAGTAATAGGTCTATATGAATTCGGGTCATTAGAAGGTTTGCCCTTTTTTAGAAAACTAACTACGGTTCCTTCCTGGAAAGATTTATTAACTGTACAAAAAGTTCAGAGAAAGAGCTAAAGAAAGTCTTAAAAAACTCTGATGGGAACCCATCAAGGCCACAAACTTTACCTATTGGAAGGTCTTGCACTGCTCTCTCTACTTCCTCCCTAGTAAATGGATTAGCCATTGTGAGTTGTTCTGTAGAGGAAAGAACAGGTAGGGTGTTTTTTCCGAATAATTTAATAGCTTTTGTCGATCTATAATAGATTGAGTGTTGTAGATCATCTTATAATGAACAACCATTATCTCTCCAATTTCTGCTGGGACGGATGTATCTATTAGAGTATCTGGGGACTTTAAAGAATCGATAAGATTAGAAGAGGCTTGCTCTCTGGCCTGCCACGCCAGGAGTTTACCGGTAAAGTTACTTTCCTCATACATTTTTTGTGCGCTCTTAAGGAAATTTCTTCGCTCTGAGTGTAAAGGTTTTGGCAAAGCTCTCTTTTGGCCTCATTTACAACAACACTGGCTGAGTTTTGTTGCCTAAGTACAGTCAAGGCCTGAATTTTTTGCTGAAGTAGTTTATTCTTATTTCAGGCTGCTAAAGAATCCACAGCGTCTCTCCCAATCACTAACCCTTGAATATAAGCCTTGAAAGAGTCCCATACACAGTTAAGGGGGGCAGTTCCAATATTACGAGTAATGAAGTCCGAAATCTCAATTTAATAATATCGCCTTTGACCATGAAAAGAGATTCAAACAGCTCCTCAAAGATCTCTGGTCTATCCTCTATTGGGGCATAAAAGCTAACCAAAGTAACAGGGCTTACTCTTTTCGGAATCACGCATGTAGCCCAGCACCAACGGCCTAATCCCCCTTGCTCCGTGTGAATAATCTGGGCCTCTAGCTTTTTACTAAAAAAGAGTGCAACCCCCCTTTGTGACTCCGAAAATGAAGAGAATACTCGATAAGAAGACCGAGCTTTAAACATTTGGATATGGGTCTCTTGTAGCAGGATCACATCTGGTTGTTGAGATTTGGCCCATAATTCTATTGCTCGCATTTTTTTCCAGTTATTTAAACCATTTACATTAAAGGAAATAATTTTCAGACCCATAATGCAGAAATAATCAACACAAAGAACAGTAAACAGAACACCTCAGATCCCTTATGAATCTCACCTCTAACCAATTTGCCGGACCTCTTGTAAATAGCATACTGCTTCAATTACATCTGTCAAATACATCTGTCCAATATTCCTAACATTTTTAACCTTCAGAGTAAAAATAAAAACATCCAAGACTTCATTTTTTGTGCCCCATTCCACCCCCCCACCCCGCATCGCATCCAACCTCGCTCAAGCTACACCCTCCCTTATGGCCCTGTCCCCACACTGGCCATACGGGACCACCCCTAGCCATAAGGCGCCTTGAAATTGCGCCCCTTAACCCTTCTAGGAGTCCTATCCTGACCCCTCACCTCGCCCACCCGAAAAAAATAAAAAATAACCAGAAAGTGCATTACAGCATATTTCAACGGTCAATGGATAGAAAAAGTCTGAAGGATCAAAGAAGTGCCCATCTATAGAGCCCATAAGCTTAAATCGGCAGAGTTAATCAAATCAGATCCTACTAATCTTGAGCGATCTTACGAAGCAGCACTTGGGCTTCGTCTATATCAGTCAGTATATGAAATTTACCTTTCACAAGAACTTTTAACTTTGATTGCTGAGCAATCATAGCTTGAGCGCCCTTATCTTTAAAAAGTTGCAACATCTTTACAAATTCCTTCCACCTCCTAGCTGCAGTAGCGGACATATCTGAAAAAATCCGGCACTTACTGGTAGCGTTAGCAGCGAATTGCCTTTGCTTAATGGCTTTGGAAACAATTGTGTCTTTGACTCGGATATCCGAGAAATTTACGAGAGTAGTCCGAGGAAGTGTAGAATTAGAAAGTGGTTGCGCGGGGCACGGTGGGCACAAGTGATCGTTAGATCTCCTTTATATTCCGGTATAACCTCATGAAGGAAGATCTGATCCCTCAATTTTCTCAGGAACTCCAACAATTCTAAGGTTTAATCTCCTATTATAATTTTCCGAATTATCAAGTTTTGATTCAAGTGATTTAGAAGTTTTGGAAAAATTTTGGACCTCCTTTTTCACTTCAGTCATATGATCTTCCAGGCTCGATATCCTAGTCTCCGCTTCTTGTATACGGGCAGGGAGAGAAGACATTGATTCTTCAATTTTATCTAGGCGTTGATTAATAACCGCCAGTTCAGTCAGTTGAAACTGCTTCATCTCCCTCACCTCACCTAGTATCATATTTAACATGTCTTTGACCGAGATCTGGCACTCTCCTGTGGTCTCGGTTTCCATCCCTAAAACTGGACTTTGACAGTCAGTGAGGGGAGAGGGTGTAAGTTCAGTCTGGGGCAAGGCAGTGACCTGTATACAATTATTCTTTTCCATTCCAATTAAATCAGAAGGACTAGGAGTCAAGCTAAAGTTTTTAGAGATGGGTATGGTAGCTCCGACACCTCCCGTGGCTGTAGCTCCCGAAAAACAGCTAGCAATCGGTCCAGTGACGGACGATAAGGGAGGAAAAGGCTTTGAAGTGTTGTTTTTTCTCTCGAATAAAGTTGAATTGTTTAGAAGTTTTAGGGGCCACCAGCGTCGTCCCTTCTTTGGATACCAGTACACCAATCTGAGGAGGAGCTTCTGTCAACTCTATCAGCTCACTCCCTTGATTATCTTTAACCACTGCAGGTTGCTCTTGCGCAGGATTGTTCCCTGAACTAGGTTGAGTTGAGACACTATCCGTGGCCTCCTCCTCCTCTTCCCCAGAGCTTTCAGAGATATCTACCACAGAATCTTCTTTGCCCGCGCCTGCATCTACATTTGCTGTATTTTGTCATTTCTGGGTCCCCACCAGGGGAATCCACAAACCCCTGGGTATCTTTAAAATCCCAATGATGTTGGAAGAAAAGGGTGCAAAATTGGCGTGGATACCTTATGTGGACAAAAAGTTGCGGGGGCCTTGGCGCAAAGTACCCCAAATAGCCAAAAATGGCTTAGGACAGGGAAGGCCTAGCAGCGAAAGGGTTAGGACCAGGTATACCCTGGTCTTAATTTTGGAGCTGCCTCCTATTTACGCCTCCCTTGTAAATAGGGACGCAGGAAAATTAACGGGTGTTGCAGTGGTAAAGCCCCTTGTAATGATGGAGCAAGGATTCGCACGTTAAGCGACTTGCTTGTATCAAGAACCTCACATAATGTTAATAAAACTAAATCAACATGTTTGTGTTACTAATATTGCACATTTTTACACTATACAGGGGTGTCCGAGTGATGCTTGCCTATGTGTTTACTAAACCTAATACGCTTGCCATTATAATGTCCGCTGCTACGCGGGGATTTAATCTGCGCATGCGTCGGTCATAACTATGTGACGTGACGTACTCGCAGTTCTAGTGGGAAAGTCTTTGCTCATGCGCAATGCAGCTAAAAGGGCTGATTTGTGCTCCCACATGCTCCAAGCTTGCATTGCCGATTTTGCAAAGCTGTTTTGTTCTGCTTAACTCATAACGCTATAGGTATTATAAAGTAAGGGATGTAGTATAGCCATTTATGGTATACAGTGTAATCACTTTGTTCTGTATTTCTAAATTGTTTTCGCTTGCTTTTCATGTATCATATTCTTTGGGCCTGGGAGGTTCTTACTACTCCATCTTGAAAGCCTGCATGGTACCAGTCACGTGATGGGGGAACCGAAAACCATGCAGCAGTGGAACCCAGCCAGCTGGCAGCCACAGCCGAGATGCTCCTGGGAACCGACTTGCGACCTAGCTGAACGAAGCTGAACTGTACATCATTTGCTACAAATGTACCTGATTACTGTATTCACCATTGTTATGTGAGAATCATATGTCATGGGAAGTCAGAAACTAGGGGGTGGGTACGAAGATTGAATATTAAGCCTGAGTAAGTCTAAAATGTAGGTGTTGTGATGACCTAACCTCCTCCTTTGTCCAATCAAAATTGGGGATCCTTACACTTGCAACATTGGGGGGTGGTACACTGACCTGAAAAACAGTATAACTAGCGTAGGTTTAGCTAAAGAAATTGTCTGACTTGTCCGAATAGCTGACCTGTCACTGACCCAACGCACTATATAGTAAGTATGGGCGAAATTTGCAAATTCGCGTTCCGCGAATTCGCGCGAAATCGAATTCGCAATCCACAAAATCCCGCAAATTTTTGCAAATTTGCGGATTTTTGTTTTTTTGCGTGTTCTCTGGGATTTTTGCGTGTTCGCGGGTTTTTTTTGCGTGTTCGCGGGCGGCTTGCATGGCGAAGTTACCCATGCGGTCGTGTATGGGCACAGCACTCTCTGGTTCACCACTCCCACCCTCTTGTTCATCGCTGCTACCCTCTGGTTCACCACTGCCACCCTCTGGTTCACCCCTGCCACCCTCTGGTTCACCCCTGCCACCCTCTGGTTCACCACTGCCACCCTCTGCTACATCACAGCACCTCTGGTTCACCACTGCCACCCTCTGGTTAACCACTGTCACCCTCTGGTTTAGCACTACCACCCTCTGGTTCACCACTGTCACCCTCTGGTTCACCCCTGCCACCCTCTGGTTCACCGTTGCCACCCTCTGGTTCATCACAGCACCCTTTGGTTCACCCCTGCCACCCTCTGGTACAGCACTGTCACCCTCTGGTTCACCCTGTGCCACCCTCTGGTTCACGACTGCCACCCTCTGGTTTATCACAGCACCTCCGGTTCACCCCTGCCACCCTCTGGTACAGCACTGTCACCCTCTGGTGACGCATCTGTGCCGTTTTTGCCACATGGTGCACCACATTGTAAATGCGGCGCACCATGGGTGGTGGAGCTGCGGCGCACAATAACTGGCGCATCCCTGGGGATGCGCCAGTTATTGTAAATGTGCCCCTATACATTTAGCCAACGAGGGAGCACTTACTGATTAGACAGTAGAAAGTACTCCACTTGAGTAGAGGTATTGCACAAAAAGGTGGCATCTTTGTGGATGAATACGCAGGGCGGGGTTCATTCTGCCCCCTGTTAGACTCATTATTTGTTCCCTTCTGCCCTCTGTTAGACTAATTTTTCCCTTGTTTTTCTGCCCTTCTGCCCTCTGTCAGACTCGTTTTTCCCTTGTCTTTCTGCCCTTCTGCCCCCTGTTAGACTCATTTTTTGTGCCCTTCTGCCCTCTCTTAGACTCATTTTTCCCTTGTGTTTGTGCCCTTCAGCCCTCTGTTAGACTAGTTTTTGTGCCCTTCGGCCCTCTGTTATTCCCTTGTTTTTGTGCCCTTCTGCCCTCTGTTAGATTCGTTTTTTGTGCCCTTCTACCCTCTGTTAGACTCGTTTTTGAGCCTTTCTGCCCTGTTAGACTAGTTTTTTGTGCCATTCTGCCCTCTGTTTGACTCGTCTTTCTCTTGTTTTTCTCCCTTCTGTCCTCTGTTAGACTAGTTTTTTGTGCCCTTCTGCCCTCTGTTAGACTCATTTTTCCCTTGTTTTTCTGCCCTTCTGCCCTTTGTTAGACTGCTTTTTGTGCCTTTCTGCCCTCTGCATGACCACATCATCACTCAGCCCTACCCCAGCATCACTCAGCACCACCACATTATCACTCAGCACCACCACATTATCACTCAGCACCACCACAGCACCACTTAGCACCACCACAGCATTACACAGCGCCACCACAGCATCACTCAGTGCCACCACATTATCACTCAGCACCACCACAGCATCACTCAGCACCACCACAGAATCACTCAGCACCACCACATTATCACTCAGCACCACCACAGCACCACTTAGCGCCACCACAGCATTACACAGCGCCACCACAGCATCACTCAGTGCCACCACATTATCACTCAACACCATTCAGCACCACCACAGCATCACTCAGCACCACCACAGAATCACTCAGCCCCACCACAGCACCAATCAGCACCACCACTGCACCACTCAGCGCCACCACAGCATCACTTAGCACCACCACAGCATCTCTCAGCACCACCACAGCATCACTCAGCACCACCACAACATCACTCAGCAGCACCACAGCACCACTCAGCACCACTACAACGTCACTCAGCACCACCACAGCACCACTCAGCACCACCCCAGCATCACTCAGCACCACCACAGCACCACTCAGCACCACCCCAGCATCACTCAGCACCATCCCAGTATCACTCAGCACCACCACAGCACCACTCAGCATCACCACAGCACCACTCAGCACCACCACAGCACCACTCAGCACCACCCCAGCATCACTCAGCACCATCCCAGTATCACTCAGCACCACCACAGCACCACTCAGCATCACCACAGCACCACTCAGCACCACCACAGCACCACTCAGCGCCACCCCAGCATCAATCTGCGCAACCATTCAAAAACAACTGGTTCAAACATGTTCTCTCAATGTTTCAAACGTTATTACAAATGTCACAAAAAGATGTTAATATTTCACTTCTGTTCTTGGATGTTCGTCACAAAAAAATACACTGAACATAATCTTCACAAAAGGTATTTACAAAAGTTTAAGCTATTGCCATTATAAATTGAAATCACTTTTATTTAAGTATTAATTATTTTAAAAAATTAAAAGCCATTGTAATTTGTAATATCAATACAGCTAAGTCACGTAAATACAAAACATGTTGCATTTCAAATACTATAGGTGTCACATATGCGAAAGTTATAACTATTGGCATTGTAAATGACAAAGTTATTAATTTAGCTATTTTCATTTACAAGACCAATAGCTCAAACTTTCCTAATGCGAGACCTATTGCATTGCAAATGCTTGTTTTTATATCTGTCAGTGCTTCCTGTTGAGGTTTTATTTTCGTGACAGGGGCCTCCTTGCCTACTTGTAACTGTTCTCTGACCCTGCTTCAAGGGTCAGAGCAGGGTCAGAGAATAGTTGCAAGTAGGCAACGAGGCACCTTTTTTGTAAAAGGTTACAAAAAATTAGCTTCAACTTTTGCACCTGCTGCTGTAACTCTGTAAGTGCTTGGCTGAAAATTTGTCCCCGCTGATTTGCGGATTTTACCGCGATTTTGCGAGATTCACGGATCCCAAAATCGCGGAAAACCTGCAAATTCCGAGCGAAACAAATTTTCAGCACATGCTTACTCTATAGGTGACTGAACTCAGAGAGCTGCGAAGCACTCTGTTGGGAGGTTCGAGAAACCCATTCGGGGTTTATGCAGACTTAAAGTGCTGGCGAAGCACTTTGCTGGGAGGTTTGAGAACCCAATCGGGGTTATTGGCAGATTCTTTGCAGAGAGGGAGTAGCGCAGGCGTTGCAACCGAAGCTGCAGGTGTTGGTCGTACCCTTTGGTGAACCCAGTCCTGATCCAAATTCTGGGATTATCCTGTCCTGACTGTCCATGAGCTGTACCTGCTCGCCTACTGGCATCTAAGTCCTTGAGGGTCCTTTCCCGTCTTTTCCAATCTGACCCGTGGCCAGGGTTGGTCTTCACTCTATCCTAGGTAAATATAAAGTCTGTGTGGGTGAATTGTTTATCTATGTTTGCATTTATAAACTGCAAAGCATAATTGCATATGTTTTTCTCCCTTGTCTTTTATAAATGAGATTTTCATGCATTATTTGTCTATTAGCATGTTCCACTTTTGACCTACATTTAGTCAAATGCTAAATCGTTCTTTTCTCATATAGTTACCGTTCCATTCTTACTCTCCCTATAGAAAATAAGCACATCTGGATAAATCAAATTGCATAAGTTTCATTTCCTTTTAACAAGTTAGTAAATTTCGAAAGTCTACTTTGATTTAGTATGTTCCCTTTCTTTACCCGCCTTTAGTGAAGTTGTGAAAGTCTGTTGATCTGAAATAGCATGTTCCTTATTTTCTCCTTCCCTTTATTTTCGATTTCTAAATGATTAGTATTCTCTGCCTTATCCATAGCTATACGCTATTTCTAATTAAAGACAGTCTTATCTGTGTGAACCTTATGCTCATGACATATGATGATGATGATGATTAGATAAAGGTTTTCAAAACTTCCCGAGTCTGTGGTTATTTTAAAGAGTGCAACATTTAATACATTGATATTGCATTGTGATGACTGCTTATCTTTTCAGCTAGCTCCTTGACCCATTGTGGTCTTAGGTACCTGTGACGAGGATTGGTAAGTCAGGTACATTGGAAATAAATAGAAAGGAACAGGGTTACTGGTAGTAGAGTGTAGGTTACCCGATTAAATAAGTGTAATAAATAAAATTAGTGCGCATATTCGGTCATAAAATAGCCGGGTGACCTGCGCGTTCTATCAGTAACACCCATTGCCCTCCACTTTCATGCTAAGTACAGCATGAAAGGGTGCCATATTCACAAGGCAGTGTTAAGCAACTTTAAGTGTCTTAATGCTGCCTTGTAAATAAGGCAATGCCCCTAACGCCATTGCAACATCCCTGAAAGTGATGTTGTGGTGTTGATAGGGGCTTGTAAATATGGCTTTGTTCTCAACCTTCTCAAGAGGGCCAGCACCTCTCTAACCCCCACAGCCCACCTCCATATGAAGTTACAGAAGTGCACTTGCTTTTATGAATGCTAATCATCTTGCAAACCTGTGTGCAAAGGTGAAAATCACCTCTACAGCTATTTGGGTCAGGCTGGCCCTATTGAAGAATAGATTGCACCAAGTAAAATTTTGTTCAAGCGGGACGCCTAAGTAATTAAAAGCTGGATGGGAGGGCCAAGCTTTTTCCTGACCACTTATATTTTAAAGAGGCTGCCCGCAGCCCACTCATAACGAAATTTTGGACCTCCTTTTTCACTTCAGTCATATGATCTTCCAGGCCCGATATCCTAGTCTCCGCTTCTTGTATCTAGGCGTCGATTAATAACCGCCAGTTCAGTCAGTTGAAACTGCTTCATCTCCCTCACCTCACCTAGTATCATATTTAACATGTCTTTGACCGAGATCTGGCACTCTCCTGTGGTCTCGGTTTCCATCCCTAAAACTGGACTTTGACAGTCAGTGAGGGGAGAGGGTGTAAGTTCAGTCTGGGGCAAGGCAGTGACTTGTATACAATTATTCTTTTCCATTCCCATTAAATCAGAAGGACTAGGAGTCAAGCTAAAGTTTTTAGAGATGGGTATGGTAGCTCCGACACCTCCCGTGGCTGTAGCTCCTGAAAAACAGCTAGCAATCGGTCCAGTGACGGACGATAAGGGAGGAAAAGGCTTTGAAGTGTTGGTTTTTCTCTCGAATAAAGGGAATTGTTTAGAAGTTTTAGGGGCCACCAGAGTCGTCCCTTCTTTGGATACCAGTACACCAATCTGAGGAGGAGCTTCTGTCAACTCTATCAGCTCACTCCCTTGATTGTCTTTAACCACTGCAGGTTGCTCTTACGCAGGATTGTTCCCTGAACTAGGTTGAGTTGAGATAATAGAGACACTATCCGTGGCCTCCTCCTCCTCTTCCCTAGAGCTTTCAGAGATATCTACCACAGAATTTTCTTTGCCCGCGCCTGCATCTACATTTGCTGTATTTTGTCATTTCTGGGTCCCCACCAGGGCAATCCACAAACCCCTGGGTATCTTTAAAATCCCTATGATGTTGGAAGAAAAGAGTGCAAAATTGGCGTGGATACCTTATGTGGACAAAAAGTTGCAGGGGCCTTAGCGCAAAGTACCCCAAATAGCCAAAAATGGCTTAGGACAGGGAAGGCCTAGCAGCGAAAGGGTTAGGACCAGGTATACCCTGGTCTTAATTTTGGAGCTGCCTCCTATTTACGCCTCCCTTGTAAATAGGGACGCAGGAAAATTAACGGGTGTTGCAGTGGTAAAGCCCCTTGTAATGATGGAGCAAGGATTCGCACGTTAAGCGACTTGCTTGTATCAAGAACCTCACATAATGTTAATAAAACTAAATCAACATGTTTGTGTTACTAAGATTGCACAGTTTTTACACTATACAGGGGTGTCCCAGTGATGCTTGCCTATGTGTTTACTAAACCTAATACGCTTGCCATTATAATGTCCGCTGCTACGCGGGGATTTAATCTGCGCATGCGTCGGTCATAACTATGTGACGTGACGCACTCACAGTTCTAGTGGGAAAGTCTTTGCTCATGCGCAATGCAGCTAAAATCGCTGATTTGTGCTCCCACATGCTCCAAGCTTGCATTGCCGCTTTTGCAAAGCTGTTTTGTTCTGCTTAACTCATAACGCTATAGGTATTATAAATTAAGGGATGTAGTATAGCCATTTATGGTATACAGTGTAATCACTTTGTTCTGTATTTCTAAATTGTTTTTGCTTGCTTTTCATGTATCATATTCTTTGGGCCTGGGAGGTTCTTACTACTCCATCTTGAAAGCCTGTATGGTACCAGTCACGTGATGGGGGAACCGAAAACCATGCAGCAGTGGAACCCAGCCAGCTGGCAGCCACAGCCGAGATGCTCCTGGGAACCGACTTGCGACCTAGCTGAACGAAACTGAACTGTACATCATTTGCTACAAATGTACCTGATTAATGTATTCACCATTGTTATGTGAGAATCATATGTCATGGGAAGTCAGAAACTAGGGGGTGGGTACGAAGATTGAATATTAAGCCTGAGTAAGTCTAAAATGTAGGTGTTGTGATGACCTAACCTCCTCCTTTGTCCAATCAAAATTGGGGATCCTTACACTTGCAACATTGGGGGGTGGTACACTGACCTGAAAAACAGTATAACTAGCATAGGTTTAGCTAAAGAAATTGTCTGACTTGTCCGAATAGCTGACCTGTCACTGACCCAACGCACTCTATAGTAAGTATGGATGAAATTTGCGAATTCGCGTTCTGCGAATTCGCGCGAAATGGACCCCGCAATCCACAAAATCCTGCGAATTTGTGCGAATTTGCAGATTTTTGGGTTTTTGCGTGTTCGCTGGGATTTTTGCATGTTTGCTGGATTTTTTTGCGTGTTCGCGGGCTTTTTGCGTGTTCGCGGGTGGCTTGCATGGCGAAGTTACCCATGCGGTCGTGTATGGGCACAGCACTCTCTGGTTCACCACTCCCACCCTCTAGTTCATCGCTGCTACCCTCTGGTTCACCACTGCCACCCTCTGGTTCACCCCTGCCACCCTCTGGTTCACCCCTGCCACCCTCTGGTTCACCACTGCCACCCTCTGGTTCACCACTGCCACCCTCTGGTTCATCACAGCACCTCTGGTTCACCACTGCCACCCTCTGGTTAACCACTGTCACCCTCTGGTTAACCACTGTCACCCTCTGGTTCAGCACTGCCACCCTCTGGTTCACCACTGACACCCTCTGGTTCACCCCTGCCACCCTCTGGTTCACCACTGCCACCCTCTGGTTCACCACTGCCACCCTCTGGTTCATCACAGCACCCTTTGGTTCACCACTGCCACCCTCTGGTACAGCACCGTCACCCTCTGGTGACGCATCTGTGCAGTTTTTTCCACATGGTGCACCGCATTGTAAATGCGGCGCACCATGGGTGGTGGAGCTGCGGCGCACAATAACTGGCGCATCCCTGGGGATGCGCCAGTTATTGTAAATGTGCCCCTATACATTTAGCCAACGAGGGAGCACTTACTGATTAGACAGTAGAAAGTACTCCACTTGAGTAGAGGTATTGCACAAAAAGGTGGCATCTTTGTGGACGAATACGCAGGACGGGGTTCATTCTGCCCCCTGTTAGACTCATTTTTTGTTCCCTTCTGCCCTCTGTTAGACTCATTTTTCCCTTGTTTTTCTGCCCTTCTGCCCTCTGTCAGAATTGTTTTTCCCTTGTCTTTCTGCCCTTCTGCCCCCTGTTAGACTCATTTTTTGTGCCCTTCTGCCCTCTCTTAGACTCATTTTTCCCTTGTATTTCTGCCCTTCTGCCCTCTGTTAGACTAGTTTTTGTGCCCTTCGGCCCTCTGTTATTCCCTTGTTTTTGTGCCCTTCTGCCCTCTGTTAGATTCATTTTTTGTGCCCTTCTAGCCTCTGTTAGACTCGTTTTTGTGCCTTTCTGCCCTGTTAGACTAGTTTTTTGTGCCATTCTGCCCTCTGTTTGACTCGTTTTTCCCTTGTTTTTCTGCCCTTCTGTCCTCTGTTAGACTGGTTTTTTGTGCCCTTCTGCCCTCTGTTAGACTAATTTTTCCCTTGTTTTTCTGCCCTTCTGCCCTTTGTTAGACTGCTTTTTGTGCCTTTTCTGCCCTCAGCATAACCACATCATCACTCAGCGCTACCCCAGCATCACTCAGCACCACCACAGAATCACTCAGCACCACCACATTATCACTCAGCACCACCACAGCACCACTTAGCCCCACCACAGCATTACACAGTGCCACCACAGCATCACTCAGTGCCACCACATTATCACTCAGCACCACTCAGCACGACCACAGCATCACTCAGCACCACCACAGCACCAATCAACACCACCACTGCACCACTCAGCGCCACCACAGCATCACTCAGCACCACCACAGCATCACTCAGCACCACCACAGCATCACTCAGCACCACCACAACATCACTCAGCACCACCACAGCACCACTCAGCACCACCACAGCATCACTCAGCACCACCACAACATCACTCAGCAACACCCCAGCACCACTCAGCACCACCCCAGCATCACTCTGCACCATCCCAGTATCACTCAGCACCACCACAGCACCACTCAGAATCACCACAGCACCACTCAGCACCACCACAGCACCACTCAGCGCCACCCCAGCATCAATCTGCGCAACCATTCAACAACAACTGGTTCAAACATGTTCTCTCAATGTTTCAAACGTTATCACAAATGTCACAAAAAGATGTTAATATTTCACTTCTGTTCTTGGATGTTCGTCACAAAAAAATACACTGAACATAATCTTCACAAAAGGTATTTACAAAAGTTTAAGCTATTGCCATTATAAATTGAAATCACTTTTATTTAAGTATTAATTATTTTAAAAAATGAAAAGCCATTGTATTTTGTAATATCAATACAGCTAAGTCAAGTAAATACAAAACATGTTGCATTTCAAATGCTATAGGTGTCACATTTGCGAAAGTTATAACTATTGGCATTGAAAATTACAAAGTTATTAATTTAGCTATTTTCATTTACAAGACCAATAGCTCAAACTTTCCTAATGCGAGACCTATTGCATTGCAAATGCTTGTTTTTATATCTGTCAGTGCTTCCTGTTGAGGTTTTATTTTCATGACAGGGGCCTCATTGCCTACTTGTAACTGTTCTCTGACCCTGCTTCAAGGGTCAGAGAATAGTTGCAAGTAGGCAACGAGGCACCTTTTTTGTAAAAGGTTACAAAAAATTAGCTTCAACTTTTGCACCTGCTGCTGTAACTCTGTAAGTGCTTGGCTGAAAATTCGTCCCCACTGATTCGCGGATTTTACCGCGATTTCGCGAGATTCGCGGATCCCGAAATCGCAGAAAATCCGCAAATTCCAAGCGAAACAAATTTTCAGCACATGCTTACTCTATAGGTGACTGAACTCAGAGAGCTGTGAAGCACTCTGTTGCGAGGTTCGAGAAACCCATTCGGGGTTTATGCAGACTTAAAGTGCTGGCGAAGCACTTTGCTGGGAGGTTCGAGAATCGAATCGGGGTTATTGGCAGATTCTTTGCAGAGAGGGAGTAGCGCAGGCGTTGCAACCGAAGCTGCGGGTGTTGGTCGTACCCTTTGCTGAACCCAGTCCTGATCCAAATTCTGGGATTATCCTGTCCTGACTGTCCATGAGCTGTACCTGCTCGCCTACTGGCATCTAAGTCCTTGAGGGTCCTTTCCCATCTTTTCCAATCTGACCCGTGGCCAGGGTTGGTCTTCACTCTATCCTAGGTAAATATAAAGTCTGTGTGGGTGAATTGTTTATCTATGTTTGCATTTATGACCTGCAAATCATAATTGCATATGTTTTTCTCCCCTGTCTTTTATAAATGAGATTTTCATGCATTATTTGTCTATTAGCATGTTCCACTTTTGACCTACCTTTAGTCAAATGCTAAATCGTTCTTTTCTCATATAGTTACCGTTCCATTCTTACTCTCCCTATAGAAAATAAGCACATCTGGATAAATCAAATTGCTTAAGTTTCATTTCCTTTTAACAAGTTAGTAAATTTCGATAGTCTACTTTGATTTAGCATGTTCCCTTTCTTTACCCGCCTTTAGTGAAGTTGTGAAAGTCTGTTGATCTAAAATAGCATGTTCCTTATTTTCTCCTTCCCTTTATTTTCGATTTCTAAATGATTAGTATTCTCTGCCTTATCCATAGCTATACGCTATTTCTAATTCTAGTTAAAGACAGTCTTATCTGTGTGAACCTTATGCTCATGACATATGATGATGATGATTAGATAAGGTTTTCAAAACTTCCAGAGTCTGTGGTTATTTTAAAGAGTGCAACATTTAATACATTGATATTGCATTGTGATGACTGCTTATCTTTTCAGCTAGCTCCTTGATCCATTGTGGTCTTAGGTACCTGTGTCGAGGATTGGTAAGTCAGGTACATTGGAAATAAATAGAAAGGAACAGGGTTACTGGTAGTAGAGTGTAGGTTACCCGATTAAATAAGTGTAATAAATAAAATTAGTGCGCATATTCGGTCATAAAATAGCCGGGTGACCTGCGCATTCTATCAGTAACACCCATTGCCCTCCACTTTCATGCTAAGTACAGCATGAAAGGGTGCCATATTCACAAGGCAGTGTTAAGCAACTTTAAGTGTCTTAATGCTGCCTTGTAAATAAGGCAATGCCCCTAACGCCATCGCAACATCCCTGAAAGTGATGTTGTGGTGTCGATAGGGGCTTGTAAATATGGCTTTGTTCTCAACCTTCTCAAGAGGGCCAGCACCTCTCTAACCCCCACAGCCCACCTCCATATGAAGTTACAGAAGTGCACTTGCTTTTATGAATGCTAATCATCTTGCAAACCTGTGTGCAAAGGTGAAAATCACCTCTACAGCTATTTGGGTCAGGCTGGCCCTATTGAAGAATAGATTGCACCAAGTAAAATTTTGTTCAAGCGGGACGCCTAAGTAATTAAAAGCTGGATGGGAGGGCCAAGCTGTTTCCTGACCACTTATATTTTAAAGAGGCTGCCTCCAGCCCACTCATAACGAAATTGACACTATTCTATTGTCACCGTCGATATTTGGAGCATGGGCAGAGACGGAATAAACATTCCATATCCACATGTGTGTGGAAGTGTAGATGTTTCTCCCACTTGAAAGGCTGGCACCATGTATAACTATTGGACCCTCAGAACTACTATTCACTTCACTCCTGGACACACTTGCGCTTCAGATGACTGCCCTGCTGATTGAGGCATGCTTTGTACCTCACAAGACAGCCTTGCTGCTACCAGGGGACTGCACTGCTGCTTAAAGCCTGGCTTGTTGCTTGGGCCCAGGGCCACTAGAATGACTCCAAGTGCAAGTTGGCTTGCCTCCTATTCTGAGCCACAAGAACACAACAAGCTCCAACAATCATGGACCATGCCTGAAGGGACTCCAACTCTCAAAGGGGAGCCCATCCAGTCCTGGATCCTGTGAAGTGGTGCTAAGGGTGCCTAAATGGCCAGCAAACTAAACTTGGGACTTATACAATCTTCCACTAAAAAGTAGTCTGAGAACCAATGAGAGAGCAGGACCTACTTAATCACCATTCTGCCAAGGTGCATCGCCAATCTTACTGACTTTGCAGTTGCTCCTGCAACATTCTTTTCCAGAGCAGCAAATACTGTTCAGCGTATCCTCTTCAGTAGGGTATTCAGCCTTGACCCACTGGAGATTTTCGAATTTCAATAAAGTAACAAGGTCTGAACATAGAAATCTTCATTCCGACTTCGGCCAACAGCTCCCGGGCGATAACAGCCACTCCATGGACACAATTGGCTGCCTTGCCCTGCTTAACTTTACCTTCTCAGACATTTTTCTTTCAAATTCTTCTAAGTCCTAAGGTAAGTAGAGACTGGGTTCAAACAACCTTGAAGCTAACTGTCTCCGAACCATGCTCCATCACAGTTGACCATAAACTTAGACTTTGCCCTGGTCCTGCGCACCTAGATGCCCCTCGGTTGCCGCTTTGATCTTTTAGGTGCAAATATTCACTAAAAACTTTAAAACTTTGTAATTCTTGTTCAACTGTTTTCAACTGGATTTAATTCTTTTGTTGTCAAATTACTACATTTTACTTTATTTTTCTAAATTGGTGGATTTTTCTCATGCTTTGTTTTCCCTTTATTACTATCTGTGTGCTGCATAAATAATTAAACATATTGCTGCTAAGTTATGCCTGGCTGCTTTTGTGCCAAGCTATCATATGTTTAGGCAAAGGCTAATTTAGTTATTTTTGTGGTTTATCGTGACAAGGATTGTGGTTGTTGCTTGAGGTTCACAACTCCCGCAGCCATAAATGGAATTTCCTTCATAGAAAAAATTCAAGTGCTGTCTTCCTGATGTTGCCAGGTAGATGAACTACAACTTGCCTTATTTAAATTTCGAAAAGTCAGATTTGTTTATTCGATAATCTTTCAGGTGATCATCATGCCTTAGTCAAAGATGGTTGCTTTTCTTTTAACTTAGAAGTTTGCGTTCAATATAGCTTTAGTCATTAATGCTGAATTGTCCTTTAAAGACTATATCCAGGAGGTCACTATGACATGTTTCTACCCCTCTAAGATCTTGTAAAACAATGCTTAGTCTGCTGTTGCCTCACATCTGTGAGTCTATCAATCCATCATTATAAATCAATTCTGCTTTCCTTCCTTCTTATCACCTTCAATAGCTTCAGTTGATACAGATGTTTGCAGCATGAATTCTGCAAGCTTCTAATAGTGGCTAACACATTTACATAGATCTTCCACCCCTTCAATAATGCCCAAAAGCAAAGATAACCCTCTTTGAGGGATTATACATTGCACAATGCCTTTCATAACTAAAGCCCAACATCAAAATAAATACAGTTATAAGAATGTGGATTATTAATTGTGATCGATGGGGACGCCCACAAGCAATAGGGCCACCAACTTCTAATGGAAAACATAGTTTCAGTAACTTAGATCTGGACTCGACCCTGTGATAGCCTGAAGTGGAGCAGAGAGGCTTAAATTAAGACAATGTGTAAAATATTTATCAGTAAAAACAGTTTAAAGTCAAAGCACAATAATACAAAAATCTCAGAACAAATGTATAAATATATTTAAACAGATTTAATGAGTACAATGACATCCAAATGACAAACATCCAATAAGAGAACCAGAGATGTGACTTTTAAAGATTTAAGGCACAAACAGGTACATGCATCAAACTCGGCATTAGCGATTCCTTAATTGCGATTTTTAAGGAATCGCAATTAAGGAATTGCAAATGCCTATGCCTTAAGAAATCGCTAAATAAATTGCGATTTTTTTAAATTCCTTAATTGCGATTCGCATTTTGCGAATCGCAATTAAGGAATCCCTTCCCATTCATTGCTATGGGCCTAGAGGCCCATAGGAATGAATGGGAAGACAATCTCAATTTGCGATTCGCAATTAGCTAATCGCAAATTGAGATAGCGATTTCAATGGTGCAGGGGTGTCCAAAGGACACCCTGTTGCACCCCTGAAAACAAACAATGCACATATGTTGTGTACACACATGCCCTAAGGGCATGTGTGTGCACAACATGAAAGGTAAATAAATGCACTAATTGGCATATTTCTAACATTTCGCAAAATTACCATGAGGTCCAACCTCATGGTAATTTTTTCTCTCTAATTGCGATATCGCAATTTTTTTCAGTTTCATGCATTGCTTTTTAAGGAATCGCAAAATTGCGATTCCTTAAAAGCAATCGCACTTTAATAAATCGCAAAAATAGCGATTTCTTCATTTTTCGGATAATGCATCCCAAATAGTGATTTGGGAATCGCAAACGGGCGAATTTTGCGATTCGCACCGTTTGCGATTTCTAAATCGCTTGATGCATGTGCCTGAAAATATCAAGAAGAAATAAAGCACCAATAAGTAATTACTGAGCATGGTTGTCTGGACCTATGTGGAAAGTCAGGCTGACTGCAAAGGAGCATGGGTCGGATAGACCAAGTGGGTTTATCCCGATTAATATTTTACCTTCAGACTTAATCTCTGAAATGAAAGTGAAAATCCTCCTTCTCTCTCTGCCTGCCAGGGTCCTCTTGAAGATAGCTAGCCTTTCTGTGTTTGATGGGAAAAGATTAGTGCAGGAGAAATTAAAGGTGTAGCCACTGAAGTCATTGCATTAGGTGGAAAAATGTCATGCATTTCTAGGTCCAGATTACTACCTTCAAATGTAGTCCTTTTTATGGAGATCAAAATCTTCCAGCGTGTCTCCAGTGGGCCAAACCTCGAGCTGTATTTGGCACAGAGTTTCAACTTTTCAGAGTTTCTGAAACAGATTCTCTTTGGCACTTCTAGGACTTGCAGGGCCTCAGGACCAGCACTTAGGGCAAAGATGCACTCCAGCAGAGGCCACCTGAACGGGTCCAGTCCAGCTCCAGCGGTTACTGGTCAGTCAGGCACTTCAGGAAGAGACCTCTTGAAGTTTGCTGTGTCCCAACCAGCTAACCATCAAAGTTCACCTCCTAGTCCTGGGCACACGTAAACTGTTCAAGTCTCCTCACGGGTCAAATTGCAAGCCCAGTTATCTAGGTACCACACATCCACAAAGTGTTCTAATGAGCTGTGGGTGAGAATCCCACTTTTGTAGGATTTACTAGCCAGTGGGTGGGGTTGCATTTCTCTAACCAATGAATAAAATGTTACCAAAAGCAAACATTCACCCTTTAGTAAGTAGCACATCCTGTTTCCCTTACTGAAAACTGCTGCACAGTGTACTGTCCTAAGTAAACTCCTAGGACCCTGCTTCCAAGGAGGGAGGACCTGAAAAGCATAGACTCAAATCGAGAGAGAAGCTGGAAAGTGAAAAGGACAACATTTAGAGGGAAAAGGGGAAACAGAACGGAGAGAAAAAAACTATGGAAAGTAAGGAGGACATCTCCTTACAAGAAGAGGGCAGAGCAACGGGGATAAAAACCTATGAGGAGAAAGTGGAAGGGACAGAAGGACTGAAGTAGATGGAGGAGAAGACCTGGGAGCCAGATGAAGAGGTATGACCTGCTGAAGCTAAAAGGCGACAGGACCCTGGCAATCCTGGAACAGAGAGGAACTCAGAGGAGGCCAAATCTCAAGCCCAAATCCACTCACCACAATTCCAAGTCTCTTCGGAAGCAAAGATTATCTGCCCCATGTGACTAGTTCTCCACCCAACATTCGAAGGGACACCTTCCTGCACAAGAAAAATCACTACATGCATTTCACTCTTTCAATGTGTGCTGTAGAATGCAGCATGCATTGAAATAGGAAAAAAACTAGGAGAAATGAAAACATTTCGCCTCCCTAAGGTACCCCCAGGTTGACGTAGCATTTTGACACATTTCCTGGTTTACAAAGCCTTGTAAATCTGGAAATGTGTCTGGTTCCATGGGTGTTGCGCAAAAACACCCACAGCAAGACCAATGGAACGACCCTTTCACGCAAAGTACTGCGTGTAAAGGGCCCATATTTACAAGGACAGGAAAAGCCACCAGGAAAAGCCATGCAGGGTGGCTTTTCCTGTCCTTGTAAATACGGGGCAGAGAAATGCGCTGCCAGTGCGAAACAAAAAGTGACGTACAGGCAGCGCAAGGGGCTTGTAAATCTGCCCCTCAGCTCTTACTCAGAACTTGCTCAACATAAGTCATTATCAGAGTATTGCATTTCTAAACATCCTACATACCTTGTTCTTTTATTCGTGGATATTTCACAGGGGATCCCTGAGAATGTCTTCATGTTGTTCTGTTTAAATAATTATTTAGGGAAATTGGAGAGCAGGTTATGTCTCAGAATACCTCTGTGTCTATGGTTCTTAGTTAAATTCAAGAATGATAGTTTAATACCTCACACAATTCGGAAGTCCCTTGAACATAGTCTATCATCTGAATTAGCAGATTTCTCTTAAAATGTTCTCAAAATCAAAAGTGCGACTGCTTGGTCTCCGGCAGTGGAAAATCTTTATAAATGAACACACTATTGTTCCAGTTGTTTCTCGTACAATTCACTTTTCATGTATTAACTCTTACTGGTAAATGACTGAATGTACCCACTAACCTTGTTAGGTGTTTGCCTTCCAGCGTGATGGCGGCACTGCAATAATTCGGCTTATTTTTTTTCTTATTTTTCTTTGCAGAGTCAGGGTCTCGGAACTCCCTCCAGGACAGAAGCCGCAGGAATGAGGAAGCTGGCGAGGAAGAAGGCGAAGAAGCCCAACTGTGCTCTGCAGGGAAGATGAGCGAAGGTTTCTAGAACGTTTCTCACTCTGAGGAGGGTTGAAGCTAAGCAAGGCTGCATTTTGCTGTATGAAAGAATACTATCTGTCCCCTGCGACATGACCTAAGGTGAGGCAGGGTCTGAACTCCTCTAGGTAAGGGGCTGCACATTCTTTATGACGATCTACTCTAACTGGTTCTTCCAGGAGGTTGTTAATATTGATGTGACTACTTGCTTCTAAAGGAAAGGTATCATAAATGGTAGCTACTTTGGACGAAAAGAACTGTGCAATCTTATTGCAGTTCCCAACCAACGAAGGTGCGGTGCAGTAGTTCAGTCCAATGAAGACAGTGATTTCAGAATAGAGAACAATTCCTTAGATGAGTTATTGGCAGTTTCAATTTTTTCTGTATAAAAATTGCATCTGGTTTTCCTAATAAGCGTACTTTTTAAGTTCTGATTTTTAATTATCTTTGCTGATAGGGCAGTTTTTTTTCCTCCAAATGCGTTCCAGACATTTGCAAGCTTTTTTAGCTAGGCTCAGCTCTTCGTTAAACCACAAGTCAGAGTTCTGCGCCCTGGGAATTATATTTCCTAGTGGTCATGGTGCAGCTTCATCTAGGGCTTTCGATATCCAACTATCAATCTGAGAGTTGCCTAGGGTGAAATTTTCTCTTAACTGGGGGTATTGCGTAGGAGAGATAAGGTGAATATTTCGGGATTAATCGTGTCCCATAAGGTCTTCCATTCTCTTCAGCACTTCTCTCTTCTTCTCTGTAATTCTCTATTGTGCAGGGGTTTACAATAGGGATGTGCAAAATAAGTGTAATTTTCTTTTGGTAAATTGTGGCAAAATTACACAAAATTATGTAAAGTAGGCACAAGTCCATCATTTTTCGAATATGCCTCCTTGCATCACTTTTTGGCACGTGGTTGCATTTAAACAAGTGCACTTTTAACCCTTTCCATGCTGATGACGGAACCGCTCCGTCATCAGCTGAGGTGGCGCTGTGCTGATGACGGAGCGGTTCCGTCATGGCCCTGCCGCCGCGCCTGCGCGGCGCTGATTTCGCGCCTGCATGGCGCGTTCTATTGAGCAGGCGGGGCCATGACGGAACCGCTCCGTCATGAGCACAGCCCAAACGCGGCTGATGACGGAGCGGTTCCGACATCAGCATGCGGCCGCCGAGCGGCCGCCCCGCCCACTTAGCGCTGCGGCGGAATAGCCGCCGCAGCGATGTGGTTAAACAACAGTTGCTCATGTTCTATTGATTCTGTGCATCTGTGGTGAATTTTTACATTGAATGGCATGTAATTACATAATATAGCATAATGGAGGAACTTCAGGTATTTTGCATAACAGGCGAAAAGAGAAATTCCCACAATTATGAGATTTACACCAGCTTAATTTAAATTTCACCCAAGCCTAGCTTAAAACTCAAGGTGGAGAGATGTAGATGGTAGGATTCTCTGCCTAGCTCAAATATCGCTATTGCTTGGTCAGAGACAAAAATTTACCGCTGAGCTGCGGCGATTTTTATCGCAGATAAACCTTGGTATTACCAAGGTTTATCGCAAATGCGATAAAAAACGTCCTCAATGCATGAATATCGCTGAAAAGTCAGCGATATTCATGCATTAGCGAGCTAATGCTCTTAGCCATGTTATCCACCTCCCATTGGATAACATGGCTAAGAACTGCTCAGGGCAGGTGTTAGCTTGTGGAGATATTCGCTTAGCGCGAATATCTCCAAAAGTTGGTAATAGGAGATAGCGATGTTAGCGACTGTCTCCAGTCGCTAACATCTTGGCACGCCCACTTTGCATGTCATTAGTGATAAATATCACTGACATGCAAAGCGGGGCCCAAGATGGTCGCTATCTCCTACTAGCTGTCACTAACTGGTGTTAGCGACAGCTAGGTAATAGGGAGATAATTTTATCTCCGCTTTCTTGGCTTTGGCACACTTGAGACACGATAATGGGCTTAAAGATGTTTGACCATATTTAAAGCCTTATGGCCGGGGCAGCATGTTCTTTTCTGCCCGCATAAATCATTAGTGCACCTGGACTATTTTCTTGTCTCACAGCAGCTATTAGCTACATGTAGTCTAGAAAAGTACCCCTGGGTTATGTCCGACCATAAACCCTTGGTTCTGTCACTTGTACAGGGGTTAAAAGACCGCAATGTATTTGGACATTCAAAAGGGGCTTGTTGTAGGACCCAGATTATATCACGTATATGAATAAATGGATGGAAGAATTTTTGGAGTGTAACAGAGGTATAACCGGGAGCGGTATGGTATGGGATGCTTTTCAGGCGGGGGTAAGGGGAGGCACTTAGTTATTGATTGAATCAGAAGGGGGTGACTCCCCCAGAGTCTTGGGCTGGGCTAGTATTATTATCTTTTTGAAGAAGGGGAAACCTCCAAAGGAGACTGGCTCCTACAGACCCATAACACTTATGAACAGTGGCGCTATGATTTTCTCATAAATGTTAGCTAATCGGTTAAGTCTTATTATAGGTAAGGTGATTTTCCCTAGGCAGCCCAGCTGTATTCCAGGCAGAAGAACCACAACCACATCTGTAGAATGGTCACATTATTTGATGCTGCCTCATTCTCTGGAGACCCTATGGCGTTGACCCTGCTTGATGCTGGAAAGGGTTGGATAGGGTTTCCTGGGAGTATTTGTTGGCCTCTCTTGAGTGGGTAGGGATAGGTAAGGGCTTTATTGCTGCTGTATGGGTAATATACAGAGCCCACCTGGCTCGGCTTTGTTTAATGGGAGGCCAAACCGAGCCTATCCATATTATAAGGGGACAGGACAGGGCTGTCCTTGCACTCCTCTCTTTTTTTGCATGCCACATAGATCCCCAGATTTGGAAAACTGATGCTAACCCGAGAACTCAGCCCATCCAGTTTCAAGGACTTGATACCAACATGTTGGGGTATGCCAATGTTCTTTCGCTAGTTACATCTGACCCTCATGTAGCTTTAACAAAAATTGAGAAAGAGGCCGGGGCCTTCAGTAGAGTGTCTGGTTATTCACTTAATCAGGATAAATTTTAAATTGTAATAAACAGTAGGGTTCATTTACTTCATTCTCGGGTGTCACAATGCGCAGTCTATTTAGGGGTGAATTTAACATCAGAGCTGGAACAAAGTGTGGAACTAAACCTTACCCCAGTTAACCAGAAAGGGATGAAAGATTTCGATGGGATGAGCAATCTGCATCTCTCAATTGTGGGTCGTGTAATACTATTAAAATTGTTTCTCCCAAAAATTATTTACTTCCTCAGAGCAATACTCCTGGAGATTCAAAAACATTGGTGCAAGGAGATGGAAGAGATGGTTAACAAATGTATATGATAGCACAGGAAGACCAGGAGGGCCCTGATATTTATGACCTCCGATCTGAGAATCCCAGTCCCAGTCTGGCTTTCGTGCTCACTATTCTACTGAGACCGCCCTTCTCGGGGTGACGGAGAGTCTAAGACACGGTATCGACCGCGGGAAAAAATCTGCGCTCATCCTTTTGGATTTGAGCGCGGCATTCGATACCGTGTCCCATTCCATTCTTCTGAACTCTCTCCGATCCCTGGGAGTGGACGGCCCGGCTCTGGCATGGATTGCCTCCTTTTTAAGTGAGCACACTTTCCAAGTGTTCTCCGCTAAAGCCACATCCACCACTTGTTCATCGGCATATGGCGTTTCCCAGGGGTCCATACTCAGCCCTTTACTGTTTAACATCTATGTGAGACCCCTGGCCTCCATTGCGGAGGGCGTTGGGCTGACTATTTTTCATATGCCGATGACACCCAAATTGTTTTCTCCCTTTCCAGCAGTGAGAGCAGCAATATATCGGCTCTGAAAATTGGATTGTCACGTATAGCTGAGTGGATGCAGAGGCATCTCCTCAAACTAAACGGTGACAAAACAGAGATTCTTATCTTAGGGAAGCATAAAGAGCTATGGGGCCTCCAACATTGGCCTAGTGAGATGGGACCCCTCCCTCAGCCATCTTCTGTGGTCCGCAACCTCGGCTTTCTTATAGACGATAAACTCAGACAGCAGGCCACAAATGTGGCCGCCACCTGCTTTGCCACCTTGCGATGGCTCCAGAAAATTCTTTGGATGCTGCCTCTTGTTACCAGGAGAACCGTTGTCCAGGCGTTAGTAACTTCTCGCCTGGACTACGGAAATGTCCTCTATCTTGGCGCCGATGTGGCTACCGTTAACAAACTCCAGGTCGTTCAGAACACGGCAGCCCGACTTCTCTGTAATATTCCGAGGAGATCATCGGCCACACAGGCTCTGCGTGACCTACATTGGCTCAGGATCCCCAGCCGCATCAAATTCAAAGCCATATGCTATCTTTTCAAAATCAAGCAGGGCTCGGCCCCAAAATACTTACAAAGTCTGGTCCAACCTTACAAGCCTAGTCGCACACTTAGATCTTCTGCCAACTGCGACTTTGTTTGTTCCTCGATTTAAGCTTGTAAGGAGGGGAGGACGGACCTTTTCTTATTTAGGTCCTAAATACTGGAACGCGTTACCCTCCTCTCTGAAAACTGAAACCAATTTCCTTATTTTTAGGAAAAAACTGAAAACTCTACTTTTCCAATGATCTTCATGCCGCCCTAGTCTGATCCATGGTGCTGTTCGATAGGTTTATTTTTCTCCTTGAGTCTATCCCTTGCCTCGGGAAACCCACTGCGGGTAGCTGTTGCGCGATATAAGTTTAAAAAAAGAAAGAAAAAGAAAAGAAAAAAGAATGTATTACTAGGCTGCAGCCCTTTAGTTTAAGTAGGGCTTTCTCTTGAGGAAGGTCAAGGATCAATGGGACAGCTATGGATTCCCTGACATATATGAATTATTAATAGAAAATGACACTCATAATTGGCTCTTGAAATATAATGAAACCAACTACGACAAGAAGTTAAGATTCAAAACAGTCTCAGAAATTAGAGTTAGGAAGGATGAAATCTTATACTCCACTTTTCAGGAACCCCATATTTCTGGATATATTCCATGATGGCGTTATATTGCGCCCAGAGGACCTTGTAGTCAGGAATATTGGGCATGTCCTTGACACAGACGGAATAATGTCCTTAGAGGAAGTTCAGCTGAATTTTAGGTTTGAAAGTGTCTTAGTCAAGAAGAAAGGGGGTAAAGAGGATTTAATCAATACCGTACAATGGAAGCTATAAGGGTGCACTATTAGTCAAATATATGGAGGGCTAAACCAGTTGATGGCAGACGATCTAGAGAAACACTGGGAGAAATTAAAACAACAACTAGGTAGAGACAGCACCGGTTATTTAGAGTCGCCAAAACTTGGTCACTCCATTTTGTCCTCAGCTGGGTTACAGACGCAACACTATAAAGCAATCTCTTCTCTTTATCATACACCGGCCATGAGTACCATATGGGGGCGATTAGCAGGGGTCCTCTGCCCCGATGCCTTAGTTCAGAAGGTGATATTATGTTATCTACGTGTCTGACCTAAGTAGCCCTGAAGAAGGATATAGAAACTTTTCTAGCTTATGCCCTGACGATTAAAATAATGCTAACAGCTGAATTAATGTTGTTGGGGGTCACTAGTGAAGGAATGTCAGGGGCACACCAATATTTTGTTTTCTGGGCTAGGGCAGTGGTAAGAATCTGTATTTTTCTATGCTTGGTTTGACCTGGCTCCCCGCACCTTTCACCAACGGCTTGCGCGGCTTGTATTTATTATTAATCTTGAAAAGGGGATATATGAAAGGAAGCGCTTAAGGGAAAATATATTTTTTTTAAATACGGGAAGAAAGAAGAGGGAGAAATGGACAGGAAAGCAGAGCAGATGGAGACAAATAAAAATAATAGTGCTAAAATCCACAAGTGGCATATGCAACAGTCCCTTGTGTTCTGCGTTACCATCACACGCTTGAGGTAAATTGCGGAGTTATATAAAATAGTGCACTAGGTTCTTGATTTTTGTTTGCCCTTCTGGGCCGCATTTGGTGTTTTCAGTTTTTGAAAAGTGGCAAGCTACGCAATCCAGCAGCTCTTCTCCGATGTGTGAATTTTGTGGGGACATGATATGTTCTCTTGGTTTTACCTGTTTTTGATGCCTCTAGATTATGGCTTATCTCCCCTGATTCCCTTTATGATGTGGTCGGCCCTAAAGGGGTTGTAGGCACCTTTTAGTATTTCATATCCAGATTTTTATTGCCAATAAAAAACTGATTTAATTCTACAGTAGTCCACTGGTGTAAGTTTAGTAATTTTGTGAACTTTCTGTAATTACGTGAATTGTGTCAGCTTAATTTACAATGTGGGTGGTTCTAGTGCTAAGCACAAGGGAATCCGATTCTAAAAGGTATCACATTAAACACTAAGAAAACACTAAGATTACCAGCAGGAATGTGTTAAACCCTGTACGCATGAGTTAAGATATTGATAGTGTGCAGCAGACTTTAAGGTTTTAACTATATTACATAATAGACAAACCAAAATCATTTATACACACAAGTTATCTACATGTCACATCCAAGTAAAAGTTTGTATTTCTCAGAAGTGCCTACTTGCCGATTATAATCAGGATTGGCAAACAAGGCCTTCAACACGTTTTGTTACATTTGACTTTATCTAGGGCTGGTGCTGTGAAAGATGTGGACTCGAAATGTAGATCATATGTATTGTGTAGATGTATCAATGGGATGCAAAGTTCATTTCTCAGGCAATGACATGAAAAGAAGACACAGTTGGTTCAATGATTGTAACTGGAAGGTGGGGTGTATAAAGATGATTGATGACTGGCAGCTGTAGATTAAGAAGGTATTTCACACAGGTCCTAGAGAAATATCCCAAGACATGCATCCATCCATCCTCCATTCCTCCATCCACTCATGCATTCATCGTCCTATTCATCGAACCTTCCTTTCATCCATTTATTGATCTATTTTGATCTATCCATGATTCTGCGCATCAGTCCATCCCTTCATATGAGAATAATTTCATGCAGAGACTCAAAAGTTGTACAGTTTTGCTCTGTTTTTGAAATTGTGTCTATTTTTTAAGCACCAGACTTCTATGGCATTGGCAACGTCATTTAATCACATGCAAGGTCAGATTGCTTCAAGTATGAATGTCTCAGAATATATAAATTCATAAATATATACATGCTGAAGGCTGTACATGTGCTTTAATACGAAGAGAGACAATTGGTTATGAAACTAGGGTACGCTGGAAGAACACACAGGCATATTAATTTCTAATAAAGATGAAATCAAATTATGTTTTTAAAATTGAATCTCTACAAACTGGGAGGCAAACTTTTTGTGTGTGTGATCCAGCAAGATGAATAAATAATTGATGAGCACATTCCCAAGATAGGATTTAATTAGGTGTGGTACTGACTGTGCAATGCATAATGAAATGCAATGAAAATAAACCTTCCTGCTAATGTTTCTTAATATTATATAAAAACATTGCCTTCTAGCCAGTAAATTATTATAGGCTGAAAATGCCTGAGGGCCTTACAGAACGAGGAGACAGTGGGAAATAATAAAACCTGGTGCTCAGATATTAAAGAAAGTGAGTAACTGCAGACAGGGCGTTGTTGGGACTACCACAGCCGACTGAAGTGCGGAGCATCAATAGGGATTATAAGAAAATTGGAACTCCTGAGAAACATGAAGCGAATCAGTCTGGGTTCATGGAACACATATGGGCCCAGATTAAGTCTTGGAATGACTTAAGGACAGTTCCCCTGATGACATAACTAATGGATAAGATTCCAATGTGATTCCAGCCAACACAGCCCTGGAGGATTGCTACATGCAAGAGTATGTAATTTCACCATAGCGGGGTCTTACGTGTAAAGTGGCCCCACCAACCAATTCGGCTGAGGATTTGTCGCCAGTTCACGATCACTACACATTTTGCTGAGGTAAGGCCTTTAGTGTCAGATCTACTGTATAAGAGTAAGTGTAAGGAGGGTGTGGCAATCACCAAAGATGACCCAAAGACAGGAAGACGATTAAACAGAAGTCTTTATTGCCAAGACTTAACTACTGCGACCTCAGCCACAACCTCGCGTTCTCGGCCTCTTCACACACAGTCCCCGGCGCTCGCCTTGGAACGCTGGTCGGGGTGACATTCTAAGTGATGTCACCGCGAGCAGCTCCATCACACGCGAAGGCGCCGGGGGGTTTTGATATGGAAGATACCACACATCCCCCTTCCCTGCGGAAAGAAAACATTAAATACAACATGAACTGCAGAACGCACCAGGTGACAGAATGACACCCAACGGGGGGTGTATAACAACAAAAGACCTTGGCCTGGTGAAAGTACATGACTCACGGTAGGCAGGGTGGCATAGATTACATCATAAGATACTGATCAAAATGCCTAGGTGGTCTGGTCACTCTCCTGTTGGGCCTATTGCTTGGGTGAGGGACCACTGACTGCCTCTTAGTGGTGGAACTAAGGCCCTGCCTAGAGTCTCCCTCCCACCCCCTTGAACTCTCAGGGTCTTTCTCTGGCAGATGGTATTTTACAACTCTCCCTAGGTTCCATATTTTCCCTTCCTGTGTCTTGACTGCATTCTTGAATAGTTTGATGATTTTGGTGGGACTGGTGTACTCTGACCAACTTGCCTTTCCTGTGGGAGCTCTGATTTTGATGCTGTCTCCTACTTTGTATTAAACCTTCTGTGTGGCCTTGTGCCGGTCATATCCTTCTTTTCTTTTTTCCATGGCTTCGTCTTGCTTCTTCAAGCTTTTAGCTTCTTTAGTTCGGTCTGACCACCCCTTGTGCCACTCCATCCATCCTGGGATTAGCTTGGTGTTGGGTATCCTGGCGCGGAGCAGTTCGAACGGGGTGACGCCAGTCGTCTGATGCGGCTGAAACCTGTAAGCTTCTACCCGTCTCCACGCCTCTTCTTTCCAGCTTATGCCACTGGCTCTGGCCAACTGGATGCTCTCTTTGAGGGTTTTGTTAAAGCGTTCGACCATGCCATTGGTTTCGGGGTGGTATAAAGCGCAATGCTTGTGTCTGATGCCTCTTCCTTCCAGGAAGTCTTCCATTTCCTTCGAACATAGTTGTACTTCGTTATCCGTGAGGATGTTGCTGGGCAGCCCTTCCCGGATGAACACCTCCTCTAGGAAACTGATGACTGTTTTGGTCGTGACTTCAGTGACAAACTTTATCTCTGGCCACCTAGAATATAAATCCCCGAGCACCAAGATGTAGGGTGTCCGCAGTTCCCCAGACATAGGGCCCACGATGTCTAATGCCAACTCATCCCACGGTCCTGAAGGGGGCGGCCTACACACCATAGGGGGCGTCTGTTGTATCAGGACCTTGTCGCTGTTGCTGCACGGAATGCACTCTCTGATTCTCCTTTTGGTGACTAGATCCATGTTCGGCCACCAATAGCTCTCCCTGAGTCTCTGTTTGGTTTTGGTGATGCCCAAATGCCCTTCGTGGCCTATCTCGACCAGGTTGTCTCTCACTGTTGCAGGAGGTACAAGTCTCGTACCCCTGAATAGACATCCGTCTACTATGGACAACTCATCCTTAATGGCCAGGTATGGTTGCAGGTTTTCATCCTGTTTGTCACCGTGCTTCCATCCGCCTTTTACTCTTATTTATTTATTTATTTCTGGTATTTATAGAGTGCGACACTCATCCCAAGGGATATCACGGCGCTAAAAAGGAAAAGGGGACTGCTGAGATTATGCGGGGGGAGTTAGTTTTTAGGGAAAAGGTGGGTTTTGAGTTTTAGCCGGAATTGAAGGAGGTTTGTAGTGTGTCTAAGATCCATAGGTAATTCATTCCATCGTTTGGCCGCCAGGTGTGAAAAGGCTCTACCCGTCCTTGTTTTGTAGATGCGCTTGGGTTTTGCTAGGGCTGAGTTATTGGATCTTAGGTTCCTGTTTGGAATATAAAACTCGATTTTCCCTTGCAGGATTGTAGGGCCTGTTTTGTGGAGGGCTTTGTGCGAGTGACAAAGTAGTTTGAAGATGGCTCGCTGGCGCATTGGCAGCCAGTGGAGTTGTTTCAGGCATGCTGATGCCGAACCTCGTTTGCCTTTGTTGCATACCAGTTTGGCTGCCTGGTTTTGAAGGACCTGTAAGCGGGAGAACAGTTGCTCGTTCATCCCTTCGAATAGGGCATTGCCATAATCCAGGCGGCTGACCAGGAGGGCATGGGTAATTGTACGTCGACAGTCCAGTGGGATCCAAGAGAAGATTTTGGCTAGGAGTTTCAAAATTGCAAATCCTTTACCCCAGAGTATGCGTACGTGGTCTTTCATGGACAGTGCGTCGTCCATCATGATGCCAAGGTTTCTGGCGTACTGTTTCGGTGTGGGGGCTGTTCCCAGTGACGGTGGCCACCACGTATCATTCCATGATAGTTTGGCTCCTCCGAACAGTAATATTTCAGATTTTCCGGCATTGAGTTTAAGGCAGTGGTTGCGCATCCAGTCTGCCATTTCGGAGAGGCAGCTGTGTAGTTTTTTTTTTGGTTGTTTCCGATCTTTCCGATCTTTCGTCCATAGTCACCATCAGCTGTGTATCGTCGGCATATGAACATGTGCCGATGCCCCACTTTCTTCCAATGTCAGCCAGAGATGAAACGTAGACATTAAAGAGAGTGGGGCTTAGAGAGGCCCCTTGTGGGACTCCACAGCCAATGGGACGGGGTTTTGAATGGAATTGGCCCATGTGCACTGCTTGGGTGCGGTTGCTCAGGAAAGATTCAATCCATTTTAACGCTGTGGCTTGTACTCCTTTGCTCTGGAGGATGTTTAATAGGCATTCGTGCGACACTGTGTCGAACGCTGCCGACAGGTCTAGCAGTATCAGAGCCACAGATCCCCCTTGATCAGTGATGCATCTGACACTGTCCGACACTGCCAGCAGCGTAGCCTCGGTGCTGTTGTTAGATCTGAAGCCGGTTTGGGTGGGGTCCAGAAGCGAGTTGTCCTCCAAGTATTTGGACAGTTGTAAGTTGACCATTTTCTCCAATGCCTTGGAGAGGTAAGGGAGCTGTGAGATCGGCCTGTAGTTCTCTGGGTTGAGGATGTCGGAACCGGCTTTCTTCAGGAGGGGGGTTACAGATGCGTGTTTCCAGGAGTCTGGAAAGGACGCGGAGGCGAGGGACTGATTGAAAAGTTTGGTAATGAGGGGGCAGAGTGTCGGTGCAATTTCTGAGAACACTAAGTGCGGGCAGGGGTCTGCAGGAGAGCCGGATTTAATTGCTTTAAGAACTGCTAACACCTCCTCTTCGGAGAGTGGTTGGAAGTTGGTTAGACGTGGGGAGTTGCCTACGTCTAGATGGACGTTGTCTTTGTCGGATGTAGGTGGATATACATCAGAGTTGTCGTAAGGGGTGGTGGGATGGGAGGGGGTAAAGGTGGAGTAAATTTTATTAATTTTTTCGGAAAAGAAAGTGCTAATCCGTTTGCATGCTTCTGTTGAGGGGGTGAGGGTTTGCGAAGTGCTGGATGGATTGGTGAGCTCTTTCACGATTTTGAACAACTCTTTTGCGGAGTTGTGGTTTTCGTGAATTTGTTGCGTAAAAAATGTTTTTTTTGCCTCTCGAATGGCAAGGATGTATTGTCTCCTTTTGGTAGTATAGTTGGCTCTGGTTTCAGAGTCTTTGGTTTGTCGCCATTGGTGTTCTGTTTTTTGACATTCCCTTTTAAGGCTCTTGAGGGTGGGGGTGTACCATTTTTCGTTGGTGGATGTTTTTTTCCTGACTTCTCGCAAGGGTGCTATTTTGTCCAACGTTTTGCGTATTCCGGTTTCTAGCCGGATGACGTTGTTACAAATAGATGAATTTTCTGGTAAGGAGATATCTATTTCGCGAAAGTGATTTTGGAAATTGGAGTCGTTAATTAGTCTCCAGGCTCTATTGGAGGTGAGGGGGGTGGGTCTGGTCTTTACGGGTTTGCCGGGAAGTTTAAACGAGAATGAAAGCATAAAGTGATCGGACCATGACAGGGGAAGGATTTCCTTGAGGGTGGTCGACTCGATGTTATGTAGATCTCCTCCAGAATTTTGTCCTCTTCCAACGCCTTTCTCCATGTTTCTTCTCCCAACGCCCTCTGGATGGTGCAGACATCCTCCATCTGAAGGTCCTTCTCTTCTTCATCCGTCTTCTCTTGCTTCTCTCTCGCTTCTTCATCACTGACGAGTCTGGACAGACAGTCAGCTGCGAGGTTTTGCGTCCCGGGGACGTACTCGACATCAAAAGTGTATTCTTGAAGGCTGACTACCCACCGCCTTATCCTGCTGGAGATGGCATCCAAACCCTTCTTACTGAATACTTCCACTAACGGCTTGTGGTCAGTTCGGAGAGTGAACTGAGTTCCCCAGAGGAAGTCTCTGAACTTTCCTACTGCCCAAGATACTGCCAAGTCCTCTTTCTCGATCACCGAGTAGTTGTTCTCGGACTTCTGGAGTGACCTTGAGGCAAAGGCTATGGTTTCTTCTCCTTCTTCTCCAACTTGGGTGAGGACAGCTCCCAAACCTTTGGCGCTTGCATCGGTGGTGACTACTGTTGCCCGGTTAGGTATATATGACTTCAAACTGGGGGCCTCAGCGAGTGCCCTCTTTACGTCCTCGAACTCCCTCTGGCACTCCTGACTCCATTGGAATTCATTCTCCTTCTTCAACAGTAGCCTGATGGCGTATGTCCTTCCCGCCAGGTTTCTTATGAACTTCCCGTAGAACTCTAACATCCCCATGAATGACTTGATCTCGTCCTTGCCCTTGGGGGGTGTCAGGTTCACAATGGTGTTTTGCAGTTCGGCTTTGGGACATATGCCTTCTGTCGTCACCTTGTGCCCCAGGAAGTCTACTTCTGCAAAGCCAAACACACACTTGTCTTTTTTCACAGTAAGGCCTTGTGACTGAAACCTCCCATGCACGCATCTCAGTCTACCATCGTGCTCCTCATGGTTCTTGGCGAATATGAGCACGTCATCCTGGTAGCACATGACGCCTGGGATTCCCTTCAAGATGTTGCCCATGATTCTCTGAAACTCTGGTCCCATACCACCATTCATTCAGGATCTGTAAATGTGCGGCTGCATAATAGGTTTGTAAATCATCGGGTGTGATGCCTCTGCAATATGTGCATTGTGTACATGTGTGTAAGGAGGGCCTGGCCGTGCCACCCCCCACAGGAAGTGCCCCAATGCTGCGTTCCATTAGCATAACCAGGACATAGGGTTCGGATAGGGGTGGGATTGCAGCTGATACAGTAATTTAGGCAAAGAGACCATCTTAAAGTAGGTGGTAAACCACGCTTGCAAAACAGTAGTACATTGGTATTAGAGTCGCTATTTGGAAGGGAAGCCCTTGGCACGCCCCTTCCTAATAGCGAGTTGCAAATGCTATTTTGTGATTAAGTGACTCAAAAAATAGCATTTGTTCCTACCACCACTGTTTTTTGTGGTCCCAAATGGGTTGATTTTCCTTTTGCAACCACAGAAAATGGTCCTACATATCTGCCCCAGTAATATAAACATGCACGTCCAACTGACAGAGACAAATGCCTTGTCTATGTCAACGAAAAGTAAGAAGGCTGATCTATCCAATTGATCAAAGGTGTGCAGGATGAAGCAACATGACCGGTTCCCATCGGGGGTCCAATATTTGAGCTATTGAACTAGGAACATGCACATGTCAGAGCCTTCAAATTCCTCTGGAAATCCCACAAATCGCAGGTTATGATGGTGGGCTTTCCCTTGTGTGTCTTCGACACGTGTTGCTAGCCCCTATGTGAGATTTTTGTGGGTGCCGACCTTTCCTTTTAGGACAGTGATGGCTTCCTCAGCTCCCGAGATCCTAGTTTCGGCTGGCATCATGCTTTCTACAGCATTTCTAAAATCCTGACGTACCAACATAACCTACACTCCGACCACGCCAATTTTAGCATCCAGCATGTCTCTTGACTGCCCACAAACTGCACCAGGACCTGACCGGGATGCCTCCACGGGCAAGGCTGAACCCCAACCCCTAATGGGCGCCTCCCTACAGTCTGCTGCTCCTCAGCAGGGAGCGACACCAATAGTCCTAAAGAGGCTTGGCAAATTCTCACCTGAGTGCAGTTGCCCCAAATGAAGTAAAGCTGGCTGCATTATTCCCCAGTCAGCACATCTTTGCTGGTACTTCTATGGCCACTGCCATGTATCATGCGGGTCGCCTTCATTTCCATTGCCTGACATGGCAGGCTTGTCTCTGAATATGCCATGTGATTTGTGGAGTTGCCTGCAATGGCCAAAGTGCCCCCCGTCAAGCGGCAGTAATAAACTCTCCAGTGTGCAGGACCCTCCCCTGCCTCACCTGATATTCTTGATCATGAGAGGGCCACTCACTTTATTACCCAGGTCTGGTGTGTTTCTCACGGGTGGAGCGCAGCTTCAGGTAAGAACCAGCCACCCGACTATGGGGTTGATCCGCTGCATCAGCCAGACGGCACGGTCACAGCCCAGGCCCGGACTACACCGCCCTCCACCACAGTTCTATTCCAAGAGCCTCCACAATGGGAGAGCTGGCCGGTGGCCACGAAAGTTCACAATCAGGATCGCAACGCTCCCCCACCACAGCAGGGGGTCGTGTGCCACCACATGCTGACAGGCCGAGGCGGGCGGCAGGCAACAACAGCACCGTCCCTCCATATCAATCAATCAATCAATCAATCAGTGACACTTGTAAAGCGCGCTACATACCCGTAGGGTCTCAAGGCGCTGGGGGCGGGGGGTTGCCGCTACCGCTCGAACAGCCAGGTCTTCAGCTTCTTCCTGAAGGAGAGGTGGTCTTGGGTCAGGCACAGTTCGGTCGGGAGGGAGTTCCAGGTCTTGGCGGCCAGGTAGGAGAAGGACCTTCCTCCTGTAGTCGCTCTTCGGATGCGGGGGACGGCGGCGAGGGCGTGGTTGGCTGATCGGAGGTGGTGTTTGGGAGCGTAGAAGTTGACTCGGCTGTTGAGGTAGCTCGGGCCTTGGTCGTGTAGGGCTTTGTGTGCGTGGGTGAGGAGGCGGAAGGTGATTCTTTTGTTGACGGGGAGCCAGTGAAGGTCTCTCAGATGTCTGGAGATGTGGCTGGTTCGTGGGATGTCGAGGATGAGTCTTGCTGAGGCGTTCTGGATCCGCTGGAGTCTCTTCTGGAGCTTGGCTGTGGTGCCGGCGTAGAGGGCGTTGCCGTAGTCCAGTCGGCTGGTGACGAGGGCCTGGGTGATGGTCTTCCTGGTCTCGGTGGGGATCCACCAGAAGATCTTCCGTAGCATGCGTAGGATGTTGAAGCACGCCGAGGAGACGTTGTTGACTTGCCTGGTCATGGAGAGGGAGGAGTCCAGGATGAAGCCCAGGTTGCGTGCATGGTCTGTTGGTTTGGGTGAGGTGCCCAGGGCGGGAGGCCACCAGGAGTCATCCCAGGCGGAGGGTGCGGAGCCCAGGATGAGGACCTCCGTCTTGTCCGAGTTCAGTTTCAGGCGGCTGGTCGTCATCCACTCGGCTACCTCTTTCATCCCTTCGTGCAGGTTGGCTCTGGCGGCGGCGGGGTCGATGGTCAGGGAGAGGATCAGCTGGGTGTCGTCGGCGTAGGAGATTATGCTGAGGTTGTGTTTGCGTACGATGGCCGCGAGGGGGCTCATGTAGACGTTGAAGAGGGTGGGGCTCAGAGATGATCCTTGAGGGACGCCGCAGATGACTTCGGAGGCCTCTGACTTGTACGGTGGTAGGCGGACTCTCTGTGTTCTTCCGTCGAGGAAGGAGATGGTCCATTCCAGCGCCTTGTCCTGGATTCCGATGTTGCTGAGGCGCCGTACTAGGGTGCGGTGGCAGACCGTGTCAAATGCCGCGGAGAGGTCTAGGAGGATGAGGGCCGCTGTTTCTCCATTGTCCATCAGGGCTCGGATGTCATCGGTGGCGGCGATGAGGGCGGTCTCGGTGCTGTGATTGGCTCGGAAGCCGGACTGTGAGGGTTCGAGGGATCCGTTCGTCTCGAGGAAGGCGGCCATCTGCTTGTTGACGGTCTTCTCGATGACTTTGGCTGGAAACGGGAGGAGCGAGATGGGGCGGTAATTCTTGAGGTCGGTGGGGTCCGCTGTAGGTTTCTTGAGTAGAGCGCTGAGTTCGGCGTGTTTCCAGATCTCAGGGAAGATGGTGGTGTCGAAGGATGTGTTGATGATGTCTCGTAGGTGGGGTGCGATGACAGCGTCGGCCTTGTTGAAGACGTGGTGAGGGCAGGGGTCGGTCGGTGATCCGGAGTGGATGGAGTTCATCGTGCGGATGGTATCTTCGGTGCTGATCGGGGTCCAGGCGAGTAGGGTGGTGGTGGGGGGTGGTTGTTCGGTCATGGTGTGCGTTGGTTGGTTGTTGAAGCTGTTGTGTATGTCCGCGATCTTGTTGTGGAAGTATGAAGCGAGGGAGTTGCAGAGGTCTTGCGATGGGGTGATGTCTTTGTTTCCTGCGCTGGGGTTGGAAAGCTCTTTCACGATGTTGAAGAGTTCCTTGCAGTTGTGTGCGTTGTTGTCCAACCGGTCCTTGAATGCTGTTTTCTTGGCGGCGCGGATCAGCTGGTGGTGTTTCCGGGTGGCAAGTTTGAAGGAGGTCCTGTTGTCCGGTGTCGGTTCCCTTCTCCAGACTTTCTCGAGGGCTCGGCAGTTCTTCTTGGAGCTCTTGAGTTCGTCGGTGAACCATGGGGCCTTCTTGCTGCCGGGTCTGCTAGGCGGGGTCCTCAGTGGGGCGAGTTCGTCCGCGCAGTTGCTGATCCACTTCGTGAGGTTGTCGGCGGCCTGGCTGGGGTTCGCTGAGCTGGCAGGAGGGTGCTGGCTCAGGGAGGTGGCGAGCTGGTCTGCTGTGATCTTGTTCCAGCTTCTGCGGGCGGCCTGTTGCTGGTGTTGGTGGGTCGTCGTTCTCTTGAAGGTGAAGTGGACGCAGCTGTGGTCCGTCCATTGAAGCTCTGTGGCGTGGCTGAAGTCGATGTCTGTGCTGGAAGAGAAGACTGCGTCGAGTGTGTGTCCGGCGAGGTGGGTGGGGGTGGACACCAGTTGCTTGAGTCCAAGGTTGGCGAGGTTGTCGAGCAGGGTGCTGGTGTTGCGGTCGTTGGGACTCAACTCCAGCATGCCTCACATTCTGCGCCTTCTGCTGCCTCCTGCTCAGCGTCCATGGCTCCTCAGAACCGAATCGCTGCACCGGGTGGGCGTATCTTATCTCAGGGTGTCGGGTGGTAGCGATGTCTTCAGCTAGGGACTTGGATACAGGGCTTGCCAGCAGGATAATGCAGGATTTTGGCGGGGCTAAGGGAGAGGGGCTAAGGGAGAGAGGCTAAGATATGTCCGCCAAGTTGGATCACTCGGCCACACCCATAGCAATCATTTATCGAGTTATCGAGATCACCTCAAAGCATCCTTTGTACTTCTGCCTGCTTCTCCTGATTACGAAGCACTAGTCCGTTAATGAGATACTTATTTATTTGCTTCGGGGCACCAGGAGAGCTTTCCTACATAACTGTAGTCATCTGTGGGATATTGAAGCCACCACTTCTGATTCCACCCTACTTGGGGACTTCAATTTTCATCTTGAAAACTATTCAAATAGCGATTCTATTCATCTTAATGACTCTTTGGCAAGGGCCTTACCTAATTGGTAAAGTACCTAAACACTCAGCTGGTGGAGTTTTTTTAGATAATTACCACCTCCAAGTAACGACTGCTCTCCCCCTTTTTTGGTCAGACCATCAAACGGTTATGTTCTACCTGAAACTCGAAACTAAAAGCTTTACTTCCACCATCAGTCAAATCGTACTTCCTAGCGCCCGTGGCGTAACATTTATCTTCTTGATATGCTTAATACACACTTAGCCAAATCTGGGCCCGAGCGCTTTATAGATTTTGATGCTGCAACTAAATATTATCATCAATGGATTGATTCCACAGTTAATCTCCTTGCCATGCCTAAAATCTATAAAAATCAGAGAGCCTTCCTCTCAGAACCCTGAACCGACTTAAAACTTGGAGCTCAAAATCAAGTTTGTTCCAGAATTGAAAGGAGATGGCACTCGCTCTACAACCCTAAAGACAAAGAGTCTTAAAAATCGGCCACTTTAGCCTATAAGAACATAATTTTTATAGCAAAACCCAGCGATTTCACCTCTAAAGTCAAATCCTTCCCAAATGCTCCGAAAAAACGAAAAAAACTCTTCGCCACAATGAAAAAACTAAACAAGCTTTCCAGAATCGAAAAACAACACAACAACCACGTATTCTGTAATTCTTTAGCCTGCTTCTTTTAAAATATTATTGAAGCTGTCTATAATACATTTTTGGCCAACCATTTTCACAATGGCCCACCTGAGGAGGACATTATCGGCATTCTAGAATCAGTTGCAGCAACTTCTTCTTGTAAGGCCATTATCGCAGGAAACACGACTGACGCTTGCCCCTCCTGATTCAAAGGAATTCCCTCACCCAGAAGCACGTTTCTGACCTTTTTTCCTCTTTTTCTATAGCTCTCTTTTAGACCCTACTTATCCAAATCAAATCAGGCTCCCCCTCACACCCTTGCCCTTTGAGTATTTTTCATTTTACACCCGAGATTAACTTCTTTCATCAGGAACAATGGGCCCGATTCACAGAACTAACTTAAGACAAAATCCTAAACGTACCACTTTTGGTATTCACAGTAGTTAGGATTTTGTCTTAACTTTGTCTTAAGAAAGACTTAAGTTCGAATTTTGTCTTAAGTCTGTCTTAAGACAAACTTAAGACAAAATCCTAACTTCTGTGAATACCAAAAGTAGTAAGTTTAGGATTTTGTCTTAAGTTAGTTCTGTGAATCGGGCCCAATGGCCTTCTGGATGCCACCCAGTGTGGCTTCTGAAGCCAACATTGTTCTGAACCAGCTCTGATAACAGCCTCCGAGCAAATCAGGCAAACATTAGATGCAGATGGCATTGCTGATTTGATCTTATTAGATCCCTATTCAGCATTTGGCATGGTTAACCACACCCTGCTTATTGATTGTCTCTTTACTATTCATATCAGGGGTGAGGCTCTCAAGCTCATAAAATCTAACCTCTAAGACAGTCGGCAGTTTGTCGAGTTCAATGAGTTTAAATCTCCACCATTCTCTTTGCCATGCGGGGTCCCACAGAATTCTTCATTGAGCCTAACCCTATTCAATGTGTACATGCCACTATTGGCCAATCTTAGTAAATCTTTTGGATTCTCAATGGTGCTTACGCTGACGACACCCACATTGTGGTGTCAGTGGCTAGCAATCCTGATGACACTGCCTCCAGATTTCACCACTGCATACTTCAAATTGAAAACTGGATGTCAAATAACTCCCTAAAGCTGACCTCGGGGGGGATAAAACTGTGGTTCTGTTATCTGGCGAAAATATGGCTTTTTGGTCTCCTAGGTAGTAGCCACAGGAGCTTGGGGATCTCGCCACCCCATCAACAAAGTAAATATGTAGGTGTTTCACTTTGCAAAAAAACTCTTATTTGAAGGCCACATGAATTCAACACTTCCTCTGCTTTTTGATGCTAATAGTTCTTGGGAAAGTCTTTCCTTTCATCCCACTCAATTTGCAGAATTCCATGATCTCTACACTTATCGTAACCAAAATAGACTACTGGAACACTATTTTCACCAACATACAGAAAAGATTCTGCAGACTCTACAGAATGCTGCGGTTCTTCTGAGCGTTACCAAACATCAATCTGTATCTCACGTACTTTCTCAACTTCATTGGCTTCCCTTCAAAAAATGGTTTGACTTTAAGGCCCTCTGCCTCGCGTTTAAAGCATTGCACAATTCGGAACCTGATTATCTGAAACATTGTTTTCAGGGTACGCCCCTAAAAGACCTCTTCTGCATCAAATCTAGTTCGACCTAAAGTCATAAGATCTAACTGGGGAGGCAGGACCTTTATGGCATGTGGAACTCCATGCCGCCGGTTCTCAAGTAAAAGACAAACCTGCTTTTCTTCCAAAAAGCCCAAAAACCTGGCTTTTCAATTGCGCCCCAGAGCGTCACTTTTTGCGATGCTTGATCCTCTATAGACATTGGACAATGATTTCCTCGATGATGACCTAGACTAGCCTTCTGTTACAAAGCTATTAAAGACCCTTCTATGGGTGTACAAATGTTTAATCCCAAATGCATTACACACCCGAGAGGGTCAGATTGGCACCTATGGACCATGTGATGTCCTTTATTAAACATTGGATTTGCAATCCCCTTGATATTGAGTCATGCAATCTAATGAGAGCGGAGTGTACCAGGCTGTTCCTTGACAACACATCAGGAATAACACCAAACTTGGACCCAGAGTTGTGACTTCCCTGTGTATGACTGTGAGAGATCCATTGGAAGAGGATTGAATGCTGCCTTAAGCTGTCTCAAAATAAAGTATTAGGCTCTCTGGGTCCACTCGGTTAAATATTTGATATTACTGAGGAGGACTTCTTTAAGGGCATGCCTGTGGATGTGCACCTTTTCTGCGGGCTTTATGCCTGCTCGGCAATGCCAATTAAGTGATAAGAGTTTTATTAACTGTGAATTATTGTGAAACTATTATGATTATTAATAAGCTTTCTGCTTTTTCCCCACAGAGGTAGGAACATTTATTTTAGAATGTTTCCTGTCGGTATCACTTCATTTTTCTTTTTTTCCTGATAATCCTTTGCAGTACGTTTAATTTCGCGGATGGAGCTAGTGCGAATCATTTGTTTCATCCCATCTCCATGACGAAGATACCTTGTTGTCTTGGCTGTACATACAGTTTTTAATATTCTTTGTTGGAATGTTTTAGTTATGATGGAATGTTTATTTTTTAAAGAGCTCCATGTTGGGGAAGCAATACAAGGTATTGCAGAATGCTAGCCTCGGTTGTCTTTAATGAAATCAAGATTCTCTGTGCATTGTAATAGGAAAATCTCCTTTCCTGCTAGTATGACTGTTGTGATTTTGTAGTTACCTGATGCCAGCATGTGTAGCACAGCCATGAGCTTTAAACGTGTTGTGATGTTAGTAGAACTTCCAGTTAGTGGCTAGAGACTTGCCCCAATCTTCCCCAACAATTGCATGGCAGAATCTCTTTTTATTCAGCAAAACTGTATGACCTCCTCCTCCCTGAGGCACATGAGGGATATGCACTGCTGGAAAACATGCCCCTTCTCCTTCACTGACTACGTGGTGGTGGCTGTTGTGCTAGTGGTGGTGATGTTGGTCTGCTTGCTACTCCAAGTTACAGTATGACAACCTTTTTGTACCATAACCACTGCATAATGTATGCACCTGTTTTGATGATGTGCATCAATGTTGGCACTTTCCCTGCTTTGCGTTGTGCTCCCACATGATGAGTAACACAGTATTTGAGAAACCAGGGCTTTTTACCGGTGTCCCCCACAATTTGACCCCATTTGGACTACTACATGCTGGTTTCTGATTGAGTCCTGGGCTCTAAAAACCAGGCCCAGGAGAATGATGTGTTTAAAAGGTACATGGTAATTGGATGTAATTACAATTGGTACTGACAATCTACTTGTAAGTCCCTAATACATTGTAGGGCATGTAGCTTTAGAGGCCGAGTGGATTTAATGCACTTAAGTGTTCACTGCTGTGGTGCCTGTAGTCATTTTAAAGCTAGCTCTGCTTTGCAGCCTGATTTTAAAATAAAACTATGGTGAATATTTACAAGAAAGTGGCAAAGCGTGTTCTTAAGCCAAGAAGGCTAACAACAAGCTTGGTCACTTTAGAAATGCCGGGCTGCACCATATTTACTAGAATATGGTGCAGCCCTGTGTTTCCCCTTTTTGCTGGCGCTAAATTTAGCATCCTAGCGCCAACGCAGGCAAACCTGCACCATAGAGCAAAGGTGCCTGTGTTGAGAGGAAGATTGTTTATGTTCAGAAAGATACCCCTTTCTGCACATAAACAATCTTTAAATGCTGTTTTGTAATTTATATTTGTGCAGTTTAATGCAGCACACATAGAAGTTTCAAACAGGCATTTCTTATAAATGATTGTTAATGTGTAGGAACAGGCACCTTCCTGCACATAAAGAACCATTGGGGTTTGCTGTTTCTATGTGTGCTACCAAAGGTAGCACACATGGAAACAGCAAAAGCAAGGAGAAATGCTCTCAGGTTTTCCCTGGTCTTAATTTTGGTGCTTCTATTTACACTGCTCTTGTAAATATGGGGTAGCATCAAAATGAATGGGTGACGCGGTGGAATGCCAACCACAACACCCATTGCCTGCCCCTTTCACACTAAGTGTAGCACGGGAAAGGGGCCTTATTTACAAGGTAGGGTTAAGCTAAGTGGCTTAACTCTGCCTTGTAAATAAGGCAAAGCTTCTATCACCATCACAATGTCACTAAAAGTGAGGTTGTGGTGGCGATAGGGGCTTGTAAATATGCCCGTATGTCCAAATAAGCGGTGGGCGGTCATTTCCATTCTGCCCACGGAATGGGCGGAGATTTGCCTCTTCCGCAAAGAAGGTGGAGAAACGGGGCAAATCTTCGCACACTCGGGGGCAGAACGGAAGTTAGTTGCATGCCTCTCGCCCGCAATATTAAACAAAAATGAAAGCCTAAAGTAATATTTACCTAACACTTACCTTATCGCGGGTCATCTTCCTGGTCTATCGCGCCTTCTTCTTGAAACTGTGCATGCGCAGGAGCCGGCGCATGCACATTCCTCACCAGGAATGCGTATGCGCAGGCTCCCGCGCATGCGCAGTTTCAAGAAGAAGGCGTGATAGACCAGGAAGATGACCCGTTATAAGATAAGTGTTACTTAAATATTACTTTAGGCTTTAATGTTTAATATTACGGGCGGGAGGCGGGCGGGCAGGTGAGTGTCACGTAACGGAAATTTGTGGAGAGGCACGGAGATTGGTTCAATCTCCGTGCCTCTCCGTGAAAGTCCCTTACGTAACTTCCGCCCACCCCTAGTCCAAATTCAACTTTGGTATTAAGAGTACTTCGAAATTATTTAACATATAGGTCACCCTAAGTGCCCCCATGGTATGGTCTATGGTTAAAATATGCAGTGACATTATAAAAGTTGTTTTATATGCCCTGGTGATAGGAAAACTGTCACTTTCACTGTTTTCCATTGCAGATTGCTAGCACTATAGGATTAAATGGGAAGGCTTTATTCATCTTTAATAAAGCGTAACAATTGAAATGAGTGAGCTAGAAAAAGATGAATAAAGGCCTAGCCCCAGGGATCAGCTCCCCGGGGCTGAAATTGGCTTTAAGAGTGGGCTCGCACTGCCCCCTCCCATTTAAAAAAATAAAATAAAATAAAGGGCAGGCCCAGGGGGATGGGGTACCAAAATTAGCCCAGGGAAGGGGGCCCACACAGCCCCTCTTCCTTAATCAAAAAAAAAGAAAAAGGCCCTAACCAGCTAAGGGAAGGGGGCTACCTTCCCTAAAATAAATAATAAAAAATAAAACTCCTTCACCACCTCACTGCAAATGCTCCTCCTGGCACTGTGGTAGTTGGGGAATGAAATCTCGATGAATGCTGAGGTTCTTTGGGGACCAACAAGCCCTATTGTTACCTTCAGTATGTCCCAGACAGCGGGATTGCTGAGAGGACTTGATTGCCATGTCCCTTTTATCCACCTCTCTGCAAAAGCGCCTCCTGGCACGCTTCTACTTGAAAATGAATTTCACTTTACTACTGAGAGCCTCAGGATAAAAGTGGACTATTTCCCCTAATCAGTTGTGCGTCAGGAGGCATGTTTGTAGATTGGTGGAGAAAGGGGTTGTGGCCTCTGACAATCTCTCAGCAATCCAGCTTTGTGGGTCTTACTGGAGGTGACAGGAGGGGTAGCTGGTCCCCAAGGACCCTCAAGAGCCAAGGGAATGTCATCCCCCAACTAGTAAAGTGCCAGAGGGTGCATGTGAAGAGTGGTGGAGAAAGGGGGCATGGCCGCCGAACTCTGCTCACTAAACCCTCTGTGTTGGACTTACTGGAGGTGACATGGGGGGTGGTTGGACCCCAAGGACCCTTAATAGCCATGGGGACTTCACCCCCTACTAACAGTGTTCAAGGAGGAGAATTTTCGGGCTGTGTGGGACTTACTTGAGGAAACAGGAGGGGGGTTTGGCCCCCAAGGACATCCTTGGGGTCCAAGTACCCCTCCTCTTATCTATATTCATTAAATGTGGGGGCCATTTTTAAAAATGAAGTGGGGGGCTTCAACAACCAACCAACGCAAACCATGACCGAACAACCACCCCCCCCCACCACCACCCTCCACGCCTGGACCCCGATCAGCACCGAAGACACCATCCGCACGATGAACTCCATCCACTCCGGATCTCCGACCGACCCCTGCCCTCACCACGTCTTCAACAAGGCCGACGCTGTCATCGCACCCCACCTGCGAGACATCATCAACACATCCTTCGACACAGCCACCTTCCCCGAGAGCTGGAAGCATGCCGAACTCAGCGCTCTACTCAAGAAACCCACAGCGGACCCCACCGAACTCAAGAATTACCGCCCCATCTCGCTCCTCCCGTTTCCAGCCAAAGTCATCGAGAAGACCGTCAACAAGCAGATGGCCGCCTTCCTCGAGACGAACGGATCCCTCGACCCCTCACAGTCCGGCTTCCGAGCCAACTACAGCACCGAGACCGCCCTCATCGCCGCCACCGATGACATCCGAGCCCTGATGGACAATGGAGAAACAGCGGCCCTCATCCTCCTAGACCTCTCCGCGGCATTCGACACGGTCTGCCACCGCACCCTAGTACGGCGCCTCAGCAACATCGGCATCCAGGACAAGGCGCTGGAATGGATCACCTCCTTCCTCGACGGAAGAACACAGAGAGTCTGCCTACCACCTTACAAGTCAGAGGCCTCCGAAGTCATCTGCGGCGTCCCCCAAGGATCATCTCTGAGCCCCACCCTCTTCAACGTCTACATGAGCCCCCTCGCGCCCATCGTACGCAAACACAACCTCAGCATAATCTCCTACGCCGACGACACCCAGCTGATCCTCTCCCTGACCAACGACCCCGCCGCCGCCAGAGCCAACCTGCACGAAGGGATGAAAGAGGTAGCCGAGTGGATGACGACCAGCCGCCTGAAACTGAACTCGGACAAGACGGAGGTCCTCATCCTGGGCTCCTCACCCTCCGCCTGGGACGACTCCTGGTGGCCTCCCGCCCTGGGCACCGCACCCAAACCGACAGACCATGCACGAAACCTGGGCGTCATCCTGGACTCCTCCCTCTCCATGACCAGGCAAGTCAACAACGTCTCCTCGGCGTGCTTCAACATCCTACGCATGCTACGGAAGATCTTCTGGTGGATCCCCACCGAGACCAGAAAGACCGTCACCCAGGCCCTCGTCATCAGCCGACTGGACTACGGCAACGCCCTCTACGCCGGCACCACCGCCAAGCTCCAGAAGAGACTCCAGCGGATCCAGAACGCCTCAGCCAGACTCATCCTCGACATCCCACGAACCAGCCACATCTCCGGACATCTGAGAGACCTTCACTGGCTCCCCGTCAACAAAAGAATCACCTTCCGCCTCCTCACCCACGCACACAAAGCCCTACATGACCAAGGCCCGAGCTACCTCAACAGCCGAGTCAACTTCTACGCTCCCAAACGCCACCTCCGATCAGCCAACCACGCCCTCGCCGCCGTCCCCCGCATCCGAAGAGCGACGACAGGAGGAAGGTCCTTCTCCTACCTGGCCGCCAAGACCTGGAACTCCCCCCCGACCGACCTGCGCCTGACCCAAGACCACCTCTCCTTCAGGAAGAAGCTGAAGACCTGGCTGTTCGAGCAGTAGCGGCACCTCCCCCCCCAGCGCCTTGAGACCCTACGGGTATGTAGCGCGCTTTATAAGTGTCACTGATTGATTGATTGACCCCACCACTCGTACCCCATCCCCAAGGTGGTCCCCCACCCCGGGGACCACCACCTCCCTGGCGCTAAAGAGAAGTTGGGAGGGGAGCCACAAAGCCCCTCTCCATGAGCCCTCATGGCCCTGGGGACCGCCACCCACCAGAGCCTGCTCCAGCAATCTCCGGGGGTGCCCACCCCGGGACATTGCAGTTTGTTTTGGCAAGGTGGGAGCACTGATCCTGCCATGCCAATGCAAACAATGCTTCGCTTCATGGAAGAGAGAGCTGAAAAGATGCTCTCAATTCCATGAAGCGAAGAAGAATTGCTTTTGGGCAAAGGGAGCTGCACGTTAGCAGCTCCCTATGTCCAAAAGCAATGCCAGCTCCCACAAAAGCCAGGGAGCCGGCAGGGACCGTCGGGGCCTTGGGGTTCCCTCCGTGGTCCCCACTGATGTGGCCATGCCCAGGGGATGGGGTGCTTGGTTCCAAAAGTGGCCGAGGAGGGGGACTACTCATCCTTTTTTTTTTTTTTTTTAGATGGCTGGGCCCGCGGGGATGGTCACCCCTGTGTGGGGCTTACTGGAGGTAACCGGTAGGCTCATTGGCTCCTAAGGACCTCTAGCAGTGAAGGGGGCTTCATCCCCAACCAAGAGCATGCCAGGAAGCCCATTTGCAGAGTGATGGGCAAATAGGGTGTGGCTTGCTATCGGAACTCAGCAATCCTGCTGTGTGGGACTTAGTAGGGTTAGTTGGTCGTTAGGGGCCAACTACTCCCTACTATTACCCTTAGTAAGTCCCACACAGCAGAATTGCTGAATTCTGATAGTACTCCACTCTCCCTTTCTCCACCACTCTGCAAATGCACCCCCTGGCATGCTCTTGGTTGGGGGATAAAGTCCCCTTGTCTCCAGTGGGACTTTGAGGGCCAAGTAGCCCTCCTGGTACCTCCTGTTAGTCCTACACAGTGGAATTACTTAGAGCTGGTCGGCGGCCCAGCCCACTTTCTCCCCCACTCTTACCAACCAACCTCCAACTTTAGAAATTCACTGAAAAAAACACAGATGACAAGATTGTTATAGTTAGGAATTAGCATTTTAAAAACCTTAGAAATTCACAGAAAACACCAAAGGTTAGATTCTCGCTTTAGATAGTCTGACTTTTCACTCTTTCAAAACCGGAGAAATTCCACCGTTATAGTTGGCTGAGCTATGCACTGTCATAACCTCAGGTGTTATACCATTAAACCATTTCAGAATTAGAGCTCAGAGCTCTCATAACTGTGGTCCTGCTTAGAATGTGTTAATGTGGTTTAGCTTGCAACTCTACTGGAAGGCCTATAGTAAGTTTGTGAGTGACCGCCAGTGTTGCAGTCCTCTCTGGAAATCATTAAGAAAAACCAAAGCACTCTTCAAAAGAATTTATATTGCCCAGTCAACATGTGTTATGTCAATCTTTGACTTTTTCAAGACGAATAGGTGGTGTCGCATTGATGGAAAAGTTTGCTCTGTTTTATCAACATTGTGGGACCCCCATATACCCATTTCTGGAACCCACTAGCAGGGACGGCTCCTCCTTGTGAGCAGAGGAGCGTCGCCTCGCCTGCTGCAGCACTTCAGGCACACACAAATAATTAAAATGGAATGGAAATGGCATTTTATTGCCATGCTATTTTATTTTCTACTGGCTTGCGCGAATTTGAGGAAATCCTGCATTGTAAGATTACACCTGGCCCTGCAGTGCTCATGTCGGGGTTGGCCGACTCTCTTCATACAGCCAGCCTGACAGGCGCACTGCATATCCAGAAATCCTCTAGCTGTTTAAACAGCCAAGGGACTGCTGGGACCTGCCTCTATCTTCAAAATATGTTTATAAAGAAGAAAAGGTGCCAGGGCTCGGTTTTTTGAACACCAAAGCTTATTTATTCAGCTGGTGTGAACCTTCCTTTCTTTGTTTCAAGAAGGTATGCAATCGTCATTATTTAAGCATTTCAAAAACATTTACACATTTCAGCAATATACAGAGGGTGAAACATCCCTTCTACTGGGGATACAATGTAAGCAACATTTCATACATTTCAAATGTTACAGTGTATTCAAGCAAAAGTAAATAAAGAAAAATTCATAAAAAGTTACACTTTCATTATTTCATGAAACAGACATTAAATCATGTACACCAAAATGAGTTATGGTATGTTGGTTTTGTAATTGTATTGCCCTATACTATTATACGCCTCTTTTCGACAGCCAAATAGCCGACGCGTTTCCAAACCCTTCTTATGGTCAATAGGGTTCTTCCTCAGGGCTGGGCTGTATACCTATGGTGTAAAATTAGGGACATTTAGTATCTCGTTTTCCTAAATTTATTGGTTCGCTTCATATACAGGCGAAGCCTGTGAGGTTTTTTACCTTATATCGCGGTATCGCTGTTTTCAAAAAATGGGCATCGAGTGAGCTTGAGTTTTCACCAACACCTAAACAGAGGCAAGTCAAACATATTCATTATACTCGCCAATCCTTACCTCTGTTTAGGTGTTGGTGAAAACTCAAGCTCACTCGATGCCCATTTTTTGAAAACAGCGATACCGCGATATAAGGTAAAAAACCTCACAGGCTTCGCCTGTATATGAAGCGAACCAATACATTTAGGAAAACGAGATACTAAATGTCCCTAATTTTACACCATAGGTATACAGCCCAGCCCTGAGGAAGAACCCTATTGACCATAAGAAGGGTTTGGAAACGCGTCGGCTATTTGGCTGTCGAAAAGAGGCGTATAATAGTATAGGGCAATACAATTACAAAACCAACATACCACAACTAATTTTGGTGTACATGATTTAATGTCTGTTTCATGAAATAATGAAAGTGTAACTGTCTATGAATTTTTCTTTATTTACTTTTATTTGAATACACTGTAACATTTGAAATGTATGAAATGTTGCTTACATTGTATCCCCAGTAGAAGGGATGTTTCACCCTCTGTATATTGCTGAAATGTGTAAATGTTTTTGAAATGCTTAAATAATGACGATTGCATACCTTCTTGAAACAAAGAAAGAAAGGTTCACACCAGCTGAATAAATAAGCTTTGGTGTTCAAAAAACCGAGCCCTGGCACCTTTTCTTCTTTATAAACGTTAATTGTCCAGCCAGGACCCGTAGGACAAAACCCCTCAATTTATAGATCTATCTTCAAAATAGGCACTGGGTTAGCCTGCTCTCACCAATCCTGAAGCAGCACCAGGATTGGTTGGAGTTGTGTTCCAAGAGCTGGAAGGAAATCGTTCAATTAACTGCTCGTGGACACGATCGGGGACAGGAGGGCTGCACCGATGGAAGCAGTACTGCTGAGTTTTGGTCCATCACGCCCGCCACATTTTTTTATTGGTAGCCTCTACTGCCCACTTGCCTTCATCATGCATGGTGTGAGTACAAGTACATCACCACATGGCGCCAAATTGAAAGGACAGGAATGCACTGTATTTACGAAATACAGTGTCTTGCTGTCCTGTCAGCCAGCCGGTACACAATTTAGTGGCTAGGTCCAATGACGCAGCCGAGCAAGGATGTCTGCGTTGTTGACAGGATGGTTCTTGCGCAAAAAGGAGCACCTTCCTGCACAAAAGCAATCCATGGAGGTGTTTTCCTCATTCAGAATGCAGCACACAAGGAAAGAGGAAAAACAAGGAGAAAAGTACACCTGCTCGGGTGGGGGGCATAAGGATTTGGCACTGCCCCAGGTTTATGTGATTTTGGTGAATTTGGGGCAGCACCAAAATCCATGTGTGTTTTAGGTAACCACCTACTGCAACACCAATGGAATGCCTCCTCGACGCAGAGTAAAGAAACTGTGCCATTCACTGCCTTGCCTCACTTCTTTATCCATGAGGCCATGCTAAGCCACGCAGGGTGGCTTTGCGTCAACTACCCTTATAGATTTGATTGAGAGGCCTGCCCCACCAGAGCATTAAAAAAATGATGCTCCGGTGGTACAGGTCTTGTAAATAAGCCCTTCAGTACCTTGGAGTCGGAAATATTGTCATCTTACCACAATTTGAGTCCAGTGCCCTGCTGAGCAGAGGACCAACAGTTGCTCAATTAGCAAACTGTTTTTCAATTTAGACAAACTGACATCAACCAATGAGAATTGGCTTCATCCTATGTTACAGCGGTTCACAAACCACCATAACATACTGCTGTGTATGCATGCCCATGAAGTCTCTAGTAGGCAATGGTTTGCACCTTTGTCCAAGTAGTGACCCATGCTTCAAGTCGGGGTAAGGGAGTTATGCCCTTAGACAAGCCCTGAAGGATGGGGCCATCTGGGGCCACGTGGATTATATACAACCACCTGCTATGCCTTCCCAAATGAATAGTCTGTCAGACAGTAGAGAATACCAATAGGCATTTTATTAGCTATAACCTGCAGTGGAGTCCATTTGGACTGGCACCCTAAGATGTCTGTCAAGGGACTGGCTTTTCCAGGCATAGAAGTAACAGTCATACATTTCAGAAGGAGCACAAGACACACCCACCCAGTAACTTTCCATAGAACGCAGCAAGAGAGAAAGAGGGGCACACAAGGATGAGCTAAGAGTCTGACGCAGGGTACACACTATCTCTCTCTGGCAAGGTCATTCTGTTTGTGCCTTCAGCTGAGCCAGTGGAAGCAGGCTCCGTCTCATGGGTAAGGTATGCAGAAGAATAAACAATATATCCACTAGTACAGCAAGGCCCAACCTTAGGAGAAAATGTACCCCAGCTTTCTGCTGAAGCAAACAGTGCATACACATTCAGTCACAGACTAATAAGGATTGTGAAATACAAAATGGAGCCACAGGCGCAAACTTAAGCCTGCATTCTATTAGGACAGCTCAGTGGGTTGCCTACAAGTGTGATAGCGGCTACTAACTTTGCCTTTTAATGCTAACCTAATATAGCACACTGCAAGAATAACACAGCTACGGGATTTTCAGACTAATACCCCTGCTCACCCCCTTGGAAGCTTGATACGAGATGACAGGCTTATCTCTGGAGCAGTGTGTAAAGCATTTGTGCATACATACAATAATACAGTGAAAACACTACAAATGGACACACCACAGCAGCTTAGAAAAATAGGTTATCTTTATCTAAACCAAACAAGAGCAAAATGTCAGTTCCTTACTTAAGAGGAGGTGATGTGTCAGTTTCTTACTTTGCTAGGAGGTGATGCATCAGTTTCTTTCTACGGACCCGGCGTTGTTGTGAACCTTGCACCCTGGTGCGATACGTGGAATTTTGGGAGGCATCAGCACTTGATGCAGCAGTGGTAACGGTGCTGCATTGATCTCTCCAGCTGCCGTCCCCCGATGTGTCAGTTCTTGCAGCTGCACAGCAGGGCCTGCGTCGGAGTCAGTGCAGTGATCTCGAAATATTGCAATCGGTGCACGAGACTCGGCCTGAGGCAATGCCCCCCAGCCATGGGCAGGTACTACAGCGGTTTCTACAGCGGTTTCTACAGCGGCATGCCGGCGATGCATGGGAACTCTCCCCACACAGCAGTATTGCATCAGCAACAGGCGCGAATGTGTCACAATTCTTTAGTTGCTTTAAGTTTTCTCAGCTACCTGCAGCTGGAACAACCTCCAGAGGCCAAACACAGGAACAGGCACCTCTTTGCAGGTCAGAAGTCCCAGCAGTGGAGTTCGGGGGAGCTGGTGGTGGGTGAAGTCTTTGTGTCCCTGAGACTTCAGAATAGGAGGCAAATTCTGTGTCAAGCCATTAGAGATTTTCTTCAAGCAGGATACACAGCAAAGTCTTTGTCCTCTTCTTGGCAGAAACAGCCACTGCAGCCCACCCCAGACAGCACACAGCAAAGGGGCAGTACTTCTACAGCTTTCCCAGCGCTTTCCCCTGGCAGAGGCTCCTCTTGAGTCCAGAAGTATACTAAAGTTCTGGGGTCTGGGCCCAAATATTTCTAATCAATTTCTCTTTGTTCTCCTGTGGCACTGAGGCTCTGCGCTCAGTCAAAACAAGTTCTATCCTCTCTGATCCAGCTCCCTTTATTAGGTCGAACCTATAGCGCATGCGCTGTCTGCAAGACCTTTTGGTATCACTTACACCATGTTTATGCCCGCCTGCTGCTTGCCAGCGGTCCCCTCCAGTGCCCCTCTTAATTGCAGAATTCTGACTTGTTCCGGCAGCCCATAGCTTACTTCCAGTCAGAAGAGCACCGGCTGATTACAGTCTCCTTCCCGTTTCATTCCCTATGTGTTTTTGTGGAGAACTCTTTCTTTTTTAATGGCTACTTGTTATTATTAGCCTGACCGAGATCAGATGCCAGAAAGCGCCTGTTCATTATCGCCTAACACTGCTTGAGTGCAATTGCAGAAGTGCTGAAATAAAAGTTTGTAAGTGGCTCCTTAACTCAAGTTTTTTGAGTCTCCTTGTTGAAGCCTTTCTAATAAACAAACGCTTAGCTTGCAATGTGTCCAAAAGGCATTTGTAACTGCTGGAGCATTTTCTCTGTGGCATTTAGTTACAGGTGGTGCACCTCAACACACAATTCCAGGTTCCTTATCTTCCACCCCCCTCCTTAGCCTCTCTCTCACACTGCCTATAGTGTTACTTTCTGCCCTTTTGTTTTTTTTTATTTTTCCTTTAGAAGCACATTTCACTTGTGCAGTATTAACTTGAACCCTTCTGATTCGTGCCAGCTCCCATTTAGCTATCCGGGACAATATGAAAGTAAGTGGCATCACGTCAGTTTCATGCTACTGTTCATGCTTTGTTGCAAACAATCTTATAGATCTTGTACAAATGTGGTGGTGTGATGCAGCTGTGTCCGCTGCTGCCTGTAGTTCTGTTGTTAGTGTGTTATGCAATAAGGCATAATGGGTACAAAATAAAACAGCATACTTTGAGAGTGAAACAGTGGCATAAGGAGTCACATGCATATAACAAATGAGAAAAGGCCAGCCTTGAACAACAGATATTTTGCAGCATGCACATACAAGCCATTGCAACTCAAAGGCATATAGCTTAAAATGCATGCGCTCACGACAGAGGTAAAAGATTACCAGCTGCAATAAAAAAAAGCATTTTCAAAGCAATAAGTCTTGCATTACCGAAAGTTTCAGCTATTGGGGTTGCAATTAATAATGTAATGCCAATAGCTCAAACTTTCAGCAATGCAAGGCCTATTGCATTGCAAATGCTTGTTTTCTTTAGTCCTCATTCGCCTTAGATAGAAAAAAAAGATAGACAACGTACTCTGGGGTCTCCCTATATGAAGCACCAGCCAGAGATCTTTGTTTGAAGCTGAGGATGGATCACTTTACCCCCCATTTCAACTTCTCCAACCGTAAATAGCTCAGTCTAACACAGCCGCCTGTGGAGCTACCACTGGAATATTGAAGCAATACAGTGTAAAGGTCTAATCATTGAACTATATACAAGCAGAAGGGTTCACTCAATTTTCATAAAGAAGCCAAAACTTATTCCTCTTACTTTTTGATCCCCTATCTAACCGGATAGTGTATTTTAAAGAGGTCATCCAATCTATTTTAGCCGTGGTGGATATTTTCCAATTCTTGCCTATCTCTCCGCGAGCAAGCATTATCAAATAAAACATCAGCATTCTTGTATTGATTGACAGAGATTCATATTATATGACCCCAAAGAGGACAAGAGTTTTGCTTACCTGGAGCATCTCACTGAGTATCACAGACACAGAATTATTCACGTCCATCCAGAACCCTTGCATCTCGGGACAATCTAAGAACATGTGGATGTCATCCCCCTATTTCTGGCCTTTCCCCAGTTTGGATAGTCCAAGCGGAGTCCAATAAACACTGTGAAGACAGAAAAGGTGGCTCCTCCTTAAATTTACAGCACGCACCAAGGAGTATAGTATATTGCAAGACACTTGACATTAATCTCCTAGCTGCATCCCTGGCAAGCTCTTCCCCCACAGTTGAAGTCTCCATCTTATAGGACCACCAGCAGCCAGTACCAATTCGCCACTTCCTTTTTTTCTAATAATGCTACTAATCATCCAGTACTCTGGTTCCTTTGAAGAGCCCATGTCCATTCCAGCAGAGCCACTCCAACTTTTAAATTGAAGATATTTAGATCTTGACAGCTTGTTGTTGGTAATCTCTTGCCCAATATTCCAAGGACTCAGGCTTCCATTATCTATCAGTTGTCCCCAGTTTAATATCCCTGCTACCCTTAATCGAAGGGGCAGGCTGTCCTTAGACCATTCCAGACCTAGGGGAGTCCCAAACTGGAGCCAGTACACTGTAATAGCTGAATTTTAATTATTTCCTGATTTTATGCCACATGGCTTCAAAGGACTGCAGTGTCTTGGAACACACTTTTTAAAAGAATCTGGGGTCCCCAAATTTATATATAAATCCGAGTTTGCCCCCTTTCGCATCAGATAACGTCGCACTGAACATCTTCCTGGTATCGGATTCATCATGTGTATTAAATAACATCTTCTCTCCGTTTAACAGAAAGACCCAAGCATAATAGGATAGATCAGGCAATCAGAAGCCCCCCTTCTTATACTTCTGTCTAAGCTTCTTATGGAGGTAGAGACAGGATTGTGTAAGACAGACCAGGCCCATTTAGGTGCAAGGAAATCTCCTCTGCTACTAAAACTGTAGCTCAGGTCTATTCAATCCAGCCTTGACTCATCCAGGAAAGGCAGCACACACCTTAATTCAGCCAGTGGCTGACTACAGTGTCTACAGTGAATGCACCCCCCAATCCCTGCCACTCCAAAGCAAGACAGTCAATCCACAAACCAGCAGTGGCACACTGGATGGCTAAGCAAGAATTTACCCACTTTCTAAAAGTATGATTTTTTAAAAATCATCTTTACTAAAAGATGTACTTTCATATTCTGAGTACAGTCCTGCTAAACTCCAACTTTCTATCATGTCCCTATGGAAAGGTATATTTCTAAGATGTTACATAGCATTCCCCATTCTATCCTATGGGACTGATAGCCTTTTAATGGTGAAAAACGAAACACACTCTGCAAGTTACACACATCAGTACATGTCCAACCTTTCACACATGCTTCACCCTGCCCACAGGAGTACCCTTTGCCTACCTTAGAACACAGTGAGCAAGGAACCTGGGTCTGGGCATATCAATTCCACTTAATGCAGTACATGAAACACACAAAGTAATGGGAAGCTGTTTGCAATAACTCTGACCACTGGCAATACCTCCAGTTAGCACTCAAAATCATTGTTCTTTTGCTCACCATGTCACCTAAGTTTGGACCCAGCCATATGCAAATCAGCATTGACCCTGCTCTTCATGGGAACAGTCCGGCCTGAACTGGCAAGCAAGGTCCTCCTGAACCACAACACAAGCAACCCAGTACCAGTTTAACCTTAGTTTTGGACTCATCAGCTGTTTACAGCTTAGTTCCAGTGTCACAGTGAGCACAGGACCTATGTCTGAGCATTCCCATGCCACCTAGGGTGGTACATGAAACACACAAAAGCTGATGAGAGGCTGCTTGCAATAAGTCTGACTCCTGGCAATATCTCAGGGTAGGTCTCCAACCCATCATTCTTTTGCTCACTTGCTCACCATGCCACCTCAGTTTGAACATAGCCATATGCAAGTCAGTCTTGATCCTGCTCCTCATGGGAAAAGTCTTGCCCAAATTGCCAAGCCAGGTCCTCCCTGAACCACAACACAAAAAACACAGGAACAGTTTTGCTCACCTTTGCATTACAGTCAAGCTATCCTGGCTTATTAGGGGTGTTGCCTCGAAACCAGTCCAGGATGCTTGTTTCAGGTTGAAGGAGAACCTGGACTGGCAGTTTGGTCTGGACTGTTCCCATGCGGAGCAGGGTCAAGACTGATCTGCATGTGGCTGGGTCCAAACTGGAATGTTGAGCAAAAAACGATGGAGTGAGGCCCAGATGTCTATACTGGGTGTTAGTGTTCAGCATTCTGTCCATCATTAGTTGTTTTTGCAAAAAGGATTATTTTGCCACATTGAAATAGCAGTTTAAAACTGCACACGCAGGCTACAGTGACAGGCTTGAGTTGTACTTTCAGGGCTTCCTAAGTGTTGGCACAATACGTGCTACAGGCCGACTTTTAGCATTTCATTTACAGGCCCTAGGTACATGTATTACCACTTTACTAGGTACTTACAAGTAAATTACATGAAAACATTGGGTGTAAGTCAGTTTTACCAAGCCCTTAGCACTCATTAGCAGTGATGAAGTGTTTAGAGTCCTAAAGGCAAACAAAAATGTGTTCATAAAACAGGAGGGTGAAGGCAAAAAGTTTGGGGTAACCCTGTAGAAAGGGCTAAGTCCAACAGTAACTGTCAAGGATTGGTATTGTATAGCATGCTATCCTTTTTAACTGTGTCAAATCTGCAGTCATTTTTATAATCAGTAAACAGGCCATCACTGGGGAGCAAGTGCTGACAACAGTATGAGATAAAGGGATGCTTTAGAAAAAATCAACTCTTCTGTTCCTCTAGCATCCATTTTCAAAAGCAGTTGTCTGTGATTAAGGATAGCACTTTTGCCATTTGTGTGGCATGCACCCACCCTGATTGAATGCCCAAAAAACATAAAACATAGTGCTTGTTGCCAATTTTTATTTTTAATGGTGTCACAAATACAAATGGCTTCTTCTATTTTGATCTGTTGAAATGTATTATTGAGATAGGACAGGCGCAAACTATGTTTGTTCCATTGATATTTAAACATGCAGCTGAACTGGTGGAAGCTGATGGCCTCATTTATGAGGATGTGGCGTAGGGCAGGGCAGCAAGTCTACATTGATCCACTGCCCTACGTCAAAGCGAAAAGGCAGGAATGCCCCAAATGGATCTAATAGGATGCATTTCTGTCCTAGCGCCCTGGTGGAAGAATGCCTCTGTTCTCAGTAGGATTGTTTTTGTGGAGAAAGAGGCACCTCCTGCAAAAAAACAATCCTGGGAGGTATTTTCCTATTTCTATTTGAATTGCAGCACACATGGAAAGAGGAAACAACAAGGAGAAATAAAGTCATTTCTCCTCATTGCACCTCCACTGGGAGGCATAAAGCTTAGGCACATCCAGAGGTTTATATGGTTTCGTATATTTGGGGAAGAGTCCAAATCCATGTGTGTTGCTTGGGAACACCCACCGCAACGTCCATGGAACGCCTCCCTAAAGCAGAGTAAGACAACGCAGTGATTTGTGCTGCTTTATCTTACTCCATATCTAAGAGGCCTTTCAAAGCCATGCAAAGTAGCTTTGTGTGACCTCATAAATATGACTTTTATTGTATGGCGTTTTAGGTTCCAAGTGAATTTTCCCGATTCATGCCCTTATATAGGTAAAATTCACATTGCCCTAATATAGGTATAGAAATCATTCTCTTATTTAGATTTATTTGTTATTTATTTATTTAAGGTTTTTGTAGAGCGCGTAGTAACCCGTGAGCATCCCAGCGCTAGAACCTAGAGAATCAGGAGGGAGCAGCAGCGGAAGAGAAGGGAAGTCAGGGAAAAAGGAGGGTTTTTAAGGCTTTTCTAAAATGTAGGATGTTTGGTTCAGTTCTTAGTTTGCGAGGGAGACTGTTCCAGTGTTTTGCTGTGTTTACCGAGAAGCGGCGGCCACCCGACCTGGCTTTTTTCACTCTATGGACTGTGATGAAGTTCTCTTGGTTTGACCGGAGGGACCTGGTAGCTGTGTATGGAATGATAACATTTTTGAGAATTCGTGGGCCTTTGTTATGAAGGAGTTTATGAGCCAGGCAGAGGGCCTTGAAAACCACCCTCTCTCTGACTGGAAGCCAGTGAAGTTGCTTCAAGGCTGGTTTTGCTGAGGATCTTGCTGGGGTGTTAGTTATAAGCCGGGCGGCAGTGTTCTGGATTCTCTGTAAGGTATTGAATGTGGATTCCGGGGCTCCCGGGTAGATTGCATTGCTGTAATCCAGCCTGTACAAAATAAGGCCCTGGATCAGCAGTTTCCGGGAGGTAGGGGGTAGCAAGGGGAGCACCTTCCTGCATGCCCTGAGAAGTCCAAAGCATATTCCTGCCGTTTTTTTTGCCTGGACTCTGAAGGTCAGATCTTTCTCGAGCCATACACCCAGGCTCTTGACCTCTTCTTTGGGAGAGGGGAGATCGCCTAGGCAGGCGGGGCAGATGTTAGGTGGCAGGGAGGGTCCTTTTTGTCCAAGCAGCAAGATTTCGGTCTTGGACCCATTGAGCTTGAGTTCGGAGGTGTTCATGCAGCCATGGATTTCCGTAAGACAGCTGTGAAGATTGGAGGGTTCTTGGTTGAGGTGGGAGAAGGTCACCACCAGCTGGGTGTCGTCAGCATAACTGATAATTGTCACTCCAAATGGGGTGACCAGCTCCTCCAACGGGGACATATAAACGTTGAATAATGTTGGGCTTAGTGATGAACCCTGCGGTACTCCACAACGGAGGGGGACCGCAGGGGAGTGACTGTCGTTCTCCCAGACTTGGAAGGAACGGCCATCAAGGAAAGAGGCAAGCTACTTCAAGGCCGTGCCCTTCACTCCCGTGTCTCTCAGACGTTGAATTAAGACCTGGTGATTGACAGTGTCGAAAGCCGCACTGAGGCCCAGGAGGATCACTGCCACTGACCCTCCTGAGTCTAAAATGCTTCTGGCCTTCTCCACTGCCGCCAGGAGGGCGGTGTCGGTGCCCTGGCCTGGACGGAAGCCTGTCTGGGAGTTCCGGAGCAGGTCGTTTGTTTCAAGGAATAGAGATAGCTTTTTATTCACAATTTTCTCTGTGATTTTGCTATTTCCTGGGAGGAGGGAGATTGGCCTGTAGTTGGCTAAATCCTGAGGGTCCAATGAAGGTTTTTTCAGGAGACCTTTGAGAACAGCTGCTTTCCAGCTAGGAGGGACCTCTCCCTGCAGTAGAGTGGCATTGATGAGGGCCGTGAGCGGAGGGATAATGGTGGGGGCCACTTTTTTGAGGAAGCGTAGGGGGGCCGGGTCGCAGGGAGAGCCACTTTTGATTGCGGCAAGCGTCATGGCTACCTCTTCTATGGTGACTGGACCGAAGGTGTCAAGAGAGGGTGCTGAGGGGTTGTAGGGCAGACCGTGACAAGGAAGGGGGCTGAGGCAGTCTTTGCCTGTGCCACCGCTGTCAATAGGTGGTAGGGAGGCAAGAATTTTTTTAATTTTCTCATCGAAAAATGTTGCCAGCTTGATGCATTTGTTTTCTGCAGATTTCGGGTCCATGGGTTTTACTGGGGGATCTGGGACATGAAGAAGTTTCTTGGGCGGAGCAGGATGAGTTTATGATTTTTTCCTCGAAAAATGAGCTCTTGGTTTTATGAAGCCCAAGTTTGTAAGTTCTTAAGGAGGACCGGAACATGTCTTTCTTGTCTGCTGACTTGTCTTTCCTCCATGCGCGTTCCGTTCTCTTGCATTCCTTTCGTAGGACGTTCAGTTCAGGGGTGTACCAAGGGGAAGGGTTTACTCTCTTGGTGCGTTTGAGGGTGTTGGAACGGGGGAGGAAGGCAATCCAATGATTGGGTGAGCCAAGCGTTAAACTCAATATCGGCAGTTATAGGGTTCTGAGTGGGAGGGGGGATGGATTCCCTGAGTTTGAATGCCCATTCTTCTGGTATAAGTTTGTGCCAACGCCTGATGAGAGTTCTTATTTTAGGCGGTTGGAGGGGGGGGTATCGAGGTGCCATTCGATGGGAATCAGGAAGTGGTCGGTCCAGGGAAGGGGGAGGGGCGGGCGGGTTTTAAGATCCTGAATGTTTGTAAAAATCGGATCCAATAGCTGACCTTTGTCATGGGTGGCCTGTGAATTCATTAGGCAAAGACCAATGGAAGCGAGATCCAGCCGCAAATCGGCTGCGGTGGGTGTCAATTGGGTCCAAGAAGTGGAGATTAAAGTCGCCTAACAGAAGGAAGTTAGGGGACGTCATGGCCTTAACGGTTACATGGTCGATGAGCCTGCTGGGGAACTCGGCAAGTGGGCCGGGGGGGCGGTATACAAGCAACCCCGACAGGGACGTTTCTGGTGAGATTTGTACGGTGTAAAGGCAGCTTTCGCAGTCTTTAATGTTGCCATCAGCAATTCTGCAGGTAAGGTGATCTTTGTATATTATAGCTAAACCACCTCCTCTGCCATACGGTCTGTTCAATGAGCAGATTTGGTGACCGGGAGGGAGGGCATTTACAATATCGGCACCGTTGTTAGGAGTAAGCCATGTTTCTGTGAGAAACAGAATGTCACTGGCGTGGTCTAGGAAAGGAGGTTTAACTTGTGGGCGTGTTTGACAAGCGATCTGCAGTTAAGGAGGCAGAGTTGAAGGCTACGGTGTTCTGTGTCCGCGCAGGGCGGGTTGCAGAGACTGCAGAGGATGAAGGGGACATCTCCCGTATAGATGTAGTCACAGGAGGGGTGTTTCTGCGGGTTCAGAGCCAGAAGTATATCTCGGGTATAGGGAGGGCAGCGCCTTGGAGAAATGGGCATAGTAACCAGTCCTGGGGCCGTCCGGGCCCGGACGGGCCCAGACGGGCTTGCCTTAGGCGCGCCCGCTGCGCCCGTCTGCTGCGCGTACGAGAAATGCACATATTTTATACTGGAGTTAGGGCGTGGCCTTGTCAGGTTGGCGTGGCCTGAGTACAGGCTCTTAAATGGCGGCGATGTCAGTTTCCTAACCCGTGGCAGCGTTCAGATCGGCTGCACGGGTGTGATCGAGTGAGGGAAAGTGCCCCAGAAAAGAACAAATGAAGAGTAAGTGCGCAAATTATTCACATCAATTTACAAACACAAAGATTAAAATATCGTCTCCACGGACGTAGCTCCCGGCTGTGCTTCAGGAGTACAGGTTCTAAAAAGGGCTGGAAGTCCGCTCTATAAGTAGGCAGGGGGGGCGTGGTCTTGTCAGGTGGGCGTGGCCTGAGTACAGGCTCTCATATGGCGGCGATGTCAGTTTCCTAACCCGTGGCAGCGTTCAGATCGGCTGCACGGGTGTGATCGAGTGAGGGAAAGTGCCCCAGAGAAGAACAAATGAAGAGTAAGTGCGCAAATTATTCACATCAATTTACAAACACAAAGATTAAAATATCGTCTCCACGGACGTAGCTCCCGGCTGTGCCTCAGGAGTACATGTTCTGAAAAGGGCTGGAAGTCCGCTCTATAAGTAGGCGGGGGGGCGTGGCCTTGTCAGGTGGGCGTGGCCTGAGTACAGGCTCTCAAATGGCGGCAATGTCAGTTTCCTAACCCGTGGCAGCGTTCAGATCGGCTGCACGGGTGTGATCGAGTGAGGGAAAGTGCCCCAGAAAAGAACAAATGAAGAGTAAGTGCGCAAATTATTCACATCAATTTACAAACACAAAGATTAAAATATCGTCTCCACGGACGTAGCTCCCGGCTGTGCCTCAGGAGTACAGGTTCTAAAAAGGGCTGGAAGTCCGCTCTATAAGTAGGCGGGGGCGTGGCCTTGTCAGGTGGGCGTGGCCTGAGTACAGGCTCTCAAATGGCGGCGATGTCAGTTTCCTAACCCGTGGCAGCGTCCAGATCGGCTGCACGGGTGTGATCGAGTGAGGGAAAGTGCCCCAGAAAAGAACAAATGAAGAGTAAGAGCGCAAATTATTCACATCAATTTACAAACACAAAGATTAAAATATCGTCTCCACAGACGTAGCTCCCGGCTGTGCCTCAGGAGTACAGGTTCTAAAAAGGGCTGGTAGTCCGCTCTATAAGTAGGTGGGGGGCGTGGCCTTGTCAGGTGGGCGTGGCCTGAGTACAGGCTCTCAAATGGCGGCGATGTCAGTTTCCTAACCCGTGGCAGCGTTCAGATCGGCTGCACGGGTGTGATCGAGTGAGGGAAAGTGCCCCAGAAAAGAACAAATGAAGAGTAAGTGCGCAAATTATTCACATCATATATATCGATATAGTTGATGCAGACCAAATACAGGCATGGCTACTTCCACCCGTACAAAAACATCACAATGATTTCTAGGAATATCGGCTTAAGCAGTAAGGGGCCTTCCTTTGCTTGAATATTGCTTTGTCCAAGAAATCATGTACTTTACAAAGAACTACTATTTCCTAGGGGTTCTTTCCTGACGTTATCATACCCGACTTTACGTCAAACCAGACACCTTCAAGGTATAAATATGCTTTCACTTGCTCTAGCAAGACACGGTGGTTTGGAGCAGTTCGACTATCTACTTGCCCAACGCAGCTCGCTACAGCAAGTGCCGAAGGAAGCCGACCCTCCAGCTGACGCACTTATCACAAGGCTGCCTTTCTCTTGCAGAGAAAACTAAACCTAGGCTACACAATACTTACTACTTCCCTCGTACTATACTTAGGTTAGGTACACCGGGGTAGGCGTATGTTAGAAGCACCAGTTAAGTATTTTTAGTCATCGTGATTTATGTATGTATTTATTTATGGCTTAGAAACCATACAATGCTATTACAGTATTATTTTATATTATTGTTCTTGCTGTATGCATTATACTTTGCAGTCTGCATTACGATTGTAGCAGTTCATTTCTTTTGCATGAGAAAGAAGACTGTTCAATAAATCCTTTTATTGAAAAATGCACGTCTCTCTATTTTTCTGCACCTCTGTAGAAACGAAGCATGCACGATTGACTGAGTGAAATTCTTATCAATTGTTTCCGCGACTCTAGAGATACATTTCTTATTCGTGGGAAACAAAGTTGTCATGTTTATGCGGTTGTCAGAAACGAATCCCTTCGTGTGAATTCGAGAACGTTTCTAGTGACCTCTGAGCTAGCTGGCACTCACTATTAAGTTTAATATATTCGATAGAGACCTAGTCGACCTCAGTCCTACATCTAATGTATAGAATATATTATTCCAAAGCGCAGAGCCTATTGGGAATATAGGAACCACACTACACTTTGTGATTTGCACCACTGAGGCGTCACAAAAAGGGATGCTACAGCGGCTCTTAAGTATCCCCCTGAATTTGGTAATGTTTTTTTGTGCTGGTTCATCATACTGCATGGTTGGACTGGCATATAGGGCAGTCAGACAGCAAGCAATGGGCTGGTCTGCCAGGTCAGTGTGTGAGCCATTTGTTTTGCTTTGTGTGGACTTGTATTACAGTCTGCTGGACTTGCTTTTGCCATTGATTTCCCTGATATTAAAAAAATATTTCCTGGCGCGAGCTCAGATCCATGCAGTCTTCCATACCTTGCAATACACTCATACATCTTGTCATATTCATTATCGCTTTGCACCGCCATAGCGTCACTTTATGAGATGCTCCGGCGGTGCAAAATACAAAATCATATTTATGAGGTCACGCAAAGCGTCTTTGTGTGACTTTGAATAGCTTCATAGATGTGGAGTAAGGTAAGACAGCGCTAATGGATGCATTGCCTTACTTTGCATTAGAAAGGCATTCCCTGGTTGTTGTGGTTGGTTTTCCCATGCAGCACCCATGGCTATTGACACTTTCCCGATTTACAAAACCATGCAAACCTAAGGATGTGCCAAAACCTATGCCTCCTGAGGGTAGTTGCTATGAGGAGAAATAACATTATTTTCCCTAATTGTTTCCTTTTTCCATTTGCAGCACACTCAAAAATAGGAAACAGCCTCCCCGGATTGTTTTTGAGCAGGAAGGTGCCCCCTCTTGCCCAAACAAATCCTGCCAACAATACAGGCACCATTGCACCATGGTGCAAGAGTGCCTGCCTTGGAGCTAGGCTGCCAAAATGCCGTCAGATCTAGTGCAAAGAACAGGAATGGATCGTATTAGCTAAATACAGTGAATTCCCGCTCTTTCACTTTGACGTTGGCGAGCGCAGCAAGGTGACTTGCTGCTCTGCCCTACCCCAAATCCCCAATAATGAGGCCCGTGTCTGTACAATATCAGCACTGCCCCAGTTTGAAAATATGGACTGCTTTTTTTAGCTTTCTAACTCACTAATGGATGCCTCTTTTATTTTGGTGCCCAGGCCTATTTTCTGTCCCAGTCCGACCCTAACTCTGTCATAGGGTCTTAAAGGGATCTAGTGAAATGACATCTGAGAGGCATCCCCGGGAGTTTCGACAACATGCTGTAAGTAAAAGAATGATTAAATGTCGATTGTTTTGCCTCCGACAGTTATTTAATAGCCTGACACATTTCACGGCACATACTTCAAAATTAACTTCCATGAGGGTTATGATCGAGAGCTGCATCATTTGTCAAATGTACAGGGTCCAGACATCCAGGACAAATGAAAGGCAACGCGTCAGTATCCGTAGAGAGATGGGCACGGGGGCAGGGGCTCTGCCTGGGGACATCCAGCAGGCTCCAGTGAACCTTGTCTCCATGGGCTTGAGGAGGACCGGCTCTGCTGGATGTACAGCGAGATATGAATAGGCAGCTGAGCGCAGGGGGTTAAGTAGGCAATAATATACAGCGAGGCACTTTCCAGTAGGATAATAACAGCATGCCTAGCAACTTGCAGGGGGTCAATGGCAGGTCAAGCTTTTCTGCCTCCTAACAGCTCAAAGTCGCTTTGCTGAAGGGAGACCATTTTGCTGTTGTGCAGTTTGCAGGGCGCGTTGTCTGACCTCCATCATTATCTTGCTCATAACAGGTGCACTTAAGGATCGATTTACAGAGCTTTCTGTATCAGGAAGAAGTCATACCACATACAAATCTTTTGCAACTCAGAAAAATTCATCGGGAGCGGGTGCATTCATGTGCCTGTAAAATATGGAAGTGTGTGTACACTATTCACATTAAAATGTAATGTGAATGTGTAGAAGTGGGTGTTCCCAAGTGTCAAGGTGTGCATATAGTGTTCAGTGCAAACTATGTGCCTGATTCACCAAGGGCCTCCTCACTCATGGCAGAGGCCCCACATTTGTGGGGGAGTCTCTATGTCTGTGGCAGAGGCCCTGCAGTTGTAGGGGAGTCTCTGCAGTCGTGGCAGAGGCCCACAGTCATGGGGGAATCTCAGCACTTGTCGCGGAGGCCCTACAGTCATGGGGGAGTCTCCGTACTCGTGGCGGAGGCCCCACAGTCGTGGTGGAGTCTCTGCACTTGTGGCGGAGGCCCAGCAGTCATGGGGGAAACTCTGTTCTCGTGGCAGAGGCCCACAGCCATGGGGGAAACTCTGTTCTCGTGGCAGAGGCCCACAGTGATGCATGAATCTACAGACTTGTGGCGGCTAAACGGCTCAATGAAATGTATGAATATTGGATTTTAATGACCATACATATTTATCAATAAAGAACATATTTTTGACTGCAAAGAAAAATCTGGACCTGGCAATTTCTTCAAATCATCATGGACACTTAATATCATGTGAACTTTTAATAATCCTTTAAATTGATGTGTGCTGACTCCATTTTTTCTGTACCTGTGGTGGAGGCACGTTAGGGGTGTTGAAGCCTGTGGCCAGCTCTATCACATTTCAGGGGTGTTGAAGCCTGCTGCCAGCTCTGTAACATGTCAGGGGTGTTGAAGCATGTGGCCAGCTCTATCACATGTCAGGGGTGTTGAAGCCTGTGGCCAGCTCTATCACATGTCAGGGGTGTTGAAGCCTGTGGCCAGCTCTATCACATGTCAGGGGTGTTGAAGCCTGCGACCAGCTCTATCACATGTCAGGGGTGTTGAAGCCTGGGGCCAGCTCTATCACATGTCAAGGGTGTTGAAGCCTGCGGCCAGCTCTATCTCATGTCAGGGGTGTTGAAGCCTGTGGCCAGCTCTATCACATGTCAGGGGTGTTGAAGCATGTGGCCAGCTCTATCACATGTCAGGGGTGTTGAAGCATGTGGCCAGCTCTATCACATGTATGGGGTGTTGAACGCCAAGGCTTCACCAAAGTCTTGAGTCCACCTCATGCAACTATTCCCCACTACCTGCCGATTTATATCACTCTGTCTGGTTCTTTTTCATCCTTGCTTTCTTTCACTGTCACTGTTGTTCCATCTTTCTGTTCCTCCTTCTTTTGCTGTTGTGTTTTAGTTCTTTTGCTCTGTGTCAAAGTCCGATTAGGAAAAATGAAAGAAGTGTGCCCACCTGCAACTAATCAGAACAAACAAATATAAAGGGGATAGTTCAATAAAGTACACCGTTTTGCAGGTTTCTCATTAAGCGCATGTTTAGGAAGGGGGGTAGCATCCATGGTAAAGTTTTAACTCAATCTTAAACGCCTGTTTGCTAACTCTCTGTTTTAGCATTAAGTAACCTCTAATCTAAGCATGGGCATAAAATCCATTCCGCTCACAGAATTTGCGGATTTACGGTAAATTCGCAATCCGCGAACTCTCGCGAATTTGCCGAAAATTCGCAAATTCGCACGCAGCGGATTTTTTTGCTTGGTGATACAATATTGTGGCACGCGGCGTTCACTTACCGTCATTCAGCGTTTGCAGAGTTGTTTTTCTCCATGTTTTGCGTGTGCTGCGCCATTTTGGATCTTGCTGCTGGATCCCGCGGGAGTTTGTCGACCGCAATTACGCCATCGCGGCTTGCCACCTTGCACAGCGAGAGTTTGTCAATGCGAGTACGTCATAAAGGACCGTGATCACGCCTCGCGGGAGTAAACAATTGCGAACACGTAGATGCGGCGGGCAGCAACAAGCTTGCACTCGCGAAATTGCAAAATTTGCTATTCTGCACAAGAAATCCACCAGCAAGCAGCATAAACCTTCTGAAAATGATGATTTTTATCAGAATAACTCCTCAGGTTGACATTTGCCTGCACTTTTTTTTGCAAGGAGTCCATTTTGGGGGTGGGTGGGAGGAAGGAAGTGCCCCACAGTCTCCGACTTCCTCTTCCTGTCCAGCAGGCTCCTCCCAGTGCTTTGTTCATGTCCTGGTCACTTTGATTTGGATCTTGACCTGAAAGGATTACTTTTTGTGGATGCTGCTGGATATTTGGTTTGAGGCCTTTTTGACTTTCTTTGGATCACTTTTGGATTAGAAATTTCACAAGTAAGTTTGTTTGGGACATTACAGTTGCTGTAACTACAATTTTGGAATTTTCTATTTTTGGGCTGTTCTTTGGGCCTTTTGCCCAGGGGTACTCAGTGGTGCATGGAATGAGTCTTTCTGTGGGGTCTCTTTAATGTAAACATAATGGAGGGCATGGAAGGCATTGGATTGTGGTGATTTTTGTGTGTTTTCTGATTTTTTGGGGTGTTGATGGGACCTGTCCATGTGGGTGGGAACCATTTTGAGGATTGGTACAGGCAAGGTCTGCCCATGTGGTGGGGGTCTAGGGGCCATCCTGAAGCCAGGCAGTGTGCTTTGTTGTGCCATAGGCCTGCACCGAGTCTGCCATGCTTTCATACATTATGCCCAGGGATACTCAGTGGTGCATGGGCCTAATCTTCCTGTGGGGTGTCTTGAATTTGAACATGATTGAGGGCATGGATGGCATTGGATTGTGGTGATTTTTGTGCGTTTTCAATTTTTGGGGGTGGTGATGGGGCCTGTCCATGTGGGTGGGGGCCATTTGGAGGACTGGTACAGGCAGGGCCTGGCCATGTGGTGGGGGTCTAGGGGCCATTTTGAAGCCAGGCAGTGTGCTTTGTTGTGCCATAGGCCTGCACCCAGTCTGCCATGCTTTCATCCATTATGCCTAGGGGTACTCAGTGGTGCATGGGCCTAGTCTTTCTGTGGGGTGTCTTGAATTTGAACATGATTGAGGGCATGGATGGCATTGGATTGTGGTGATTTTTGTGTGTTTTCTCGATTTTTTGGGGTGTTGATGGGGCCTGTCCCTGTGTTCTGGGCCAATACAACTCCTCAGGGTCGAAGCCATGCTCAAATGGTATCCACCTCTCAACCGCCCAAAATCTGCATTTATACCATAAGCAGACTTATAGATGGTGAAGCGAGGGAAATATGTGAATATCAAGGAAGGAAAGGATGGGGACAGCGGGGAGGGAGATCTGTCAGAAGACACAACACAGAAAGAATAATTAGCTACACTCTTGACTCCTTTCCTTTCTCTATTCAAACATAATTCTACCGTACTAACCTGTAGAGAAAATTATTATTATCAAGGATGCAGAAGAAGTGTACATAGTATCTTTCTGGTTCATGAAGCTGAAACAAACAACAACATACGTAAGGATACTAGATTTGATTCGTAGCACCTATCCTTACTGCGAGAGAAACACATATACCTTTCATGCCAAAAGAAACCTCTTTATCCATACACACTCCTGCATATAAGAAAAGAAAACATCACACAATGGTTAAAACAATTGCCTGTAACGATAGCACCTTTTTGCTGACTTTTGCCACACGAAACATGAAACTTCACTTGAATTTCAACCTATACTTAACCATGTGAATTAATTCACTGATTAAAGAAGAGAAATCCTGAATCTTCTTTCTCTTTCACAAGACCTCTAATACATCAAGTATTTTACATAAGACATTGTGCACCATGCCCTATTAGAGATAAACATTTACTTTGCTCTCACATTAGAAATAATAATCAAGCTTACTTCAATTTAGAACATTGATGGCCATCAGACTATACCAAAGCTTGTCACCTCGATTCTCTGCCACACAAGAACTTTACAAACTAGCCGGTATTGCAAAGCCTTCAAACGAAGGGAAAAAAGGTATCTCCATAAATCCATAGTACATTTAAATGTTTTTTCTTTATCCAGCACACTGATGAAACAAAAACGACTGGCATCCGTTTCACTGTCCTTAATAGCAGTCTCAATAATTCCAAATGATACACAACTGTATTTTCCCAAAACTGCTGAGTCCGGAATGCAGATTTCTCAGTCCCACAGCCAACTTGTACAGATAATTACGCCCGTTCTCGGCGCATACCTTCGAAAACCGGATACCACAGGATGCCTCCTCAAGGTAAGAATATAACTGAATCTTTGGTGAACTTTACCCTTACCACACCAGGAGCTTCATCATCCAGTACAGGAACCGCAGGCAAGAATAATCGGCAGCGTTCTGCCCGATTCCACCGGTGTTATGCACTTCCGCCCACGTGACCCGGATACCATCCGATCACGTCGTGCACGGCGCGCATTGTACTGGGAAATGTAGTCACAGCCAGTACATCGCCGTCTGTGCCCCGTTATGCCTCAATGCCCCCTAACAGTACATCCCCCCTCCGCAGGGCACAGACAGGCACAAGGCTTACCAGGGAATCGTTGATAAAAGGCAGCAACCAACCTTGGGGCATGCACACTCCTAGCAGGTTCCCATAAATTCTCCTCAACCCCATAGCCTTTCCAAGCAATCAAAAACCACAATTTTGCACGTCTCACTTTAGAGTCCAGAATCCGTGCAACCTCATATTTCTCCCCCTGATCCACCCAAACAGCGGAAGGTTTGACACAGGTATGACTTGCAGCCGATTTCAGCAATGACACATGTAATACTGGGTAGATTTTCATGTGCGAAGGCAATGCAATCCTAACAGCCACAGGATTGACATGTTTGATCACAGGAAAGGGACCGATGTAGCGAGGGTTGAACACACTATATCTCCTAAACCTGATATTCCTTGTGGACAACCACACCAGATCCCCTCTATTGTACTCAGGTCCCTGTACACGATGTTTATCGGCTTGCCTTTTGTACACTAACTTAGCTAGCACAAGATGTTTTCTGGTATCCACTATCACCTTCTGTATATTGGTTATTCTGTCTTTCATTTCAGGAACATGGTCACCCCTAACAGGCAAACTGAAAGGGATGAATCTAGGATGGAAGCCATAGGTGCTGTAGAAGGGTGTATGTTTAGTGGAACTGTGAAGTGCATTATTATAGGCAATCTCTGCCAACCAAAGCCATTCGACCCACTGATCCGTGTTACTGTTGACGTAACTTCTCAGATAGTGTTTCAAAGTTTAGTTAAAACGTTCGGTTTGGCCATCCGTTTGTGGATGGACACTGGTTGATAATGCAGAGGAGATGTGTAACGCCTTGCACCATTCTTTCCAAAATTTGGCAGTAAACTGAGAGCCTCGATCTGAAACGATCACCTTCGGCAATCCATGCAATCTCACAATGTTCTTCAACAGTATAATGGACAATTGGCCAGCTGTAGGAAGAGCTTTGCAGGCAACAAAATGACCCAGCTTTGTCAAGTAGTCAATGATCACCAAGATAACTGTATGTCTCACATCAGAAGGTAAACCAACTATAAAATCCACCGAAATATTTTCCCAAGGTATTTCAGGCGTGGGAAGAGGCTGTAGTAACCCTTGGGGTTTTCCTGTTAAAGGTTTGTTCTGGGCACATACCACACATTCTTTAATCCAATCAGGAACGTCCTTTCTCACGGAAGGCCACCAAAAGTGTCTCAAAACTTTTTCAAAAGTCTTGTCTCTTCCATGATGACCTGCACTTGGATCCGAATGGCACCACTGGAACGCCATACGTCTCAAGGCTAAAGTGGGTAACAGCATTTGAACCCCCTTCATGTACACTCCTTGTTTCTTTACCCATTCTGGATGGTATTTCAACCACTCTCTCCATTGAAACGTTTGAAGGCCCTTCTTTGATTCTTGCAGAAAGCGATCAGTGTGAAGTACACCTATCACCCTATGGTCTTCAAAAATAGCTCCCTCTGTAGGTTTCCCAGAACTAAGGGCCGAATTCTGTCGGGATAACACATCTGCTTTTTTATTCTGACTTCCTACACGAAACGTCACAATGAAATGATACTCCTCGAAGAACGTCATCCACCGTAACAATCTAGGGCTCAGAAGACGTACCGTACGCAAATACTGTAAATTACGATGGTCGGTATATACAGTAATGTCATGACGTGCTCCCATCAACCAGTGTCTCCACTCTCCAAATGCCTCTTTAATGGCTAGAAGCTCTTTTTCCGTGATGGTGTAGTTCTGTTCTGCATGATTGAACTTCTTAGACATATATGCTACAGGATGCATCTGTCCTGTCTCACCATTTCTTTGGGAAAGTACCGCCCCCATAGCCACATCAGAAGCGTCTGCTTCCACAATAAACGGAAGAGCTGGATTTGCATGAATCAAAATGGGCGCCGTGATAAACGCTACTTTTAAAACGTCAAATGCTTCTTGCGTTTTTTCAGTCCACACAAATTGTAACGTCTTCTTAGTTAAATGGGTAAGAGGACATGCCTTATCAGAAAAGTTAGAAATACAACGTCTGTAGAAATTAGCGAAACCCATAAAACATTGAATATCCTTCACGTTTTTTGGACTAGGCCATTCTGAGATTGCCTTCATCTTTCTTTCGGCCATTTCCTGACCAAATGGAGTAAGCATCACCCCTAAAAACTCTACCGTGGACACATGAAACTCGCACTTGCTGATTTTACAAAACAAACGATGGTTACTTAAAGCTTGGAGAATAAGACTAACATGTTGTATGTTTTGATCTTCATGGGTGGAGTATACCAAAATTTCGTCTATATAGACTGCCACGATTTTATCCAGGTATTCTCGCAAGACGTCATTTAGGAAGAATTGGAAAGCGGCTGGCGGGTTGCATAGCCCAAAGGGCATCACCAGATATTCGAATAAGCCATACTGCGTTTTAAAGGCCGTTTTCCATTCATCTCCATGACGCATTCTCACCAGATGATATGCTCCACGCAAATCGAGTTTTGTAAATATCACCGCGCCTTTTACCTGCTCCAGTAGTACTGAAATTAGCGGTAATGGATATTGATTTCGTACGGTAATCGAATTCAAGGCCCTAAAGTCGATGCACGTTCTCAATTCCCCATTGGCTTTTGGGATGAAAAATAATGGAGAGGCCGCTGGAGAGTTCGAAGGACGGATGAATCCCAGTTCAAGGTACTTATCCAGATATTTCCGAAGATGGTCATTTTCTGGCGGGGTAAGAGCATAAATCCTTCCACATGGAACCACCGATCCAGGTTGTAATTCGATTGGCAGTCATAGGGTCTATGGGGTGGTAACACCTCTGCCTTTTGTTCACAAAACACCTCTCGGTATGGTTCATAACAGGAAGGAAGCTGAATTTCTTTTTCAGCAGCGGTAGCGATATGCAACGCCTTTTCATATGGGTCTCGTTTCTTCCTCCAACAATTTGTGGCACAGTATTCTGACTTCAGCTCAAACGTCTTATCTTTCCAATCAATTTCCGGGTTGTGTGTCGACAGCCAAGGCAAACCCAAAATCAATCCGTAAGAGGGCGCTGAAATGATGTTAAAAACCAGTATCTCCTGGTGGCCTGGTAAACATTCCACAACACAAGGGTCAGTAGTTTGACAGATGGGGCCTGTTTCTAATTGCCTACCACTGCAAGCACTACTTCCAGTTCTTGTTTATCAAATAACGTGATACCCAGTCGATGTGCTTCGTTAACATCCATGAAACATCCAGTAGCTCCGGAATCTATCATGGCATGAGTCATACAAGGCTCCTTATTAACAAATACTGTTACTGCAACAAAAAAATGTTCCTTCAACCCACCTTCTTCCTTTTGAAGAGAAGGGATACTAAGTGCGCTTGAGAACTCCCCTTCCATAGGTTCCAAGCACTTCAGTTTCCCGACTCAGGTTTTATGGCTGTTGCAGAAACTCCATAACGGGAACGCCCTCCTTTAGGTTTTATCGGACATTCCCGAAGATAATGCCCCTTTTTACTGCAATACAGACATAATCCGTTCTTTCTTCTGTGTTCTCTTTCATCTCCAGTCAAAGCGGCTCGTACTGATCCAATTTCCATAGGCTCTGAAGCAGACGTTCCTGGATCCGATGTTCTGGGTTTCTCATAGCGTGTTTGATACCTCTCTTTACGGAAATGGTCTCCTTTTCGTTCTCTTAACCGATGATCCAGCCTCATGGACAGTTCTATTAACCTTGTGCAGGTTCATGGTTGGGGATCCACCTGCGCGATAACATCCTTAAGTTCCTCCCTAAGGCCTTGATAGAATACCGTTGATTGTTTGTCTTCAGGCCAATGCGTTTCAGCGACTAATCTCCTGAAGGTATTGACATAGGTCAGAAGGTCTTTATTCCCCTGCTTCAACACCAATAACTCTCGATCAGCTGCGTATGTATCTGCACCACGATCAAATGTCTTTTCAAACTCCTCTTTAAAGGATTCCCAATCATGTAACAAACCATCTTCGTTTTGTACCAAAGGGACTGCCCACTGTACTGCATCTCCAGCTTTTACGAGATCAGAAAAGAAACTCTGGCTTGGTTTGTAGAAAATACCTTTGGTTTGCAATTAAAATGCAACATCACCTGAGAAAAAAATACTTGTACCTTGTGTGTATCCCCTGTGAATTTTTCAGGTGGCGCTAGGGGAATTGGGGTTGGTATCTCTACAACCATAGCGTTAGATGCTGTGTGTGATGCGCTACTAAAATCAAAGGGATTATGTTGCATTCTATCTACCTTGGCCTGCAAAGCAGCCGTCTCATTATGTGAGGCAGCTAACTCGACCTGCACCAATGCCAGGGCAGCCATGACATCATCCATGGTAGCCATACCAATGAAAGCTCGCTTCAACCGGGAGGATATGATTATACGTGGGCCGATTATTCTGTTCTGGGCCAATACAACTCCTCAGGGTCGAAGCGATGCTCAAATGGTATCCACCTCTCAACCGCCCAAAATCTGCATTTATACCATAACCAGACTTATAGATGGTTAAGCGAGGGAAATATGTGAATATCAAGGAAGGAAAGGATGGGGACAGCGGGGAGGGAGATCTGTCAGAAGACACAACACAGAAAGAATAATTAGCTACACTCTTGACTCCTTTCCTTTCTCTATTCAAACATAATTCTACCGTACTAACCTGTAGAGAAAATTATTATTATCAAGGATGCAGAACAAGTGTACATAGTAACTTTCTTGTTCATGAAGCTGAAACAAACAACAACATACGTAAGGATACTAGATTTGATTCGTAGCACCTATCCTTACTGCAAGAGAAACACATATACCTTTCATGCCGAAAGAAACCTCTTTATCCATACACACTCCTGCATATAAGAAAAGAAAACATCACGCAATGGTTAAAACAATTGCCTGTAACGAAAGCACCTTTTTGCTGACTTTTGCCACACGAAACATGAAACTTCACTTGAATTTCAACCTATACTCAACCATGTGAATTAATTCACTGATTAAAGAAGAGAAATCCTGAATCTTCTTTCTCTTCCACAAGACCTCTAATACATCAAGTATTTTACATAAGACATTGTGCACCATGCCCTATTAGAGATAAACATTTACTTTGCTCTCACATTAGAAATAATAATCAAGCTTATTTCAATTTAGAACATTGATGGCCATCAGACTATACCAAAGCTTGTCACCTCGATTCTCTCCCACACAAGAACTTTACAAACCAGCCGGTATTGCAAAGCCTTCAAACAAAGGGAAAAAATGTATCTCCATAAATCCAAAGTACATTTAAATGTTTTTTCTTTATCCAGCACACTGATGAAACAAAAACGACTGGCATCCGTTTCACTGTCCTTAATAGCAGTCTCAATAATTCCAAATAATACACAACTGTATTTTCCCAAAACTGCTGAGTCCAGAATGCAGAGTTCTCAGTCCCACAGCCAACTTGTACAGATAATTACGCCCGTTCTCGGCGCATACCTTCGAAAACCGGATACCACAGGATGCCTCCTCAAGGTAAGAATATAACTGAATCTTTGGTGAACTTCACCCTTACCACACCAGGAGCTTCATCATCCAGTATGGGAACCGCAGGCAAGAATAATCGGCAGCGTTCTGCCCGATTCCACCAGTGTTATGCACTTCCGCCCACGTGACCCGGATACCATCCGATCACGTCGTACGCGGCGCGCATTGTACTGGGAAATGTAGTCACAGCCAGTACATCGCCGTCTGTGCCCCGTTATGCCTCAATGCCCCCTATCACCATGTGGGTGGGGGCCATTTTAAGGACTGGTAGAGGCAGGGCCTAGCCATGTGGTGGGGGTCTAGGGGCCATTTTGAAGCCAGGCAGTGTGCTTTGTTGTGCCATAGGCCTGCACCCAGTCTGCCATGCTTTCATTCATTATGCCCAGGGGTACTCAGTGGTGCATGGGCCGAGTCTTTCTGTGGGGTGTCTTGAATTTGAACATGCTTGAGGGCATGGATGGCATTGGATTGTGGTGATTTTTGTGTGTTTTTCGATTTTTGGGTTGTTGTTGGGGCCTTTTGCCCAGGGATACTCTGTGGTGCATGGGCCTAGTCTTTCTGTGGAGTGTCTATAATTTGAACATGATTGAGGGCATGGATGGCATTGGATTGTGGTGATGATTTTTGTGTGTTTTCTCGATTTTTTGGGGTGTTGATGGGGCCTGTCCATGTGGGAGGGGGCCATTTGGAGGACTGGTACAGGCAGGGCCTGGCCATGTGGTGGGGGTCTAGGGGCCATCTTGAAGCCAGGCAGTGTGCTTTGTTGTGCCATAGGCCTGCACCCAGTCTGCCATGCTTTCATTCATTATGCCCAGGGGTACTCTGTGGTGCATGGGCCTAGTCTTTCTGTGGGGTGTCTTGAATTTGAACATGATTGAGGGCATGGATGGCATTTGATTGTTTTGATTTTTGTGTGTTTTTTCGATTTTTGGGGTGTTGATGGGGCCTGTCCATGTGGGTGGGGGCCATTTTGAGGACTGGTATAGGCAGGGCCTGGCCATGTGGTGGGGGTCTAGGGGCCATTTTGAAGCCAGGCAGTGTGCTTTGTTGTGCCATAGGCCTGCACCCAATCTGCTATTCTTTCATCCATTATGCCCAGGGGTACTCAGTGGTGCATGGGCCTAGTCTTTCTGTGGGGTGTCTTGAATTTAAACATGATTGAGGGCATGGATGGCATTGGATTGTGGTGATTTTTGTGTGTTTTTTCGATTTTTGGGGGTGTTGATGGGGCCTGTCCATGTGGGTGGGGGCCATTTTGAGGACTGGTACAGGCAGGGCCTGGCCATGTGGTGGGGGTCTTGGGGCCATTTTGAAGCCAGGCAGTGTGCTTTGTTGTGCCAAAGGCCTGCACCCAGTCTGCCATGCTTTCATCCATTATGCCCAGGGGTACTCAGTGGTGCATGGGCCTAGTCTTTCTGTGGGGTGTCTTGAATTTGAACATGATTGAGGGCATGGATGGCATTGTATTGTGGAGATTTTTGTGTGTTTTTCGATTTTTTGGGGTGGTGATGGGGCCTGTCCATGTGGGTGGGGTCCATTTTGAGGGCTGGTACAGGCAGTGCCTGGCCATGTAGTGGGGGTCTAGGGGCCATATTGAAGCCAGGCAGTGTGCTTTGTTGTGCCATAGGCCTGTACCCAGTCTGCCATGCTTTCATCCATTATGCCCAGAGGTACTCTGTCAGTGGTGCATTTTTTTGGTCTTTCCATTTTGAGGGGTGGGTATAATAAAAATGCTCACTTGCAAACTAATAATTGAAGCGCTACATATGCAACATTTATTTAACTGATGTTCCTCTGGCTTTGTTTGCTTTTAGGTAAAGAAAGACAAATCATCAGCCTCATTGTTCCTCATCAGTGCCAGGAACAAGTCCTGCTGCGGTCTCTGCAACACAACGTCACGTGTGGCCACAGACAACTCTGCAACTTTTGCAACTGCGGCCTGCTGTTCTGACATCTGAAGAAGATGGCCCCAAAAAAAGTTGCCCTTAGCTCCTCTAGCAAGAAAGTTGCCAGTAAGGAGCAGAAGAAGCAAGTGGCGCCACTTACCAAGGAGACTGGTGTGCAGACTACCACATTTTTTGGGGAAAAAAAGTACGCCTTCAGCAGCAGCGGGGTCTGCTGGGGACCAAGCTGGGAGCAGCACCCCTGCTCCATTGGGCTTGGTGCCACCACCACCACGCCAACTTAAGTCCAAGCCCTTGAGTGCTGCAGAGGCAGCAAGTCTAGTTGTTCAATCACCATTGACCAGTGGTGTTGGCTCATCGCAAGAAAGTAGCAGCATCCCTCAATCAACACAGGTTGTTGTAACTCATCTGACGAGTGTTCAACAACCACAGCCGCAACAACAACCACATGTGCAAGTACAAGCCCAAGTACATGTGGCAGGAGAGGCAGCGCAAGGAGATGCACAAGCAGAGGTGCATGGAGCGGCACAAGTGCCCACAATAGTTTTTCCTCCCGTAGTAGGGGTACATCAGGAAATCAACATTCAAGCCGAGGTATCATTTGAGGAAGCCACTCCTCCTGGTGATTCATTGTCTTCCAGATCCCCAGCAAGGAAAAGATCAAGGATGGTGTCTACATCTTCTTCAAGCCCCCTTCCTTCTGATGATATGGATCCAAATTGGGAACCACCACTGCTGTCTGAGAGTGAGGCACACCATGATCTGACAAAGGTAGCTAAGCGTAAAAGGAAGGTCCCCGAAAGTCTCATAGTTATGGAGTGTGATGATGACGCTGAACAAGAAGTGGCGTATACTCCTGATGATGAAGACTCTCACGACGACGACGCAGTCATCATAAACATCACTCCAGGCTCAGTGGGCATGCAGCAAACAGACATTTTTACCCTAGCCCGAAATTCTGCTGAGCGTGATGTTGGCGACGTGGGAATGGGAGCACCACCAATGCAGTTACCTAGTACACCACCACCTACCGCTTTCATATTTTCTTGCCAGAAGGGACCTCCATCCACCTCCACCTCCATTTCCTCAATTAGTGGTGCTGCAAGTGCACAATGTAGTAAAGTTCGGCAACACACATCCTCCACTTCATCTGGCATTAGCATTCCCAGTATCGCCTCCTCCGCCCCCCCCCCCCCAGACATTTGAAGTCCGCAGTTTGGGACTTCTTTAGTGTTAGCCCAACAAGGGAAAACATAGCCATTTGTACCATTTGTAAGCTTCGAGTTAGTCGTGGTAAGCTTGTTACCAACTATGGTACCGGAGGCCAGAGAGGTCATCTTGAGAGACAGCACACTGTCAAATGGCATGCCGACCTAAAGGAGATCAAGGAAGCCCGAATTGCAAGTCAACAAACTGTATCCATTGATGTTTCATCTGATGATGACGAGGAGGAAGAAGCGTCAAACATTTCTTCACTTACAGCCAGTACCCCTGTCAGCAGCACACCCCCTGCAAGATATATGAGCCACACTAAGAGTGTGGGAGAGAGTGAGACACCAATGCGAAAAAGTTCATCATCACCGAGCGTAACTGGGTCGAAGAAGTCATCATCATCCCGTAAAATGGTCCAGCCCACCATTAGAAGCATTTTGTTTTCAGATGAGCCATTTGAATGCAACCACCCAATGACGCGTCTATATAGCACTAAGCTGGCTAAAATGCTAGCGCTGGACCTTCTCCCTTTTTCTTTTGCGGAAGGGGTTGGTTGTCTTTAATTAGTGGCAACGCTCTGCCCTAAATGGCAGGTTCCTAGTCGGTTCTATTTTGCCAGAGTTGCGGTTCCAGCACTACATGATGTGCTGGAGGTGATTGGGGCAGCTTTGCTGAAGAGTGCTGTTCACACTATACATCTGACAACAGACATGTGGACCAGTCGTTGATTACATGTGCATCACTGTACACTGGGTCTCTTTTTCAGGGGTTAATGCAAAGTTGACCCGGACAAGGTTTTTAAAGCTGCTCGGAAACATGCAACACTAGCCATGTTTGCCATGGAGAAAAGTCATACAGGAGAAAACATTTTGCATGAGTTTAACACAAAGGTCTTTCAATGGCTGTCCCCAAGAAAACGCATGATTGGTTATGTTTCCACGGATAATGGTGCCAATGTAGTTAAGGCCATGGATAAGGGTAAGTATTTCAGAGTGCCGTGGTAGTTGATCAGTATTTCTTTACACAGGGTGCAGCTATGAAGGACATGAGGATACAGGTGGAGCAATGGAAGCTAGTTAAAAGCCTGACAGACATGCTTTGTCCTTTTGAGGTCTTCACGCGTGCAGTCAGTAGGGAGGACTGTAATTTGGGAAAAGCTATCCCAATGTTGCGCATGCTAGAGCACCAACTGAAGGCGGTGTCTTCTACGTTTCAAAATGATGATATGAGTCCCTTGCTCACTGCACCATCAGGATTCAAGCAAGCCGGGCCGACGACGGCTGAAATGCCAGAAACTGGTCCCCGGAAGCTTGTCTCCTTTCTGGTGAAGAATTGGCTTGGTAGTTTAGTCTGCCCTGTTCCCATGATGCACTGGGCCAGGGACAGACTGATTTGCATATAGCCAGGCTTTAAGCTGGGATGGTGCAGTGAGCTAAATTATGGTGATGGATCAAGCCCTGATCTTTGGACTGGGTAAGAGTGGTCTGCTTAATTCAGACACTCTGTTCATCACCACCCCCTTTTCTGAATCGTTTTTGACCACTATAGGTGTGGCAGGGTATACTCAGACATGAGTCCCTTGTTCACGGCACCATCAGGATTCAAGCAAGCCGGGCCGACGACGGCTGAAATGCCAGAAACCGGTCCCCGGAAGCTTGTCTCCTTTCTGGTGAAGAATCAGCTTGGTAGTTTAGTCTGCCCTGTTCCCATGATGCACTGGGCCAGGGACAGACTGATTTGCATATAGCCAGCTTCTGAGCTGGGATGGTGCAGTGAGCTAAATAACGGTGATGGATCAAGCCCTGATCTTTGGACTGGGTAAGAGTGGTCTGCTTAATTCAGACACTCTGTTCATCACCACCCCCTTTTCTGAATCGTTTTTGGCCACTATAGGTGTGGCAGGGTATACTCAGACATGAGTCCCTTGCTCACAGCACCATCAGGATTCAAGCAAGCCAGGCCGACGACGGCTGAAATGCCAGAAACCGGTCCCCGGAAGCTTGTCTCCTTTCTGGTGAAGAATTGGCTTGGTAGTTTAGTCTGCCCTGTTTCCATGATGCACTGGGCCAGGGACAGACTGATTTCCATATAGCCAGGTTCTGAGCTGGGATGGTGCAGTGAGCTAAATAACGGTGATGGATCAAGCCCTGATCTTTGGACTGGGTAAGAGTGGTCTGCCTAATTCAGACACTCTGTTCATCACCACCCCCTTTTCTGAATCGAAGAAAAGGAACGAGCATTTGAGTTGGCGGAGAAGTTATTACAGTGCCTACTTTGCGATGAACGTCTTCAAAAGATCCACACAGAACAGCATAACATTTGTGCTACTGTTCTGGATCCAGGCACTGGCAGGCAGAGTATTCTTTCCTTTTGATGACGCAGAAGTTACAAAGTACAAACATTGGCTGGCTGTGGCAGCCAGGAGGTTTGAAACACAACGGCAGGAATCCTCTTCTGCATCTGAGGCTGTAGCAGAAGTGAGTGATTTTCCCTCTCAGCCGTTAAAAACACCAGCAACCGTATCATCTGCAAGAGAAACAACAGTAACATTGTGTGAAGAAGAGGATTGGCTACATACTTTGGGTTTGCTTCTCAAAAGGTCCCAGCAAAAAGTAAGCAAATGTGAGGAACCCTGGAGAACCTTGAGTCGATGGTGCAGGACTATCTGAATGACTCAACAGAGGTCTATGTTCATGATGACCCATTGGCGTATTGGCATGGGAAAAGAGAATTGTGGCCAGAGATCACCAACCTGGCTATAAATTACTTGTCTTGCCCACTCGCAAGCGTGTCTTCTGAACGTGTTTTCAGTGCTGCTGGTGGCATTGTAACTTGCAAAGATGACCCGCCTCTTGCCGAAAAATGTGGAGGTTAACAATGATCAAGATGAATCAGCACCTCATACCACCAGATTACAAAATACGAGAATACACGCAGAAAGACGACGAGGAGGACACCAACTTAGATGAGGGAAGTTCTTCTCTGTTAGGTGACCTACTCCCGCCTGAATTCGCAGAGTATGAGAAAGAGCTCTTCTTCCCTGACACCGAGCCCTGAAAATGAGTCAATGAATCACTAACTTTCTTTTTCGTCCTTATTCACTTTTATTCCTGTGTGTCTGTCTTTCTTTGTTTTGCAAAGTCTATATAAAAAAACTTTAATCACCTAATCACAAAAACAAGCCCATCAGCAGAACTGGTTTCACTTATTTGCTTATTGATTTGAAGGTGCCGCAGTCAGCATTCCTCAGGTTCACAAGTTCACAAGAACATGCTCCTCTATCCTCCTCCTCCAGACTCCTATTTCCCTCAAAGCAGATGGCTGGATTACCCCCAATGAAGAAAGACTCTGCACTTGTGGGGGTGTTCTACTTCTTTGCGGGTGAGTTGACGGGTCTGGGGCCATTGTTGGGAAGGACTAATACCGGATAAAAGTGGTTTGGAGAAAATCGGAGCAGAAAAAGATTTTGCACTTTTGATCACTTGCCTGTCTTTGGGGTGCTGTTTGGCGGGCTTTTAGGTTGTTGTGGGTGGGTTTTGGGGTCTGGGAGCACAGCTGGCACAGTCTAATGTTGATTGCATTTGTTTTTCAGGAAATCCATGGTGGAAAAGGGGAGTTTGGGCCTAGTTGCACAGCGTATTTGGACTGAATTCCAGGTAGTAGGCCCATTTTTGCTTTTTGCCAGTTTGGGGGTGTTCTGCTTTTTTGAAGGTGGCTGCAGGGGTCTGGGGCCATTGCTGGGAATGTCTAATACCGGATCAAAGTGGTTTGGACAAAATCGGAGGTTAAAATTTGTTAGCGTTTTTGCTGACTTGCTTGTCTTTGAGGTGCTGTTTGGGGGGTTCCGGGTGTTTTTGGGTAGGTTTTGGGGTCTGGGAGCACTGATGAGTATGGATCCTTTTGATTGCAAGAGGTTTGAAGCAAATCCATGGTGGCAAAGGGGAGTTAGGGCCTAGCTGCAGAGCGGACGCGGAGTGATTTTGGAAATTTGCCTGAAAATATCAAAGTCCCCATTTTTGTAGTTTTGCTTTTTGAATGTTTGGGGGTTGTCTACTTGTTTCCGCCTGGGTTGACGGGTCTAGGGCCATTGCCGGGAAGGTCTAATACCGGATAAAAGTGGTTTGGACAAAATCGGAGCAGAAAAAGATTTTGCGCTTTTGATCACTTGCCTGTCTTTGGGGTGCTGTTTGGCGGGCTTTTAGGTTGTTGTGGGTGGGTTTTGGGGTCTGGGAGCACTGCTGGCACAGTCTAATGTTGATTGCATTTGTTTTTCAGGAAATCCATGGTGGAAAAGGGGAGTTAGGGCCTAGCTGCAGAGCGCATTTGGACAGGATTAAAAGAAAGCCGAAAATATTCTAAGTATGAGATTTTCCATTTTTGCTTTTTGCCTGTATGGTGGTCTTTTGCTTTTTTGTGGGTGGGTTGGCAGGTCTTGGGGCATTGCTGGGAAGGTCTAATACCGGATCAAAGTGGTTTGTACAAAATCGGAGGTGACTTTTTTTTGCGTTTTTGCTGACTTGCTTGTCTTTGTGGTGCTGTTTGGCTGGCATTTAGGTTGTTGTGGGTGGGTTTTGGGGTCTGGGAGCACTGCAGGCACAGTCTAATGTTGATTGCATTTATTTTTCAGGAAATCTATAGTGGAAAAGGGGAGTTAGGGCCTAGCTGCACAGCGTATTTGGACTGAATTCCAGGTAGTAGGCCCATATTTGCTTTCTGCCAGTTTGGGGGTCTTCTGCTTATTTGCAGGTGGCTGCAGGGGGCTGGGGCCATTGCTGGGAATGTCTAATACCGGATCAAAGTGGTTTAGACAAAATCAGAGGTGGCATTTTTTTTGCGTTTTTGCTGACTTGCTTGTCTTTGAGGTGCTGTTTGGGGGGGTTCCGGGTGTTTGTGGGTGGGGTTTGGGGTCTGGGAGCACTGCTGGATACTTTTGATTGCAAGAGGTTTGAAGCAAATCCATGGTGGCAAAGGGGAGTTAGGGCCTAGCTGCAGAGCGCACGTGGAGTGATTTTGGAAATTTGCCTGAAAATTTCAGTCCCCATTTTCTAGTTTTGCTTTTTGGCTGTTTGGGGGTCTTCTACTTGTTTCCGCCTGGGTTGACGGGTCTGGGGCCATTGCTGGGAAGGTCTAATACGGGATAAAAGTGGTTTGGAGAAAATCGGAGCAGAAAAAGATTTTGCTCTTTTGATCACTTGCCTGTCTTTGGGGTGCTGTTTAAGGGTGGGCGGCCAGCTACTCTCCGTGCACGGAGTGTGCGTAGTGCCGTCTCCTACACATTTTGCGTAAACGGCGTAGCCAGGCGGCACTACGCGCGCTCCGCAGACTGTGCGTAGCCGGCCGCCACCCGCCTCCCTCCCGCCCTCCCTAAATACTTAAATAAAAGGATAGAAAGCTTTTAAAAACACTTACCTTATCCGCCGCGTCCCCGGGGCTACCTCTCGCCGTCCCTGGATTCGCGCCGCCATTTCGGATACTAATGCGCATGTGCGGGCGGCTGCGCATGCGCATTTCTCACGAGAAATGCGCATGCGCGGGCGCACCGCGCATGCGCAATAGTATCTGAATGGGTGGCGGCGCGAATCGCGGGACGGCGAGAGGGAGCCCCGGGGCGCGGGGGACAAGGTAAGTGTTTTTAAAAGCTTTCTATCCTTTTATTAAAGTATTTAGGGAGGGCGAGAGGGAGGCGGGCGGCACGTAGTAGGGCTACGCGGAGTGCGCGGGTGGGCGTAGTTTTGTGCCCACTTTGCGTAGCTCCACGTAGCCCCACTCCACACACTACGCCCAGGGTTAGTGCTGTTTGGCTGGCTTTTAGGTTGTTGTGGGTGGGTTTTTGGGGTCTGGGAGCACTGCTGGTACAGTCTAATGTTGATTGCATTTGTTTTTCATGAAATCTATGGTGGAAAAGGGGAGTTAGGGCCTAGCTGCACAGCGTATTTGGACTGAATTCCAGGTAGTAGGCCCATTTTTGCTTTTTGCCAGTTTGGGGTTGTTCTGCTTTTTTGCAGGTGGCTGCAGGTGTCTGGGGCCATTGCTGGGAATGTCTAATACCGGATCAAAGTGGTTTTGACAAAATCGGAGGTGATTTTTTTTTGCGTTTTTGCTGACTTGCTTGTCTTTGAGGTGCTGTTTGGGGGTGTTCCGGGTGTTTGTGGGTGGGTTTTGGGGTCTGGGAGCACTGCTGAGTATGGATACTTTTGATTACAAGAGGTTTGAAGCAAATCCATGGTGGCAAAGGGGAGTTAGTGCCTAGCTGCAGAGCGCGCGCGGAGGGATTTCGGAAATTTGCCTGAAAATTTCAAAGTCCCCAATTTTTCAGTTTTGCTTTTTGGCTGTTTGGGGGTCTTCTACCTGTTTCTGCCTGGGTTGACGAGTCTGGGGCCATTGCTGGGAAGGTCTAATATCGGATAAAAGTGGTTTGGACAAAATCGGAGCAGAAAAAGATTTTGCGCTTTTGATCACTTGCCTGTCTTTGGGGTGCTGTTTGGCCGGCTTTTAGGTTGTTGTGGGTGGGTTTTGGGGTCTGGAAGCACTGCTGGCACAGTCTAATGTTGATTGCATTTGGTTTTCAGGAAATCCATGGTGGAAAAGGGGAGTTAGGGCCTAGCTGCAGAGCGCGTTTGGACAGAATTGAAAGAAGGCCGAAAATATTCCAAGTATGAGATTTTCCATTTTTGGTCTTTGCCTGTATGGGGGTCTTCTGCTTTTTTGTGGGTGGGTTGGCAGGTCTTGGGGCATTGCTGGGAAGGTCTAATACCGAATAAAAGTGGTCTGGAGAAAATCCATACTGAAAAGCGTTTTGGCACATTAACTTAGGGCTCGTTAGGGTTAGCACTAGCAGCAGGATTGCATGTGTTTCGGGGTGTTCTAGATTTTTGCAACTGAGTTCTGGGGTCTTAGAGCACTTGTGGGAATGTGTAATTTTGGATGCAAGTGGTTTGAAGAAAATCCATGGTGGGAAAGGGGGGATTCGGCCTAGTTAAAGAAAGCGTTTGCCACTATTCTTAACTTAGGGCTCGTAAGGGTTAGCAGTATTGTATTGCATGTGTTTGGGCGGGGGGCTGTTTGTTGGGGGGTTTGCGAGTCTTGGAGCGATGCTGGGTATGGATACTTTTGCTTGCTTGCAAGTGGTTTGAATACAAACCATGGTGGGTAAGGGGGGATTTGGGCCTACTTTACTTTCAAAGTACTTTTTGTCACCATTTTCTACTAGGCCTCGTTTTTGGAGATCTGATTGGGGGTCTTCTACATTTTTGCGACTGGGTTTAGTAAGGGTCTGGGAGCACTGCTGGGAAGGTCTAATTTTGTTCTAAAACACAGTTTACAGTACACCTAGCTTGAGGGGAAAGATCCGCTAAATTAATTCGCCCACACTTATTTATCCTTCAAAAGGAGACTCAGACAGAGTACGCACCATCAAAAATATTTTACTGTCTATTAGGAAACTCAAAGTGTGACTTTTTTTTCACTACACAGCGTACATACATTATATTTATTTGTCAGTGGTGTTCTAATATTACTTCCTGTTTTTCCATCGATAATTACAGGCCGGGTTTTTGCCTGTGCAATGGGAAAAAAGGATGAAGTCAGGCTTCACATTAGCGAGCCGCAATTCAGCATCCACCAGGCAGGCACTATACAGTGTGTCTTCTGGTCACCAACATTGATGGACGGAGCGTCAGATGGAATGGAGGAGTCCCGCTAATAAGAGTAATGGTTGGATGCATGCAACTTCCCAAATTCAACAGGACAACTACAACAACATACAGATACAGTATCCGTTCTTTTCTAATTATCTTTTAAGTAATGTTATTGCTGTGAAATTCTATGATTGTGACTCTGCATTTCTTTGATCTCTGCTTCTGAATTTATCCCTACAGCCATTGTATAGGTTTTACTTCTGCTATTTTTTAAACCTAAATTAATGTAAGAAGTGTTTCTCTGAGTGCAGAGATAGGCAAGTGAAAACGTATAATTATTACTGCAGCCCTGTACTGTCGCATTCTTTCATTCACGGTTGTCGAAAGTACTACTTACTTTTCAGTAACCATGCATGCAGTAGTGCATGCACTTCCTTTATGTCACTTAAAAGATTTATGGTTAGCTTTGTTTCCAAAGATTTGTTTATCTTCAATTATTGTTTGTCCATGCTGTGCTTTTTTTTTCTTCTCTCAACAAAACTTTCCCAAAAACCCCCATTCCCATCCATTTTCCAAACCCTAACTCTCTTCCCCCGGGCTGTGTGGTTTTGATTGATGTGTGACTAAATGACAGCAATAATTCCACACACTTGCTGGGGAGGATAAGGTCATAGCAATAGGCTGGTGAAGGAATCCGATGATATATTCTTACTCAGCTTGACCTTGAGTCACTATTGGCAAATGAAAGTAGATTTTCATTTGCGCCATCAACTTGATTGGTCATCAAACAAATCCTCCTCCTAGACGTGGCAAATTATTACGCTGCTGTATCCTTCACCTTCAGTACTATTTCTTAAAGTAGTAGCCAATGTCAAAGAAATTCAACGCAAGTACTAGTTATACTTTCAATACTTTACCTTTTGTTGGGCTACATTGTGGCACTGTTCAAGTGTACTGTCACTTGCTATATTCTCTATCGTACCGTCTAATGCTACGGTAAGGACAAACAAGGTTTCATTTTCTTTTTTTTCAGATGCTGCAACTGCCACTGTGTAACACCACAAGTACCACTGCAATGATGACATTTCATCCGCTCAGGATTGCCAACCTTAATCGCCATTTCGCGTGCAGCCAGCCCTGTGCCTAGCCCTATTTCCAAACACAAATTACAGGTAAGATAAGCGTTTTGGGGGAGGTAGTATAATGGAGTATTAGGAGAGACGAGAGACTGACGGTCCTAGGACTATTTAATTCACTTACTCTGTGAGAGGCACTTAGTTTTGAAAACATTTGGGCAATTAGTACTTACGCAACTTGAATCAAGATGCCACTTAAGTTTCAGGAAAACAAACTTACTGTTAACCCCCCACCCACCAGCCTCAAAAGCAGTAAAAAACACGTATGCTAAGATAAAGTTTAAAGTATATTTATATATCCCCAACATCAATAATCTCCCGCAAGACCCAACCCAACCCCCCTCCCGAACCCCAACGAATGTCCGTGAAAACTAAGTCCAAAAAAGTAGAAAACCCAACTCCCAATTCCCACCCCCCAGAAGTCTTTAAAAAAGGGGCAAGGGACAGTCTCCTCCTACTGATGGCTGCTGTTGACTTTTTGGGCCAGGTCGGCATGCTCCTTGCGGAGGGTCTCGAGCAGGGTTTTGGTGTTGAGGAGCTCCTGCTTGAGGTAGGACACCCTAAGTGAAAGGCGGTGCACGCGTGCCTTGCACCTGCTGTGGGGGGGCAGCTGATTTCTTTGCTGCTTGGCGGTGGCGGGTGCCTGCGGTACCCCGACTCCGTACCGCTGGAGACCTGCTGCGCTGACTGGCTGACCCAGGGAGCGTGGAGGAGGATGCAGGTGTCGCCGTGGATGTTGTCGACGTACTCTGCGTGTCCTCCTCCTCCTGGGCCACCAGCCGCCGATATTCGGCGACAGTGGCCTCCAGCCTCCGTTGCCGGGCCTTTTTAGCCAGCTCCTTCCATGTTGGTTTGGAAGGAGCATCTAAATGAAGAAAGAAATACATAGTCTGTAACCAATGCTCTTTAAGATTAGCACAAAATGATTCAGCAGAAAGTTGTGTCATAGTAGAACTAGCAACTTGCAAGCGCAGTACATAACTATTGTGGCCAGTATCTATCTAACCTCCCACTTCTTCATCCTTGCTCTAACATTAGTGGGAGTTTAGGAATCAATTCTACGAGCACTATGGACTCACTCCATTAGAGTCGACTATGACAGTACACCAGTCTTATTCTTCTTCTTCTCTCTTGTTTAGCAAAATTGGTACGTTAACTTCTGCAAGCCGGCATAATGCCAGCGCAGTCAACTTGCACCCGAGAAAAACAGACGCCCCCCATGATGAGTGAGACAGACTTGCGTTACTGTACCTGTCCAGTACATGCAGCTGGTGATGCTCTTACTTTTCTATTACGAGTGGCACTGAGAATACTCTGTTACAAGGGCTACTGCTTAATTAATTTAACTTTCACCCTACAGTGCCAATGAATACTAGAAAAGGAAAATGAAGAAGATAAATAATCTGATTATCTATCACTGCACATGGTATGTATTTGCTTACATATGTGATGACTTTAGGTGCTTTGCTTTTTATTGAGTGAACAGTGATACATCCACACATGAATGACCGAGTTCTACTAAACTTAATAACAGAGGTAGTGAATGGCCATCGTAATAGCCGGATATATGCTGTGCTTGCAATACAAACTACTGCTACTATTCATGGTAGTATTCGGACAAAATTACAACTTCTTTTACTTGCCTTTCCTACACTGGGACGGACGTGCGGGTGTGGTGTTACATGCTCTTCAAAGTAACACTTAGTTCATCCAGTGACCGTCTACTCTCTCTAGATACACATATGCTATCTAAGAGTCAGATAGTACCATGATCCAGGCATCCATCCATTCAAACTATATGTCAATCATTCTTCTTTATGTCTCTCATCTGGACAAGCCTTACGTTTTCTCACGGGAAAACAACCTTTTCATTTTATTTGGGAAACTGCAAGCCATACATCCGTGCTTGACTTGCATTTGGATTTCAACCAAAGCATATATTGCGCACACATACAGTTTCTGTTTCACCCACCCAGGCTGTTCTCCTTCCACCCATCCTTGCTTCATCCTTCACCCAGCCATGCATCATATTCCTTCCCAGCTACCTCGGGCACCAATCAAACACGTATCATTCTTCTTTGTCAGTCATCATTACTTTTAACTTGCTTGTCCTTCCACACTTACTTACACCCTTCTTTCGCTTTTCGTTCATCCCATCCATCAAGTTCATCTCAGATCTGATTTGGATTCTCGAAAAAAAATTCACCGCTGAGTTGAAGTAAATTTAGAGGAGGCTACTACCTGGTTGATAAAAACTTTGTTCTACATTTGAAAGTCTGCTTAACAGTATAGTAATTTAACTGTAGAACATATATACTACACCCGTGCAGAGAGCAGACTATGCTGTCTGCAATGTCAATAAGTAAAGAATATAAGAGCTTACCACTGCCTGCCACTACCGTGGCAACCGGCACAGCAGTTTTCGTCCGGCACTTGCGCCGCCTCCTCCCCAGAAGTGTTCTCCTCCACCTCCGCGCTGGGCCCAGCACCAGATATTCCACCTACAAAGTACATTTAAGAATGTTAGATGTCATAGACATATACCACTCACTAGTATTTTGTCTAGGAATGAAGAAATGTGAATACAGAAACCAATCTAATAATTTGTGACTGTCTACTCTAAAGTAAAAATGTCCCTTTTTCCAGGGAAGGGTGTTGTCTTGCTGCACTTTTTGGCACAACTGATGAATGCTTGCTTTTTAACACGCATTATTTTTCTCATAACAGACAGAAGCTTCACTTCTAAGAACAAATCATCATCACTAGGACAGAGTGACCAACGATTCAGCACCAAAAAGAAAAATTAAAGTTCAAACCAGGTGAGGGCTCGGCTCGCCCACAATAAATGTGTGAAATAAATCACTGAGCACTTTTCCATTTTTAATCAACCGTTTATGTTTTATGACAAGCTTGATTTTAATAAATATTTTTACTTTTAATAAAGCTTTAAAACTTAAATAGACTCTGTGGTTTTTGGTCAAGAGTGAATGAGCAAAAGGTTTTGCAATTTGCAAGCATGAGTCCGTGCCTCTGACACTTCTGGACTCTGACTCCGTACTCTTTCCTGCGATAAGCATCATTGGGGATCAATTATCGATGAATTCGGGAGCTAAATGACTCTGCCACACTATCTAGTCAGTAAGGAGATTGGGGGTTATTCAAAGTCTGATATCACTGAGGTATGTTGAAAGTCTACCTGCACCTATTATACGTGATAAACAATGCACTATTTAGTGTCCATAGTTCTGTTTGTGCAGATTTGTCCCTGCAACAGTAGTAGTATGGATTGTCCTCCTATCCAAACCAAAGGCAAAGTAGTATCTTATTCTTTCTTGGTGGTCATTCACCTTTTTATTGTTGGTAATTGTCAAAGCATAAACATTTAGAAGACTTGAAAAGACAATATTGACAATCCCAGAGGACTGCACTCAGTGCAGAGAGCTATTGCTGACTAGAATGGGAGTTTCATTTAACACCTTTAGCCAAATATGCAATCTTAGTTAGCTACACAGACAGACTAATAAGAATAATCTAGTAATACCACAGGGAGTCATAGTAGAGGCAGGATACGAATTTAGATACAGTCTACAAGAAGATCAAAGACGATTTAGAAAAAATCGAATGAGGCACGCTAGGAAAAAATAGGTACTCTATATTAAAATTAAAACTTACCGTGGCCAGCAAAGGAACCCTCGCCTGACCGATCCTGGCCTTGAACAGCAGCAGCAGCCGATAACCCCTCCTCCTCTGTCCTCTTGCCCCTGGGGGGAGCTGATGTACAACATGAAAGAAAGAAAGACCCGAAATCATGGATGATTGTTGTCAACCAAATCAAACATTTCAAAAGAACAATAAAAAAATATTTTGGCGAAATAGCAAATAGACAACTATTCCACGGGATATATTGACCTATCTCATGTGGTCTACTAAGATATTAGTATTGCTTGATTTGCGGACCGTCGACTTGGAAAGTTATGTAACTCACGAAACAAACTACTAAAAAGGTTCGCCTAGGACTGGCAGGCAGCAGTCCGCAGCACGCGAAGTGACAGGCAAACTCCATTGTGATTGCAGATCAGCGACAATACTAAAAAGTTTCCTACTACATTAACCGTCATTAAAATACTCAAACTATCAATCCACCACCACTATTTCTTCTTATTGCCAGGTGTACAAAGGAAGGACTTGACTTGAGTCTGTAGGGGCAGATTTACAAGCCCCTTGCGGCTCTTTTTTTCCATTGTTGCGTGACTTTTGTGATGCAGCGGCAGAACAAAGAGGCGCCATGGTGCGGCGTATTAACACCGTGACGCATATGGGAGATGCATCACGTTGTAAAGCCCTGCACCATCAGGGGGATTACGGCGCAAGGGAGGGCGTTCCTGCGCAGGAACACATCCTAAAAGTGGCTGAGGGAAATCTACAAGATTTCAATCAGTCACTTTTAGGACAATGATACGTGACTCAAACCCTGCGCCTGCTTGAAGCAGACGTACGGCTTGATGCAGCATTGGGGAGATAGGGCACCCCAGAGCATTGCTGGAGCTGCGCCATCGTTGCGACGCAACTCCAGCACCACCTTTACGGCACAGATGCGTAATGCTTCGGTGACGTTTTGGGCCCATGGTGCGCCGCATTGTAAATACGGCGCACTATTGGTGGTGGTGGCGAGGCGCACAATTACTGGCGCATCGCTGCTACTATGCAGGGATGCGCCGGATATGCAAATCTGCCCCTTAGTGTCTTGCATTATGCAGTTCTTTAAACTACACTCATACATAATTTCTCAGGCCAATGAAATGAACACAAAATCGAAAACAAATAAGCATAGTAGCAAAGCTACTGAGAAGGAGAGCAGTGCACCTGAAATACACAGAAGATTTTGAAATATAATTTACCTACAATATAATCAGCAGCATTATTGCTCTTGGTAAAAAAACAAAAATTTGCAATATAATAACACACAGAGCAGGAGAAAAGAGAGTAGTGATGAAATAGCTACTACTACTCACCAAGCCCGGGGATCTCGATGCCGAGCAGGTCGAGCAAGTCGCGTTCCCGGTCCAGTAGATCCGTCCAATGGTGGGTGGCCTGGTTGTAGGTGCGCCGGACCCCAGAGTGTTGATACCTGGCCCGGCACACTTTCTCCCACCGCTTCCGGCGCTCCCGGAGCCCGTAGCCGCTAGCGATCTTGCCGCCTGCCATGATGGTCCTGAGGAGGCGGCGCTGGACAAAAAACACTAGTGCGGCCACCTCCTCCGCGCTAAAGATCTCCCGTGGCATCACTAGCTCCCCCCTGAAACGCCCGCACGGGAGACGGGCACGGGGTGCGGGACCCTTCCCCTTCTCGGGCTGCTTCCCGGCTCCCTTTACCATGGTCTGGGCAGAAAGGAAGGTAAATAATAAATAAGAAATAGAATAGGGAATACGAAAAGAAAATAGTTTAAAAAAGTAGTTTAAAATTAACCAAAAGTAGCAGAAAACACAAAAATATAGAGCTAAAAAAATAGAGGGATAGATAATACGTAAAATAGATTAAAAAAAACGTCAAACAAGCATAGGATGGCAGAGATTGAAAGAGGATACAGAAAGCATGCCCAGAACTATAGCAATGAATGAAAAACAAGATGGCCTCGCCCGTTCAGGACCGCATGGGTAAGTTCGCGCGAGATTTTCCTCGCGATCACATGTGAACTTGTATTAGCGAGCCGCACACTTTGCGAGATTACATATAGCGCCCGGAAACAGAAATACATCACGCAAACAAGATGGCCACGCCCATGTACGACCGCTAGGGTAACTTCACCTTGTTGCGCTACCAGCGGCTTGCGAAAACGCAAAAAACAACGCAAACTAACACGCGCAAAAAAACAAATCGCATATTCGCAAAAATTCGCGGCTCCTGAATTCGATCTCGTGCAAATTCGCACCCTGCGAATCCCGCGAAATTGCAGAAAAACTATTTTTGCAAAACTGAAAGCACTCAGCAGGTGCAAAAATTCAAGCTCATCATTAGTAACCATTCCCTGTAGTGCTTCCTGAGGGCCCCCTCCAGAGTTCAACTGCCTACTTGCAACTATTCTATGACCCTGCTGTGACCCTCACAGCATGCTCAGAAAATAGCTACAAGTATGCCACAAAGGTCCTGTTAAAAAAAAATACACTGCAACAGAAAGCAATTACAGATAAGGAAGCAGGTGCCAGACTGGAAGTTCAAATTCAGTGACACATTAATCAACCCCTAATTCATTCATGTCAGTTGAGGCAGGGCAGGTGTGCTTTTCCCCCCATAATCTACAGTGATTGAACCAGAGGGGGGCAGTGATGTACCAGAGAGTGGCATGGGTGAGAAAGAGGGTGGCAGTGGTGAAACAGAGGGTGCTGTGATGAACCAGACGTAGAAACAACTTTTTCGCGACTGTTGCGACCCGATATGTAAGTTCACGTTTGCGAACTGGTAAAAATCCCTTGCGAACTGGCAGAAACCCTTGCAAACACAAAAAAAAAGAAAAAATACGCACATTCGCGAAAGTGTGCAGATTTTGCGGATTGCGAATTCGTGAATACGCAAATTCGCGAATCGCGAATTCGCAAAATTCGCCCATACTTACTCTAATCCATGTCCCATTCTGAAGCACAACAGCTATGATTTATACATGCGTTACGTTTTGCTATGTGTCCCCGTACACTAAAAATTGTGCTACTTTTGAGAGTTTATCCTGGATTACAAGCGGGCTGCAAAATTCCGAATCCCGCCCAAAGTTTATGCAAGAGCAGAATTATGAGTTGTGCTTTAACTCTCCAATTTAACTCGTCGGAATTCTGTGGAATTATATAAAAGCTCAGTGAGATTCAGTGGAATTCCACCAATGGGTGGAAATGTGAAGGTTGCGCTGTAATCAAGCACTGATAGTACACTCTGCGCTGACACATCTGTGAAGACGCCACCGCTGGGTGCACAGCCATTAGAGATGATTCTTCTGCCACTCAACCAAGCAGAAAATCTACTCGAGAAGCAGCGACCGCTCGTGACTGCCATGCCGGAAGTCCTCCTTGCAGCCGGAAAGCGCAGTGGGGGATGCCAATTCTCACTCGTCAACTCTCATTTTTAGAGTCTCACAAGGAAAATAAATTCCGCCATTCCGTACTCGGCCTAGCAATAGAAATGCGGAATCACCAAATTCTCCCAATTCCACAAGCGGAGAGAAATTTTCCTGCTCAGGCCTAGAACTTGTGCTGACTTTACACAGTAATTTCCAGGCGCCACAAAGCCCTGCTGTGTTGTCGGAGCGCGTGTCAATAAGCGCTCCGAACTAGGGGGCATATTTACAATAACTGGCATATCAGCAGGGATGCGCCAGTTATTGTGCACCACAGCTCCGCCATCATGCATGCACCGCATTTACAATGCGGCACACCATGGGGCAAAAACGGCACAGATGCCTGACGCATCTGTGCCGTAAAAGTGGCACATTGCTGGAGTTGCATCGCTAGCGCGACGCAGCTCCAGCAATGCTCTGGGGGCCCTATCTAGTTAATGCTGCGTCAATCCTTACGCCTGTTTCAGGCAGGCGCAGGGTTTTGACGCAGCATGGGCCTAAAAGTGATTGAGTGAAATCTTGTAGATTTCACTCAGCCACTTTTAGGAGGCGTTCCTGCGCCGGAACGCCCCCCCTGCACAGGAAAGCCTACATGTGGCGCAGGGCTTTACTACGTGACGCATCTCCCAGATGCGTCACATTGTAAGTACCCTGCACCATGGCACAGGATTTGCGCTGTCGCTGCGTCACAAAAGTGACACAACAGCGGCGTAAATGAGGCGCAAGGGGCTTGTAAATCTGCCCTGTGATACTTAATTGGCTGTGCAGGGCGAACGTTCAGACTCAGGGCCGCAAAGGACGACCGACCAACTTGGCTGAGTGTAATGCTCTGCTTGTGTGTGTGTTGTCTCTGACGCCACTTGTACATGCAGGGCTCTTTTTTATAACAGTCCAGCGATACACAGGACAATCCACAAACTGCACGTCAGCGGGGGAAGCTCATCGCTGACCCCCGCTTGTGCTCTACAATAATGGGCACGCCTAGGACTGGATATCACGAGGAGTTATATAACATTCCTCCCAAACAAAGAAATCACCAATAATAACATTTAACACTTGGCATAATCATTGGAAAGCAACTGTACTCTTACGTCATCCAAGGACAGTATAGCGCATGCAACCCACTTCAAAAATAACTTTAACAATGAAAGTTCTTTAGCCAGCTCGAAGGTGCAGGATTGCCTCTCAGTCTATATTGGGTGCAATTCTCATGACTCAGGAACATCTCACTGAACACTTACTGGAGAGACAGACTTAGTCACTCCTTCAGCTCCCTGGACATCATGACCAGGGTCAGACCAAACATTCAAGTTACAGTCGTCAGGACTAGGCTCCACTAAGGTGGGTTGACTATCAGGAGACTCATGATACTTATTAAACGCTGACACATTCCTAGTGAGAACTTCACCACCTCTCGTGACTGTAACTTGAGTGCCTCTAATGTGTGTGATACACCATGAATCTTTCATGAAAGGAAGGTGAAACTTGCTGCCAGTATGTCTGTCCTGAACAAGGACCAGATCCCCTGTCTGATGCTTAAACATCGCCGCTCTACGTTTCATGCTGACCATATTTTGTTAACTCGTTTTCTCCGACACTCCACTGCAAGTCATTGGGACTTTCAGGAGCCCAATTTGGATGATGAGGGATGGAATCATTCCTGAACTATTTGTCCCATGAACAGGTGACCAGGTGCCCGTCCCGTGGTTGTGTGAGGAGTCTAACAATAATCTCAGAGGAAAGCATAAATGAATTGTTCCACAGCATCACCATGGGCCACGGTTATCCTGATGGCTTTATTCAATGTTCACATGAAACACTCAGCTTCACCATTCGCCTGTGGCCACTTTGGGGTAATTTTCTTCTGCACGATTCCGTGGGGGGCAAGGTATCATGCAAATTCTTGTCCTGAAGGGGTGCACCCTTATCAGTTCTGAGCTCTTTGACAAGACCATGAGTGGCCATCACCTTCTCCAGTTTGGCAATGATATCTCCAGCACTCAGGAATGGCAGCACCTCTGCCTCTGGGGGCTTAGAGTAGTGGCCAATTATCACCATGGAGTGTTTCCCGTCTGGGAGACTTCAAAATCCATGCTGGCCCACAGCCAGGGGTCTTCTGATCGTCGCTCAATCATTATTAGCGCAGGAGGATTTGGTTCACCGGTGGCTTGACACCACTGACAGGATTGCACTACTTTCTCTACCTTGCAATCCATGAGAGAGAACCAGACTTTGGTACGCAATCTGTTTTTAGTATTCACCATGCCTTGGTGTCCTGCATGTGCCAGACTTACAACTCTAGCCACAAGAGTTGACGGATCCACCAGCCTGTGACCTCATAGTAGGCACCCATGGGGATCCAAACTCATCTCATGTTTTACATGGTGCAAACTTTTAATTATCTTTTTCGCCATTGGAGTGAATGTGGATTTAACTTCTTAGGGGATGCCATTTGTTCATTCTCACAGCTTCTAGCACTTTCTGCAAACATCCATCTTCAGTGGTTGCTTTGCATAGTTCCCCCAAGGATATCGGCAGCGGACGGGAACGGTGGGAGGTATATCTTACGTATTCTTCCGTTTCTTCACCTTCATCCATTTCAACACTGGTCGCCTCTCAGGGATGGCGAGACAAATAGTCAGCAGGAGTGTTAGCCTCAGCTGCGATATTCAATCTTACAATCGTACTCCTGTAATTGCAGCATCTAATTTTCAATGTGAGCTGGTGGCTTCTGTGAATATCTTTGTTCGGTGGCAGTCAACGAATGACTGGCGAACCCCAGGGGAGCCCACTCATCATCATCAGTCATCCGCTGACATGAGACAGCTCCAAGCCCTTTTGGCCCAGCATCAACTGCAACTCAAGTTGTTTGTTTTGGATTGAGGTATCTCAACGTGGTGTTGCTCGATAGAGCTTCTTTCGTCGCTTTAAACGCAGCTTCTTGTTTGGGACCCCATACCCACATCGTTGACGCTGTTTTCAACTCCTGGAGAGGTGTTGTGAGGGAGGTTAGGTCCTTGATATATCGGCCACAGTAGTTGGCCATTCCCAGGAAGCTGCGCACTTCTGTTACATTCATAGGAGCCGACGCCTCCTTAATGTCCTTAACCTTCTCAAGGTCAGGAGCAATCCCTTCGCCAAAAATGTGTACCCAAAGAATTGCAGTCTCGGCTTGAGAAACTCACATTTGTCTCGATGCAGTGTGAGTCCCAACTCTTGCATTCTCTGGAGAACCTGCTGCAGCCGATCATTATGTTCAGGTAAGGATTTTGCATGTACCAGAATGTCGTCACTTACATTCATTACACCTGAAAGGTCAAAAAGGAGTTCTTTAATGGTATTTTGGAACACCTCCTCTGTGCTGGAGATACTGGAGCTCAGACTCTTGTATCGCCTCAATCCCGCATGCGTGGAAAATGTTGTGATATGACTTGATCGTTCATCAAGTACCAGTTAATGATAACCAGCTCGCAGATCAAGCTTTGAAAACCAGCAGGCCTCGCTTAGCTCTCCTTACAGGTCATCAATTGTCAGTATCAAATGCCGCTCTCTATTTATTGCAGCGTTTGGAGCCCTCATGTCTACACAGATTCTCACCTCGCCCGGCTGCTTGTGCTTCCTCGCAACCACGATGGGTGATACCCAGGGCGTCGATCCTTTTCCTAACTTTGTTACTCCTAAACTGAGAAAAATCCTACCTTTAAGACTTTTGGTATTCACAGAAGGTATTTAGGAGTCCTAAAGTTAGGACTTCTAACTTTTGTGAATGCCAAAATGAGTAAGTGCCTTCTGTGAATACCAAAATGAGTAAGTGCCTTCTGTGATTACCAAAATGGTAGTTAGTTTAGGATTTTGTCTTAAGTAAGTTCTGTGGATCGGGCCCACAATCAGCCCAGGAGTGGACCCACATCTGGGCATACCTGGCGCAGTTAGGGCGAGAAAGCAAAAGACACACAATTGATGGACCGAAGGCAGAACAAATTAAAACATTCACCCCCAGTAAAGAGATGTGGGTTCAACACATCATTCTTTTGCTCACCATTCTTTGGCTTTTGTTTTTTTTCTCTTATATTTGCTATAAATTTGGCAGTTATAGTTCAGCAGGTGACAGAGGAAATATCACCAGACAACTTGCGCCGATCCATCCGTCGACACCTAAATCTTGACCAAGTGAATGCATAAAATGCATTCACTCAATGAGAGGACTTCCGCAGCCGAGAAATTTGAATGTTCTCTCTTGGAGCTTTTCCTGCCAAAAATAAGGGTGAGCAAAGATCGCCCATTTTTATTTTGCATAATATGTGAAATTTTGGCAAAATTGTGAATAATTACATGAAATGCAAATCCCTTGTTTTGCACTATATATTAGCACTAAAAGCACAGCAGCTTCAATTTTTGCTGCAGGAATTCAGATAACAAAGCAGAGAGTACAACAGCCACTTGTGCAGTTATTCATGAGCACTCATGGTACATTTTTAACACGAATGGAGCGTTTTGATGTAATTTTTCTTACCACAAAAGGTACATAATAATGCAAAATGGCATAATGGTCTGGTTTTGTGAATTTCGTGTAACAAGCATAATTAGAGAATCCCAAAAATATGGAAATTATGCTAGTATACTTTACATTTTGCCCAGATCTAACCAAAGCCAACAGCTTCAGTGGGACATCATCTAGTGATATTGAGAGCACTTCACTAGATAAATCTTTCAACTTTGCCTCATATGAGAATTTTCATTTCTAATAAAAAGACTGAGGGCCTGATTACAATCTTCACTGGTATCCCATCCACCGTTTTACAAGTTCCATAGGATATAATGGAATTTTAATTTGGCGGATGGGATATCCATTACATTTGTGACAGAGTAACCTGTATACAAAGAAGTATTCAGGCCCCAAGTCAGAATGTAAACAGGATGACCCACTTGGTGTATTCAACCTCCTCTCCATTTTGGTCAGCCTGGAATAGCAGCCAGATCCCAGTCAACCATAAACTAATTTCTGATTGACGCTTTAGCTTTCCTTTGCTCGCTTTGTTTTGAAATTTCAAAAAATATATATCTCTGGCCCTTAATCTATATCAGTAGTTAAATTCTCAATTATTCTATTATATTGTTCTAAAGTTTTAGCAATTGGTTGTGGGATTTTAATTGAGCAGTGTTTTGACTTTTTGACTGTTTTAGTGTTGCTACATACTTAATCCGGATCACTGACAAAATATCGACCAAGAAAATATCGACCTACAGGATTATCCATGCAGAAATATCAAAGGCAAGATTATCGACATCCTATCTACAACATGGTATGTACAAAAATATCCCCCAAAAATATTGATGTTAAAAATATTGGTTAAAAATATCGTTTTTTTCTGTAAAAATTCAAATGTAAAATAAAGTAAATAACACTAATAAATAAAAATTTTAAAAAAAATCTAATAATGTTTAAAATTAATAAATAATACATATATAATAATGCATTAATTAAACATATACAGCAAATATATAATATATACATACTTAACAATAAGTTGTAATAATTATTTTAATAATTTATACATTAATACAAATTATAAATTACAAATACATTTACAAATATAAAACAAAAACATAAATAAAAAATAAAGAATTATGTTTAATAAATTAAAACAAATATATATCCTTTTATTATTATTAAAATTAATTATATACTACATTATCAAAATTTATACAAAAAAGAATTAAATAGCTAAATAAATAAAAAAACTATTCAAAATCCATAAGTAAAAAAAATACAGTATTAAAAATGTTGGATAGCATAGAACTTAAAATTACCATTCCCCCTCCACAGAGCACAACAGTAGAGAAACCGTTGGATAGCGTAGGGGTAAAATTACTATTCCAACTCCAGAGAGTGCAACAGTAGGGAAAACGTTGGATATCGTAGAGGTAAAAATGACTATTCCAACTCCAAAAAATGCAACAGTAGGGAAAGCGTTGGATAGCGTACAGGTAAAAATTACTATTCCAACTCCAGAGAGTGCAACAGTAGGGAAAACATTGGATAGCGTAGAGGTAAAAATTACTATTCCAACTCCAGAGTGTGCAACAGTAGGGAAAGCGTTGGATAGCGTAGGGGTAAAAATTACTATTCCAACTCCAGAGAGTGCAACAGTAGGGAAAACATTGTATAGCGTAGGGGTAAAAATTACTATTCCAACTCCAAACAGTGCAACAGTAGGGAAAGCGTTGGATAGCATAGGGGTAAAAATTAATATTTCAACTCCAGAGAGTGCAACAGTAGGGAAAGCGTGGGATCGCGTAGGGGTGAAAATTACTATTCCCACTTCAGAGAGTGCAACAGTAGGGATAGCGTTGGATAGCATAGGGGTAAAAAATACTATTCCCACTCCAGAGAGTGCAATAGTAGGGAAAGCATTGGATAGTGTAGGGGTAAAAATTACTATTCCCACTCCAGAGAGTGCAACAGTAAGGAAAGCGTTGGATAGCGTAGGGGTAAAAATTACTATTCCCACTCCAAAGAGTGCAACAGTAGGGAAAGCATTGGATAGTGTAGAAGTTAAATATAACATACTTATAAATAATTGTTGTAAATAAAATAATTAAAAATTAAATTTTTATATAACTCTACATCATTAGCAAATACCCATTATTAATTACTAAAAAAAATTACAATTGAATAGTTAATTAACAATAAAATAACAATAAATATTAATAAATATAAATTACCAAATAATTAATTAAAATTATCAATTACCAATTTTAAAAACGTAATTACCAATTAAAAAATGTAATTGCCAATTACAAACCTTAATTACCAATTAAAAAAATTAATTGCCAAATAAAAAATGTAATTACCAATTACAAACCTTAATTACCAAATAAAAAAATTAATTACCTATTAATAATGAATTAGAAATAAAATAATTATCAATACCAATATAAAATAAATATATACTTAATTACAATTAAATAACTTCCCACCCAATTCCCCTATAAACCCACAACCCGCTACAAAACATAAAAGCAAAAATTAATTAAAATGAATTTACAATTACTAAAAATTAATAATGAATTTACTATAATTAAATTACTTCCCACCCTATTCCCCTATAAACCCAGACCACGCTCCAGTACTAAAACATAAAACTAAATTAAAAATAACATGTTTAATATATAAAAAATAGTACACATATAATTTAAAACAAATAAAATACTTAACAAAAAACATATAACACATATAAAATACATAATAAAATACATAACAAATAAATATCGATATTAGTAACATCAAAATTAGTGACATCGATATTTTTGATATCGATATTACTAACTTCGATATTACTTACATCGATATAAAAAAAATCGATATTTCTTACCTTAGGGTCGATATTCTGTCTAACGATATTCTTGACCTCGATATTCTTCACCTTCGATATTTTTGACTCGATATTACTGTAGGTCGATAATAGGGAATCGATATTTTGACTGTGCACCACTTAATCCTGCCTGCTGTATACCATAGCTACCATTGCACTGAGCCCATGTTTAAAATTCTGAAACTGCATATTTGACCCAACAGGAATTGGGGACTTATTATTTGCATTTGACTCACAGAACCTTTTCAATAGAGGCTCTAATTAACAATATTTAATCCCCAACATTAGCCACAATTGATGTCTGCCTCAATGCTCTTTAAAGTAATATTGAAAAGAATAGACCTATCGTGGTTGTATCTGAGAACTCTATTACCTCCTCAAAACCCACCAGTGTTTATGGGGATATTAAGAAAAAAGAAGCTCATGTGTGGGGAATTCCTGGATAAATGATAATGATATGATGCACATTTAATCAATGAGACATCAACTAGCATATTTGACCCTAACACACAGCCTGACAGTTTGTAATGGCAGAGCAAAATAGGATTTGCTGAAGCGCTATACTGATAAGAAAAGGCTGCCTTAGGGTAGAATTGAGTATATAATAGTAGACCTTTTTAGTTGGAACACTATGTCTGATATGTCCATTGAGAATCATCCCAAAAGTGACCATGAGACCCTAATGTACATTTATTACACCAGGGTTTTCCTTCATGCCTGTGTAGGAAGTGTTAGTAACTTACATGTCTTCAATAATATAACGTGACTGAGTATGACATTTGGATCATGTTTAGTCTCGGTAGCAGCAGCACATGCATAGATTTAGTATTTTAAATTAAGGTGGGAGTTTTACCTTTGTAGCATGTGATAGAGTGCCTCTTTTTGCAAGGTCACCCCCATTTGTTTCTGGACTGATGCGCCTGTGGTTTGAACTTTGCATTCTAGAGCACTGCAGTCTGGTCTTCACTATATGCTCTAGTCCTTAAAACATGACGGAATTGGCTATCTCTTAACATACATATTTAACTGTGCAGTAATGCTATACCATAGTGTATAGTGAGGAAATACATCAACATCTGAAGGTAGCATTAAATAAAATATTACATCAGGCTGAGGATTAAAACATGGCTTCAGGCTCTTAAATGTGTTGCCTGACTGTTACAGTTTTTGAAAACTGAAGGCAGCCCTGTCAATATAAGCATTGTTGACAGGAGAGAAAACAGTTTTTAACCCCTTGAGTACTTCTGATAGCTCCCTGCCGTCCAACGTCACGGTGGGTGTGTGCTGATGACTGCCGGGGGCCGTCCGAATCCCGCCCACTCAATAAACCCCCCCTCTGCACATCGTGAAAATGCGCGCAGCGTGGAAGGGGTTAAATATTAAATAAATCACCAAGAGATGCATTGAGTCTCCTTGGGTTGTGAGGTAGATTTGAATTTCCATTGAAAAAGCATTACACGTAATATAGTTTAGTGAGTTTTATAAGCACACAACAGAGTGTTCAAGTTTTCATTCCTTCCTTAAAGATGTGATATTTGACTTTTGGATATTAAAGCATTGTGGCACTGGTAATGCATCCAAAATATTCACTACCTCAAAGTAACTAGCTGTGTTAGATGAATAAACATGGATGACACATACCGCATGCTTTCTATGGACAAAGATGTTTTAAGGCGAGGGCAAATTGGGCTCTACTGCAGGACCCAGCCTTTCAAGGGGGGTGAGGGGTTCTGATAGAACCAGATCTGTCCTGCAGAGTCTTGCCCCGTGGACCTTGAATAATTCTTAAACAGATTGTTTTGAAAAGTTTTCCTTTAATTTATTTTTAATGTGGATAATATATGAGAGTCTGTTATAGATATTTTGCAGAAAAAGTTTGTGATTATGTTTAACGCACTCTCCATAAGATACATTTCTTTTAGATCAAACAGAACCTTGCATATGAGAAATGAGAGGGTGTCACAGAGATTATTTACAGTAATATTAGTGAGCTGCTGTTGTGTTACCATATGAAAATCACACACCACTATCCTTGAATATTAGATGTAAACACATTTGGATCCTGGGCCAGTTTGCCAGTGCACTAGCAGGGACCTGGCCAAAGAGGGCGTGAAAGAAGTGAAACTGGATCATATATTAAGAGCTGTGCTGATCAAAGGCCCCCAAAATGCACTTGATCTAGGACCCCAAAAATACTTAAGATGTCCCTTTGTATTAAGGGAGTGGAATGAACCGAACCAGATGAACCCGATATTTACAACATTAGCTTCTACCATTCTGTTTTTCCATCCTACGCACAGTTCATTTGAAGCAAAAGGAATCTGAAGTGCTCTTTCTCTGCTGAGTCAATTCCGTGGCGCTCTGTTATGCAAAGTGCATTTGATGTTTTGCCGTTTTATTGAACACGTAAACGGTCTTTATGTGAAGTTTCAGTTCGCTGAGTTTGAGAGGAATTAAACATGAAGCTGGCGGTTAGATAACTGCATTTAAAATGACTGATAGACAAATATACTTTGCTGTCTCCGTTTTTTTTTACGCCAGAAGCTTTTTATTTATTTGTATTCATGATTATCATCAATAAACTTTAGTACAAGAAAAGTAAGAGGGTTACAGTATATTGTAAGACGATGAGGACATATCCAATACATTATAACAATGATTAAAATGTATACATTTGCAATAAAATCTGAGAAAATTGGAGAAAGGCAAACTCAGTTAGCAATCCGCTCGGCATTTCAATCTACTCAACTTTCTATTAAAATCACCAATCATCATTAAAACTTTGTGCAGTATGTACAACAATATAAAGAGAAAATAATAATTGGTTAAAAAACAACAAGATGTACCTGTTACTCTCCCCTGAGGCGGAAGCCGGGGGCTCTACTCTCTATCCCTTTGCGGTGTGATTGCGGTAACTTTTAAAAAACTGTATATATTTTAATTGTTGCGCTTTTAAATTCCACTGCAGAACAGCGCTTCTCGAGTGCAAGATTTGATTTGCACCGAGGCACGCTCCTCTCACCTTTCATTCCCGGCGTGGCCGATTAGGGGCTGACGACGCGGGGTAAAGGCGCCATCTTGGAGGGAGAAAGGGTTGGCGGTCCAGTGGCAGGACGCCTCCCGCCCTCCCGGATATTTAAGCAGTAGTGCCCATCATTCTGTGTACTTGTTACTCTCCCCTGAGGCGGAAGCCGGGGGCTCTACTCTCTATCCCTTTGCGGTGTGATTGCGGTAACTTTTAAAAAACTATATATATTTTAATTAATGCGCTTTTAAATTCCACTGCAGAACAGCGCTTCTCGAGTGCAAGATTTGATTTGCACCGAGGCACGCTCTTCTCACCTTTCATTCCCGGCGTGGCCGATTAGGGGTTGACGACGCGGGGTAAAGGCGCCATCTTGGAGGGAGAAAGGGTTGGCGGTCCAGTGGCAGGACGCCTCCCGGATATTTAAGCAGTAGTGCCCATCATTCTGTGTACTTGTTACTCTCCCCTGCGGCGGAAGCCGGGGGCTCTACTCTCTATCCCTTTGCTGTGTGATTGCGGTAACTTTTAAAAAACTGTATATATTTTAATTGTTGCGCTTTTAAATTCCACTGCAGAACAGCGCTTCTCGAGTGCAAGATTTGATTTGCACCGAGGCACGCTCCTCTCACCTTTCATTCCTGGCGTGGCCAATTAGGGGCTGACGACGCGGGGTAAAAGCGCCATCTTGGAGGGAGAAAGGGTTGGCGGTCCAGTGGCAGGACGCCTCCCGCCCTCCCGGATATTTAAGCAGTAGTGCCCATCATTCTGTGTACTTGTTACTCTCCCCTGAGGCGGAAGCCGGGGGCTCTACTCTCTATCCCTTTGCGGTGTGATTGCGGTAACTTTTAAAAAACTGTATATATTTTAATTGTTGCGCTTTTAAATTCCACTGCAGAACAGCGCTTCTCGAGTGCAAGATTTGATTTGCACCGAGGCACGCTCCTCTCACCTTTCATTCCCGGCGTGGCCGATTAGGGGCTGACGATGCGGGGTAAAGGCGCCATCTTGGAGGGAGAAAGGGTTGGCGGTCCAGTGGCAGGACGCCTCCCGCACTCCCGGATATTTAAGCAGTAGTGCCCATCATTCTGTGTACTTGTTACTCTCCCCTGAGGCGGAAGCCGGGGCCTCTACTCTCTATCCCTTTGCGGTGTGATTGCGGTAACTTTTAAAAAACTGTATATATTTTAATTGTTGCGCTTTTAAATTCCACTGCAGAACAGCGCTTCTCGAGTGCAAGATTTGATTTGCACCGAGGCACGCTCCTCTCACCTTTCATTCCCGGCGTGGCCGATTAGGGGCTGACGATGCGGGGTAAAGGCGCCATCTTGGAGGGAAAAAGGTTGGCGGTCCAGTGGCAGGACGCCTCCCACCCTCCTCTACAGAGTATAAAATGATGAGGCCATTCCGTCCGCGCCGGACACGGGCCTAGGGCCACCACCCCTGGCTCTACCGAATGCGCTCGCCTACCACCATACTCTCAGTCCGTGCTAACTGACCTTCGCCCTCAAATCAAGGAAGGATGCACAAGATATAGCCCAGACTCCATATCGTCTACGACTATACTAAACTGCAAGCACTGTCAGGCGTCCATTCCCCTACTAAATAAACCGGTGGGAAGTGACAACCCAAATCAGACAACACAAAATTTTATAGCAGCCCTCATTAATGTGCGTTCTCTGGCCAAACACAGGCAAGAAATTGCTGATGTACTTCTAGACAGGAACATCGATATAATGTTCCTGACAGAGACCTGGTTGGATAAAGCATCGGATCCAGATCTTGTGATAGTCATCCCAAAAGGATTTAAATCCTACAGGCTGGACAGAATTGGCAAAAGAGGTGGTGGGATAACCATAATTGCCCGAGATAATCTCAAAATTCGTACCACGGCAATTCCCTCCACAGCATGCGAGGCGTTTCAATTTGATATTTACCTGTCCCCCTCCTACAACTTTAGAGGCGTACTACTATACAGACAACTAGAAATTCGGTCGGGATTTCTTACAGAAATCGCTACTATCTTAGAAGCCTCAGCAACTGATAAATCCATAACACTGCTAGGAGACTTCAATTTCCATCTTGACTGTAGCGAATATAAAGACACCATGTCCCTACAGTCAGAAATGGAGGTCTTCGGTCTATCACAGCTGGTGAAGGGACCTACCCACAATGCAGGACACACTCTAGATGGAATATTCAGCAATCTAGAGAATCTGCTAGTGACCGACGTCCTGCCAATGACTTGGACCGACCACTACTTGGTACTGGCCACGATAAAAATTAGTAAAACCTCTACCGTTACAATGCCTGACCCTAAACAGGAATCGTTTAAGGTATGGAAAGATATCAACATTCCTAACCTTAAGGACGCATTAGACATCTCAAAACCCACTCTGTCCAATGACCCAGAAATCGCTACGGAGCAATACCAAGCATGGCTGGACCAGGCTGCCAATAAATTAGTGCCAGTAAAAAGGATGTCTAGGAATAGAAGTTCCCCTTCAGCACCTTGGTACACAGAGGAGCTCAGAAAACTCAAACAGCAATGCAGAAATAAAGAAAGACATTGGAGGAAAAATTATGACAACGAAATTAGAAAGACGTATAAGGAACTCTTAACCCAATATAAACTCCTGATCACAGAGGCCAAAAAAAAGTACTACAGCGAGCAAATTGAAAGTGCTAAAAACTCTAATAAAAAGCTCTATGAAATAACCAAACAGCTGGGGGGATGCGTTCCTGACTTGAACCCCCCTTGCTCACAAAGTTTTTGTGACTCATTGGCGTCCTTCTTTTTCACCAAAGTGAATGATATTTTCTCAGCATTCAATTCTGGTGATAATCAAAGTATTGAAAATATAACTACTCCACTCACAAGCAACAACTTGTCTCACTTTGCAGAAATCACAGAAAACCAAATCCAGGACATTATCAAAACCATTAAGTCTGGATCTGCATTGGATCCCTGTCCCCTGAACACCCGCCGTTCACTAATGGATACTGTGATTCCTGTTATAACCCAAATATGCAACCTAATGTTCCATACAGGTATCTTCCCTATACCCTTAAAAAAGACTTTATTAAAGCCTCTTTTGAAAAAATCCGGTCTAGATAAAACTGAATTGAAAAATTACAGGCCCATAGCCAACCTCCCGTTTCTTGCCAAAATAGCTGAGAAAGCCATGAATACCCAACTTGCGGAATTCATCGAGCAACACCATCTGCTCGATGAAACACAATTTGGATTCCGCAAGTTTCATGGAACTGAAACATCGCTCATCAAAGCGGCGGACGACATCCGACTAATCAGAGACCAAGGTGGTGCCCCACTATTGGTGCTTCTAGATTTATCGGCCGCCTTCGACACGGTCGACCACAAGATCTTAGTCGACCGTGTCAAAAAGATGGGCGTGCAAGGCCTGGCAAAAAAACTACTGCCATCTTTTCTGACGGATAGATCCCAGGCAGTCATCCTGGGTCAATTCGAGTCTGCAGAGTTGTCACTGCCATGTGGGGTACCTCAAGGTTCATCCCTTAGTCCGACACTTTTCAACATCTATGTGTCGGACCTTGCTAAAACAATCAAAGCGCATGGGATGAACCTTACCTCATATGCGGATGACACCCAGCTGATTCTGGCTGTCAGAAACGATGGGGAAACAGTAGCGGAGAGTTTTAAAACAGGTATGCTGGCCATTGGACAATGGATGTCAGCAAACTGTTTAAAACTGAACTCCGATAAAACTGAGGTGGTAACCTTTGGCCATCTCAGTCCTAATTGGTCCCCCATATGGTGGCCATCATCCTTTGGAGCCTTGCCCAAACCTGCCACGAAGGTAAGAAATGTGGGCGTCATCTTCGATGACAATTTAAAATTTATGGCTCATGCCAATCAGACGGCCACCACAGCGTTTTACAAACTACGCTTGGTCAGGAAGATCCTTCCTCTTCTTCCCAAAAATGTAGGCAAGACATTGGTCAGCGCCCTTGTCCTGTCGGCATTAGACTACTGCAATGGCCTATTTGCCAATGCCCAAGTTAGGGTTATCAAGAAAATGCAGACAGTCCAAAATGCAGCAGCTAGACTTCTCTCAGATATTCCCAACTGAGACCCTAAGAAGTTTTCATTGGCTCCCTATCAGGAACAGAATTAAATTTAAAACACTGTGCATTGTTTACAAATCGTTACATCACCAAGCACCTCAATTCCTGAGAGACCATCTTGTTCCATATATTCCTTCTCGGACTCTCCGTTCAGCTAAACTGAACAATTTGGTAGTACCACGGACTAAGTTGGTCAATTGGGGAGACAGACGGTTCCTGGTTGCCGCCCCAAAACTATGGAACACACTCCCGCAATCCATAAGACCCAGCCCAAATCTCATGTCCTTCCGAAAGAAACTAAAAACATGGTTATTCAACCTCTAAAAATTCATAAGACCGCACAGGAGAGCATACAAAAGCACAGCGCCGAGACGCCTGCGGGCAATTGTTCGCGCTTAAGAAATGTTAAAAATAAATAAATAAATAAAATACCTTTGGCAGGTCAATTCCTAGTCACCAGTCAACTAAGTTACAGGGATAGAGAACAGGCTATGAGATAGAGAAGTTGTGCTAAGGCGGTCACAAGTTTTTTATAAGGGCATTGGCAAATAGATTAATCACAACAAGTTCCAAGCCTCAAGAAGCTAAGGGCATGTAACACAGAATTGCTAGTAAGCATTTGTAGAAAAATAAATGCTGGTCTGACCTGTCTAATATTTCCCTTCTTTAAAATGGGTTTAAATAGGACCTGTCTCAGGACACCCCCGCGCCGCACGGCCACCAGCTGCTGCGTGTGCTCCTCGCCCCCACTGCTGCCCGCAGAGCCTGCCTCGACTGCATGTGCTGTATTTCTCTTTCCCCTTGTTGTGCCGTATTTCATCACTTTCTTGGTTTATTTCACCATTTGTGCCGTATAATCACAGTTTTTTCCCTTTTCTGCCGTTAACCTTTTCATCCCCTTATTGTTTGTCCATTTGCATTCTGTACCCCAGTGCCGTGATTGTATTGTATTTGCCCGCCCCGCTCCCCGCTTCCCGCCGCCGTGCTAGCGGCCACGCCCCCTTTTCCTTCTGTGCCCTCCCACTTGGCCATAAATGGCGACCGCGCGGCGCAGGTGAGTGTGACCTGTCTCAGGACAGCCCTGCGCCGCACGGCCACCAGCTGCTGCGTGTGCTCCTCGCCCCCACTGCTGCCCGCAGAGCCTGCCTCGACTGCGTGTGCTGTATTTCTCTTTCCCCTTGTTGTGCCGTATTTCATCACTTTCTTTGTTTATTTCACCATTTGTGTTGTATATTCACAGTTTTTTCCCTTTTCTGCTTTTAACCTTTTCATCCCCTTATTGTTTGTCCATTTGCATTCTGTACCCCAGTGCCGTGATTGTATTGTATTTGCCCGCCCCGCTAGCGGCCATGCCCCCTTTTCCTTCTGTACCCTCCCCACTCCCGCCTCCCAGCTGCTCCTACCTCCCTCCCACTTCGCCATAAATGACGACCGCGGCGGGCGAGCCGATTGTGCGCCGAAGGCGTGCCAAAGGTAAGCCCGTCTGTGCCCGTCAGTGCCTGGACCGCGCCCAGCGGCAGGACCCCTGGCCCCCACCGATGATGCGAGACGACCCGACAGACCTACGACGCCGCCGCCCTCAACGCACTGAATGCCGGCCGGAAACCCGCCTGCTGCCGAGCCGCTCCGAAACGCTTCCACGGACCTTTCACCTGCACAACCTGCAAGTTCACCTGCCTCTGAACAGGCACCGGGCCAGCAAAGCCAAACCCAGCAGCGATCTCAAGTGCATCCTGCTCAACACCCACTCCGTCCACAGACACGCCGTCGAGCTCTGGAACCTGCTCGACACAACATCACCAGGCGTTGTGTTCCTCACCGAAACATGGATGAACGCCTCCTCAGCCCCTGGCATCGCCATCGCTATCCCGAATAGATACAAGATCATCAGGAGGGACAGCGTCAACCAGACCGGAGGAGACATCGCCATCGTCCACAAGAACACCATCCGCATCACGACCAACACCGACGACACCTTCACTGCCACCGAGTACCTCCACTTCCAGATTCACACCAACCCTAAGACGACCCTCAGAGGCACCCTCATCAACAGACCCCGGGGACCACGTTCACAATTCAGCGAAGACATCACGGACTTCATCAGCCCACACGCCCTCCCCTACGCCGACTACATCCTCCTAGGGGACCTCAACTTCCACCTGGAGAACAACAAGGACCGCAACACCGCTGCCCTGCTGGATTACCTCGCTAACCTCGGACTCAAGCAACTGGTCAACACCCCCACCCACTACGCCGGCCACACGCTTGACCCCGTCTTCTCATCCAGCAAGCACATCGCCTTCAGCCACTCCACCGGACTTTACTGGACCGACCACAGCTGCGTCCACTTCAGCTTCAGAAAAACCACCACCACCCGCAACAGGTTCCTCACAGAAGCTGGAGCAAGATCCCTGCCGACCAGCTCACCACCTCCCTCAGCCAGAACCCACCTGCCAGCACACCGGACCCCAACGAAGCAGCCCGCAACTTCACGCAGTGGCTGACAGCCTGCGCTGAAGACCTCGCACCACTGAAGAACCCCCCCAGCAAACCCAGAAGCAAGAAGGCCCCCTGGTTCACCGACGAACTTAAGGACTCCAAGAAGACCTGCCGCACCCTCGAGAAAGCCTGGCTCCTCGAACAGACCACTGACAACATGACCGCCCTCAAACACGCGACCCGCAAGCACCACCAGCTCATCCGCACCACCAAGAAGAAATCACTGAAGGACTGACTGGACAACAACGCCCATGACAGCAAGGAACTCTTCAGCATCGTCAAGGAGTTCTCCAACCCCAGCACCGGCAACAACGATATCACCTCTTCTCAAGATCTCTGCGACTCCCTCTCCTCGTTCTTCCACTGCAAGATTGCTGACATCCACAACAGCTTTGGCACACCATCCCCGCACCCTACCGTCGAACCAACGCACCTCGCCATGACCCTCTGCACCTGGTGACCACCGAAGACACAGCCTGCACGATGAACACCATCCACTCCGGATCTCCGACTGACCCCTGCCCCCACCACGTCTTCAACAAGGCCGATTCCACCATCGCACCCCAACTCCGAGACGTCATTAACACCTCCTTCGACACCGCCACCTTCCCGGAGAGCTGGAAGCACGCCGAGCTCAGCGCCCTACTGAAGAAACCAACAGCGGACCCCACCGACCTCAAAAACTTCCGCCCCATCTCGCTCCTCCCTTTTCCTGCCAAAGTCATCGAGAAGATCGCCAACAGACAGCTTGCCGCCTTCCTCGAGACGAATGGATCCCTCGACCCGTCGCAGTCCGGTTTCAGAGCCAACCACAGCCTCGAGACCGCCCTCCTCGCAGCCACCGACGACATCCGAGCCTTTCTCGACAACGGGGAAACAGCGGCACTCATTGTCCTGGACCTCTCCGCCGCGTTCGACACTGTCTGCCACTGCACCCTAGTCCAACGCCTTAGCAACACCGGCATCCAAGAGAAGGCATTGAAGTGGATCATCTCATTCCTCGCTGGAAGAAAACAAAGAGTCCGCCTTCCCCCGTTCCGTTCCGAGGCCACCGAAGTCATTTGCGACGTCCCGCAAGGATCTTCACTCAGCCCCACCCTCTTCAACGTCTACATGAGACCTCTCGCAGCCATCACACGCCAACACAACCTCAACATCATCTCCTACGCCGATGACACCCAGCTGATCCTCTCCCTCACCAGAGACCCCAACCCCGACACTTGATCTCAGTCCTGCCTTCGACACAGTGTCACACGAAGTTTTGCTGTTCAGGCTAAAAGAGGTTGGGATATCAGAACTCGCTCTTGATTGGTTTAGAGAATTTCTTTCTGGCCGATCATTTCGAGTCTCCACCCCCCCTACCTCTCCAGGGAATGTCCCATTGAACAGGGCGTACCCCAGGGGTCAGCTCTTAGCCCCACCCTGTTCAATGTGAATGTTCTGCCCCTGGCAGAGGTAGCCAGGAGACACGGAATGTCTCTTGTATCCTACGCTGATGATAGGCAGCTGGTGGTGGCATTAAACAATGAAAGTGGTCACAGCGCCCAAAAATTCCAACAAACTCTCATTGACATCACAGAATGGATGACAGCAAACTACCTCCAGCTCAACGCCCGCAAAAAGGAGGTGTTTCTGGTGGGAAAAAAGACAAACACCTGGGGGAACAACTGGTGGCCAGAAAACCTGGGACAACCACCTGTGCCCAAGGACTGTGTCAAAAACCTAGGAGTCTGGGTAGATTCTGCCCTCAAATTTACTCACCATACTAAAAAAGTGGCAGCAACCTGCTTCGGCATTTTACGGAACCTTAGGCCTATCCTGGGATTTTTTGACAATCAAACCCGTCAGACGATGGTCCAAGCAGCCATCCTCTCCAGGCTGGACTATGCCAGCTCCCTTTTGCTAGGAGCGAACGTTGCAGAAAAAGCTAGACTCCAGCGAGTCCAGAACGCGGCCGCCAGGGCTCTGTAGGTCTCCCTCGCCACTCGTCTGCGGCTAGCGTCCTTATCAAGCTCCACTGGCTCCCAATGGAGAAAAGGATACACTTCAAAACGCTGTGCCTAGCTTTTAAAATCCTAAAAACAGCCTCCCCCCCATGCTATGCCCACTCTTGTCAACCTACGTCCCTCGGCGCGCCCTACGCTCAGAAGGCCAAAATCTCGCAACGGTACCCCGTATCAAATTTTCCAGGATGGGTGGCCGTTCCTTCAAATACCTGGCCGCCAAACTCTGGAATAGCCTCCCAGACCAGATCTGAGGGATACAAAATCAATTGACCTTTAGGAAAGCAATAAAAACACACCTCTTCGGTTAACTTCTCCCTTCCCTCCTACCTTCCTACCCTCTGTCCCCTTTCATACTGTAAGCGCCAGGACGCCCCTTTGCTGGGGCAGCTGCGCGCCATACAAGCACATATAACATTAACATTAACATAACACCGCCAGAACCAGCCTCCACGAAGGGATGAAATACTTCGCCGAGTGGATGAAGAACAGCCGCTTGAAACTGAACTCAGACAAGACGGAAGTCCTCATCCTTGGACCATCACCCTCCGCCTGGGACGACTCCTGGTGGCCCCCAGCCCTGGGCACCGCCCCCAAGCCGACAGACCACGCACGCAACCTGGGCTTCATCCTGGACTCCTCCCTCTCGATGACCAGACAAGTCAACGCTGTCTCCTCTTCTTGCTTTCACACCCTCCGCATGCTCCGCAAGATCTTCCGCTGGATCCCGATCGAAACCAGAAGACGGTCACCCAGGCCCTCGTCACCAGCCGGCTGGACTACGGAAACACCCTCTACGCCGGAACCACAGCCAAGCTACAGAAAAGACTACAACGCATCCAGAACGCCTCAGCCCGACTCATCCTGGACATCCCTCCACGCAGCCACATCTCCAGCCACCTGAGGAACCTGCACTGGCTCCCCGTCAACAAGAGGATCACGCTCAGGCTCCCCACCCACGCACACAAGTCTCTCCACGACCTGGGCCCCAAGTACCTCAACGACCGCTTGACCTTCCACATACCCACCCGCAAACTACGGTCCTCCAGCCTCGCCCTAGCCACCGTACCACGAATCCGAAGAACCACCGCCGGAGGCAGATCATTCTCCTACCTGGCGGCCAAGACATGGAACTCCCTCCCCACCCACTTTCGGCTGACCCAGGACCACCTCACCTTCAGGAGACAGCTCAAGACCTGTCTGTTCGAGCAGTAGCGGCCCCCTTTCCCCAAGCGCCTTGAGACCCTTCCGGGTGAGTAGCGTGCTATATAAGTGTTTTGATTGATTGATTGATTGATTGATTGAGATAGGACTTTCTGGGAACCTCATAAAACTGCAGAACAAAAAATGCATCATGTCCTGCTGAGACTACGTGTCTCAGCCACAGGGAGGGAGACTGTGGCCCCTGTGTGTCTCACTCGGGTGAGCTAGAAGATAATGAAACAAGCATTTGCAATGCAACAGGTCTCGCATTAGGAAAGTTTGAGCTATTGGTATTGTAAACGACTCATTTTTTAATTATGTGTTGGTTTTGAAAATAGCAAAATTAATAGCTTTGTCTTTTACAATGCCAATAGTTATAACTTTTGCAAATGTGACACCTATAGCATTTGTAATGCAATATGTGTTGTATTTAAGTGACTTAGATGTATTGATATTACAAATAACAATGGATTTTAATTTTTTAAAATAAATAATACTTAAATAAAAGTTATTGTAATTTATAATGGCAATAGCTTAAACTTTTGTAAATAACTTCTGTGAAGATTATGTTCAGTGTATTTATTTGTGACAAATCCAAGAACAGAAGTGAAATATTAACATCTTTTTGTGACATTTGTAATAAAGCTTGAAACATTGAGGAATATATTTGAACCAGTTGTTGTTAAATGGTTGCACAGAGTGATGATGTGGTGGCGCTGATTGATGTTGTGGTGGCGACGAGTGATTCAGTGGGGTTCAGTGATGCTGTGGTAACACATAGTGATGTTGTGGTCCCCCCGGAGTGATGCTGTGGTGGTGCTGAGTGATGCTGTGGTGGTGCTGAGTGATGCTGTGGTGATGCGATAGATAGATAGAGTGAGTGCGATAGATAGATATTGAGGGCGATAGATAGATAGAGGGAGGGCGATAGATAGATAGATAGATAGATAGATAGACAGACAGACAGACAGACAGACAGACAGACAGACAGACAGACAGACAGACAGACAGACAGACAGACAGACAGACAGACAGACAGACAGACAGACAGACAGACAGACAGACAGACAGATAGATAGATAGATAGATAGATAGATAGATAGATAGATAGATAGATAGATAGATAGATAGATAGATAGATAGATTAATGGTGTGGTGTGTAACTATGTGGCACTGAGTGGTATTTAGAGTGTTTGTTGAGTTGAGCTCATTGTAAATATGTAGCATATAATTATGTGGAACTGAGTGGTATTTGGAGTGTATGTTGCATTGAATGCAGTGTAATTATGTAGCATGTAATTATGTGGCACTGAGTGGTATTTGGAGTGTATGTTGCAGTGTAATTATGTAGCATATAATTATGTGGCACTGAGTGGTATTATGAGGAGTGAAGAATTGGCTTGGTAGTTTGGTCTGCCTTGTTCCCATGATGCACTGGGCCAGGGACAGACTAATTTGCATGTAGCCTGGTTCTGAGCTGGGATGGTGCAGTGAGCTAAAAAACGGTGATGGATCAAGCCCTGATCTGTTGACTGGGTAGGAGTGGTCTGCTTAATTCAGACACTCTGTCCATCACCACCCCCTTTTCTGAATCATATTATTATGTGGCACTGAGTGGTATTGTGTGGAGTGCGTGTTGCATTCAGTAGAGTGTACTTATGTGGTGTGTAATTATGTGGCACTGAGTGGTATTTGGAGTGTATGTTGCATTTAGCTCAGTGTATTTATGTAGCATCAAATTATGTGACACTGAGTGGTATTGTGTGGAATGTATGTTGTATTCAGTAGAGTGTAATTATGTGGTGTGTAATTATGTGGCACCGAGTGGTGTTGTTTGGAGTGTATGTTGCATTGAGTGCAGTGTAATTATGTAGCATATAATTATGTGGCACTGAGTGGTATTGTGTGGAGTGTGTGTTGCATTCAGTAGAGTGTAATTATGTGGCATGTAATTATGTGGCACTGAGTGGTATTTGGAGTGTATGTTGCATTGAGTACAGTGTAATTATGTGGCATGTAACTATGTGGCACTGAGTGGTATTTGGAGTGTATGTTGCATTGAGTGCATTGTAATTATGTGGCGTGTAATTATGAGGCACTGAGTGGTATTTGGAGTGTATGTTGCATTGAGTGCAGTGCAATTATGTGGCGTATCATTATGTGGCACTGAGTGGTATTTGGAGTGCATGTTGCATTGAGTGCAGTGTAATTATGTGTCATGTAATTATGTGGCACTGAGTGTCATTTGGAGTGTATGTTGCATTGAGTGCAGTATAATTATGTAGCGTGTAATTATGTGACACTTTGTGGTATTTGGAGTGTATGTTGCATTGAGTGCAGAGTAATTATGTGGTGTGTAATTATGTGGCACTGAGTGGTATTTGGAGTGTATGTTACTTTGAGTGAAGTGTAATTATGTGGCGTGTAATGTGGCACTGAGTGGTATTTGGAGTTTATGTTGCATTGAGTGCAGTTTAAATATGTGGCGTGTCATTATGTGGCACTGAGTGGTATTTGGAGTGTATGTTGCATTGAGCACAGTGTAATTATGATGCATATATTTATGTGGCGCTGAGTGGTATTTTTTGGAGTGTATGTTGTATTTAGTAAAGTGTACTTGTGTGGCTTGTAATTATGTGGCACTGAGTAGTATTTGGAGTGTATGTTGCATGGAGTTCAGTGTAATTATGTGGCGTGTCATTATGTGGCACTGAGTGGTATTTGGAGTGCATGTTGCATTGAGTGCCGTGTGATTATGTGGCATGTAATTATGTGGCTTTGAGTGTTATGTTATGTTAGTATGAATTTGTAGAGTGCACGTTCACCCTGGGGTTTCTTGACGCTGTGTACCACTGGGGAACCCGTCCTGGCTTTCCCTGTGAGATGGTCCCTATTGGGCATCCCCAAGGTGAAGCCAGGCATCCCCGGCAGTGAGGGGGCCGTTGTGGAGATTAAGCAAGCTATTTCCCAGAGTTGCAGCGTGGGACCCATGGTTAGAGAGGCACTGAGGCGAGATTTATCGAGCCCGCTTACATTGGTTCCATACCCTGCCGCATCGGGAATTGAACCCTGGTCCCGGGCTGACCTCTGCTTCTCGGTCCGCCGCCTCTAACCAGTGAGCCACACTTCTCCATATTGTATGTTACATTGAGTGCATTGTAAAAAATATGTGGCGTGTAATTATGAGGCACTGAGTGGTATTTGGAGTGTATGTTACATTGAGTGCAGTGTAATTATGTGGCGTGTCATTTTGTGGCACAGAGTGGTATTTGGAGTCTATGTTGCATTGAGTGCAGTGTAATTATGTGGCATGTAATTATGTGACACTGATTGGTATTTGGAGTGTATGTTGCATTGAGTGCAGAGTAATTATGTGGCGTGTAATGTGGCACTGAGTGGTATTTGGAGTGTATGTTGCATTAAGTGCAGTGTAAATATATGGCGTGTCATTATGTGGCACTGAGTGGTATTTGGAGTGTATGTTGCATTGAGTGCAGTGTAATTATGTAGCATATAATCATGTGGCACTAAGTGGCATTGTGTTGAGTGTGTGTTGCATTCAGTAGAATGTAATTATGTGGCATGTAATTAGGTGTCACTTAGTGGTATTTGGGGTGTATGTTGCATTGAGTGCAGTGTAATTATGTGGCGTGTAATTATGTGGCACTGAGTGGTGTTTGAAGTGTATGTTTCATGTAGTGCAGTGTAATTATGTGGCATGTAATTATGTGGCACTGAGTGGTATTTGGAGTGTATGTTGCATTGAGCACAGTGTAATTATATGGCGTGTAATTATGTGACACTGAGTGGTATTTGGAGTGTATGTTGCATTGAGTGCAGAGTAATTATGTAGCGTGTAATGTGGCACTGAGTGGTATGTATGTTGCATTGAGTGCAGTGTAATTATGTGGCGTGTCATTATGTGGCACTGAGTGGTATTTGATGTGTTTGTTGCATTGAGTGCAGAGTAATTATGTGGCGTGTAATTATGTGACAACACCGATGATACCCTCACCACCGCCTAGCACATGCACTTCCAGATCCACACCGACCCCAACACCACCCTCAGAGGAACACTCGTCTACAGACCACCCGGACCCTGACCACAATTCAGCAAGTCCATCACCAACCTCATCAGCACCCACGCCCTCACCTCCACAGACTACATCCTCCTCGGGGACCTGAACTTCTACCTCGAGAACAACAACTACGCCAGTAACCTCATTTCGTCAGTGTTTAAGACTCTACTGGAGAGATTTATAACTGCTATTTTAGGGTCTAGTCCCAATTCTTCATATACGGACGTACTTGCCCTTGATTCTGAGGGTAAAAATTCCTCCCTCTCGCTCTTCCTCTTGGGTTCGTGTTCTGGTTGGTTTTGCGCCTGTCTAAAAAAGGTAAGCTCTCTCTATTGGTTTTATTACCATTAACGTTGTCTCTCGGGGCAGAGGTTTCAGGGTTTGTTTCTGTTTCAGAGTCAGTGCTCGTTTAGGAACTTTCAGAGAAAGTAACTCCTCTCCTAGGACCATTTCTTCTATTGGGTTGCCACTTTTGCTTGTATTGAGACTCATCTCTTTGTTTCTCGTAATAGTCTTTTTGGAGATAAGGATAAGTTAGTTCAGGTCTATATTTTTCTACATCTTTTCTGAATTTATTACTTTTCTTGTTTATTAAGTAGTCCCTGTATCCATCTAGGTCTCCCTGGATTTCTTCTAACTTATTCCTAGCATCTTCAAGTGATGTATTATCTCTTAGTTTTTTCTCCATTTCTTCTATTTCTTGTTTTTCAATAATTAATGTGGCATTTGCAGTTTCTATTATTAGTAGAAGCCAATCTCGGCTGCATCTATTGGCAATAAAAGTCCAGGTCTCTATAAATCTTTGGTTCTTAGTTAATAAACTAGGTTCATTCCTTATTTGCAAACCCTTTGGGATGATTCCCTTTTTACAGTATTCAACCAAAAAGTCTGCATGCAGCTCTGTCCTTATTACCTTCTTTTTTAGATTCCAAAGTTCCTTTCATTTTTCTTCTTCGTTATCTGTTATTATCATGGTATTAGTAGTTTTATTTTGAACGTTTACTAACTTATTAAATTGATCTTCTAGAATAGAGTAACCATACAGCTTTACAATCTTCTGAATGATTCTAACTATACAGAGTGTGAGCAATTGTGCCGTTCACGGTTCAATGAATAAGAATGTTTTGGAACGTAGGATGTATCTGAAAGATAATAATCAAATGATTATTGTACTATGTAGATGACTACAGTTAAATTCTGTTCTGCCAAAGAATCAACATATCCAATGATGGAGAAATGTTAACATGTTATCCTTTTGTGTTTTAAATTTATAGTGATTTTAACTTACACACTGTCCTGAAGAAGGTGACGACATAATATCACCAAAACGCCGCGTCGACATTTTTTTGTTGTGTGATAAAATTGTTGTATTGAAAGAACCTTTTTTAACTGTATTATGATTTTGTGTGATAAAATGTTATATCAAATGTTTTAATATATTTTTAATGAATAAATGTATTTACTTGTTTCATAAGATGGTATGAACAGACAATAATATCTAAAAATGAAAAATCTTTTTAAATAAAATGTATATTCTAGTGTATACATCCTTATTATCGTACGTTCTGCTCAGAGAGGCAAAATGATGTTTACTAAGGCTCATTGAAACTGATTGTGAATTTGTCAATCCATTCGCAACTTTAAATACGTGTGTTGGCTCACCCCATGCTCCTTTCTGTAACCCCCTAGAGACGCAAGTCTTTTTTCTTTGACTACATGAAAAGGGAACTCTTACTTTTGTCTGCATAAAAACCCTTCCCTTTTCAAAAAGGGTTTCTCCTTCTCAATTTGAAGTATATCCTGAACATATGGACACACCATTAGAATCGAATCTAGGCCGTTGGATCAACTTTTCCATCCATTGTAATAATTAGTTACCTTATTATGAAGGAGCCTTTAGTTTGTAGATGTTCTTCCAATCGTGCTTATTCGTTCTTTTATTTTTGATCAACCTATATGGAATAGATTATATAATCAGGGCTCTTTTATTTTGGCTCCCAGACATTAGGAAAGCATGTCTTTACAATCTCGATGTCAATAGCATGTATTCAAAAGAGAATAAATCCTTTCTCTGTTTATAAAGTGGCCTTTGTTATGTTATTTATATTACACAAAACATTGGTCCCTATTTATGGACAGAATAATGTACAGAAACAATATCCATACACTTGATAAGTGATATGTCTTTTGTCCAGCCGGACAAGAAATTTATTTTTAACGGTCAAATGGATTTCACAAGATGTGAGAACCAATTAATGACAAGTAAGCACAGCCGTGACCCTTAACATTCAAGACAAAACAACGAAAAAAAAGCCAAAAGGGCAAAGCAAAGATCTTTCTGTATACTTGTAGTCAGTTTTACAGACTTAAATTATTTAGAACACACCATTGCATTTTTTTCAATATTACATTAACATATTGCATATGGGGTATTGTGGTCGACGACGTTTCGATGCCGTTTTACACATAGGGCTTCATCATCAGGATAAGAAATATCATCATTGTTGTCTTACACATGAATTATTTGCACTATGCCTTTTGTCGCATTACTTCACATAAAATAGTTACATGGGAGGAAAGGGGAGGAAAAACAAAAGATAAACATGAATTTCAGGCATGTTACTTTAAACCTCAGAGAGCTGTGTGAAGTGATAAAAACAGCGGGTGAAGAAGTGCGGTTTGAAACCAAGTGAAAGTCATGGCGATTAATTTGAATACGGCGCAAGGTGTTTGTGGGGTCGAGGGGGGTGATCAATAGAACATTGGGACGGTGAATCATTTTGATAACAGCACTGGTTCTGTAACAAGGAGCCTGGGTCCTAAAACTGACAGTGTTAGCGTCATAACCAGGCATGAAAAAAGGTTCATTGGTGGATGCCCGGGTGTTCGAGGCAGGGTAAAAACAGTGACTGGTGGTTTTTATTAAACCGCAGTACGAGGGCTGGCCGAATATGTGCAGCAGGTTAAAAACAGTGACTAGTGGTTTGTATTTAGGCCGCTGTGCGAAAGCTCGCGATCATGGTGAAAAATAGTACAATCGGCATGCAGGGTTGGCGGCCGCTTCGAGAGGCAATCAATTCACACAGGGGATGACCTACATGAAAGTTCGAATACATGCATAGTGCAAGGCCAAGTGGAGGATTACATAAAGGTAGACCTACGTGCGGAATTTCATCGTGGTCTCAACAATTCATACAAAAATGACGGCTTCATGAGCGTTCTGCAGAGAAATAAACAATTGGTCAAGGCACCCGAGTAGGCAATGGCCGGGACTGAGGAGTGAAATGGGTAGGCATATTTACCAATTTAATACAAGGCCAAATCATAATAGTGATTCTCTGGATCCACCAGAATGCGAGCGCAATAGCTCAATCCACCTGAGTTCGAGCACAGTAGCTCAATCTAAAAGAATGGGGGGGGGAGCAGGGGTAGGTTAGCAGGCCCGGAGGCGACGTTTCATAACATTCAATGCAAACAATCCAGAAAGGAGAGTGACTTACTGCAAGACTTGGGAGCATTGTGGCGAATACGGCGGTCCGATGTGTTGTGGTTCCTAGTTGGTGGGACAGTGTATCAAGCCTTGTGGGTTGCCAACAGCGAGAAAGGACTATGGTGCTGAGTGTCTGGTGATTAATTGGGGAATCGAGGCGGCCATTTTAAGGTGATGCAGTGATAAAACGTGATTGTGGAAGCTCAAGGTCCACAGTGCACAGGACGGCGCATGTGAAGTCCAGAGACAAGCCACAGTATAAATGCAATTTTCCTATCTTTCTGAAAGAAGCTCTAATTTTTTCCTCTTTTTAAAAATAAGTTTACTGTAGATACTCCTTTTCTAAAAAAAGGGCTCCCTTTGTAAATAGGTTTTTGTCAAATTTGTTCTATTGTAAAAACTTTTTCAAAATATGAAAAGAAAAAAAATTCTGAGAAGATTAAAAGCAATTTGATTGAAAGAGTCATTCTTCAGAAGAAGGCTCTGGAGTGGACCATCTCCTTCCTCGCCGGAAGAACACAGAGAATTCGCCTCCCCCCGTTCAGTTCAGAGGCCACCGAAGTCACCTGCGGCGTGCCACAAGGATCATCGCTCAGACCCACGCTGTTCAACATCTACATGAGCCCCCTCGTGGCCATCACACGCCAACACAACCTCAACATCATCTCCTACGCCGACGACACCCAGCTGATCCTCTCCCTCAACAACGACCCCGCCACCGCCAGAACCAACCTACACGAAGGGATGAAAGACATAGCCGCCTGAAACTGATCTCAGATAAGACGGAAGTCCTCATCCTGGGATCATCACCCTCCTCCTGGGACGACTCCTGGTGGCCACCTGCCCTGGGCAGCGCACCAAAACCGACGGACCACGCACACAACCTGGGCTTCATCCTGGACTCCTCCCTCTCGATGACTAGACAAGTCAACACCGTCTCCTTGTCATGCTTCAACATCCTACGCATGCTACAGAAGATCTTCCGGTGGATCCCCACCGAAACCAGGAAGACGGCACCCCGGCGCACGTCACCAGCCGACTGGACTTTGGTAACGCCCTCTACGCCGGAACCACAGCCAAATTTCAGAAAAGGCTCCAGCACATTCAGAACGCTTCAGCACAACTCATCCTGGACATCCCCCAAAACAGGCACATCTCCGGACACCTGAGAGACCTGCACTGGCTCCCCGTCAGCAAAAGAATCACGTTCCGACTCCTCACCCACGCACACAAAGCTCTCCACAAACAAGGCCCCAGATACCTCACACTTACCTTCTACACTCCCATACGCCAGCTGCGATCGACCAGCCACGCCCTCGCCGCCGTTCCATGCATCCGAAGAGCCACCGCGGGAGGAAGATCCTTCTCCTACCTGGCTGCCAAAACGTGGAACTCCCTCCCCGTCCACCTCCGCCTGACCCAAGACCACCTCTCCTTCAGGAAGCAACTCAAGACCTGGCTGTTCGAGCAGTAGCGGACCCCCCCCAGCGCCTTGAGACCCTCCGGGTGAGTAGCGCGCTATACAAATGCTTGATTGATTGATTGATTGAGACTAAATTAGTAGTCTATACAGGACAATTGTTTAGTTCATTGTTTTGTTCAATTTATGAAATCGTTGCGCAGTACTGGCATTTTGTTCGTTGACCGCACCTAAACAGCGCGCCTCCATGACGCCGAAATCCAAGAAAAGGCCCTGGCCTGGACCACATCCTTCCTCTCCGGCAGAACCTAGAGCTTTCACCTCCCACCCTTCCGCTCCAAGACCACCGAGATCATCTGCGGCGTTCCACAGGGATCATTACTCAGCCCAACGCTGTTCAATATCTACATGGCATCACTCGCCCACGTCGCACGACAACATAGCCTCAACATAATTTCCTATGCCAACGACACCCAGCTGATCATATCCCTCACCGAAGACCCCCACAACGCCAAAGCCAACCTCCACAGAGCAATGAAGTCCGTCACCGAATGGATGAAGGACAGTAGGCTGAAGCTGAACTCAGACAAGACGGAGGTCCTCATCCTCGACCCCACCCCCTCAGCCTGGGACGATTCCTGGTGGCCAACATTGCTAGGAGCAGCCCAAAAACATAAAGACCACGGACGCAACCTGGGGGTCATCCTTGACTCCGCCCTCTCCATGACCAAATAGGTCAACGCCGTCTCTGCTTCCTGCTTCAACACCCTCCGAATGCTCCGCAGGAACTTCAAATTGATCCCCTCGGACATGAGAAAAACCGTCACCCAGGCCCTCGTCACCAGCAGGCTGGACTACGGGAATGCCCTCTACGCAAGAACAACAACCAAGCTCCTAAGATGGCTGCAACGTATCCAGAACACCTCAGCACGACTGATCCTTGACGTTCTCCGAAGCAGCCACATCACACCCCACCTGAGAGGCCTGCACTGGCTCCCTGTCAACAACCGGATCACCTTCAAACTCCTCATCCATGCACACAAAGCCCTACATAACACCGGACAAGCATACCTCAATGACCGACTCAGCTTCTACACCCACACCCGCAGCCTCCGCTCTGCCGACCTCACCTTCGCCACAGTTCCACAAGTCCAGAAAACCACCGCCTGCAGCAGATCCTTCTCCTACCTCGCCGCCAAGACCTGGAACACTCTCCCTGCCAGCCTCCGACACACCCAGGACCTGCTGGCCTTCAGAAGCCTTCTCAAGACCTGGCTTTATGATCAGTAGCAGCCCCCCTTAACTCCGCAGCGGCTTGAGACGCTCATGGGTATGTAGCACGCTTTACAAATGAATGATTGATTGATTGAATGGTATTGAGTGGTGTATGTTGCATTGAGTGCAGTGTAATTATGTGGCATTTAATTATGTGGCATTTAATTATGTGGCATTGAGTGGTATTTGGAGTGTATGTTGCGTTGAGCACAGTGTAATTATGTAGCATAGAAATATATGGCACTGAGTGGTATTGTGTGTAGTGTATGTTGTATTTAGTAGAGTGTAATTTTGTGGCGTGTAATTATGTGGCACTGAGTGGTATTGTTTGGAGTGTATGTTGCATTGAGTGCATTATAATTATGTAGCAGATAATTATGTGGCACCGAGTGGTATTGTATGGAGTGCGTGTTGCATTCAGTAGAGTTCAATTACGTGGCGCGCAATTATGTGGGACTGCGTGGTATTTGGATTGTATGTTACATTGAGTGCAGTGAAATTATGTGGCGTGTAACTATTTGGCACTGTGTGGTATTTGGAGTGTATGTTGCAGTGAGTGCAGTGTGTTTATGTGGGGTGTAACTATGTGGCAATGTGTGGTATTTGGAGTGTATATTGCATTGAGTGCAGTGTAATTATCTCACGTGTAATTATGTGGCACTGAGTGGTATTTGGATTGTATGTTGCATTGAGTGCAGTGTAATTATGTAGCGTGTAACTATGTGGCACTGAGTGGTATTTGGAGTGTATGTTGCATTGAGTGCAGTGTAATTATGTGGCATGTAATGATGTGGCACTGAGTGGTATTTGGAGTGTGTGTTGCATTGAATTCAGTGTAATTATGTGGCGTGTAATTATGTGGCACTGAGTGGTATTTGGAGTGTATGTTGCATTGAGAGCAGTGTAATTATGTGGCTTGTAATTATGTGGCACTGAGTGGTATTTGGAGTGTATGTTGCGTTGAGTGCAGTGTAATTAAGTAGCATATAATTATGTGGCACTGAGTGGTATTATGAGGAGTGTATGTTGTATTCAGTAGAGTGTAATTGTGTGGCATTTAATTATGTGGCACATAGTGGTATTGTTTGGAGTTTATGTTGCATTGTAATTATGTATCATATAATTATGTGGCACTGAGTGGTATTGTGTTGAGTGTGTGTTGCATTCAGTAAAGTGTAATTATGTGGTGTGTAATTATGTTGCTGCATGGTATTGTGTGAAGAGTATGTTACATTCAGTAGAGTGTAATTGTGTGGCATGTAGTTATGTGGCACTGAGTGGTATTGTTTGGAGTGTATGTTGCATTGAGTTCAGTGTAATTATGTAGCATATAAGTATATGGCACTGAGTGGTATTGTGTGGAGCGTGTGTTGCATTCAGTAGGGTGTAATTATGTGGCGTGTAATTATGTGGCACTGAGTTGTATTTGGAGTGTATGTTGCATTGAGTGCAGTGTGTCTGGCCTAAATTAGTGTGAGTGCGCAGTATGTGAGTGCACAGTGTGTGTGGGCTAAAGTAGTGTGAGGGCACAGTGTGTGAGTGTGCAGTGTGTGAGTGTGCAGTGTGTGAGTGTGCAATGTGTCTACTTGTCAGTATAATGTACAGGGTGCTTATGTAAATCACTCTAGTGCCTTCAGATGGGGGGACAGGGGTGCAGTGTGTGAGGGTGCAGTGTGTGTGAGGCTGCAGAGTGTGTCAGGGTGCAGAGTGTGTGAGGGAGCAGAGTGTGTGAGGGTGGAGAGTGTGTGAGGGTGCAAATTGTGTGAGGGTGCAGAGTGTGTGTGGGTGCAGATTGTGTGAGGGTGCAGAGTGTGTGAGGGTGCAATGTGTGAGGGCGAAGTGTGTGTGGCCTAAAGTAGCGTGAGGGCACAGTGTGTGTGGCCTAAAGTAGTGTGAGGCTGCAGTGTGTGCATACTAAAGTAGTGTGAGGGCACAGTGTGTGTGGCCTAAAGTAGTGTGTGTGTTGCGTGCTTATCTAGGTTCCTGATCGATACTGTGACCTTATGCCCCTATTCGGCTATAAATCCATTTATTCCCTATATTGGCATAACCGTTCAAGTGCGATTTTCTGAAAAGTCATCTCTGGCCTCACACGAACAGAGCCACATTCCAGCATGACTCTCTGCTACTTCCTTTGCGACCAATTAGTGCAATGACAGAGCAGCAGTCACTATCTGATATTCCTAGATAACACTCTGAGTTCTTCAACAAGATAAAAACTTAGCAAACCTGGAAATCCCCGCTTGCTATGTTTTGATTAGTAATGGAACTCTAATGAGCAACTGATAACTGTCACTTCCTAGTGACATCTTTAATTGACGTCTTATGTCCAGCAAACTTGCGTCAAACCCGGCACCTGTCAGGTATAAATATTACCAACGTTGCCTTAAGCAAGGAGAGAGATACGAGCTGTGAGTTCGTTCCCTGTTGCTGATGCCAGCTGCCTGCATGACCCTGTGTTGGTAAAAACTAGCACTCTGTCGCTGCAGCCTGCTATCCTGTGGTGGTGAAGCTGCTGATTACCATTATCGCCGCTACAGCGCGACCTATGGTGCAGTACGCTTGAGGAGCCGAGCAGCCGTCCTCTGCAAAGACATCCAGCCCAGCTGCCCGCGGACGCTGTCACCCCTCCTTCCTCGACGCGCTGAGAGAAGCCGCTGCATTTCTCGTGCAGAGAAATCCAGTCCCGGCGCTTCCGGTTTACCCTCGCGGGTGACTGGGATATCGAGAGAGACCCCTGAAGGAGATACCAATCCTCCATCATTCTATTCAGAGGTATGGTGTTGACTAAACCCTTAGACGAGAATTCTTGAAACAAACCTTGGCAAAACCAACTTAACTTAAGCTACTTACTTACTCCCCTTCTCACGTGTTAGGCTTAGGTCAGGCACACTGGGGTAGGCTTAGTTAGAAGCACCAGTTGAGTATGTTAGCCTAATGTATATATGACTGTATATATGTTTTATTACTTTTAAACCATTGTATGGCTAAGAAACCATATCAATGCTTTTACAGTTCTATTTCGCAATACTTATCTTACTGTACGTACTTTTTATAATAACAGTTATTGCAATTGTGGCAATACATTTCTCTTGTATGAGAAGAAAGACTGTTCAATAAATGTTAACCCTTTATTGATAAACGCCCGTCTCTCTATTCTCTACATACTGTGAAAGTAAACTGCACTAGACTGACTGAGTGAAATCTATGTCTATTGCTTCACACGACCCTAGAGATCGACTCTTGATCTGAGGAGCAAAGTTGTCATGTTGCACGGTTGTTGGAAAACTGAATCCCTTCTTGTCTGTGCCAAGGAAGCTGATCACTTCCTATGCAGAGAAGAAAGTTTCCAGTGACCTCTGAGCTAGATGGTAACACAACCCAATTAAGTTTAGCATAGTCAGTGGAGGCCTGGAATATAAGCAGTTCCACGTCGATACTACTGTTTATGTTATTCCAATGCGCAGGGCCTAGTGGGAAACTAGGAACTACACTACATGGCGCCCTAACGTTTGGTAAGGCGATAAACTAACGCAAGACTTATAGAGTAACTCAGTCGTGCATATTTCACACCCCTTTCTCCCGTAAATACTCCAATAGACGTCTGGAGTGGGTGAAAGGTTAAAATCCGCCCGACCTTAGTAGGAAGAGATTCCTATGTAAAGCTCTGGTTTATTCAACGTTGAAGGATACAGTGTTCCAAAATATTGTGCATCTAATCTTTGTCTCCTTGGAGACCTACTCTGCAAAAACTGCATTTACACAATGTCAGTAGAAAACAACGGCACCACTGGGGCCGCAGCAGATGCGACTCAGCAAGGTCCCGAATACACAGACCCGGATGCTATTATCATCCCGGTCCAGTTAAGAAGATCTATAACTTTAAAACTTATAGAAAACGGACTGACACCTCAAGGTGGTACAGTAATTTTCGTGATAGAGGCTCACGAGTATCGGCAGACAGAGATATTCTATTCATGGATAAACTTTCCAGCGGTAAACGCTATAACACAAGAGTTTCACTATTACAAAATAGAGAAACCTCCGGAAGAGTACGCTCCTTTCGAGGAGATTGAAATTCCACTTAAATTTCAAGAGCACCTGCTCTGGTTTAATGGCGCCCTAAAACACAATGATCACATAACTAGGCTCGGTCCACTAGGTAGACCAGGAGCCACGTGGCCGGTTCTAGCCAGCTACACACCACATCCTGACATTGCAAGAATGTCTAGAGAAGAGCTGTTAGCACAGCTAAACACATTAATAAAAATACATAGGCAATTAGTCCAATATGTAATACGGACTGCAACAGTCCAGCCAGCTGTTAATTCACCACAGCTGACTCCTCATCAGGGGAACACAAATAAAATTACACCACAGAACATACAGTCATGTCTTGGTAAAACACCCATAAAACGGGAACAAATTCCTTTCTGGTTAGCCCAGAAAATCACTCAAATAGAGGCAGTATTTCCTGATACTACCCCTATTGAGAAACACAGAATCTTGACCATCTGCCTTCCTATGGGAATCGCACCACACGTGGAGGACTGTGACACTTGGGGTACAGTCTTTGCTTCCATTTACACAAAAACACACGGTGTTCCGTCTATGGCGGTAATACCAGAAGTGCTAAAACAGATTCAAAATGAATTTGGTCCAGAGCCCGCTTTAAATCTAGGTATGAAATTACTGAAAGACTTCAAGCAGGTCACGGCTATATTATTAGCCAACATAAAGGGAGAAGCAGCATCTGTGGCGATTCGCCAGAAGTTGAGGGAAACAGATATAAAAGATCCTGTTGAACTTGCAAAAATCATAGAAAAATGCTATGAAGAATTAGATAGAGACAGCTTGGGTGGGAAACCAGTTAAGTCCCAACTGCTCGAAAATCCTGAAAAATTATTTATTAAAAATAATTTAAATACTCCTAAAAAGAGCTGGGATGGAAATAAACAATCCACTCCCAAGGAAAAAGTTTTCCAGTCCAGAGGAAGGTCTCCTCGACGGAGGGAAAGAACTCCGACTCGAGAACGCCAGTCTCCCCAACGGGAGCCCTCTGAGAAAAGATATAACCTTAGAAATAGGGATAATCTGAAAAAACCTGATAGATATCAAAGTATTGATACACGTCCCTCTCGATCTCTTCCACAGAATTCGGAAAGAAGAGGACGGTCAGACCCAGGAGAGCACACCAAGTCCAAAGACAAGGAACCTGCTCAGAATAAGAAATCTCAATTTCAGAAAAAGAAGGTAGCCAGTATTAGAGTAATCAACCATGCCGAGAATACTGAGGACACAGTTGAAAAACGGGGAGTGGGCATTGACAATGTTGGACAGTGCAGCAGAAATCAGTATAGCGCGCAAGAACTTGATGAGTCATCTGGAGACAGTGGACACGAATGAATACATTCAGGTTGAAACTGCCGACGCCAGACTTAGCGAGCCCCATAAAATATACGAAATAACATTGCGTATAGAGGGTGATAAGACTAGGAAAATTAAGGGTCTATTTTGGGATAAGCTCTCAAAAGGCTATGATATTCTGTTAGCTGAAAAAGATTGGCCCCCGGAGTTTGTCAGGGAGTGCCCTCGTGGCGAAGAAGTGATTATGCCTGCCTTCTCGAATCACATACCGATTCACAAAAAATACACATATGCAAGGAAATGGGCAGTAGCCCAGGCACCTGCATTGTATAAAAATCATGTAGGATGGGATGAGGATTCACCGCCTCACAAAATCCAACTAAAAAGTGAACCAACTGCCCAACGGCAGTATCCCATAAAGCAAGAAGCTAAAAAACAGGTCAGGGAGATCTTAGATCAACTTGAGTACCAGGGGGTGATTGAAACATGCACCTCTCAAATGAACAATCCTTTGTTTCCTGTCTCCAAGCCAGACAATTCATATCGTCTAGTTTTGGACTACAGACATCTTAATACATGTTGCAAAACTTTTGCAGTACAAAACTCGCAAAGTGCAGCCCTAATGAATAACATAGTTAGGAAAAAATATAAAACGACATTAGACATTTCTAATGGTTTCTTTTGTCAAAACATTGCACCAGAAAGCAGATACTTGACCGCTTTCTCCGCATTTGGGTCGCAGAAAAAATTCTGTCGACTCCCACAGGGGTTCAAGAACAGCCCAGGACTATTCTCAGCTAGGGTAACAGAGTTACTACAAATCTATGATGATGAAGCATTGTCTTACGTAGATGATATTTATCTCACAGACGACGACTTGGATACTCACTTGAAAAGAGTGAACACCATTATACTTGGGTTCGCAGCAGAGGGTTACAAATTCAACTTTAAAAAGTCCCGAATTGCCCATCTGACAGTACTATTTTTAGAGTACGAATTATCAAGTGAAGGGAAAAGCCTAGCGGACAACTTCTTAGAGAAGTGCGCTGTACTCCAAGCTCCAAAAACGCTGAAGAATTTACAATCCATATTAGGTTTTCTGAATTTCGGAAGAACTTACATACTAAATTACGCAGAAAGGGTTAAACCTCTCTACGAACTAATAAAACCTGATTTAAAACAAATCAATTGGACTCAAAAACACACAGAAATTTTGAGTTCGCTGCAAACAGACATGTTAGCAAAAACAAAATTAGATACACGTGACAACACGATCGATCTTGTAATCCGAGTCATCCCAGGAAGATGCGGATTCACGTACCTGACCTCTAATGAGGGAGAAAAGGTACCTATTTCAATTAAATCTCACTTGTACACACAAGCAGAAAAAACATTCAGTCACACAGAAAGAACTGTGAACGCAGTGCAAATCGCATTAGCAAATGAACGAGAACTAGCACACGGCAAACGGATTAATATCCTTACAGCGGAATCCGCCTTCGAGGCGCTATTCAGCCCAGTAAACCTGCCTACAGTGTCACTGGATCCGAAATGGATACAGTGCATAGATTCTCTAGGAGCGGAGGACGTGAAATACTATTTCGCCCCGCAATTTGAAGAACTGAATGATTTAGAATATGAAGAAGAATATCCTCTGCCAATCGAAATTCTGCCTCTCCCACAATACGCCTGTATAATATATACAGATAGCTTTGTACAGCATTTGAACGTAGAGAGAAAATCCTACGATGCAGCATGTGCGATCATTAAAGGTCGTTGGCTGTGCGGTAAATTCAGACCGAAAGTAACAAAAACTGAATCAGTAAAGTACTGTTCGGTTCAAAGAACTGAAATCAGATCTTTAAAGATGGCGCTCGAAAATGCAGAACGCGAATTCCCCACACTTATAGTGTGCGATTCTCATTTTTGCGTCAATTCTTACAATAACAAACTGCAGAGTTGGATCGAAAACGACTACAAAGATGACACAGGTGCCACAATAAAGCATAAAAAGCTCTGGAACGAGGTAGCTCTTTTACACAAAGAACTACAAAAGACTCACGTGATTCACGCACAGAGTCTTTAGCGTGATGGCGTTCACGTTGCAGGGAATTCATTGGCTAATACAGCCACCGCGGAAGCAACTAACCCGGCTTCCGTAGCCACAAAAAAGCGTACAGATAAGTACATAGACGGGGAAACCATGCTAGCAGTAAAAACGACCGTAAAAGGCGACTGTGCAGCACTACCCGTAAACTATCCACTCAAATATGCATACATAATCGATGCAAACTCCGTTCCTTTTGCTCGAATCCCTGGAGTGGGGGATAGAGTAATTCCAAACATGAACCGTAGAATATTTTTAATAGCAGACGCACACATGGGTTTGGGTCTAAGGCACAGAGAGATCAAGGAATCACTGACTGAATTACAATCAGTATTCTGGAGGCCGGGAATGAGTGTAGAACAACAAATATATGCAAACAACTGTGAAAACTGTAATAGGGATCGCAGTAGCGAACCTTGCTACCGGCTACCAATCAGAAAGAGCGTAACGCTGCCTACACCCCATCCTGCGTCCTATTAATAAGTTAAGACGAAAAGCACTTAAAAAAAGAGGCCTCCAGCGCTCGGCTGACGCTAGAACGGTTATAAAAGATTTGCGAGTCCATATCGGCATATACGCAATTACCACGTTCCATTCTGACCAGGGTCCTGCTTTCAGCTCTCGAGCCTATAAGGAGGCCATGGCTAGCATGGGAATTGGGTTGCGGTATTCTTGTCCGTCGCACAAGTGTGGTAGAAAGAAAAAGCCGGGATATAAAGCAATCTATAACTGCGAAGGTATTAGGTTCAGGCGCTGGGTGGGTCAAACATTTAATAAGTGTCCAGACTAGTCTTAACAACATGCCAAGAAATTCTCTAAAAGGTTTCAGCCCATACGAACTATTGTTCGGAATTAGAATGAACGTTCAGGACCTCGATAGTCAGATGTCAGTGGTACAAGAAGAAACAACGCAGTTTGATGTAAAAGACCGTTTGGCTGTTTTACAGGAACTGAATGAAACAAGAAAATCATTAAGCAACATAAAGTTAAAGCAACAGCCAAGTACCACTGACGAGGCACCACCTGCAACAGCCCCAGCAAGGCCTGTCTGGATTCCAAAGATTGGGGATCTAGTCAAAGAAAAGATCGCGGTTAAGAAGGAATTTGGGCCTTCTTACAGAAAAGCAGTACCTGTCTTGGCAGTCACCGGAACAAGATCAGTTGTGCTACCGCCCCTTGCTGGTAAAAAGGAGAACAGAGTCGTGTCCATCGATCTGGTAAAACCACAAGCATGTGGCCTATAATCAACAGTAGGCCCAGTGGACTCCCAAGAAACAACAGAATACCCAAACTTGCAACAATCCAAGAGGTTCAAACTGAAAGACTAATCACATTCGATCAGCCTGCAGTGCACAATGAAGGACTATGCAATACAGCCATGGAACTCGTGCCTCTTGAAACACAGATTGAAACAGTTCGTCAAGAAACAACACCAGTCTACACTAATGTGGCATCAGAAAGTGCTACCGAGAGACAGATTGAAAGAACAATCCCATCAATTGACAGAACTGCCTCTGGTTATTTCTTCAACTTCGACAACTTCTCTGAAGATTTAAACGACCCCGAAGTGATGCCAGAAGCAAAAAAGTCTTTTAAAGAAAAAGCAACGGAACTCTTTCATCAACTGAAGGAAATCTACCTTATTTCCCCTTGGCTAGAGTTCTGGTTCGGTCTAGGTGTATTTTTCCTCCTGCTTTGGCTCATCATGGTACTGTGTTTGGGAAACTTCATTGAAGGAAAATATATTACAATGGACACAGCAAGTCAGAACATCAACCTAGTCCTGAAACCACACAGATCATCCCACGTGAAGAAAAGAGAACTGTCAACAGTAAATGTCACAGCAATTCCAATACCTGGTGGGGTAGTATGGGAGAAAACAGACTATGAGATCTATGGTCCGGTCGAAATCCTGAAGTATCCTCATCAACTAAAGGTTTCCTTAAGTGACTTTGTGACAACAAGTACATTCTCTGATGATTGGGACTTTAACAGTATTAATGACATGATGTCTGATTTAGTAATGTCAGCTAGATTCACAGATCATGATTATTTACAAGGTTCATCTAGTTATGAGCAGTTATTCTGTTACACCCACTATGGGGATCATTACTTGCATAAATCTGCACAGCCTAGAAATGTTTTTATGTATAATCAATGGGAACATTGTGCTACACCACCTAAAAGCAGTTCTAAAGCATTCTTTGAGAAATTCAAATACTTCTCAGGGTTTAACACCAGTGATGCAGAAACGTTTTATTATAAACTGCTAGATAAAACAGGAATGAAAACAATGCTGACAAATTCAAAATTGATATATTCAGAAGCATTTTATGACAAAATGATGACATTTGGTTTTGATTATTGGAAAAATAATATTGAAACGAAAACAATTTGGGGTACAAAAGATTGGCAGGTGCAAGGCATAGAAGCACTATTTAGAACCTGCATGATACCAGAACAAATGTTATTTTTAAATGACACTGTACACCAAACATCTTGTCTTGGCCTAGCCAAGAACAAAGACCTTAAAACACCGTCTATACCGAAGCCAATACCTGAAAATGCAACAGCTGATATTGAGTTAGACGTGTCACAAATTTTAAATTTCAACAGAACACATCCTGATTGGAAAAAATGGTTAATCTGGCCTACAGACACAAATAGCTGTCAAGATAGATTCCTGAATAAAACACAGGGTTTAAAAATGACCAGATTAGACCCTAGATACTCCCAGAGACAACATCCAGGGATTATAACAACATACAGTGTAGGGAAACTCTGCCTAGAATGGCTAACTTCGTCCACACTGGCTGAAATTAAGCAACACTTGTCTTTACTAAAAGAGGGTGCTGATTTGCGCGATTTCATTCTTGGACCACGCAAACAGCGTCAAAAGCGTTTCATAGCGACCAGTATCTATGCTGCTTACAACGAGGCTTGGAAAGTAAAGCAAATTGAAACTGCTGAAAAAATACGAGAAATTGATCGTATTAATTTGGAGAAATCACTTTCTGTGGTAGACAATGGGTTAATGACTCTGTCTTCCAGAATATATTCGTTGGACAATATTGTATCCTCTGCCTTTGATGTGATAGACAGAGATTTGCTAATGTTACAACATGGCCAGTCTCAATTACGCTCTATTATAGAATTAGGCTGGACGCTGCAAAATCTTCGTTCAGGCTATGTGCCTTGGCGTTTAATCAACACAACGTCATTATTTTCCATTTTTAACCTTACTGATAAACAGATCAGTTTGGCACAGAAAGGAGCAGACTATACAATCTTGAGCATCGAAAAACTCGAGAGATTACCATTGACAATGTCAGAGAGTCCTGTCATTGAATGGATAATACACGGAATTATCACAATTCCGATAACAACTTTCCGATTTCATAAATGCCTTGAGTACATACCTGCTGGCCAATATGAACAATTGGGTAAGGGATATGTAAAATCCGAATGGAAATTACCATACACTCATTCTTGCTATAGTGACAGCGACAAAAATGTATTTCTTAGTGGTGAGAACTGTAAACATTCACTAAGCGGTATACTTTTGTGTCAGGGTATTAATTTACACGGAGCATGTGATGGAAATTCAAACAACCTTTCATGCCACCAGCTAGTCACACCTGCAACTCAGATAGAGCCCTTCTTTATGCAACTCGCAAACGGGAGTTACATTCTTAGAACGGATCACAGGTGTTGTGGCCTCGCGCCCGGGAAAAGTTATCTAGTACAAGTAACGTCCATGGTCAAATGTTGTATGCAAGCATTGTTTCCGAGCGGGCCTCCAGACATAGTGACTCCCCTCTGGCCTCGTCTGAATCTCTATTCTATACGAATTGATACATTAAGCAAAATGAAATCTGTACTTTTACAGACAACCGTGCCTATAACGTCATCTAAAGAGACGTATGATCTTCTAGTCGCAAGGACGGCTACTGAGGTCCATGACCTTTTATCAACAAATTGCCCCGTGCATTTCATAGAAATGTTCAGCCAACTCCTTAACATGTCTAGTGCAACAAGCATCCCAGGCATATTTAAGACAGTCTTTACGGGACTGCTAACACCCTTCGAGGCAATTTTGGGAATCTTTCCTAATTTTGTGCACTCCATCTTTGGCGGCATACCACTATTTTTGGGACTCATCGCAGGGATTCTATTTTTGACCATCCTGCTACGTTATGGCAAGCCTCGGCTCAGACATAGCTCCCATGGGAATGGAAGAGACAATCCTAGCAATGCGCTACAGGGACAGGATAACTAACGTCCTCGGATTGGCCAGGCTGAGAGATCTAAACAGGACCTGGTTCCTTTCATTCAGACCGATATGGCAAAATTGCATTTTACCTGTGCTACGGTGTATGCTTTGCGGCGATGAATGCGTGTTGGACATCTGTCTTTCACTTCCATCAGCAGTACCAATGGACGTCGATACTTTGCTCAGTCCAATAACGGCTCACGCATTGTGTTGTCCCCAGCGGCTACCAATCCTGATGACGGCATTCGTGGAGACTCCTGTACTACAGCCAAGTGGTAACAGTGGAGCGAGTGACAAAAGCAACATCATCCAGGTACAACGTTCTGTGAGCATTGCTGGTCCTGCCTTCGATGACAGCAATCATTCTCACACCTGCCAAGTTACAGCGCTATCTAATTTGGTTGAACTATCACCTGATTTTGTAGACCAATTCTTTGCGAGCCTGTCTAATACGATGTTCTCACCCATAGAGAAACAATAACTTTTTAAGAAGCTTTTCCGACACACAGCGTTCCCATGAACTCTGAATTCGGCCTTCAGTTTTGATCAACAAAAACTGCCAGGAGCTTTGGAAATCTATTTTTCTTTGAATTGGACAATTTTTTTAATATTGACCCTTTTTGGCACGAACAATTCTTTGCTTAACGTAAAAACTATTCTTAGAGAACAGAAGCTTCACACTTCTATTCCTAAACACATCTAGAGACATAACAACATAACACCAGCCTCTAGCACACATGTTATTACAATGCATTTTTATGTGATGATTTATCTCGCATTTCTTCTGTCAGAGATACTTCATGTGTAATTCTTTATGCATAATCGTTCATTGATTTCATATGCAATAATTTTTTGAATGATTACTATGCTTTAAAAACGTACAGTACCTAAATTCCATGTATTACAAGTACGCCTATTTCGAATGCATTTATGTATTTTGGGGTGGGCAATGTTACACATGCATCCAATTGCTTAGTTTTAGTAATTTTGATGGACATGAAAACGTGGAGTGGGTATTGCGTGCTTATCTAGGTTCCTGATCGATACTGTGACCTTATGCCCCTATTCGGCTATAAATCCATTTATTCCCTATATTGGCATAACCGTTCAAGTGCGATTTTCTGAAAAGTCATCTCTGGCCTCACACGAACAGAGCCACATTCCAGCATGACTCTCTGCTACTTCCTTTGCGACCAATTAGTGCAATGACAGAGCAGCAGTCACTATCTGATATTCCTAGATAACACTCCGAGTTCTTCAACAAGATAAAAACTTAGCAAACCTGGAAATCCCCGCTTGCTATGTTTTGATTAGTAATGGAACTCTAATGAGCAACTGATAACTGTCACTTCCTAGTGACATCTTTAATTGACGTCTTATGTCCAGCAAACTTGCGTCAAACCCGGCACCTGTCAGGTATAAATATTACCAACGTTGCCTTAAGCAAGGAGAGAGATACGAGCTGTGAGTTCGTTCCCTGTTGCTGATGCCAGCTGCCTGCATGACCCTGTGTTGGTAAAAACTAGCACTCTGTCGCTGCAGCCTGCTATCCTGTGGTGGTGAAGCTGCTGATTACCATTATCGCCGCTACAGCGCGACCTATGGTGCAGTACGCTTGAGGAGCCGAGCAGCCGTCCTCTGCAAAGACATCCAGCCCAGCTGCCCGCGGACGCTGTCACCCCTCCTTCCTCGACGCGCTGAGAGAAGCCGCTGCATTTCTCGTGCAGAGAAATCCAGTCCCGGCGCTTCCGGTTTACCCTCGCGGGTGACTGGGATATCGAGAGAGACCCCTGAAGGAGATACCAATCCTCCATCATTCTATTCAGAGGTATGGTGTTGACTAAACCCTTAGACGAGAATTCTTGAAACAAACCTTGGCAAAACCAACTTAACTTAAGCTACTTACTTACTCCCCTTCTCACGTGTTAGGCTTAGGTCAGGCACACTGGGGTAGGCTTAGTTAGAAGCACCAGTTGAGTATGTTAGCCTAATGTATATATGACTGTATATATGTTTTATTACTTTTAAACCATTGTATGGCTAAGAAACCATATCAATGCTTTTACAGTTCTATTTCGCAATACTTATCTTACTGTACGTACTTTTTATAATAACAGTTATTGCAATTGTGGCAATACATTTCTCTTGTATGAGAAGAAAGACTGTTCAATAAATGTTAACCCTTTATTGATAAACGCCCGTCTCTCTATTCTCTACATACTGTGAAAGTAAACTGCACTAGACTGACTGAGTGAAATCTATGTCTATTGTTTCACACGACCCTAGAGATCGACTCTTGATCTGAGGAGCAAAGTTGTCATGTTGCACGGTTGTTGGAAAACTGAATCCCTTCTTGTCTGTGCCAAGGAAGCTGATCACTTCCTATGCAGAGAAGAAAGTTTCCAGTGACCTCTGAGCTAGTTGGTAACACAACCCAATTAAGTTTAGCATAGTCAGTGGAGGCCTGGAATATAAGCAGTTCCACGTCGATACTACTGTTTATGTTATTCCAATGCGCAGGGCCTAGTGGGAAACTAGGAACTACACTACATGTGGGCTCAGTGTGTATGGCTTGAAGCAGGGTGAGTGCGCAGTTTGTGAGTGCACAGTGTGTGAGTGCGCAGTGTGTGAGTGTGCAGTGTGTGTGACCTAAAGTAGTGTGAAGGCACAGTGTGTGAGTGCACAGTGTGTGAGTGCGCAGTGTGTGATTGCGCGGAGTTTGAGTGCAAAGTGTGTGAATACGCAGTGTGTCTAAGTGTCAGTATAATGTACATGGTGCTCATGTAAATCATTCCAGTGCCTTCAGGTACCCGAGTGAGGGCGCAGGACATGGCTGAAGCAGGGAGCTGAGTAAAACAGAGCACTGAAAAGGACGTGGAGGGTTAAAAAAAACACGGCGGCAAGCAGGTAGGAACTGGGTTCAAGTCTCGGGGTTGCCTCAGGTCAAAAGCAGCTGGGGTGTTGTTTGTAAACAACACGCTCTGGCATTGCGCGGAGGGTGGAGGGGGAGCGGATTCCTTTGAAGTGTAAACAGCATGAGTGCAGAGAGAGGCTCACAGGCTGCCAAATGGTGTGTGATGTGCATGCGCCTGCACACATGCACTGTAGGCAATCCGCCTGGAAAAGCCTTTGGGAGCATTTTTTAAAGCCCCTACTTAATGTCTCGTCAAGCTTTGCTAATGTAATGGCTTAGGCGAGACCTAAAAAGGTCCAAACAAAACCTAGTCAGTAAAAATCGGTTGTGGGACCTTTTAATCCATAAGAGCGTTCAGTTGAGGGCAGGGTTTTCAATAGGAAATAACCACACACATTAGGCTTTTTCAGCTCCTCTTCTGCCCTATCCATCTGCCGATTTAAAAAAAAACTCTCCTTCACTCAAGACTAGTCTCTACCACACATGTTCCCTGGGTTGCTGAATAATTTGCCCTTACCAAGTCTGCAGGACAATCTTTACGTACTTGAGCCAGGGAATGTGATGATGGTAATCCAGGAAAAGTCAATCAGTTAAAATATCCTTGCTTAGGGCAATTCCCTACCTGAGCCACAGGTTCTTCCCCAATGATAGGGGGTGGTAAGACAACAGGTCAGAAAGAAGAGCCAACCCCAGTTTTTCAAGGACTATAATAGAGGTAATTGACAGCGATAGATATGAAAGACATTTTACAAAAGTGTTTCCAACAACTTGGAGTTCCTCGTGCTCCATGTAACCCTACATCTCACTACTGTAGGCCGCCTTAGTAGTGCACTTGGCCTTATAGATCTTCAAAAGGGCTCCAATAGGTTTGTTGCCCATCCTGGATGCAAAGGTAAAGATGGCACTATTGGTCTGATATGGTCCCCTTTTTTCCTTATGATGAGGGGACGCCCGGTCAAGGCAGTGTCGAAAACTACTCCCAAATATCAGAAGGCATCAGTCTTAGGAACCAGCGTTGGTCCCACCACAAAGGTGTAAGGTTTACTGGGGTGTAAACCTACTTGCTTTACAAAGGAGTTGTTGTTTCCAGGTCCTACATAAAGTGGACAAATGAATTCAATAAAGTTTGCAAACCCCTGGTTGTCCTAGCCACGAGGACGGCACAATAGTGCTGGCAGGACAGTTTTTATTGCCACAAGGGTATGCTCCACGGTATTGACATACAAGTTTAAAAGGAAGGGGATCAAGATGCACCCCTGTCAAACTCCTCTCTCAATCGTAAGCTGAAGGGTGACTCTCAGATCCTTGGTAAATCGGACCACCACCTTGGTGTCTCTGTGTGAAACCCTAAAAAATCGTGTAATGTCTAGGCTAACTCCTAGGGACAAAATGATCTGCCAAAGCTTTGATCTATTAACACAGTTGAATGTAGAGTACAGATCCATGAAGGCTTGGTAAACAGTGCTGGGGAGCGTAACAGTGTACTTGTTGAGTATCAAGTACAGATTTAAGCTTTGATCCACTGTGGATCGGCCAGGGTGGAAACCATATTGGGCGTCAGACAGGTTGGTGTTGTCCTTCGCCCAGGTGGAAGTCCTATTGAGAACAATGTGGCCTACCACCTTTACCACTGAGTCGAGTAGGGAGATAGGTCTATAACAATGGATGCTGTCCCGATCTCCCTTTTTGAAGACCGGTACGATTGTAGATTTCCCCTAAGAGGCTGGACAACCAGACACCAGGGTCGGATCCCTTGCTCATTTTGCCACTATATTCAAGCTAGCCTGGTTGATGAAGGGTGTTATGCAGAAGCCGGTCCCAGGATGCTTTTTTCCGTTCCAATGAAGACACTGCTTGGCAGTTCGGGCTGGACTATTCTCATGAGGCACAGGGTCAAGACTGATTTGCTTATAACTGTGTCTAAACTGGGATGGCGAAGTGAGCTAAAGAATGATGATGGATTCAACCCAGATCTGTGATAGTTTCAGCACTCCGTCCATCATCTCCTTGTGTTTGCTTTGTACGCCCTAAGTTGGCAGGGTATGCCTAGATGTGGTACCCTTGCTCACTTTGCCACTGGTTTCAAGCTAGCCTGGCTGATGAAGGTGTTATGTTTCATATGGGTACCCTAATATAGGCCCGGGTAACATCATACCCTTTCACCTACATCACCTCCCCTACACTATACAGTAACAAGCCTTTTAGGATTTAACCTTTACCTAGTTCCAGTCCTGGGTGCAGAAGGAGGGTTTCTCCTAAACAATAGAGTCCATAACTCCATCAATAGACTCATACAATGAATATTCATAAGGGCTTTTAGAAACCAGGCTGGGGCTACACCACCTTCCTCCCCATATCTACATACAAAGTTCATCCCATATATCATCCACATACCCAACAATGGCTAATACAAGTAACGAGGGACAAAGGAACCTTTAATACTGCCTGTATAAATACAGCACCTCTTGCTAGTGTTAGATAGAGGGAACCAAGACTTCCAGGCCGACACACTGACTATAGATGCTGAGGCTCCCTGCATGCAGACCCTCCAGCTGACAGTGGTCTGAACATCCCTCGCGGGGAGTCCACCTGGAGACAAAGAATGGCTTCTACATGCTCACACTTCAGGTAATGGGGTGCGACTAAATCCTAGAGGAGTTCTTGGCTTCCCACTTTCTCACATGCTAGGTACACTTAGGTACATCTAGATAGGCATTGTAGGAGTATGCACACTTTTATCCTGCATTTTATATTCATGTAGTTATTCATGCTTATTTTAAGATGGTTGAACTGTACTATCCTATTTGTATTCCCTGTACTGCTAATCATATATCTTTGTTACTGTCTGATGGTTGTTGCAGCTCATATATTTTACACGAGAATAACAACTGTTAAATAAACCCTTAATGAAACACCCAGACTGTTTATTCTGTGTATCTCTGAGATAAACTAAATGAGCACAAGTGACTGAACGAAAAGTGGTACCTTGTTCCAGGATCTTGAGGGATCAAGGTTGTCATGTTCTAACATTGCCAGAAACTACTTTCTCCTTGATTAGAGGAGACACTAGTGGCACTGTGAGCTAGCTAAATGCAAATAGGCTAACATTTCTCAGTGGGGGTGTACGGAACCAGTCTGCCACCAATCCCACAGTTTATGTTATCCAAACGTGCAGGTCCTGCATGGGTACTATAGGAACTACACAACAAAGGGTGTTACATGGAAACCGGTCCCAGGATGGATTTTTACAGTCCAGTGAAGACATAGCTTGGCAGTTAGGGCTGGATTGTTCCCATGAGGCACAGGGTCAAGACTGATTTGCATATAGCTGTGTCTGAACTGGGGTGGCAAAGTGAGTTAAAGAATTATGATGGATTAAACCCAGATCTTTGACTGGGGTGAGTATCCGAAGGGTTTCAGTACTCTGTCCATCATCTCCTTGTGTTTGCTTTGTTCTCCGTAAGTTGGCAGGGTATGCCCAGACGTGGTTCCTAGCTCACTTTGCCACTGGATTCAAGCTATCCTGGCTGATGATGGGTGTTACCCAGAAAACGCTCCCAGGATTCTTTTTTCCGGTACAGTGAAGACATGGCTTGGCAGTTCGGGCTGGTCTGTTCCAATGAGGCACAGGGTCAAGACTGATTTGCATATAGCTGTGTCTTAACTGGGGTGGCAAAGTGAGCTAATGAATGATGATGGATTCAACCCAGATCTGTGACTGGGGGTGAGTGTCTGAAAAGTTTCAGCACTCTGTCCATCATCTCCTTCTGTTTGCTTTCTAGTATCATGCACAGTTCACTGTGACTCTCTAAGATTAATGGGGCAGATAGAGCCAGGGGGCCGTGCACCTACTGCCCCTTGGTCAGCTTGAACGGACAAGTCCATGGTGGAAAGACACCTTTCCAGTGCTAACAGGCATTTTACGATTGGACCTAGTTTAAGGTCAAGTACAGCTGTGATAGAAGTCACAAAGGGTGACAACATGGCAGTCATGTCCAATTTGCATACAACCGGGATGTCAAGGTTGAAAGAATTCACCCCAATGCTCTTGCCTCAATAGGCATTACTCCCGATGGGGGGGGACCTCCTGTTATATATTGCTCCCTTCTCTTTTTCGGGGTTTTGTGCAGATAATGCGGGCATTACTGCGGTTACCCCCCGACCAATGTCCTAGAGGTGCCTTGGTCCAGATGTGACCTGGTTCCAATGCCCTTATACATGTCAACATGTGGTTGTTCACAAATTACAGTGGGATCCGGATAAGCTAGAGTTGTGAGGGGAGGGGCAATCAAGGAGTCATTGAGGGCTTGGTTTGCCGGGGAGCGGGAGAGACATCAGCCAACTAGCTCAATCTCCTTGTCCAGGATGCCAACTGCTCTTTGTATGTCCATGGTTCATGCTTTGTTTGTGGGTCTGTTTGAAAATCCTCCTGCTTGCCTATGCTTACCTAGGACGACGTGCCCAACGAGCCTAGATTGAATCAAGCTGTATATTAGCTAGCACTACTGCTTGCAATCCCCGTAGGACTAGTTAGGCTGGCTGTGGCTTGGATTTAGAGGTAGGTACCGCTCACAAGCCGAGTTACAGGCTACGAAAAGAGGTCATAACATGGCTATATCGGAGGCAACAGCAGGACAGGTGAAGAGAGTCTATTATTTATAAGGCCTCCAGCATTAAGATGACAACCGGGTTGGCCAGAAGTAAAAGATAGGACGTTGAGACCCTACCTGTCTCCACTTGGAAAGCTGTTAACCTAGGTTTCCTATTCATTGTTGCAAAGCAGGCCTGTCCTAAGGCCCGTGAAAGATCTCCAAGACCAAAGACAAAAAGGGGGTGGCCCATCCCAGCCTCCTCTGTGCATGTATGGGCCTGCAATGTTAATTTTAAGAGCCTCCGGGCTCTAAGCTGACAAAACTGATTTCACTGGGGGTACTGAAGAGTCTGGGAGATGGAGTTCTCCCCTGGCCTGGTACCAGACTCTCGAGCTGTGAAATGTGGCAAGTTTGCTGCATTTGCTGCGTTTACAATGGCTTTCCGCCAGCCGCTGGCCATGTTGTTGAATTTAAGTGCCTCCGGGTGGGAAGCTGATAAAACTGACATCACTGGGGGAATTGAGGAGTCTAGGAGACAGAGTCCTCCCCTGGCCCGGTCCTGGACTTTCGAGCAGTGAAATACATTACGTTTGCTGCTTTTCCTGCTTTTACAGTGGCTTTTTATTTATATTTTCAGTATAACAAATACAGTGTTACAACCACAGTATCATCACATCTTAAACATTACATTATCATAGCACTACATCACCAATAGTGTTTGGTATGTTATATGGTGTAGTTACATTTCAGGGCGGGTACAGATGCTCCAGTGGGTCCCCTGGAAAATGTGCTGTTAGGTATGGCAAATAACAGGGCTGCTATATTTTCTGGTGTCTAGAAGCTACTGGTAATTCTTCTGCATATATGTCTAACTTTTCTTCGCAATACGTCACATCCATTAGGCATTGCTCAAATTTTTGGTGTTAGTCTAACTCCTCAATTTTTAGCTACTTTCTTCTTTGCTAGTAACACAGTGATCCCAACATATTTATGGCTAGAGGGATGTAGATTAACCCTGGTTGGAGTACGCGGAGTTGCGCTATACGAAACTTCGCAAAGTGGGAAAAAAAACTCTGCCGCACTACGCGGAGCTCTGTAAGCAGCGGAGTGCGAAAGAAAAATGCAGTTTGCTGTGATTTTCAGTGATGGATACTTGTCCTCACTGTGCAATCATTGTGAATGGCACCATGCACAGCACAAGCGGCGCTGCTCTCCTTTCTGCCGCTCGAGTAGATTTTTACTCAAGCAGCAGCTTTCTTAACGCAAACGGCCAGTTTCTCAATGCAAGTGGTTGCAAGCATATGCGACCATTCGCAATGAGAACTCTGACCCACCCGGCATTGAGAAATCACGCCGGGATGTTAATTTTCCACATTCATGCTTGCCAACTTGATGTTGACGATCGCAAGCAAAATAAAATCTCACCAGGAGGTGGATTTTCCTCGCTCGCGCTCACCAACTTGACGATGGACACGTAGCGTAGCAGAGTTTTTCAGAACACCATGAGATATGTGAAACACAGAGTACAGAAAACTCCCGGCACTCGCAGCAATGTCAGTATAGAGTGAGGGGCTAGACCGTAGGTAATAGGAGAATTTTGATGGCCCTGCGGAAGAGTAACAGGCAGTCTAAGAGGTGGATCTGGACAGGGAGAGAGTTCCAACGTTTTGCGGCAAGACAGCGAAAATACCGACCTCCTGCTCTAAGGCATTTCACACAAGGTACCATAACCAAGAATCACTCAGCGGAGCGGAGCTGGCGTGCAGGTACATAGTGGACCAATAGATGGGACAAAATCTCAGGAGATGAGAGTTTTAGTATTTTGAAAGGACAGACAAAGTGCCTTGAATTTGATACTCTTAGGAACGGGTAGCCAGTGGATGCGTCGTTGAGCACTCGTCGTAGAGCAGGTTCTTAGGAGCCTGAGCAAGACTCGAGCAGCGGCATTCTGGACTTGCTGAATGTGATTCACTTCTGCCTTATTGGCACCTAGCATTAGAGAGTCAGCATAGTCCAGTCTTGACAAAATAGTCACCTGTACTATCACCTGATATGTGGATGGGTAAACAATATGGGCCTTAGACCATGCAGAAATCCAAAGTCGGTACCCGCAATCTTTTTAGAATGCTCCTGGAACCCAAGAGTGGAGTCAAACCAAATCCCTAGGTTCTTCACTACCGACTTAGGGGTGGGGGCACTGCCCAAGGACAATGGCCACCACTGCGTTCTCCAGAGTCCCTTGTCTTTCCCCACCAACGGCACTTCTGACTTGTTGGCATTAATCTGAAGGCAGTTGGTGGTCATCCAGCGTGCTACCGCCTCTAGTCCGTTACGGAACTGTGTGGCACCCGGAGAATGGTCATCAGAGAGGGCCACCACCAGTTGTGTGTTGTCAGCATACGACACCATGGTCATGCCATGTTTCCGCGCCACTCCTACCAGGGGTAGGACATAGAAGTTGAACAGGACAGGGCTTAATGCAGAGCCCTGGGGGACTCCCTGATGAAATGGGCAGGAGAGAGGAAGGCAGGGCAGGGACTTGGAAGGCTCTGTCAGTCAGAAAGGAGCGGAACCAGTCCAGTGCCAGGTCGGTCACCCCCGCCTCCTCTAAGCGGCACAGGAGGACCTGATGGGAGACTGCGGTGCTGAGATCAAGCAGTATCAGCGCCGCAGTTTGTCCCTCATCCAGTATGGTCCTCAGATGTTCACTCACCGCTAGAAGTGCGGTCTCGGTACCATGACCAGGATGGAAACCATTCTGGGAGCGGTCTAAGATACTGCTGTTGTTTAGGAAGGGTGAGAGGGCGTTATTTGTGTGTGCCTCGGCGACGTTAGCGACCCAAGGCAGAAGATGGATTTGTCAAAAAATGTCCGGCCTTGTAGGGTCCAGTGAGGGTTTCTTTAGCAAGGGGACCACCCTTGCTTGCTCCATGACAAAGGCACCACCGCCGTAGTGAAAGAGAAATTAAGGCACAGGGGTTTGAGAAGTATCGGTAAGCAATCTCTGAATTGGGCCGGCCTCATAGGGTCCAGGGGCAACGATATTTGATCTTTGTGCACAATGTTAGAAGTTTGTCTAGAGAGATTAGGGGTATTGCTACTAGAGTGGTAGGAGGAAGGGAAGTAAGTGGAGCCACAATATCCAATGGACATGTGGGAAAGGATTGATAAATGGCTTCTACCTTCTGAACAAAGAAGGTGGCCAAGTCCTCGCATTGCTTCCTGGACGTGATCGCCGAAGTGGGGGGATCTTTCCCCTTTTTTTGAATAGATTGAGTATTCCAAAAATGCTTTTTGCCGGATTTATGCTGGACTTTATCTCGTTAGTGAGGTAGGCCCCTTGTGCCAGGTGTATGAAGTTTAATCTTGTACTGGTACCACTTTTTAGCTCCAGGGTCGTATTCCTTTCTACAAGCCTGTTCTAGCTTTTTGCATATGCTACGGAGGGTGGCTAGAGAATCGTTGTACCAGGGACTGGAGCTCGAACAACGACCTTTGGACCATTTAGCTGGCATAGGAGTATCTAGGGCCTGTATTATCCAATCACAGAGTGCTTTGTATGATTGGTTGGATCAGTGTCTAAACTAAGAGGACAGGATGCTAGGCAGGCGAGTAGGTCATTTAGTTTGAGTTTATGCCAGCATCGTCTGAAAGAGGCTTTAAGATAAGCTCTGCATGCTGGCTCGGAGAGTGGGAGGGAGATGGAGACAAGGAGGTGATCGGACCTACATATAGGGCTAGGTATTTTGACCATGAGAGTAGAGATGTTAGAAAAAACTGGGTCAAGTAAGTGCCCAGTGGTGTGGATAGGGCCCACCACCAGCTGACTTAGTTGACAGGCGGCGAAGTCAGCGAGCAAACTGCTGGTTTCAGGGTCAAAGGGATGGTCAAAGTGCAAGTTAAGGTCACCAATTAGAGTACAATTAGCAGCTGTCAATGCTAGGGAACTTACAACCTTAATAATGGCTGAATTGAATTCGAGGTCAGTCCTGGGGGGCGGTAGACTAGCAGACTGTGATGGAGGAATGTGCACTAAAGGAGATCACGAAGCGGGTGCATTTGCACCCAACTACATCCTCTTTAACAAAAGTGCAGTGGTAGTGGGACTTAAATATAACAGCTATGCCCCCGCCTCTGGTTTCCCTGTTAACAGTCCGAATACTGAACCCCGGGGGGAGAGCAAGGCCTGGTTCAGCCACTGTGGCATCAGTTAGCCAAGATTCCGTTATGAAGAACACATCAGGAGATTCATCCTCAATGAGAGCATGGATCTACATATAGTGTCTCACAAGAGAATGGACATTGAGGTGTAAAATTGTAATAGTGCTTCTAGGTGGGACAGGGGGCGGTGAGGGGCAGGAGTTATAGCCACACTTGCAACAACAGAAAGGCCCTTCCACTGCAGCCCCTTAGCACAGACCGCATGGGCTCATCTGTTGTCCGATGGTTATCAAAAGCTCCTTGGAAGCTTGTTTCCGGTCCAGGGAAGGCATGGCTTGGCAGTTCGGGCTGGACTGTTCCCATGAGGCACAGGGTCAGACTGATTGCATATGGCCATGTCTGAACTGGGTTGGTGTGGAGGGCAAAAAAACAATGAATTTAGACCCAGATCTCTGGACTGGGGTGAATGTATGACATTGTTCTGCATTCTGTCCATCAATTGTAGTTTTTGCATTTGTCACCCCGAGTGGGATGGGTCTGCTCAGGTGTGAGTTCCATGCTCTCCACACCACTGGATTCAAGCAAGCCGGGCTGAAGATGGCTGGAATGTCAGAAACTGGTCCTCGGAAGCTTGTTTCCGGTCCAGGGAAGGCATGGCTTGGCAGTTCGGGCTGAACTGTTCCCATGAGGCACAGGGTCAGACTGATTTGCATATGGCCATGTCTGAACTGGGGTGGTGTGAAGAGCCAAAAAACGATGGATTTAGGCCCAGATCTCTGGACTGGGTTGAATGTATGACATTGTTCTGCATTCTGTCCATCAATTGTGGTTTTTGCACTTGGAATAGAACGGCACCCCTGGATGGAGACCGCCAGCGTGTCTGGTGACGTCCAGGCTCAGATGGGTGCACACGGGCTTGCCTTTGCCACGCCGCCGGCACGCCCGCTGCATACGTCTGCTGTGATCCCATGCATGAGCATCTTAAGTAGTGTGTCCTGGAGCAGAGGGAGGTAGAGACTATGTCTAATGTGGTTGGTAGAAGCCTCTTTCTGTGCAATGTTATTCAATCTGGTTATTAACCTTTTGCGTGAGACGTTGGTGAGCATGGCCAGTGGTGGTTCTAATGCAGGCAGCGTCCGGATACTGGGAGTACAGTGAATTAATGCCTCACGGAGTCAGTGATAAGTAAATACTAGAAGAGGCTACTATGGTGATTTAGTAAAATAGTATCTAGGGAAATAAATTTGTCTTCCAGGTAAACATCGACCATGGTTACCAGTCCAACCTCTGCTAGAATGTCCAGCGCTCTAGGTTCCTGTGTGATGGCTGGGTGGTGTAACAGTGGCATACAGTGGTATCCTCCCCTCAAATAATGCCAGTCTTTGCCAGGAATTTACAGTACTATTGATTGTGTTAATTTTAATTTCCATCCTAGTAATCGCCAACCATGTATGTGGTAAAATGTGCAATGTGTGCATTAGTAATATAGGTACATGTCTGTGGCACCAAACCCTCCATATGCATATGGTCTGGTGAGTGTCTCTCAGCTCCAGCTGTTTGCTCACCCAAGCTAGTGTTATCAAGTGGGAATATAAAGTATTAAAGAAGGCATTGGTTAGGATGATTGGTACATTGACAAACAGAGGAAGCAAGGTACGATGACCATGTTTAATGAGATTAGGAAATCATGCGTCAAAGAGGTTATTGTATTCCTTTCAAAAACGAATTCCTTATGGTGTTTACTATTGTTTTGCAGCCAAAATTGAGCCGTGAAACATTGATATTTTATTCACTATTGAAAGTATTGAAAACCTTTTTGTAAAGAGGAAAGGATCCCTGAGGGATCCTTTCCCATTTCGGAATGGTGAACAGCATTTTTTAGTTTAGGCAGTGAGTGGTTTATGAGTCGAATTTATTTTTTATGACATACTGTTATCCCTTTAAAGGATATATATATTAACTACTGTTGGTCGCCAGTAGGTAGATATAGTTAGGACCTAGATTCCATAGGAAATCCGCAACATTCTATTTGGAATAACTTTGGCGCTGGTAGACGAATGTTAGCGAAATTCTCCAAGAAAATTGCCTCCTCCGCTCCACACCTTCCCTGAAAGTCTGGGGTTGATTCGTGAAGCGGGGCGTCTGAGAAAAAAGGGGGGTCCGAAAACGTGTTTTCCCTATGGAATTTTCCATAGGACCTTTAGCTAGGGCTACAGCCCGAACAGATGAACGGAATTACACCAAATTTGGCAAAAAGGTCGAGTTCTATAAGTAGATTACCCTTTTTGTTAACTAGTGTAAATCTGTTCAGTAGTTCCTGAGAAAATCCAAAGTAAAATCATAGACATATCTATAGAGGAAGCACTGTACTCTGTACTGTACTCTGTAGTGTACCCCGTACCTTCCTGAGCTCGAGCTGCATGCTAATTGTCTGGGCACAAGAAAGCAGTGAAAAAAACGTGCAAAATACGCAAAGGGGCAGGGTAGAAACACCCTGACCCCCTAGGCTTGCTCAGGGGGTCCCACAAGGACCCCCCTAGGCCCTCCCAAAATTGTATTTTTTTTTTTACAACCAGGGGATAGGCGTAGGTACGCGTACCTCGTAAAAAAAAAAAAAAAAACGGTCTGCTTTTTTTTCAAATTAACCCCCGGGGGACCAAGTCCCGGGTGCATAGTGAAAAAAGTATGGGCGGGCCCCAATCCCCCCCACACTGTCACAGGGACCACAACCCCCTGGGGCAAAGTAATTATATTAGCGGGGGCACATGGCCCCACCGCAGCCCTGGAGACCACTACCCCCGGGGCCTGTATATGTATGTTGAATGACCTCTCAGGCCTCCCTAGCCTCGGGGACAGCCACCCCCTAGGGCTTAATTTTAAAAAATAAAAAATAAAAACCTGTGGGGGGCTCAAGCCCCCCACACGCCCCAGGGACCGCCACCTTCCCGGGGCAGACCACCACCCCCTGGGCTTTTAACAGGTGGGAGGGGGGCTGCACGGCCCCCCTTCTGGAGCCCTGGGGACACCATCTCCAGCAGTGTTCCGGTGCCTACCCCGGCAGGGACCGTGGGGGGCTTGGGGACCACCCACGGTCCCCAACGGAGAGGGCAGGCCCCGGGGGATGGGGTCTCCGGGGCCTTAAGTTGCCAAGGAGGGGGGCCACACAGTCCCCCTCCAGCATTAAAAAAAATAATATTTTTTTTTTAAAAGGCATGCCCCGTGGGATGGGGTCCCCGGGGCCTTAAGGGGGCTTAGGAGGGGGCCTATGCAGCCCCCCTCCACACTAAAAATAAGAAAAATTGGCCATGCCCCGGGGGATGTGGTCCCCGGGGCCAGGTTTTGCCACGGGAGGGGGCCACACGGCCCACTTCCCGTAAAAAAAATTTAAAAAAAAGAATTGGGGGCAGGCCCTGGGGGATGGCATCCCCAGGGCCTAAAAAAAAAGAAAAAGAAGGGGATTGAAGAGGAATATATTCCCCAACCTAAAACGCGCCACAGGGCGTGTTTGCACACATGTCACCTCAAGCCTCGCCCCCCTTCCTGCACTATTGAGCGAAATATTCCTCTAAAATTAGCCGAAGTACGAATTCCAATTTACTCACCTGTTATAAAGAGAGACGTCAGTGCTGCATCATTGAGCCCAGGACCGATCCTGAAAAGTAAATGAAACCATACTTACAGTAACTTGCAGCCCCCCTCCACACAAAAATAAGAAAAATTGGCCATGCCCCGGGGGATGTGGTCCAAGGGGCCAGGTTTTGCCACGGGAGGGGGCCACACGGCCCACTTCCCGTAAAAAAAATTTAAAAAAAGAATTGGGGGCAGGCCCTGGGGGATGGCGTCCCCAGGGCCTAAAAAAAGAAAAAGAAGGGGATTGAAGAGGAATATATTCCCCAACCTAAAACGCGCCACAGGGCGTGTTTGCACACATGTCACCTCAAGCCTCGCCCCCCTTCCTGCACTATTGAGCGAAATATTCCTCTAAAATTAGCCGAAGTACGAATTCCAATTTACTCACCTGTTATAAAGAGAGACGTCAGTGCTGCATCATTGAGCCCAGGACCGATCTTGAAAAGTAAATGAAACCATACTTACAGTAACTTGAATTTCCTTCCATAGGCTAACGTTGACTGGTTTCACTTGGAAATGTTTCTAAGTGTGCAGTTTTGGAACTTTACAAAATCACTCAAAAATGAGCCGTGGGATGGGGTCCCCGGGGCCTTAAGGGGGCTTAGGAGGGGGCCTATGCAGCCCCCCTCCACACTAAAAATAAGAAAAATTGGCCATGCCCCGGGGGATGTGGTCCCCGGGGCCAGGTTTTGCCACGGGAGGGGGCCACACGGCCCACTTCCCGTAAAAAAAATTTAAAAAAAAGAATTGGGGGCAGGCCCTGGGGGATGGCATCCCCAGGGCCTAAAAAAAAAGAAAAAGAAGGGGATTGAAGAGGAATATATTCCCCAACCTAAAACGCGCCACAGGGCGTGTTTGCACACATGTCACCTCAAGCCTCGCCCCCCTTCCTGCACTATTGAGCGAAATATTCCTCTAAAATTAGCCGAAGTACGAATTCCAATTTACTCACCTGTTATAAAGAGAGACGTCAGTGCTGCATCATTGAGCCCAGGACCGATCCTGAAAAGTAAATGAAACCATACTTACAGTAACTTGCAGCCCCCCTCCACACAAAAATAAGAAAAATTGGCCATGCCCCGGGGGATGTGGTCCAAGGGGCCAGGTTTTGCCACGGGAGGGGGCCACACGGCCCACTTCCCGTAAAAAAAATTTAAAAAAAGAATTGGGGGCAGGCCCTGGGGGATGGCGTCCCCAGGGCCTAAAAAAAGAAAAAGAAGGGGATTGAAGAGGAATATATTCCCCAACCTAAAACGCGCCACAGGGCGTGTTTGCACACATGTCACCTCAAGCCTCGCCCCCCTTCCTGCACTATTGAGCGAAATATTCCTCTAAAATTAGCCGAAGTACGAATTCCAATTTACTCACCTGTTATAAAGAGAGACGTCAGTGCTGCATCATTGAGCCCAGGACCGATCTTGAAAAGTAAATGAAACCATACTTACAGTAACTTGAATTTCCTTCCATAGGCTAACGTTGACTGGTTTCACTTGGAAATGTTTCTAAGTGTGCAGTTTTGGAACTTTACAAAATCACTCAAAAATGAGCCGAACTACGAATTCTGTATTACTCACCTGTAATCAGGAGACATCTCAATGATGCATCTTTTAGCCCACTACTGATCCTGTAAAGTACTATTATTCCTAGTTACAGTAACTTGAATTTCGTTCCATAGGATATCATTGCCTGCGATATAAAATATATATAAATTAAAAAATATATAAAATAATAAAAAACAAATATTACAATTTCAATATTTTTTAAAACCATTTTTTTACAATTCATATTAAAAATATGTAATGCAATTTAAAGAATAAAATACCTAAAAAATAGTTTAAAAAATGTAGTGAATCAGTATAAAAAAAATAACAATTATTACATTTAAAAATTGTCATTTACAAAACCTTTGAAATTCACTGAAACAAAACATATGTTTCAGGCCAGGAATAGTTAGGAATTAGCATTTAAAAAACCTTTGAAATTCACTGAAAAAACATGGGTTTCAGGCCTGATATAGTTAGGAATTAGCATTTAAAAAACCTTAGAAGTTCACTGAAAAAACTATAGGTTTTAGGTGTGTTATCGTTAAGCCTGGGCAGAGAACTACGCTCCGTTCGCAGAGTTTGTGAATTTTCGGCAACTTCGCACTTTGCGGAGAGCGCGAAGCTGTCGCCTATTATGCAATCTACAGCGTAGCGTAGTAGTTTTTCTTCCTCACGCGCTCAATAGCATTCTCGCGTGCGCGGTAATGACTTACCGTGGTTCTGCGTTCGCTTTCTCGCTTTTCTCTCCCGGTCCCGTTCGCTACGATGTTTGGAATCCGGCCGCACAATCCAACCCGACTGTGAGAACGCGATAACGTCATTCGGACGCGCAAACACATCATTAGGACGCGCGATCTTCCTTACAGTGCTATGTAGGTAAGATCGTGTTTCCGAACACGCAGAAACTGCAATCTGGCACAGAATATTTCTCGAGCATGTTAAAATTTTCTCAAAAATGTTCATTTAACCCCTCAGATTGTGATTTGGCTGTATCTTTTTGTCCTAGGAGTCCTCTTTTTGTTTCTACTCTTTTTTTCAAGAGAAAGGAAGTGCCCCTGAGTCTCCAATTTCCTGTTCCTGTCCACCAGGCTCCTCCCAGTGCTTTGTCCATGTGGTATTCACTTTCATTTGGAATTGGAGCTGGAAGGATCACTCTTTGTGTTTGTCTGCTGCATGATGGCATTTAATTGGATTTGTTGAGGAATTTTGAATTTGAACTTTTCTTTCACAAGTAAGTTTGAGAATTGAAAATTGGTGTACTGTAAATGTTTTTTTTTTTTTTTTAACTACAGTTTTCTGTGCTTCTCAATCTTTCCTAAAAATTATTATTGAGGGAGGCCTGTACTGTTTTGGTAAGTTTGCACAGCGCTACAACGCGACCTTACAGTTTTTGTCTTCTTCGCGCGCTCCAAGCTTGTGGCCTACTGTGCCGGTAGGTAGGCCCAAGGGTACTACTAGAGTCCTCCTCATCATGGGTGCATGAAAGTTGTTCAACTGTTATAAGGGTGTTTTAGTTGTAAGTGTATCATCATGTAGGTTATGAATGGCTTTGGATTAATTAGCAAAATGTGTTTTTGGTGTTGAATTGCAGGTTTTGGGTGTGTGTTGAATAATATGGCTTTTTCCTGCGCACTGGGTAACCCTAGAATTCAGCTCCCGTAGTTTTGGTAAGTTTGCACAGTGCTACAACGCGACCTTACAGTTTTTGTCTTCTTCGCGCGCTCAATGTGCGTGCTCGGGCCCGCGATCAAGACGTTTTGTTCAGTTCGCACCGCCAAACACGCCGAATTTGCATTCTTGCGAGCAATATCTCTCGAGTTGCCTAAAACATTCCCAAAAATGTAGATGATGTTCATTTTGCTAAAAGAAACTCCTCAGGTTGTCATTTGCTTGAAGTTTTTGGAGCATGGACCACTTACTGTTTCGGTCCTCTATGTACCTTGTTGTTTGAGGGTGGCCTGGTGGCGGCCATTTTGTCAAGCCAAGCATTGTCCTTTTGCCATAGGAATGTATTGTCTGTCTTCTCTTTCTTTTTATGTTTTTGGGGTTGGCCAGGCCATGTGGGGCGGCCATTTTAATTCCTGGTACTAGTAGCAGCCTCTGTGTTTTTGCCATAGGCCTCCAAGCTTGTGGCCTACTGTGCCAGTAGGTAGGCCCAAGGGTACTACTAGAGTCCTCCTCATCATGGGTTGATGAAAGTTGTTTAACTGTTATAGGGGTTTTAAGTTGTAAGTGTAACATCATGTGGGTCATGGATGGCTTTGGATTAATTAGCAAAATGTGTTTTTGGTGTTGAATTGCAGGTTTTGGGTGTGTGTTGAATAATATGGCTTTTTCCTGCGCACTAGGTAACCCTAGAATTCAGTTCGCGTAGTTTGGGTAAGTATGCACAGTGCTACAACGCGACCTTACAGTTTTAGTCGTCTTCGCGTGCTCAATGTGCGTGCTCGGGTGCGCGATCACGACGTTTTGTTCAGTTCGCGCCGCCGAACACGCCGAATTTGCATTCTCGCAAGCAATATCTCTTGAGTTGTCTAAAACGTTCCCGACAATGTAGATGCTGTTCATTTTGCTAAAAGAAACTCCTCAGCTTGTCATGTGCTTGTAGTTTTTGGAGCATGGACCACTTACTATTTCTGTCCTCTATGTACCTTGTTGTTTGAGGGTGGCCTGACCATGTGGGCGGCTTGGTGGTGGCCATTTTTTCAAGCCAAGCATTGTCATTTTGCCATAGGAATGTATTGTCTGTCTTCTCTTTCTTTTCATGTTTTTGGGGGTGGCACTGGCCAGGCCATGTGGGGGCGGCCCTTTTGTGTGACCTTCCATTCTGGTTTAGTTTTTTGCCCGCCGGCCTACAAAGGTTAGTGATTTTTTTCTGACAGTAGGCCTAGAGTCCAAGAGATAGTCAGCGGGGATGCTTGATGTAGCGGTTTCCATTTTGTCTGTTTAATTTAACATCATTTAGGGCATGGGTGGCAATGCATTGAATTTTCAAATGTGGTGTTTGGGGTGTAGTTAACTGTTTGGGGAAAACTCCAAATGCCTTTGTTGTTTGTGTTGTTGTGTAACTCTCAAACTTTGTAGCCATGGGGATTTTCTTTTTTGCATTAAGCTGTGATTTAGGCATCCTCCTTTTTCTGGCCATATAGGGAGGGATATAGGCCTGCTTGAGTTGATGATGCACAAATTAAGGATAAACAAGTTCCACTTCCACTACATTTGCATTTTAATTCTTTGCTATTCTTACTCTTACTGGATGTACTAATACTTCTAGTAGTAATTAAAGCTAAATAAATCTATATTTGACTGATGTTGTTCTGCCTTCTTTGCTTGTAGGTGCACAAAAGACTGAAGAGGAGGTGTCTGTCATCATTCATCGCCTGTTCTACTGCCAGATGGACGTCCTTCTGTACTACGTCACGTGTGGTGTGAGTGACTAACCTGAGCAGACATCATTCTCAGCAACTTGTGCAGCTGAGTGCTGCTGCTGACATCTGAAGAAGATGGGCCCAAAGAAAGCAGGTAGCAGGTCCTCCAAGACCAAGAAAGTTGCTGAGAAGAAGGAAGAACAGAAGAAGGAAGTGACACTTAAGTCTGGTGTTAACCCGAAAACCTTTTTTGGGAGAAAAAAAGTACGCCTGCAGCAGCAGTGACCGGGGTCCAAGCTGGGGCCAGCACCTCCACATCAGTGGGCCCAAGCCACCACCCTAGGGCCAAGCAGATGAGTGGGGAAGAGGTAGCCAGCCTAATGGTGGAAAGCAGTGTTACTGAGCCTGACCTTAACTTATCTCAATCTCAAAGTAGTACACATTCTCAGCAAGAGGGAACACAGCTGAAAAGTGGTGAACAACAACCAGCGCCCGCAATAGTAGATGCTCAACAACCACGGCCCGCAATAGTAGATGCTCAACGAAAAGAACAACCACAACTACCACCTGTAATAGTAGTTGCTCCACAACCACCGCCCTCAATAGTAGATGTTCAACAAAAACAACTACCACAACCACCGCCTGCAATAGTTCTTCAAGAACCACCACCGGCAATAGTAGTTGTTGTTCCTCCCGAAGGCGGGGCAGTTCAGGAAATTGTGCCTGATGCAGAGCAAGAAGAGGCAGCACCTCATGCAGGAGATCTATTGTTGTCCAAATCCCCACCAAGGAAAAGGAGGGTTAGTCCATTGAGTTCTTCGCCAAGCATCCCTTCTGATAATCTTGACCTCAATTGGGAGCCAGAACGATCTGAGCATGAGAGGGAGAGACATCCCAAGAAGACCAGGCTAGGGAAAAGGAAGGTTCCAGGAAGCCTACCACTTATGGAGTGCGATGTTCAGCAGCCGGATAATGATGGTGAACATGAGTCAGACCCAGTCATCACAAGCATTACTCTTGGCCCTGAGGACATGGAGAACAACAGTTTAACCCTATCAAGAATGGCTGCGACTAGGGATGTAGTAGGACGCATACCACCAACACAGGCCACACCAAAACTACCTCCAGCTTCCATGTTTACATTTGCACAAAGCCGGCAGCGTCCTACATCCAGCACAAGTTCTACCTCAGCAGAAGTAGGTAGTGGTACCACTGCGCAGCCACATAGTGAAGTTCACCACACAACCTCCAGTTCATCCAGCATTGGAAGTGGCACTTCTAGCAGGAGACAAAAGTTAAGCTCCCCAGTGTGGGACTTCTTTACAGTTAGCGCAAATGAGGACATCATTGCTATATGCTCCATTTGTCATTTCTCTGTTAGTCGTGGTAAGCTTGGTACAAACTATGGTACCGGAGGCCAAATGACCCATATGAAAAAACACCACCCAATCCAGTGGGAGGACCACCTACGTATCATAAAAGGAACCATTAATGTTGGTGGGGAAGCAGTAGAAGGTCCACGGGTAACCGGACAGGAAGAAGAGGGAGACATTCTATCTGGTAGTGGTACACTAAGTACCCCTGTTCCACTCCCCAGCACTGCAGTGGTAGAACCCAGATCCTCCGGATCAGCAACATCTCTGTGGCACCAGAGTAAGAGTAGTAACCCGGAGACACCGAGGAGTACGGGTGCGAAGTCTGCGTCACGAAGTACTGCATCGGGCATATCTGAAAGAAATACCAAGCAGCGTACCATTCTTAGCATGTTTAAACAGGAGGGAAAGTACGAGCGCAACCACCCAATAGCACGTTTGTACAATGCTAAGCTTGCTAAAATGTTAGCTCTGGACCTTCTCCCTTTTACTTTTGTTGAAGGGATGGGTTTCCTGGAATTTGTGACAACCCTCTGCCCAAAATGGAATGTTCCCAGCCGCTACTATTTTGCCAGAGTTGCTGTTCCAGCTCTACACCACGACGTGCTGATATTGCTTGGAAAAGCCTTGCAGCAGAGTGCTGTGCATAGTATCCACCTGACAACAGACATGTGGAGCAGTAGCCAAGCCACAGATTACATGTGCATCACTGCACACTGGATCTCTTTTTCAGGTGTTAGAGACAAGATATCTACAGGCATTGACACTACTGAGATTTTTAATGATACTCGCAAACATGCTACTGTAGCCATGTTTGCTATGGCGCATTCGCATACTGCTGCAAACATTTTGGATGAGTTCAACTGCAAGGTCTTTGAATGGCTGCAACCAAGAGGCCTCAATATTGGTTTTGTTGCCACCGACAATGGCAGTAATGTAGTTAAGGCCATGGAAGACTGCCGCTATTTCAGGGTCCCGTGTTTGGCACACTGCATTAACATTGTGGTTCAAAACTTTCTGAAAAGTGAAAGCAAAGTCAGCAACTTACTGATCATTTGCAGAAGAATCTGCACTCATTTCAATCATTCTTTTAAAGCCCGGAAGCAGCTATGGGTCATTTAACGTGAGTGTAACATGCCAGTCAAAGCACACATCCAGGAGGTACCAACACGTTGGAACTCTATGTATTACATGCTCGAACGGCTGTTTGAGCAGTACATACCACTTAATGCTTATGTCATGACAAGAAGATCAGGGGATCATACTGTTAAAGCCATGACCGTTGAGATGTGGCAATGGGACCTCATTAAATGCCTGACTAAGATGCTACTTCCTTTTGAGGTCTTCACACGTGCAGTCAGCAGGGAGGACTGTACTATGAGCCAAGCAATCCCATTGTTGTACATGCTTGAGCAAGAGCTGAAGGAGGTGTCTGAAACATACGAAGGTGTGGAAGGAAAACGTGATGCTTGTAATTTTGCGAAGTCCTTAGCAAGCCGCTTATCTGAGAATACAAGGATTCAAAATATGATTTTGTCACATCAACATTACATTACTGCCACAATTTTGGATCCACGGTACACATTATTTGTGAACAGTAATGCAGTAATTCCTTTTTCAGAAGAGGATGTTTCCAAGTACAAAACTGTAATAGCCAAGGAAGCCACTGATTTAGAAAATGAACGGCTCTCAATTAGAGGCCTGCCAGTGCCAGCCCAGGACAGTGCAAGTACTACTGAGCGTCCTACAGAGTCAAGTTCTTCTTCACAGCAAAGAGGACGAGCAAACCAGAGCACCAATGAATATTGAGCGGATGGTCCAGGCCTATCTGGATGACACAACAGAGGTGTTCATGGAGCAAATCCCATTGGTGTATTAGTATAGGACAAGAAGCCAATGGCCAGTGCTCAGCAGGCTGGCGATAAAGTATCTAGCTTGCCCTGTTGCAAGAGTCTCTTCTGAGCGTGTGTTCAGTGCTGCTGGTGCCATTGTGACTGTGAGAAGGACCAGTCTCTCGCCCAAAAGTGTGGAGAGGTTAACCATGATAAAAATGAATCAGCACTTGATACTACCAGTCTACAAAGTCCGTGAATCAGAGCTGGAAGAGGAGAGCGAGTCGGAAGAAATAAGTAGTGGGTTACAGGACCTACTTCTGTCAGAAGAACCACCAGGGTTTGAGGACGAGCTCCTCTTCCCTGACAACTTGGCTTGGAAATTGTTACATTCTCCCTTCCTTTATTTCTCCCTTCCCTATTTGTGTGTATCTGTCTTTCTGACTCAAACTTGAAAACCAACACCATCTTCCTTTCTCTTTTAAGTACCTATTGGAGTTGCACATCTGAGCATTTACAGTGCACTCCACTCATCAGAGTCCTGCTCCATCTTCCTGACTCACCCTAAATACATTTCCATCTTGCCATACTTATGATGGAGATGGACAATAGTGCACGAATAATGTAGCCTCTATCAGTCCCTCCATAACAAGTGAAACGTAAGTGACTACAGCCATCTTCTGTTTTGTTTCCAATCTGAAATGCATCACTGTCTTAAGGCTACACCTCTGTCTGCAGGCATACACAACTCTTCAATGTCAGAGAACTTGAGCAGGGCTCCAAAATGAAAGTAAACCATCACTTTCAGAAGGCTCTGCTGCATCTGTGATCTGACAGCCACAAAGAAGAGAAAGACAGGTATATGAAATAAATGATGCCATACATTGCATTGGCTGCTTGCTCACTCAGAGCAAATATGCATGAAGTTGAAGTATACTAGTAGTTTCAAAGTGCTTGTGTCTCAAGTAATGGTCAATGTTTCCATGTTGTTTAATATTATGTATCCAATTGTACTCCTACTACTGCAGGTGCAGTCTGGACTTAATCGTAGTCACTCACTACAGACTTAGTTGCTTTTTTTGGTCTGTTGGAGAACACGTGCATGTGCCACGCCGGATGATGATGACCACCATACCATCTTTGCACGTTGTCAGTCACTTTGATCAGAGATGATTGATGGAATATGTTCAGGAAGTGGAATACAAGGTAAACACACAACCAATCAATAAGTAGCACTGCAGACCTAGGCTACATGTGTGTGCAGTGGTGGAATGGAATAGTGGTATGATTATTCACTTGTTTTGGAAATACTAGGTTGATGTATATGCCTTTTGTCTGAAACTCTGAAAAATGTAGGCAAATGGAGTTTGGGCCACAGACTCACGTCCCGGTGTTGTGGTGTGGCCCTGCAACTGTTCCTTGCTGGCTCCTATCTTGTTGTTCTTTTCGATGACTGCTGTGCAACTAGAAGAGTAGAGCTAATCAATGTATCAAGCAGCCTCAGTCTGAAAATCTTCTCGCTCACGAGTCTTGTCTTTTTTGCACTACACCGTAATTGATTTTTATGTTTTCATTCTGTTAACTTATTTTGTAATACCCCATTTCTTCTTTCATCAACACTTACAGGCCGGCCTTTCACCCAGCGCTATTATACGTGGAGCAACAACTCACACTTACCTTATCAATCCTCCTCATCATCATGCTGCTAGAGGCACCCAAGAATGATATAATCAATCAATCAGTCACAACATTTTCCATGGAAGTGAGGAAAAAATGAATGACGAGATACAACTACACATTTTGCCCTGGATAATACATTAATTTTAGTATCATTTTCATATTTTTCTTTGATTCCTTTTTCCTCTTCATTTATTTTACGCTTGTGCTTGGTAATTGATTGTTCACTTAAACTATCTAAATTTTGTTTGCTAGCTTTCAGCCCGCTACATCAGGTATTACGGTTTCTCAGAGGCCATACAGCCTAGGCAAAAGTCATATCATATCATAAGAAGTACTTCCTTTGAATTGTGTAGCAGTAGTTAAGTAATTACCACTTATTATTAACCATCAAGTTAATAATAAACCTTCATCGTGCATCCATTTCGTTGTTCTTAATTGACTTTACATTTATTGGGGAATTGTGGATCAGCAATCATCGTCTTCATTGTTTTGCTTTTGTTCTCTCCATGCGTACTGTTTTTCTTTGTCAAACCTTTCCCCAAACCCCCGTTCCCATCCATTCATCAAACCCTAACCCTCTTCCCCCGGGCTGTGTGGTTTTATACTGAGGTGTGATGTTACTACATTAAATCTACACCAACAATTGATCACACGCTTCCTGGGGCAGATGTGGTGAAACCATCAAACCAACACTAATGAAATCAAATGTCAATGAGGCAGGGCGAGGATCTTCTTCTGCTTGCCCACCCAAGCTCACTTTATGTAATAGTGTACAAGGCAATTAGTTTCCCAAAGTGACCCAACGAATAAATGTAAATCATTGCTGGCATTGTTTGAATTTAATTTTAGAGCACAGTTATCTTCTACTTTTTCAGTCCCCGACACCATTGATTTCTTTGAGTTCGTTTAGCAGTTGCAATATTGTTTGTATTTTTTGTCCGTATTATGTACTGTAATTTTCTACTTCTCTCACATTCTTTCTCAGGCAAATGACTGTCTCTTTGTTTTTGTTTTCCAATGCTAGTGCCAGTGTCTAGGAGTCTAGTCTACTACAACCAAGGCATATTCTCCGTTGTCTTTGGAAACCATGCAGCCCTTGCGGTGCCAAACGTAATCATCATCAATCACAGGAAGAGAAGTTTGCTGGGAGGTATGATGGAGGAGAGGCTGGTAGTACTAATAGGACAAATATAACTGAGTGAGGGCTACAGCATCTATCTGTTTTCATGTTACACATGTGGTCAATTAATAAAATATTTCAATCAAACACTGGCCGCAGCCCTGCATGTAGAGTAAACCTTGTGACGTACAACATCATAACATATGTGTAAGTTGAAAATAAATAACATTTATTCTTGTATAAAAATAAATATCCTCCTATCCCACCCCTATCCCCACCCTAACCCCAACCAATGTCCAAGTCCAAAGAATGTCCCACAAAAATAACCCCAACACCCAATTCCCATCCACCAACAAAAGTATTAAAAAAGGGGCAAATCAACAGGGTCCGGGTCCATTACAGTTGGCGAGCTTTAAGGTGTTTGTCCACAATGATCTTTACGTGCTCCTCTAATTAGTCATCCAGCTTGGCCACCCGGAGGAGACGTTTTTGCCAAAATGCACGGCACCTACATTTGCATCCATACTGTGTGGGGGTGGCAGATGTTAAATGCCGGCGGTGAGCGGCTGCCTGGCCGCGGCGCCATACTCCTGCAGGTGGAGCCTTGCTGCGACCATACGCATTGGAAGAGGCAGCATTAAAAGTACATGTCTTATCATTCTTTATTATCGGCTTAGCTGGTTTCACTTTAACCAGCAACCCCCCATGCGTCCACTCCTTCCTTGCCTTGGGTTTCATTGACACAAACTCCGCTCAAGATTCTTGCTATCCACTGTATCCATGCACCCATATTCTTTTTTTGCCCAACCAGGCCTGCATTTTCTTTGACCTTCCAGTTCTACCCATCCTTTAACACCCCATGCATCTGATTCATATCAGCCATGTGAATGAACCTTCCAAAGTATCCTTCTATGGTAGTTAGTCTTACATCTCTTTAGTCATTCCTCCTTCCACCCTAGTTCACTTCTTTCCCTTTTTGTTCAACACATCCCTCAAGGTCATCAAATCTGACTTTTAGTCTTCTCCATAAGTTTCACAGCTGAGATGGAGTCTGATGAAAGAGGCCTTGTTTACTCAACTCAATCTGGTAATGCTACAAAGGGTGTGTTCTTCAACCATTGTATATTGTCCAGTACAACTTCAAATTCATACTTTTTTAATAAGTCTCTTAGCACAGTGATTAAAACAATGTCCCCCTTCCACCTAGTAAATAATGCAAATAAGTAATGAATATAATTTACCACCGCGGACGTTTACTCCCCCACTGATGCTCCTGCAGGTGCCGCAGCCTCTGTCCCCTCCTGGATGGCAATTGCGTCGCCGCTGGCCCCGTCGGCACTGGTGGTTGGTAGTGATTGTGCACCTATAAAAGCAAGTACACCTTTTTAGATGCCTGCACACCTCCCCCTATTTTACTAGTTGTACTTTTTTCAGCAGGAAGGAAGATTGAAAAAACAGTTACGTACAACATGCATCGTTGTGACAGTGTAACTACTCCAAATTGCGTCCTAATGTACAGCAGTCACATTAGACAGAGTTTAGTTTGAATTTATTAGATGGTTCCTAGGGTCATCTAATCTACTCCTACTCTAGTCTTTGGAAAGTTAGCCTGAGCCATATAACCATTTTTAGATCCGGGTCTACTGCTTTGCCCATGTTACCTCGCAGCTTGTTGCACAGTAAGAAAGACACCATTAAGGCCACATGAGTGTTGCATACAATTGACAAACCAGCATTATTAATCCCTTTTGCTAATCCATAATGTTGCACTTTTTGCCATGACTGCTAAAAAAAACTGGCATAGTTGTATTCACTGTCTAACGTGCAACATTTTTCTCATAGGCAGATGAGAAGAGAAGAAGATTGCTTTCTACGAAACAAGGGATTTGCAGAGCTTTCGAAAGATGCATGTGTAACCACTAACAATATACGTTCAACGTATGTTGAACATGAGAGGTCTCCCACAATTCACACATTTGTCTATCGTGCACTAGATGTACAAAATGTACAGTATTTACCCTTCTTGATTTTGTATGATGGAGCCGGATGTTTTTCATGGAAATACTTACAAGTTACAACAATACAAAGCTTGTTATTAAAGAAATAAAGTTTTTGAACTGGCACATAGACTGTGGTATATTTTCAGTGTCTGGGGTGTTGTGTACTGAAACGAGTGAGTGAGCGAAAGGGTCTTCTTCTGTTCTGGCCTGGGTTGTGTAAAATTATTGGGAATATATCTAACTATCTTCGTGTGGGGCACGGGAGTGGGACACATGACTATGACCGAGACACTTGGGTAGGTAGACTAGACACTCATTGAATTAAGGGTTCTTCTGACTGAGTTCTGTGACCAGGGTGTAAGGTCCAACCTCCCTATCACCAACATCAACTACATCCTATTTTCTTGTGCATAGTTCTGGATGTGATTATGTATGTGCAGAGAATAATAACCACAACAGTAGTAGAAGTATACTAACTGAACAAAAATTAGTAGGCCAACATCTGGTTGTGCATTTTTGTTGGTGGGAATTGATAAAGACTGGAGATTACAAAGGACAATGCAAAAGACAGGAGTGGACCCAGTGGCTACAGCTATTCTATCACAGCTTTATTCAAAAGAATAACTTAACTAAAGAGTGGCCAACAGGGCAAGCTTAGCTACACACAGTCTAATAGTAGTAGCAGAGAGAGTCTTGGGGCAGAGGCAGTTTGAAGGAACTGAAAGTCAGGGATGGCATTGGATAGTTACCAAAAATTTGGAAAACAAATTTAAGTCCAAAGAAGGTTTTGCTAACATTGAATTAGGAAGGAGGATTAATAGGTTGGAAAAAATAAGGTGCGTTACAAAGTTAGGGAAATATAATTGTTAATAATATAAGCACTGTAGGACTTACTGGGGCCAGCAGCAGGATCCTCGGTAGAGGAGCGCTCCTGTGGTTGTCCCGCCAACTCGGACCCCGTCTTTTTGCCCTTGGGTGGTGCTGATCATGTAAGAAATAATAAAGAAAGAGAAACATTAAGTGCTGTGAAACAAAGACCTCATTCAAAAATCCTCTCAAACATTTTAGGGAACAACAATTCCAATAAAATTGACTTTGTAATGACTACTGGCTTGCAAGATCCACAGACCGTCTACTTATAAAACAATAATCAAATGTGCCATAAACATTGTGATTGCAGAATACTAACGAAGCCAGTACCACCTGACCTGTCCTACACCACCTATTCAAGAAACCAGACGGGCCAATTGTTCAGTAAGTCGGCATTTCAATTTTATGTTTGCCCGCAAACATGCATAGATGATGAGATGGAGGACACATGCATAAATTTGTACATACACATAATTGTTGGTTGCTTGCGTCACAACTGCTACTGACTCACCTGACCATGCTATTGCTGTGCTAAGCCTACCACTCAGTAAACAAACTCAAACCGGTTCTATGGAGGGGTGGGGTAGATAAGAACTAACTAAGCATTCAGTGACAGAGGAGGCGTCATGCAGACCGTTAAAAAAATATGAACTAATAACTATCCATCCACCACTATTTCACTAAAGGACAATGTAAGGACTAGACTTTAGCAATAGCATCAACTAACTTCAGTTCTCTAAAAACTCTAACATCAATAATCAGCAGCCCAAGCTAGCGCTAAGTTACAAACCAGTAAGAGAAGTGGCGAGCAGCACCTGTGTCATACAATAACAGAAGAATTTGAGACGGAATTGATCTGCAATGTAACTAAGCGCACCAGTAACCGTGTTACTTATTCGTCCAAGAATTATACACAATACTTATACTACTATAATATTAAATTATTAATATTACTAGCTACTCACCGAGCCCCAAGACTTCAACACCTATCAGGTCCAACAGGTCCTGCTCCCTGTCCAGAATGTCTGCCCACCGGTGGGCCAGCTGTTGGTGGGTGCGCCGGATTTCCAAGCGACGGTAGACTGCCCGACGCACCTTCGCCCACCGGCGGTGGGGCTCCTCTGGAAGGTAACCGGACCCTGGCCTGCCGCCTGCTGCCAAGGTCAAGGAGAGGTGGCGCTGGGTGAAAAAATCCAAGGCGGCCACCTTCCCCTCCCCGAAAAGATTCCGGGCCTGCACCCCTGCAGGTCGCATTCTGCTGCAAGGCAGCCGGCTCTTGGGCGCAGGCGTCTTGCCCTTTGAGCCAGTTCTGCTGCTCCCCTTTGCCATGGTTCTGGGGTGGAGGTGGAAAAGAAAAGTTAGAACAAAAGGAAAAAAAGTTAGGGGGAAGAAGTAGGAGCTTAAATAAAGAAGTAAAATAAAACAGTAGAAAAGTTAAAAAAAAGGTGGAAAAGTAGAAATAAAATGCAAAATATAAACTTAGGGACAGAGAGAGATAGATGAGAAGTAAAAAAAGTAAGAAAAACTGTGAAAATAGGTAAAGATTGAACAGATATAAGGTGGATAGAAAACTAGGCCCAGAACCATAGCATAGAGTGTGAAAAACAAGATGGACGCGCCCATCGCGACCACGTGGGTAAGTTCGCGCGAGATTTCACGCGAACACGCACTTTGTCAGTGTGAAAAAGTAGTTCCCGAACAAGACGTGCACCACGCAAACGCTTTATTCCCGATCTGGAAGAAGAAGTTGGGGACGCGGGCAAGCGGGACAAATGAAAGAACAAGATGCCAGCGCCCATGGCCCACCACATGGGTAAGGTCGCACGCTACAATCCCCCGAACACGCAGACAGTGCCCCGAACACGCACTACGTGCTCCCGAGCAAGAAAAACGGCTCGCAAACGGGACCAGCAAGTTACTATGCAAGCTACGCGAAGCTCGCGTAGTGCGAGAACGGCTTTGCGTAGCTTAGCGTAGCTTCGCGTAGCGCAACTACGCGTACTACACCCACCCTTAGTTATAGTTAGCTGGACATTTCACTCATACAAAACCATTGAAATTTCTCCGATATAGTTAGTTGTACTAACTATATCTCGCGCACCCGCAATCCACTGCTGATGATGTCACATATTACATCATTCATGACATGGTCAGTGACATCACTGAAGACATCTCAAATGACAGCACCGATGGCATCACTGATGACATCATCCACATGACAATCACATACACCTCTTCATACACTAGTAAAATCTTTCATCACTCATTGTAAAATACAGAGTATCATATTTGAATCCATTGACACAGCAATACAAGTATCTAAAAACCCACTCAGTGATTCCTAGATGTATACACACATCTAATCACTTACCTCTAGATTCACTCATACATGCTGTCAATGAACAATAGAACACTATCAAAAATACTTATACACCTATATTGACATTACACACCAGAACATATCCTATTCACTTATGAAGTCATTGTACTCACTTATGCAAACAGTGGATCGTACTTACATACTTACTTAGCTACACACTCATACAAACTTCATTTAGATAGTAACTCATACTTAGTGTATTATAAAATCACTATTACAAGTATACAGTTATCCATACAGTCACTCATACAATCATTGAGTCTCATGTATACCTATTTATATACAACAACTGACAGATACACTGCCTTTTATTTTTCTAGTTTGTTGGACATGTACCATTGAGTAATATATTTGCTCATCACCACACCCATAAAGATATTCACTCACCCAAACAACTATTAGAACATGTAGTTTTAACTTCACATACCTATGAATCAACTATTAACACATCTTAGGGCAGTGACACGCCCCCCACCAAACCACACACACATTCACTATCCCATACAAATACTCAGTTAACTATTCAATAACTAATATAGACTTTCACATAGCCAGTAACCAACCAGTTTACACAACAACTGACAAAGTGATACAGATATTCACACAGTTTAGTCACTATCCACTATATTTAGTGAGACACTATAAATTAGTTAACAGTCAATTACACTGCTACTAAATCCTCCATACAAATATTTATATTTATATACCCACTCATTCTTCAATGCAAATTGCTATATATATAATACATATTTAAATAACGAAGCAAACCACATTCACTGGATGATGTCATCAGTGATGTCATCAGTGATGTCATTTGAGATGTCATCAGTGATGTCGCTGACCATGTCATGAGTGATGTAATATGTGACATCACCAGCAGTGGATTGCGGGTGCGCAAGATATAGTTACAACTAACTATATCGGAGGAATTTCAATGGTTTTGTATGAGTGAAATGTCCAGCCGTAGGACTTCGGTGTCCTATGGCAAGAGAGAGGTTTCTTGACCTCTCACGGAGCCAAAATCCAGCATGGTCCCCTCATTCAATCTCTGTTAGAGGCAATACATTTGCCTACGGCCATAGCCATCATGAAGTGCAAAGCACATACAAAAGTCTCAGACACTATTTCCCAGGGTAACGACCTGGCAGATCGAACAGCGAAACATACAGCTCTAACTCATACTCATACGACTGATATGACAAAGACCGATGTAACTTCACTGACACATTGCATGACAGTTAGGGATCCCACACAAGATGTCATCGACATACAGACACATGCTACTCCAGACGAAATAAAGAAATGGACTGAAAAAGGAGGGGTCCAGACAGAACAGGGATGGATGACGAAGGGAAAGACCACATGGTTTCTCCCCGACTCTATGGTTCAAGTTATCATCAACACAGCACACAGTCCAGCACATTTAGGAGAGAAAGCCATGTTAGACAGTCTACAGAACCTCTGGTTCAACAAGCATTTATGAGCAGCAGCAAAACAGAAAGTGCGTACCTGCATGATCTGTTGTCAGTTCAATCCAGGCAAAGGTATTCCCGTGGAACGAGGTGGATTTCATCCTCCCGACCATCCTTTTGAAGTCCTCCAGATGGATTATATCCAGATGGACAGATGCCGAGGATTCAAGTATGTCCTCGTAGTTGTATGTGCCCTATCCAGATGGACAGAAGCATATCCCGTCCCAGATTACACTGCCCCGACCACTGCCAAGCAGTTGGTTCGTGAATTCTTCCCACGGTACGGTTTGCCCCGTGTCGTATATTCAGATAACGGTCAACCATTCTCGTCCGAACTCATGAAGCAGGTTTCACTCCTGTTAGGCTATCAATGGAAGTTTCACTGTGTTCGACATCCCGAGGCAGCAGGTCTCGTGGAGAGACACAATCAGACTCTGAAAACCCGTCTTGCCAAAGTGTGTAAAGAGAAAGGTGTAGATTGGATGGTAGCTTTACCGGTTGCCCTCTTTTATATGCGAATGGTAGCTCATTCTAGGACAGGGCTATCCCCGTATGAGGTGGTCTTTGGTAGGCCTCCAAATATGTGGGGGACGCCTATGCCCCGTAAAATAACAGATGTTGACAGTACTATGCTGACAGATTACCTTGCCTCCTTGATGTCTGCACTACTATCATGTCGTTCACAGGTCACGGCAGCCTTCCCAGACAACACCGAGGTGAAACCGCATGAACTGGTTCCAGGAGATGTCGTCATGGTCCGTAATTTTGACAGGTCAAGCGCTCTGGAGCCCCGCTGGAAAGAGCCGAAGATCGCTTTGTTGACCACAAGGACTGCTGTAAAGGTCGAAGGCAGAAAAGGGTGGCTCCATTCGAGCCACGTCAAAAAATTTTATGGACTTCCGCCAAAGACCGATTCCCAGGACTGCCGCATTCCAGACACTGATACTAAACTCCCCCTGTTAGAGAAAACTCCTCAGCAGGAGTACAGATTGAAATTGAGGTCTAGTAAGTCAGATAGTTTAATTGTTTAAGTCCCCCTCGGGTGAAGCGGTTAGACAGGTTCCTGACATGTATAAGATAGACCCCAATAGAGCGAGAGATAGACAGGAGATCAAGAAACGGAAATATTGTAAAAATCTCCGAAGCCGTTGCATTTGCACGTTACTTATTATGTTTTTTCTGAGTCTTACGTTAATATTCATTAGTTGGATGTTACATATGTTCCTTCCTATTGCACATTCTTTTTCTAATGACACTGCAGAGCACACGTTTAGTGCTCTGCCTCCACATGAATTGTCTTATCGACTTGCGCTGCGCAACAATACATTCATCCGTATGTTACACCATTCTCACCAGATCAACAATGCTACAAATTGTTGGATATGTGGCCGGCTCCCTCCCTATCAGAACTACAAGGGAGCTCTGCCCCTCTTTCCTTATCCGTTTACACACAATGGTTCCTGTGGTGCATGGTTTAGTTTAATATCCTCTTTAGACACTGAATCCAGAGTTTCCCAAGGCAAATGGATATGGGGAAACCTGAACACAGTTATGAACAAAGCATGTTTCCCAGACGAAGAAGGTCTTCCACAAATGACAGGGACCGATCTAGAAAATGAAGTGTATGGATTAGGTAATTTTACACTTAACCTCATGATCCTAAATGTTCAGTCCGAGACTAGTCCAGACTTGCCTTCAAGCAAAAGGTGTATTATGCGTCAGAAAGAATGGTTCAGTACATCTAGGACACAGTGACTGTACTACTGTGGTCAAATTCAGTGATGAAGGCAAGTCTACTTTCAAAGCTTCCCGACATTCCTATTTCATTTGTGGTCAGACAGCTTATGTACGTTTACCTCTAGACTGGGATGGTACTTGTTTCATTGCATTCCTATTGCCACCAGTATTTCTAGCCCCATCTGATTATCACAGGAATTCCCGCCTCACTCACGTTAGACAAAAGAGAGATCTCCCAATTGTTGATCAGACTGAAACTACATGGGAACAATATACAGATTTCAATAAAGGATTCTTTCCTTATTTAGGCACTGTCTCAAATAGTAAACTGATACGCAAATTAACCAGAATCCTCAAAGCGGTAGTGAATGAGACTACTTCCGCTTTGGGCAACTTAACAGAGGAACAGTCTGCTATAAGACTTGTTGTTCTTCAGAACCGCCTTGTCCTTGACGTCATCCTGGCCGATAGGGGCGGAGCTTGTAAAGTCATCGGATCCAGTTGTTGCGTGTTTATTCCAAATAACGCACCATCAGTATATAAGGCCATTACCAGGCTTCACGAAATAGCCCATCTGATACACCAGAACCCAGGCTCCTGGACTTGGTCCGGTTGGCTCTGGAGTGTAATATCCGCCTGGGGATGGAAGCTACTATCATTCCTAGGAATCATACTGCTCATAGTGTTTAGTTGTTGTCTCTGTTTGCAATGTGGGCCAGCGATTTGCGGCTTGTGCGCCACAGCTTGTATTCCTCGTCCAAGTTCACGTTCCCATTCCCGAATAAAGAAAGAAGAACAGATGATGTTATATGAACAGATAGATGGTCTCATGAAAATAGATATATCTTGATGGGTCCATAGGGGACAAGGAGGGAATGAGGTAATTGAAATTGTTATGGTCAGGTATGTCCCCTAACGTGTACCCCAACGTCTCCATGTACGAGTCTAAAGTGCATGTAACTTCCCTCCGCGACCGAATCTGAAGACGCAAATACATTTGCGTTCAGCGTTAACATGTCCTCTATCAGATCCACCATGTATGGATCGATAATTCAGTTTCTAACCATGCTATGCCAACGTCTTTACATGGTAAACGGATATGTTATAGGAACAGGTCGATCTGACATGCCCGACTTTTGTCTCCTCTACTAGTGCTAAAAGTCAGACCCCCAGTTTTCCCCAGTTCCACGTCAATCACACGTCATACTAATTGCGCGCGCACCCAGGTCATAGGTTTCAGCTGACTCTGCAGAATCCTCTACGCACCCACCCACTTATGACACTTTTCTGTGACGTTTCCAGCACACACCTCTGTGTACGCCCTTATACACGCCTTTTTGCTACGCACATGTGTTCTTATCATATTCTTTTCACTTGTCACGCCTACTGTATCCATTGCCGTTGTACAGTTTTACTATATATGCCATGTACTGTTAATAAATCGTTGACATCTTTTGCCAGCATTTTTCCCCTTCCCGCACCCTTGTATTGATGGAACTGATTTCCATGGCTCGAGCCATCCCGATTAAAGCCCGTATGACTCAGATACCACGGACTCTGCCTCTCATTTGATTGAGCTATTCTTTTACCTGTCATTGATTATACGGAAAAATTGTACGGTATTTAATTTACCACAGAATGCTACTTTTGAGGCTTGTCGGATGGTGACTCTTGGCGTGTAGAACGCTGTTCCCTGCAGTGGGTTTCCTGTGCAGGCTAGTGTGTATTGACCCATACACAATCCTGAATGCATATATTCACTGAAAAAAACATAGGTTTCAGGGACGTTATAGTTAGAATTTTTGCAGTTAAAAAACATTAGAAATTCACTGAAATAACCATAGGTTTCAGGTACATATAGTTATTTGGACATTTCAGTCATACAAAACAATAGAAATTCCCCTATTATAGTTAGTTGAGCTAACTATAACTTGCGCCCCCGCAATGCACTGATGCTGACGTCACACATTACATCATTCATGACATGGGCAGTGACATCAATAATGACATCACTGATGACATCTCAAATTACATCACTGATGACATCATCCAGTGAATGTGTGTTTCTATAAAATGCAAATATGTTTTTTATACATATATATGCTAAGGTGTATTGAAGAATGAATGGGTGTATAAGAGTCAGGATGGATGATTAAGTAGGTGTGTAACTGACTGTATAACTGAGTGATTAATTATGTCTTGCTTAATACATGTGTTACCAACTGATACAGACATTCACACACTTTAGGTTGTCAATTAGTGTGTAAGCGGTTGCATGGTTTGGTTAGCAGATAAATGAGGATCTATATCAGCTTTTGATTGCTTGTCTGAGTGTCTGTATGGGTGTCTGAGTGTCTATGTAGGTGGATGAGGGGTGTGACTCTGTGCATAGATATATGAGTGAACAATTCACTGAGTATATGTGTTCAAGTCTGCATCTATGAAGGGCTGTATGGGTGGGTTTGTGTATCAGTGTCTTGATGAGTGAATGGATGCCTCAGCAAAACATCTGTAAGTAACTGCATATGTAAAAGGCAGTATATATGAGTGTTGGAGTATATACATGAGTAAATGTGAGACTGACTGATTGTGAGAGTGCCTGTATGGATCAGTGTGTGCTTGTATTAGTTATTGTATTAGAGTGTAAGTATGTGTTAGTAAATATTTGAATAAGTGATGAGGTGGTATGTGTATAACTGTACAGGCGAGTAAATGAAAGTGTGTTCGATTATTTTCATGACTGACTAGGTGTGTGAATAACTCTATCAATGAGAGACGGTGTGTGAGTGCCTGTAGAGATATGTGACTGGATATGATAATGCTGTATTGTTGGCTGACTGTATGCATGAGTGACTGTATGGGTGAATGAGTGGATGTGTGTGTAGACCTACAAATTAGTGAGTGGCTATGTACTAACTGGTATTGGTGTGTTAATGGTTTCAAAATGTATAGTCTGTATTTCAGAGTGTGTGTATCAAGTGTTATATTATGGTCTGATGAGGTGCATCAGATGTTCAAGTGGATGATGTCATCAGTGATGTCATCAGTGACGTCATTTGAGACATCATCAGTGATGTCACTGACCATGTCATTAATGAAGTAATATATGACGTCATCAGCAGTGCATTGCGGGGGCGAGAGTTATAGTTTGCGCAACTAACTATAACAGGGGAATTTGTCCATACTAACTATAACGTCCCTGAAACCCATGTTTTTTTCAGTGAATTTCAAAGCTTTTTTAAACGCTAATTTCTAACTATAACATGCTTGAAACCCATGCTCATTTTTAACTATAATGTTCATTAAACCTATTTTTTGTGTTTTTAAATTATCATCCCATTCTCCACCTGGTGAAAACTGCAAATCTCACCAGTTTTCCATCTACACATTCCGCAAAAAGAAATCGCCACAAATGAGACCCACGTCTAACGCTAATGATATGCAAAGTAAGCATTTCTTTGGAAACTAAAACCTAAAACACCACTTCCTCATATTTACAACGACCAGCCAAATCTGCAATGCGATCCAAAAACAGGCGATAGGCCGAGTTACCAGTAACAAATTAATATCAACCTTTAACTGGTGTAGGGACATCGACTAACTGCTGCATGAATTGGCCCCAACTCACAGCCACATCTAAAGACCAACAGGTGATAGAGCTACTGATTATACACCTCCGACACCCAACAAGGCGTAACACTCAGCGGCACCACCACCAGAATCTCCCCCCTGGACCACCCCCCCTACTACCAACATGACTAAGATTTGACTATGTCCAACCAGACAGGGACACTTCCGAGCCCAAGTAAGTTGTTGGGGTATGTTGGTAATGTGGGAATAGGGTGCGTTACTGGTAATTTGGATAGATGCCAGCTGACGTACTGAATCACAAAATGATTCTTCAATACTTATGTCGTAATTTGACAATGGCCGGGTTAGCGCTTAGCTTTGCTACACGTTTTCCCTTAACTTGGCCATATTAGAAAACGCCATTTTTGTATGTTACGGCGGCCATTTTGAGGAATGAGCGACCTCGTGGTCAGCATGCCCTTTAGTCCTTTGTCCGTGCCGTCGACCATCCGAGTTTGCCTAGCAACAGGCTATTTTTAGTAACGGTCAAACCTGTACATGCGCAGTCCTAACTGACCAGTCGCCCCTCAGGAATGTTCCGCCAAACTGACCAGTGGAGTTGTAACCCCTCCCATGAGTTGGCTGTGCTCCAAAAATGACCATATATGTACATAAAGCTCTGTAACTTTGTACCGCCTACCTTTTATTACCTGTAAAAATGTATAAAAGAAGGATTCACACCAACGTTCGGTGTGATACTTCTTGCATTGCCGAAGGGTGCTGTAGGAATGTACCACCACCCCATGGGGTCTTAATAAACTTGTCTTTTGTACTTTTCAGTTTCCGTGCCAACAGTTCTTTGGTGTAAGTGGGTATTTCTGCGGAGTATGTAGGCCTTGAGAACCCAATACCACAAATTGGCGACCACGAAGGGACTCATCGGCGACTCGGATGCCCGAAGGAGAGGTAGTGACGAAGGATTGGAAACTCGCCATGGACGCGTACGCTGCCACCGAGTGACCCGAGTCTTGGCACCCACGGTGTTTTCTTCCTTTCCTTCTGATCTGACCTTCCAGGTGGCGCCGGTCTCCGACTGAGTTCTTGATCGTCTGCGTTGCTGGATAGTGCCGTTTGGCTGATTCGATTAAAGACCTTGGCAGTTGGAATCTGGTCTTTTGAGATTTGGGTAAGATTTGTGATCGGTAAGGTAGTCTACGGACGCTTACTGAAGTTCTGTGACTGTGACTATGATTTGAGTTAGCTAACAATTTTGACTTTGGGAACTTTGAACTTATATGTGTAGTTCACTTCACATAGACAGGCATGTAGAGATGTTTCTCTAATTTCGTTTGTATTCTGAGCGGCACATTTGTGTGAAGTACTGTAAGTGCCATTTTTATGGTATCACGTTTTCGTGGTACTTTTTGAACATGCCTGTTTTAAGCACGCTCCGAGGGATGTGCTGTTTTGGAAATGGTACCTCAATTAGGTTAGCGGAATCACAGCCGGCTCCCCCAGAAGGAACTCCAAACCGTGAGATGTACGTGAAATTCGGCCTTCCCCCTATACTGTACAGTAAATTATGGCATAAATACACTAGAACTGATCCCGAGTTGCAATGGCCACTACATTGGTCGTTTGATTTACGAAAGGTTCAGTTTGTGGAGCAATGTTTGTTTCAGCGCAGGTCTAGACAGAACATGTTTGATTGTGTACGAATGTGGGAGAAAGCGGTGCGTGAACGTATGAAGCGTGAAGTTGCCTTGGCGGACAAAGAGCAGCGCAAGGCTGCTCGAGATAAGGCTTTACAGCTTGAGGAAAAGGAGGCGCAGGAAAAGAAAGAGAGGGAGGAACGGGAACGTAATTTGCAAACGACCGGTCAATTTCCTATTCGACGACCACTTTATCCTGTCCTTACTAATGAAATTGATGATTTTTCGTTATTAGATCGATCACCGCCTCCGTACGTTTCTCCTACGGCTCCGACTGCAGATTCTGATGATGAAGGACAGGATAAGTCGGAAAAAGGGGATAAGTCCGGTGTCAGGTTATCTGCGGAGAAAGCCGCGGACTTGCGTAGTTGGGCCCGAAAATTGAATTTAAATTATGTAACTGTGTCTGACGTTGTTGCCGAGAGGGGTAAATGGACAGAACGAGAACTGATGTGTTTTTTGAATACTCTTGCTGATGAAGTTGTTACTGCATTTCGTAAATATTCGGAGACTTTAGAACCTAAGGCTGTGTCGGTTCATCGTGAGAATCTAGATAAAGGTCTATTTGTTGTTGCAGATGTCGATACATTTTTCAAACAACTGATCACGCTACGGGATGAGACGTCCAAGTTGCGGGAAGAAAAGAAAAAGGAGTCCGTGCCGGGGCCAACAGAGCAGACTAAGCAGTGTTCTCTCCGGGGTTCAGATAAGAATTTTAAAGTGCATGTTATGCCTATGCGTGAAGCTGCACCTTTGTATGTTCCACCAAAAGGGGACGGTACAGATGAGGATAAAACATCGAAGGATGTGAAGGGGTATTTTATATATAATTGGGTGTATACGCCCTGGAATAGAGCAGATGTTATGGCATTAAAAAATTCCTTACCTGATCTTCGTAAAAATCCAGCCGCATTCTATGAAGGGGTGGAGGGGGCCATTTCCTCCTGTGTTATGACTCTTGTTTATATAGATCTCTTTTTTGGGTTAATTCTTCCGCCTGATATGTGGAGATTGATTTGTAAAAATAATGATGAAACAATGCTTGGGGGAACGTGGAAAGAAATAAACCAGGCTGATTTAGACAGGGAACCTGCATGTAAACCATGTGATTTGATTCTAGACCTCCCAGCGGCTATCTTAACTAAACTAAAAACGCTTGTTCCTTCTAAAAAGATTGATTGGACCATGCTAGCTTCGTGCAAACAAAAGTTAGATGAAACAGTATCAGATTTCTTTACACGCTTCGAAGAGGCGTTTCATGATTACAGTGGTCAATCGTTAACCGATGATACGGGTAGGCATTTGTTTGTAGATAAGTATGTGGCTAATCTCCTACCGGAGATTGCAAAACGATTAAAAACGAGTGAAAGTTCCTGGGCCACGGCGACCCCTGCGTCTTTGCTAACCATGGCTCAGTATTATGAGCGGCAGGAATTGGAGGCTAAGGAAAGTGTTGATAAGAAAGCGAAGGAATTGAAAACGGAGGTGATGTTGGCACAGGTCCGTGGACCGCAATCTAGAGGGAATGATAGAGGCAGACGAGGAGGGAGTAATGGGTCGTATGGGCGTATGAATATAGCGGAGGACCAATGTGCCTATTGTAAGGAGTTTGGGCATTGGGCTGAAGATTGTCCGGTGCTTCGTGAGCAACGTAGTCAGCGTGGTCGAGGAGGTGGAAGGTCGAGGAACAGTTATTCGGGGGCAAGAGGTGGCGGAGGTGATCGTGGTAGGGTTGAAGAGAGGGGCCGTGGCCAGGATGAACGTAATACCTTTGATAGACGGAACCAGTATCAGATATCGGAGGGTGAGAATGCGGAGCATCAGGATTATGTGCATACATAGGACTGCGTAGGATGGGGTACGGAATCAGTTGAAGTGCCAGTAGATCAGAGGGGTCCATATGTATTAGCGGGCATTTTGGGTTCTACTGATCAGTTTTTAGTTGACACAGGAGCTACTCGTAGCGCTTTGTCCAAAAACTTGGTTCCGAGGGCTCCCCTGTCTGGCGAAACGATAACATGTATAGGGTTTGATGGCACACCCTCTCCTAGCCCATTATCACAACCTCTTGCACTTTGTATTGACAAATTTTTCAGTTTTGGTCCATTTTTGTTGTCACCCCACACCCCAGATAACATTCTGGGCATTGATTTGCTCAAATATTTTCGAGCAACGATACGCTGCGCTCCCGAGGGAGTGCGAGTTATTTTGAACAATAATTATCCAGATTCAGACAGATTTTGCACTATACAAGAAATTGAAGCATTAGCCTCTCTCCCGCACACAATGTGGGCGACCTCAGACACGGATGTGGGACAGATGCTTATTCCACCTATTCGAATCACTGTAAAGGAGGGAGTACTTTTGCCACGTGTGCCACAGTATAAGATTTCCAGGGAAAGTGAAATTGCCCTGACGCACATTGTTCAAGATTTGATCATTGCAGGAGTAGTGGAGGAGGTTCCTTACAATGTTTGCAACAGCCCTATTCTTCCGATTCTTAAGAAAGACACTGACAACAAGGTCTATCGATTTATTATTGATTTGAGAGAAATTAACAAAATTGTCATTCCCCAATATCCGGTGGTGTCCGACATCACGACATTGCTCACATTGGTTCCCCCAACGGCGACAACCTTTAGTGTCATTGACCTCAAAAATGCGTTCTTTTCCATCCCCATCCATCCTGATAGCAGGTATTTATTTGGCTTTACGTTAAATAATAAATCGTATAGATTTTGTCGTGTTCCTCAAGGTTACACTGAGAGTCCTAGCATCTACAGCCAGGCTTTAAAAAGACAGCTTGATTCTTTTGAATTACAATCTGGAGTAGCCCATATACAGTATGTTGATGACCTCTTGTTAGCTGCAGACACCTATATACAATGTGAGGAGAGTACACTCGCTTTGCTTTCCTTCTTGGCTCAGAATAACCAAAAAGTTTCGAAGAAAAATCTTCAATACTGTAGACCCAAGGTGACCTACCTCGGTCATCTTTTGTCTAAGGAGGGGCGTGCATTAACATCAGATCGAATTCAGGCAATTTTAGACACACCTGTTCCCCGCACTCAGAGAGATGTACGTGCCTTTATAGGTTTAACGTCCTTTTGTAGACAGTGGATCATGGGGTTTTCGCACATTATAAAACCTTTGCTAGCGTTACTGTCCAAAACTACACCAATGCCCCTTGAATGGACAGATGAATGTCAGAATGCGTTTGAACAATTGAGGCAAGCCCTTTGCTCTGCACCCGTTCTAGGTACACCAGATTATACAAAGATTTTCACATTGTACGTGCACGAGAAAGATAGGTGCGCGTTATCAGTGTTAGTGCAAGCACACGGGGATAAGCAGAGGCCATGTGCGTACTAGTCAGCCATTCTTGATCCTGTAGCACAAGGGTTACCTGGGTGTTTCCGAGCAGTTGCAGCAACAGAGGTAGCTATACGGCAGAGTGAGGGAATAGTATTATCGCACAAATTGTTGGTGTTAGTTCCCCACGCAGTAGATGCTCTGTTAAATCAAACAAAGACCCAATATATCACGAGTGCATGATTAACAGGATATGAGCTTACACTTTTGGCGCCACATATCACATTGAAAAGATGCGCTACCCTGAACCCTGCCACTTTATTGCCCTATACGGCTGAGGAAGGTCAGGAAGAAAAACATCATGATTGTGTTTTCCTGACCGAGGAACAAACATAGGGTCGTGTCGACTTACAGCATATGCCACTTCCAGATGTGGACGGGGAACTGTGGGTTGATGGGTCGTGTTTGAGGCTACCAGATGGCACGACTTCCGCAGCATATGCGATCACGACACTTAAGACAGTGGTAGAGACAGCACGAATACCCCAGAAATCGGCTCAAGCAGCAGAGCTGATAGCATTAACAAGAGCCTGCGAGTTGAGTGCTGGCCTATGTGTGAACATCTACACAGACAGCCGGTACGCCTTTGGAGTAGCGCATGACTTCGGCCTACTCTGGAGAGAACATGGGTTTTTGACTTCCCATGGAGTACACATCATGCACGGAGAACTAGTACGTGATCTCCTAAACGCGTTGCTTTGTCCAAAGAAAGTAGCGATAATTAAATGCAGTGCACATAAAAAGGTCACTGATAAAGTGGGTCAAGGCAATGCTTTTGCAGATAGCATAGCAAGACAAACAGCTATGTCTCGAGCTGACTCCCCCATGTATGTAACAAAGTCACAGGCTGAGCGATGGCATGATGCTAGAGCGGAGATACTAGACATCCAAAAATCAGCGACTGAATCAGAACTTGCAGCATGGGCAGCAGAAGGGGTACTAGATGACGAGGGTTGTTGGAGAAGCAAGGATATGGAAAGATGGAAATTGCCTGCAGCTTACTTGCAGGCGATGGTTCAGATGACACACGGACTAGCGCATGTGGGAGCTCTTGCAATTACTCGATTGTTAACACGAGTTTGGGAGCATCCCGAGATTGCCAATACTGCTAAGAGAGTAGTGCAGACCTGTTTGATATGTTTACAGCATAATCCTGCAAAAGGGACCCATACTCCGAAAGGAGGGTTCGTTCCACCTTCTGCACCATTCGAGGTACTCCAAATGGATTACATCCAGCTTGAGCGTTGCAATAACCTTAAGTATGTCTTAGTGGTGGTGTGTGCTTTTAGCAAATGGGTTGAGGCCTTCCCCACGAAAGATAATACAGCTTTGACAACAGCTAAGGTGTTGCTCAAGGAGTACTTCCCTCGATTTGGAGTTTGCAAATTTTTGTGGAGCGATAATGGGCCTCATTTTGTTGGAAAAATAGTGGAATATGTGCTAAAAGGACTGGGGATTCAGCAGAAGTTTCATGCTGTGTTCCATCCTCAGTCCGCAGGTCTTGTTGAGCGGTACAATGCCACGTTGAAGCTGAAACTGGCTAAGATTGTGGCGTCCACGTCATTGAAGTGGCCGGATGCCTTACCGTTAGCATTGCTCTCTCTCAGATCAGTGCCCCACTCTCGAACTGGCCTCACACCGTATGAAGTGGTGTTTGGAAGGCCCATGATGATTTGCTTTCTATTCATTAACAGGTTCGAGAAGCGCTCCCTGACAACTCTATTGGAGAGGCACATAGTCTCCGTCCTGGAGACTATGTGATGATCAAGTCGTTTGAGAGGACGAACAGCTTGGAACCGAGGTGGCGTGGCCCTGAGCAAGTCCTCCTAGCAACTCGAACGGCTGTACGAGTGACCAACAGAAAGCGGTGGGTGCATTCAACTCACTGCCGCCGCGTATCTCCTGATTTGGTGAATCCTACTGTGCTGTCCGACTACAAAGAGTTCTTGGATAACGAAAAGAGCCCAGCTGTGACGTCAGCCGAATCTGAGGAAGCCTTCCCGGACCACACTGTTTCTGGACGACAACGCTACGATTTGCGGCCAAGATAGGAGGAAGATTTCTTTTTTTTGTGCGAGACTGGTTGGTTACCGCTCTGGGGTTTGTGAAACGGAAGCCGGGAATCTCAAGGGGGGGGATCAGTTCTACCAAGAGTAGCGACACCCGTCTTGACCCCGGAGAAGAAAACAATGGCTACCTCGGAGCTCAGCACCATTGTTTTAAATTTTTGTAGTTGAACATTTGAGACATTGTGAACTCTTGAACTATGGCGTCTTCTGCATCACGAGATAAAAGAATTCTTGGTGCCATTTTGTTCGTACTGACAATCGTGGTGATAGCAGTAATAGCCTGGGTAGTAGAACTTGTGGTGCCTGTACGAGAACACTTGCTGTCGACTACCCCGGCTCCATCTGAACATTTTCACTTCACCTTGCCCTACCATGAAGAACGGCACCGACAGACTTACCTGAACAATAGCTTAATTCAGATCTTGCATCATACTCATAATATGACGAACACTTCTAATTGTTGGGTGTGTGGAATGTTGCCTGGTCATCAGAAGAAAGGGGGCACCCCGCTCATCCCACTCCCATTTTCTCATAATGGTTCACGTAACGCTTGGTATACTCTCCTATTCACTTTATGATGGCCAACGAAAGGGGGGGTGCTTTTCCGTCTGAATAAAATATGTTACCATGACAAGGATGGTTATCCACGAGCCGAGGGTACACGATTTGAATGGGAGGAGTATCGCCCTGATAATATGTCTGCACCTCGAATTTACAGTAACCAAAGGAATATTAATATGTCTAACTCACATGTTATAAATGTTATAAATACTAAGGCTGATCTGTGCATACGTAATAAAGGTACACTCCCGGTTGGAAAAAGTGAATTTAACACCACACTAACATTTGACAGTCCGAATGGCATCTCTTTTGTGGCATCCCGTAATACCTACTTTATTTGCGGAACTAAAGGTTATCATCAGCTCCCTTTAGGGTGGTTAGGTACGTGCTATGTATCTTTTGTATTGCCCCCTGTATTCATTGCCCCACCAATGTATCACAATAACTACGTGCTTTATCACGATTTTGTGTTAAATCGGGTTAAACGAACTGTGGTTCTGGATGACATTGACCAAAGCGATACCGCCTTACAACAATATGTAGACTTGAATTTGGGGCTGTTTTCCTTTGTGGGGGCTGCCTTGAACAGTCGGAAAATACGACGACTGACCCATGTTGTCGAGGCTGTAGCCAATGACACTGCTTTTGCATTGGGGAACATAACGGAAGAACTCCAGATTTCTAGAATTGTTACGCTCCAGAATCGTATGGTTCTAGATGTGGTTCTAGCTGACCGTGGGGGGGCATGTAGAATCATCGGAAGTAGCTGCTGCGTGTACGTGCCTGATAATTCGCCTTCTGTTTATGATGCAATCTCAAAGCTCCATAAAATAGCTGCTGAAATACACCCGGACAATGGTACTTGGACTCTTTCGGGGTGGTTCTGGTCGATGCTTACCACTTGGGGTTGGAAACTGCTGACGATTTTATGTATTATTGTTGGGATACTGTTCTTTGTATGTTTATGTATACAATGTGGCCCTGCCATATGTTCTATGTGCTTATCAGCTTGCATTCCATCCAGACGAGCTCTTGCTCAAAATGAAATGATGCTTCATAAAGAAGTTGCTCAAATAATGTTAATTGATATTGAAGATGAGTATCCTGACTATGTCCACTATGAGGTAGCTTCAGCTAAACGCTAAAAGGGTTGTCTGTCGTAATTTGACAATGGCCGGGTTAGCGCTTAGCTTTGCTACACGTTTTCCCTTAACTTGGCCATATTAGAAAACACCATTTTTGTATGTTACGGCGGCCATTTTGAGGAATGAGCGGCCTCGTGGTCAGCATGCCCTTTAGTCCTTTGTCCGTGCCGTCGACCATCCGAATTTGCCTAGCAACAGGCTATTTTTAGTAACGGTCAAACCTGTACATGCGCAGTCCCAACTGACCAGTCGCCCCTCAGGAATGTTCCGCCAAACTGACCAGTGGAGTTGTAACCCCTCCCATGAGTTGGCTGTGCTCCAAAAATGACCATATATGTACATAAAGCTCTGTAACTTTGTACCGCCTACCTTTTATTACCTGTAAAAATGTATAAAAGAAGGATTCACACCAACGTTCGGTGTGATACTTCTTGCATTGCCGAAGGGTGCTGTAGGAATGTACCACCACCCCATGGGGTCTTAATAAACTTGTCTTTTGTACTTTTCAGTTTCCGTGCCAACAGTTCTTTGGTGTAAGTGGGTATTTCTGCGGAGCATGTAGGCCTTGAGAACCCAATCCCACAAATATATAGTGTGAGTTATGAACAGTTTGCACCCAGGCTCGCAGAGGGACAGCTGCGGCCTGTCCCCTCGACTCACAGATGCAGTACTATGAGTGGTCCATGTTCTTGGGCCTATCCCTGCCCAGTTCCATCATACGCCACGCCACTCAGATTACGTTCCATCGTTGGCTCCACATACCTACCTTTTGCCGACGTATTCGCTGTTGGTGTGCAGGTCAGTGGTCTAATTTTCAACATCTTACGGCCTCACCCTGAGGGCAGGTTTGCACACACACCATACCCATCTGGCACATGTGTCGCAGGCCATATGACCACGCAAATATAATAGATCGATAACGTCACATCCTTTATTGCCAGTGCTGACTAGCTGGCCAAAGCTCCACAGGTCTCAACCATGAAGAGTCCATGAAAAGTTGAGCAGAGGGTTAGTCGCACCCTCAGCTGGATAGCTGGCAGGGGCCTACCATCCCCTTGGCGCTGACTTCATATGCATAGGGTTAGTGCCACCTGAAACTCATGTGGCCATCAGGGGCCTACCATCACAAGGCACGGACTTGAGTTCCACAGGCTTAGTGGCACCAAACCCTGAAGTGGTCTTCGCCATTGACTCATCAAAACTCAGCGACATGTGTGAGATCTGCCGGGCCGCGGAGAAGCTGGTGTGGTCTCAACCATTCAGGACTAAGCAAAATCTATCAGATCCGTGAAGAAGCTGATGAGGTCTCCGCCATTTAGGACTCAGGACTCAGCGACATCTGTAAGGTCTGCGCAAAATCTGATGTGGTCTTCGCCATTCATGACTCAGGACTCACTGCTGTGTTAATAAAAAAATAAAATTTGAAAATAGTTTATGGTTTATATATACTTTAAAAAAAATAAAGTTTGACAAATAAAATTATCAACCTTTTTGGTTGTTTTCTTAACTGCTGTGTGACTCTTTCTTGTTCTTATTACTATTATTTGGTGGTATCCACCATGGTGTTAAATTTTGGGGCACTTATTGCCGGAATACTGGTAATCTCTGCAGTTTGCGCCAACTTCTCAATACTGTGTTAGATTTATCTCAACTTTAGTTGCATTAAAGTGCTGATAATGAAATGCAGAGTAGCCGTTCCCATGCAAAAGAAACAAGGTGCACCTTTGTGATTTATTCTTAATACTAAAATCCTGTATTGAATTGCACTGAGGTAATGGCTACACTTACCGTGTTCACACAAAATCAATGAAGAAATCTCATTGTATTTGTGTTGATTGGAAATAGTGCATCAGGTGCTGGATCTTGATGGGATACACTGCCCAGTTCGTATATTGTTCTGCACATGCAAAAAATCACATCACAACTTTCACAACAACTGCAATGCGAAAGAAATTCCGGTGATAAGCCACTTTACCATCAGGGATCTACACCTGATCTCTGCTGGTGTTAAGCAGGACGACCACCTGCAGCATGCAAGGAAACACAGGAAAGAGCCACACCACAACACCCGCAGGTGCCATAGGGTTAATGAGCATGATACAGGGATACCCATGAGGGCCACAATATTCATTGCAACCCCAGGACCGCCAACACCCCCAAACCTGCATCTGTCCGTGTGGTCATTGTGTTAGCATGATAGGCACTGGACCTGCAACATCACAGTGTGCTGTCTTCAGCATACGTTACCATGTCACCTCAGCATTGGCAGTGACCCTAGACATGTAGCTACGCACGCATCATCCTGCATGCACAAAAGACATGTGCTGTTCCGGCGTACAAAGGTCAGCCCAGGGCTGTGCCTATACTGCAATGGAAACAGGGTTTCTCGGGGACATGTTGGTGTGCAGGAAGTGCGGTAAGTGTGTCTCTGTGTTCTGGTGTGGCCTGCCACAAGGGCCGCAGCAGAAGATGCTGTAAATTGGCATGCACCACCACCAAACGTCACTCTCATGGTGTAGTTGGAATGTCGCAGGACATGCCCGAATGCTGTGCCGTACGAGTGAACGGGATACAACAGCGCACCGTACTAAAGTGTGGGCGCTCGTGGGAGGGAGGAGAAGCTGTTTGACAACGTAACACACAGTGAACCCGCCCATGTGCCACGTGCTGGGCATCTCATCCATGATAATCACGGTGGCAGACATCCCACAACACCGACGACCGGTCTTTGTACACATCCTGTATGAATGCAGCGTGTTTTTCACTTCTATGCTCGTTCAGTGGTGTGATGTTGGCAGGTTGTGTGGCTAATGCTCCTTGTTGGTGTGTTTCATTTTGGCCATTGTTTGTCTAGACTTGTGCTGTACTTATGTGCATGTGTGCCATTGTGTCCATCTCCCCGTCCCCCACTCCCTGATTCTTCCTGGTGCTGTTGTTTCTATAATTTTGTTCCTCCACACATAAATACATGTAAAGAAAAAATTAGAATACTTCCTTGATTATTTTTCGTTTCAAAACTTCTTTTTAATTTTCCATATAAACAGTTTTTTTCATATTCAACAATACATAGAAGTCAGTAGTGCAATGTATTCTATCAACACACTTTCTAGAACATTCTACAACACGTGCAGTTAAAAGTTCATCAATTTCATTAAACCTAACAATATTTATTTGCAATGTTTTCTCGAATATTTAACAGCACGTGCAGGGTAAAACTTCACAATTGTTTTAAGTTCGAACAGTGCCTTTCAAATGCAAGTAGCAGGTGTGGTTGAGTTGTGCAAATGTTATCCTATAATATGTACTACACGTTGAAACTGCTGTTTCTTAACCAATCACAAAGATTCTTTTCCACAAAACGAATGTGCACCCTACTTTTAAAAAACAATGCTTTTCATCTCCCAATCAGGTATCATTTTGTATGGCAAAAGAAAGTAGGTCCCCATCTTTAAACATATCTCTTATTCTACAAAGGAACTGCATGAGCTACAGACATCTTTCCCACCTACCAGCCAAACCTTCAAAATACTAGTGTGGTTCATAGGACATAGCTATATTTTCTGGTGCAAGAGGTATGCAGAAGAGAGACGTATTGACGTAGACCTAGGTTTACAAAATGTGGACATAAACCACTCCCATGCATTCCGTACCCTGCATCGCAAAATGCGATGCAGGGAACGGAACGAAGGGGCATATTATCAACAACATAAGGCAATAAATTATCTCTGCTTTTATCGACAAGAAACTGCCGATAAAGCGGCGATAATGGGCTTGACAATAGGCCCTAGTAAATTCCCATAGCAGCCCAGGTTCTGGTGTTAACCTAGGCTGCTATAGGAATTCACAAGGGCATATTAACAAGGCCATTATCGCCGCTTTATCGGCAGTTTCCTGACAATAAAACCGTTGATAATGAATCACCTTATGTTGTTTATAATATGGCCCGAAATTAGTTTGTATTAATTTAATTGTTCACTTACCTACAATCATTCAGATTCTGTTATCACCCCCCAACGTGGTCCTCCCCGCCCCACCTGTCCCACCGCAACTCCCTCCACGGGCCGCATCTGGGTTTGATAATACGCCCTTGTTAATTCCCATAGAAGCCCATGTTAACACCAGAAGATGGGCTTCTATGGGAATTAACCAGGGCGTATTATCAAGACCATTTTCGCCGTTTTATCAGCAGTTTCCTGCCCATAAAACCTCGATAATTTTAACACACCGGTCCTTGATAATATGCCCGTCAGTGCCATATTATAGGTAAAGGGTCTATACATTATCGCCGCTTTTATCGGTAGGAAACTGCCGCTAAAGCAGCGGTAAAGGGCTTGATAATAGGCCTTGTAAATTCTCATAGCAGCCCAGGTTCTAGTGTTAACCTGGGCTCCTATGGCAATTCACAAGGTTATATTATCAAGACTATTATCACCGCTTTACTGGCAGTTTCCTACCGATAAAAGCGGCAAGAATGTATCGCCCTTTATCAATAATATGACCCATAATCCCTTAATGTAAAGACACGCACAAACTGATATTAAAAAAAAAAAATAACAACATGCATTATAGCAAAACACATTTATTACTATAAAACGTTTAACAACGGACAAATATAGGGGCATATTATCAAGACAGGCGATAATATTATCGCCGCTTTATCAGCAGTTTTCTACCCATAAAGCGGCAATAACATTATCGCCTGTCTTGATATACCCCATAATTCCTTAATGTACAAAGATGCACTGCAAACACTCCCATACAACTTATCAACTCACCTTTCAAATTGATTTGTAGATTAAGTAGAATACCACTCACACAGTGGATATTCTTGTACAGAATCTCTCTAGTTCCGTGTTTGCAGCAGAACCGTCAAATTTTACACATATATACATAAAACAATTAAAATCCTGCACACATTAATTCAAAACAAAACACACATTTCTATTGATTTAACATTCCAAACCTTTCCAACTGACATAACTTTCCACCCTACCCCCAACAGATCATGCAAAAGTCAACTGTCAACAGAGGTCAAAAGTTCAGCACTGTGTAAAACACTGCTCCTCAACAAATTTAGACTATGCACAAGCACTTACTTACTTATAATTACCAATAAAGCAAAAGCGTCTCATTACAAGCAACAAAGATATAAACACATAAACTTGATAAATATCTTTATTTTTAATTCATTTTTCTTGCTTACGTACACTTATGGAACAACGTTCAAAATTCGCACTGTACGTGCACAATAAATATACCGTAAAAAAAAAGATAGCATACATCGCTCATTTTTTAAAATTACCGGACACCCCATCGACCAAGCCTCAAATATAACGTTCAAGACCGTAGGTAGAGCCCCAAATCCACCACGGTACCAGCCGGCTCCCTGCATCATTCGGGAGCCGGCATTGCTATTCCTCACAGAGAGTAGCTTACCTGCTTACATTCTAATTTCAAACATGATTTCAACAGTTTGTTATACATTTCATAAAATAATATAGTACTGCACGCTAAAGCAGAAAAGTCAGCACAATTATGATAGAATACAAAATAGAAAAAAAGATATACTTCTACAAACTCGTAACCAGAGTACACAGTTTAATTTAAAAAACACCCTACCACAACTAGTTTTTCAAACGCATTGTACAATAAAATGCATCACAATATAGGTTACATACATGGTGACTCTATAACGTCACATAGAAAAAAGAAGGCCACTCTTACGCTACCAGGAAAACACAACAAAAGTACAAGGCCCAAACTTCCATTGTATTGATTTTTTAGTTGCAGGTCTAGTTGTCTGATCGACACACAGACTCCCTCATGGCTGGTATACACCCACACCACACCCATTCAGTGCATCCATCACTACACACTTGACCCTATCTATAAAAAAGACGTAGCGCACGTGTTGTACGCCATTTTAGAGTTGTTCCCAAAGCACCACAGAACAAAGGGCCCACTACTACATGCGTGGCCTCTTCGGTCACTGAGTTAGTAGTGCCCGCAGCACTTAGCGGGTGAAGAACCTGCGATGATGATGATGATGATAGGAGCACAAGTATGTCGTGAGCCATAGAGGTATCAAAACTCGACAACATGTATGAGACTTCTATGTTGAAGATTGTGACTACATCATGAAGAAACTCATTTCCACAAAAGGTGAGCAGTAAAACTTGAGTACGCATCACAAGGAGTCAAAGAGTTGTAGCTGACTACATACAAAAACGCAACCTAATATTTTAGACGAACGCAATATATTATGTATTAATTTACATATTGAATTTTTTTTCCCAATAGCAGTAACGATTTTATAATCACTGAAATGTCCGGAATATATTTAGAATACAAACAGACATATTATCAAGGACCGGTGTTCAAATTATCACCGTTTTATCAGCAGGAAACTGCCTATAAAGCGCCGATAATGGGCTTGATAATATGCCCTTGTGAATTCCCCTAGCACCCCAGGTTCTTGTGGTAACCTGGGCTACTATAGGAATTCAAAAGGGCATATTACCAAGCCCATTATTGCCACTTTATTGGCAGTTTCCTGCTGATAAAAGTGGCGCAGCTGCAACAGTCTAACTACGGAATATTGAGAACCCACATTAAAAATCACTTTTGACAGTAGTTACGCAACTCAATTTACAATGACTAATCAAAATGTCCTTTTGTTTCCTTCAGCAAACATCCTTCAGAAGCAACCACGGCCTATCGACCAACAGCAATGGAATTGTCTGCAACTTAATGAATATACTTCGATGTATAGAAGCAGAGTTCAAGTCGAGGGGTGAACTCCGGTGGCCGCACTGTTTATACAAGGTAAGCACAGAAGCCTACATATACAATGCCTTCATAGGGAAGCATTAGAAATAAATCGGCATATTTACAATGCCGGTATGCCACTTTTGAGTCAGTAACGCATTAGGCACTTCCCTATAGATACCACTTAAACGCGACACTATAACAAGTGAAATGTACCAGATACACTGCACACGTAAAACTGTAGTGTTACCTTTATTTTTGAAAGGAGAGAGGGCCATAATATCAAGCCTAGGCGACAAAATTATTGCCACTTTATCGGCAGGAAAGTGCCGCTAAAGAGGTGATACTGGGTTTGATAATATGCTCTATGGAATTCCAATCGAAGCTCATGTTAGATGAGAAGCACATCTAACATGAGCTTCGATTGGAATTCCATAGAGCATATTATCAAACCCATTATCCCCACTTTAGCGGCACTTTCCTGCCAATAAAGTGGTGATAATTTTGTCGTCCAGGCTTGATATTATGGCCCAGAGTGCCTAGTGTACAGCAGTTTCTCTGTAAAATCTATAATTACCTCCGGGCAGTGATAACAGATAGGTTACAACAGTCTGACAAACAGATCCACAACCTTATTACGCCACTTTTGAGTCACTTTTAACATGGGTAAAGTGATGGAAGGAGCTTGTAAATCTACGACTGACTTTTCAAGAAAAAATCTAAACTCCAGACTCTGGGACACAGTTTTAATGTTGTTTTCTCTCTCTTTCTCTCTCTCACTCTCAGTGACATCATTTCTCTTTCTCTCTTAAACTCATAGACACTGCTGTCTGCTTGGAAGTTTAGAAGAATTGTTCAAAAGAAGTTGTGCATTCAACTGGCTGTAGAGTTTGGCTGCAGTGTTTATACAACGGTAAGCACAGAGGCCTAGATCTACAAAGCCTTAATACCAATGCATTAGTAATAAGTCGGCATAACGGGCGTCAGAAACGCAGTAGACACTTCCAAATAGACACCACTTGAACGCGGCAGTATAACAGAACTTAAATGTACGAGGCACACTGCACACGTAAAACCGTGGAGTTACGAACACTTGTAATGCTTCAGCTCATTTACTCACATCTACAAAATTCTAAACTCTAATTTTCTTTTTTGTTTTGCAGATTACCAATCGGACATCTTTTGGAGTCCATTTAACAATGTGTTTATTATATTGTTTGTTGTGAAAGTTATTTTTCTATTTGCTTCTAATATAGTTATAATTCAGTTTTGTTTACATTTATTGATTTAATATAAGTTAATTTAAAAAACTGCATACTTTTATTTTGTGGGGGAGGGGTATGATGGTCCACGATAAAAATAATGTTGAAATACTATAGTAAGATATTGAAGATTAGGATTGAAAACTACTGAGTTCTAAGTAACAGATATAATCAAAATAACAGTGAAAAACTACTAAAATGGCGGTGGACGGAGTAAGTAATCATGTTTGGCGCCTCGGCACTACCTTTCAAATAAATATAGAAAAAATATGATTATTAATATAGTACAAAAGTACAGCAGCAGATGACGCACACAACCCGAGAAAGTAAGAGACAAATTTACTAACTGAAATAAAGAAAGGTTTGCTTATTGAACTTGAAGAAAAAGAAAAAAAAAGTGGTCTTCAAAACGAGGCTGCGCATGCGTAGAGTACAACTGCTACACAAAAAAAAGGAAAGTTTTACATACTATCATAGAAATGAAGGGCATATTATCAACAAAAGGCGATACATTATCACCCCTTTTATCGGCAGGAAACTGCCGATAAAGCGGCAATAATGGGCTTGATAATAGGCCCTTGTTAATTACCATAGAAGCCTATGTTCTGGTGTTAACATGGGCTTCAATGGGAAATAACAAGGCCGTATTATCAAGCCCATTATCGCCGCTTTATCAGCAGTTTCCTGCCGATAAAAGTGGTGATGATGTATCGCCTTTTGTTGATAATATGGCCCATTGCTCTTTTTTTTGACCAGTAAACTTAGGTGCATATTATCAAGGACCGGTGTTAAAATTATCTCTGTTTTATTGGCAGGAAACTGCCGATAAAATGGCGATAATGAGCTTGATAATACAGCCTTGTTATTTCCCATAGAAGCCCATGTTAACACCAGAACATAGGCTTCTATGTGAATTACCAAGGACGTATTATCAAGCCCACCCTCCCAACATTATTAAAAAAATCCGGACAATGCAGGTACCCGGAGCTGGAAGGTCATTTTACATATTACTGCCCTAAAAAGATGGTGTTCCCCACGATGTGTACGGGGAGGGCGAGAGAGACAGCTCAAAACATATATATATTTTTTAAAAACACCCAAGGCGTGCCCGAGACTGCGGGGAGTAGGACCGTAACCCCCCACATACTTCAAAATAAAACCAGAGGAGTGCCGTTCCCCAGTGCTTGGGGAACCTTACAAGCCCCCATTATGCAAAACATTTGCCCCCGTAATTTGCCCCCCCGAGACCCAATAAATAAAACGGACTTCTAGTTGTTTTTCACCTTTTCCACCGCATACAAGTACTGCACAAGTACTCCGCCATTTTTTATTTAAAAAAAAAATAAAAATTGAGCCTAAAGATCCATGTACCACCCCCTGCCCAAGACTATAGGTTCAGAATGTTTCTAGCCTGCCCCTTCCCTTATTTCTCAACTCTCAAGTTTTCTTGTGACTTGGTTCTACCGAGGAACAAGATAGCCGGCAACACTTCCTGGTTGAGTGTTGACAGACAGTTTTTTTTATTTTTTTTATTTTTTTTTAAAACCTTTATTTGGAGATAAGCAAAAGATAGCAGTGGTACATTCATAAACCATACAAATAGTCAGAGACAGTGCAATGTAGCAATAGGATTGAAATATCCAGGCTTCATGTCAAGGCATAGTACAGTGTAAACAGCAATGGAGAAACACATAACATCTGCAATTGGACTACGTGGAACGCATCCGTACAAAACAGTTGGTGACTGTAGGGGTACAGACCCGTCTCTGACATTTGGCAAGGAAGGGAGACAAACAGCAACCCAGTGGACGACCCACCACCATTCAACACTTGGGCAGAGGAGGGACACCTTCAACCACCACAAGCGAGCAGTCACTGGCCCACCATACCTCCCACAAGGACATCACAGTATGACGCATATAGTCAGCATAGCACCAGAATAAAGAAACAACCCCATTCACAGCGGGGTATGGGGTCCGGCAGGTGCCAGCGTGGTCAAACAAACAACGTATCACTTAACCAACCCCAACCCGGTTCTCACTTTCAGATTCAGAGTCCTGCACCGCCCTAGTGAGGAGGTACACCTGCAACGGGCTCCAAAAATCCTTAGGCCTACAGCACACAGGCATCATTTCCGCATATACATTGTATTGGTCCTGACAGTAAACGATATCACTCAACCAGTCCTTGAACTGTGGCACTCTGCCCCGCCCCCAACAGCAAGCCACCTGTCGTTTGGCCAACAATAAGGCCACATCCACAAATCTACGGTGGAGGGCTGGCACCTCCTTAGTATACCCCAACAGGAGGACCATGGGGTCGAACAACACCCCATCCTCGGTCATAGTCTGAAGAGCAGCATGGACCTGCACCCAGTACTCCAAGACGGTCGCACATTCCCATGCCAGGTGCAGGAAATCGGCACCCACTGCCCGGCAACGGGTACACCTATCGTCCTCCGACAATCGAAATCTAAGTTTCCTGGCTGGGGTATAATAAAACCTTTGGATGAACTTGTAGTGTATGATTTTCAAACGGCAACTAGAGGCGATATTGGCCGTAACACCACAACAGTACGCCCACAAGTTCAGCGTTCCATTGTTCCCATACCCGACCAGCCGGCGCAACCCGTTGCCATCTAATGGCACCATACAGCTTCGAAACCAAATGACGCCCATCGGAGACTAACAGAACGTGGAGCGGTAAGGTCACGTCCGGCTCCCTAGGGAAGTAAGGTACGCAGGCCTTGTCGCAGGCGGACATAATAAAACATCTCCAAGGGGGAACAAATCACGTCACCAAAAAACTGGTCCCGGGTACAAAAGGTGCCCTCGTGAAAAAGGCTACCCCACGTAAGTGCCCCAAGACGCTTGCACAGACGCTGGAAACCTGTCTCCTGCAATAGGGACAAAGCAGGATGATATGCTAGGGGTAGTGCAGGTGAGTAGAGGAACGAAAGACCCAGTAATTTCGCCACACGTTTCCAAGCATCCACCGTGCACGTCACCGTTGTCTGATGCGTATCCACATCACCCACATTGCCTAGCACCATACCTTCCAACGGGAGAGGATGGGCGACCCATTGTTCAGCCGCGATCTGTGGCATAAACGGCGTGGGATGCATCCAGTGGTATGCATAGTGTGTTTGAGCGCTCAAATAATAAAGTTCAAAGTCAGGAACATCAAATCCTCCATCGACATAGGGTAACGTTAAGGTAGCCCAAGACACTCTCGGTTGTTTACCCCCCCAGAACATACGAATCAGTTCCGAGCGGAGACGTTTAAAAAAATACGCTCCAGGGTGATATGGAATATTCTGAAAAAGATACAAAAAACGGGGTAAGACCACCATTTTAATCAGAGACGCCCTACCCGCCATGGACAAAGGTAACGACATCCATCTCCTGATGTTATCCGCCAGTTTAGTGATAGCGACGCCATAGTTAAGCCTAATAGTCACCTCTTTGCTCAAAGAGACCACAATACCAAGATATCGCAGCTCCGAGTCACACCACTCCAAAGGGTAGTCCAACGGAAATCGATGAACCGCTGCAGTGAGCGGGAAGAATTGGGACTTCTGCCAATTGATATGTATCCCAGAGACACCCCCAAAGGCAACCAGCTCTCGCAAAAGCGCATTAAGATTCGCCTGTGGATCCTTCACATAAAGCGTGACATCATCCGCATATAAAGAGATTCCCACTTGGCGCTGAAAACAATTAAACGCACTCTGTTGGTGCAGCTGGCGAATACGGCAAGCAAGAGGCTCTATGGCAATGGCAAACAAGAGGGGAGAAAGGGGACAGCCCTGGCTGGTCCCCATTGTAATAGGGAACTGGGGGGAGAACACACCATTCACGACTACCCTCGCCACTGGGTCAGTGTACAACAGTTTGACCCACGAGATAAAGATCCGAGGAAACCCCATCCTGCACAAAACATCAATGAGGTAACACCACTCCACGGAATCAAACGCCTTGGTAGCGTCCAAAAAAACGGCGGCTACCGGGAGCTCCGGAGCTATAGTAGGGATTAGGGAAAACAATGTCCGAAGATTATGAGACGTCGCCCGGCCAGGCCCAAACCCGGACTGATCAGGCAAGACAATAACAGGCATGAGCTCCGAAAGCCGAACCGCCAACACTTTCGCCAGAATCTTGACATCACAATTAAGTAATGAAAGAGGCCTATAGGAACCCACGTCTAGGGGGTCCTTGCCCGGTTTGAGTAACGAGGTGATAGCAACTTCCCTCATAGACCCCGGTAGTCTCCCCACCTCAAGGGACTCTTCAAAAACCTCACATAGAACAGGAGCCATAATATCCACATAACATTTATAGAATTCGACAGGAAGGCCGTCCAGCCCCGTAGCCTTCCCGTTGTTCAGGGACATGACGGCGCTCCTGATGTCCTCCTCCTCAAGGGGCCTACCTAAGAACGCCCTGTGATCGTCTGACAGCCAGCATAGCGCTAAATCATCAAGGAATCCCCCATATCGCACATCTCCCGATTGCTGAGTAGTGTACAAGTGGGCGTAATGGTGGATAAATGCCTCCTGAATCTCCTTTGTGTCTCTACAGCGTGTGCCATCCGGCAAGACCAGTTCCAACACATCCGAACTATACCTCTGATGTCTCGTGAGTGCAGCAAGTACCTTCCCAGGCCTCTCACCCTCGCAGTACCTCCTCGCCGTCCAGTACTTCCCCCTATGCTTAGCCTCCCTGGCAGCCTCCTCCTCGTACTCTGAAAGCTTACCCCTAAACTGACCCATGAGGTCGGGATCAGAACCAGCCAGTTGTCGCAAGTCAGCCTCTAAACCCTCGAGAGTTCGAACAATAGTCTTAAGCACCCCACAGCTCTTGGAGATAGTGACACCCCGGATCGTAACCTTAAATGCCTCCCATATCACCTCCACACTATCAACAGATCCTTTATTCCTTGGAAAGAAAGCTTCCACCTCCTCGCCTAGCTCCGCCTTAAAAATGGGGTCCAATAAGGCTGAGGGAAAGAGCCTCCAGGGCGGCCGCCGCCTGTGTAGCCCGGGCACTGAAAACACAACTTTAACCGGGCAATGATCAGAGTACGTTCTGGCCAGGTGTACCGCCTCCTGCAACCCCGCTACCAGCCCTCTGGAGATGAATACATAGTCCAGTCGCGCCCAGGAGTGAGCCTGTGCAGTGAAGTGCGTGCCCTCTCTATCCGTCAGGTGAGCATACCTCCAGCTATCAATCAGTCCTGCCTCCTCCACAATACCCCGCAGGACATCCCTGGCTTGTGTATTGTACTGAGGACTCCCCTCCGATCTGTCCTCTAGAGCCCGAACCGCCAAATTGAAATCCCCTCCCCATACAATATGTGAGGCTTCCACAGCAAGAACATGACCCCACAGTGTAAGAAAAAAAGCAGGTGTATCAATGTTAGGTGCATAACAATTCACAAAGAGCACAGTGACCTGCCCAAGCCTCCCCCACAATAACACATATCTCCCCTCAGGGTCTACACGTGTCCCCAATTCTTGAAAGGAGAGCGATTTCTTAACAAGTATAACAGCTCCACGAGCATACGAGGAGTATGATGCAAATGTCCTCACTGTAGCCCACCTCCCACCAAATGTAGGAGCAGGCAAACGCCGCAGATGCGTCTCCTGCAGGAAAGCTATTTGTATTGCATGTCTATCCAAATAATGTAGTACATTCCGACATTTCCTGGCATCATTAAGCCCACGCACATTCCAAGACAAGATCGATATCTTATCCACAGTAGCATTCGACATCACCCATGATCAAGGTGCAACAGGGCATATGCAAGCAGTGCACCATCCCACTCTCTCGGCTCAAGGCAGCGGAACGGCACCATCACACACAACGGCCGCTCCAACAACCACACACCACATTCATCCATGCCATCCCCAATCCAAAAAACCAGATACCCCCCTCCCAGCCCCAAACAACAACAACCGTGCAACAGGCACGCAGATAGTACAAAATGTAACGCGCAGTACACATACCATGTCCCCTCTGCACCGACCATGAGCGCTCCAGGGGTAGCCCGCCACCTTCCAGCCCGTCCCTTACGACAATGGCCACAATGAGCGGGCAGATCAGTCTCTCCTCCAAACGCAGTAGAACAGTACAGGCCCGGTACGGCCGAGGACAAAACAGAGCAGTGATCACAGGTAAATGCCAGGACAAACACACAGGCACAGCCAACACCGCTATAATCACAAGGAGCAAGCGGAACACGCGCTGCCAACACAGCCTCCCCCCCCACCCACCTGATCAACCCCCAACTATCAGGACCCCCAGGTACCCTCCCCCCTCCCCCCATCCATCCGTCCATTCAACCAACAAGTCAATCGCACTAAGAAACTGAACAGTAATGGGGCATTCCCGGTGGGGTGCCCACCAGAGGTGCACATCACCACTCCCACACACTACGCCGCACTCCGACCCACAGGGCTTACACACGGCCCAGGCGCAGTGTGGGGGTGGGTGCCCGGAGCACATCAATGTAATCAACCATCGCTCCCTTAGTGACCCTCAATAGCGGCCACTCGGACCAGACCGGTGACTCTCATGTCCACCTCCACCAGTACAAGGCTGGAAATGCCTAGGCCACAAGAGCAGTAATATGAATGTCTGCGCACAGCGTGCACCACAGTCGCCGCTCTGAAAGAAACATATTCAAGCTTCCTCCTCCTCTCCCGCCGATCGGTGGCCCTCCCGTTCCCCCACATCCTGCCGGTCATGCGCAGATCGTTCCCTCCTGAGGCGCTTCACAAAGTCCTCTGCATGTTGCGGGTTCGTGAAAAAATGCTGATTCGCCTGATGGGTCACCCGCAGCTTAGCAGGATAAAGCAAGGCATAGTCCACCTGCAGATCACGAAGTTTTTTCTGGACCGCCAAGAATTTACGACGTTGTTCTTGCACCATCGGTGTAAAGTCAGGGTATATGGTGAAGTTGACCCCCCCAAAGGAAAGCGTACGATTAGTGCTAGCCGCCCGGAGAGCAGCGTCTCGGTCCCGATAGTTCAGGAGACGGGCTATGATAGGACGCGGTGTAGCCCCCGTGGCCGGACACGGCCCAAGGGAGCGGTGCGCTCGTTCCACAATGAACTGCGTGGAGAACGCTTCCGCGCCGATCGCGCCAACCAGGAGTCTTTCCACATACGTCTCCATTTTTCCCACATTCGTCGTCTCCGGCATGCCTACCACGCGTATGTTGTTATGCCGACTCCTCGCTTCCAATTCCTCATTCTTAGCGGCTATCACCCGCAGGATATTGTCCATTCTCGCCAACTGGGTGGTATGAGTGGCGGCAGTATCGTCATGATCAGAGATGCGCTGCTCCGCCGAGGTCAGGCGTTCCTCATGCACATCCAGTTTCTGCACCACTGCGTCCATGCGCGAGGACAATTTGTCCACTTTATCCTCAATAGTGGCAAATCCCTGCCTCATCTCCTGCATCATCTGCTGAAAGTCTGGGGTGGGAGGCTGCAGCACAGCATCAGCGACAGGTGGGGGCGAACGCGAACTCCCGGCCTACTGCACCAGACGTGCACCCCTCCTGGCCGCCACAGAGTCGTAGGACAGCTTGGGCTGCTTGTTGTCAGGTTTGCCCATGATAACACGCTCCTGGCGTAGGACAGCACCCAACGCGATGTCAGAGGAGAGGCTAAGGAATTGCAGGGCCCAACGCCACAGGCCCCCAACGGAGTGACCCAACAGCTAGAGTACACAGTGCTCACCAGCCCCAAACCGGCGTGTAGTGTCCGGCCAGCCACACAGAGATGTAGCGCTACTATGGGGTCAGCCCCCTCCGATAATCACAAAACCAGCCGCTCCTGTAGTGGCAGAGGAGAGCACCCCAGTTGTAGGCAGGATCAGGCCGGGGGGGAACAACAGTAATTCAGCATAGTACTCCACAGCGCAGGGAAAGAAGCGCCACGCAAAGGATGCACGAAAGGCGGCGTGCACCGACATGCACCAGCATGGTCTCACAAGAGGAGTAGAGAGCACACCCCGGACCACCTGGCCCGTGGTCCAGGGCACGAAATAACAGTCAATAGGCCAGACAGCAGGAAGGTGCCACCATGCACACAACAAAGCGCAGCGCTCCAACAGCAGCGCCGTTGATGCAGGGCAGCTCCGCCACCCAGCCACCGCAGTGCTGAAAAGGGCGCCAAGAAATGTCCAGGCAGTGGCCACCAGTACACTTAGTCCACACCGTGCTCACCACTTCACGTCGCAGGCAGCTTTCCCAGCGACCATAAAGTCACCACAGCCGGGGGCACGAGCAGGCGCGATCACCCCGCCACACCCGCCTGAGTAATGGCCGCTGCTCACCTCGGGCTGTAGACATGGCCCCTTCGCGCTCCACCTTCAGGGTCCAGTGTGGCTCCTGCACCGCTGCTCCATACAAGCCGCCCGGGTCACAGGCAGCGGCCACAATCGCCTGTTGCGGCAGAATGCCCAGCAGAGGGCCCAGCCGCCAGGAAAATTCAGAGGGGGAGGGGGACAGGGCCTCCACCCCACGTGTGAAGCCGCAGTCTGGAGTAGACGGGGACGCCGGACCACGGAGCACCCGTCCTCCAAAGCGTCTGGCGGGGGAAACCTCAGGCCCCCGTATCTTCGGTCAGCAGGCTCCGATTGCCACAGGAGTTGGACCGAGTGTGGCCGGCAGCTACCCCAGCCAGAATCCGGGGTCAAAACAGGGATTAGCGATGGCCAAGAGGATCAGTACACGGATATAAGCTCTGGGCGGCAGGAGCCTCACGGCAGTGCGGCCATTCTGCAGTGCGCCCTCTAGCGCCCCCCCAGTGTTGACAGACAGTTGACAGCCAATCAGCATGCAGCTCGGGCTCGTAATTGAACGGATTTCCGTACAGGTGCTGAACTCTGTCTCTAGATATCGCTATGATTTTACTTCCAATTTTCTCAGAAACTACTGAACGGATTTACACCATTTAACAAAAAGCACAATCCGCGCACCAAACTCTACCTCTCGGCCAAATTTTGTGTAATTCCGTTCAGCCGTTTGGGCTGTAGCCCTGGCTAAAGGTCCCTATGGAAAATTGCATGGGGAAAACAGGTTTTGGGACCCTCCTTTTTTCTCGGCCCCCACTTGATGAATCGCCCTTTAACTTTCAGGGAAGGAGCGGAACTGAGCAGGTCATTTTCTTGGAGAAATTCACGAAGATATATATATATGTTGCCACAGACCTCCAAAGTAGTCGGATGTACAAAAAAGACGGCACTCCAAGTAAGCGTTACTACCAGGATGGTATATATATATATATATTTTTTTTCATCAAAATATATCATTGATCTCAAAACAATAACACCGTGGGGTCTTAATAATGATGAGGAGATGTGGGTTCATCTGTAAAGTAACGCAAAGGGAAAACTAAAATATTATAACATGGCCAGTGCTATGAACTGTAATTACATCTTTAAGAAACGTTAATAGAGACAATATAGGTCCATTGTATTGATGTCCAACATTATGCAGCAGCTTGCTAAAAATGTAAGAAATATAAAATGTAGCCCATGCAGGGCAAAAAGACAAATAGAAAAAATAATCCCAAAAAAGTGGGAAAATTGGAACAGATGACTTGGGGGATACACCCCGTAATGTAACATCATGTTGAGGAAAGTATGAAAAAGGTCACTGTAAAAGATGAAATTCCGCTTTGTAAAAAACCAAAGTATGTACATATATGAGATTATTGTGTTAATGTCATGTAGTTTTTATTATGCACTTTATGCACTTTATACTCTTTGCCATTTGAAAAGCAATATAAATGTATGTGGAGGTGTACACTCTAAGATGGCGGCCCCCTTTTGCATGTATTGTCCATCCTTGATGTTGATGTAAACATTAGGAGCAGGTGGGCTTTAAAATGGCTTTGAAACACAAACACAAACTGACACTCACGAAGCTATTTATAGCGAAACGCGTCTGTCTGGGGTGAGGGGGGTTTGCAAATAAAAATTCTATATACCGGAATTCCTGAGTGCTTGCCGTTTCTCTGACGATAGAAAGTCACACTGTGTTCCAATATATATATATATATATATATCAACACACAGTTATGGCTATTCCCCAAGCCTCTTGATCGGCGGGCACACGGCAGGGGTAGCCACCCCCGTAAATTCACACGATTTAACCAGCAGGTTCCCTCCTCCAGTCCCGGGAAGAAACCACACAGGAGCCGTGGCCACGATTCAAAATTGCAGTTTAATGCGAATCACAAGGAATCACAAGGTCCTTGTGATTCGCATTAAACTGCAATTTTGAATCGTGGCCACGGCTCCTGTGTCGTTTCTTCCCGGGACTGGAGGAGGGAACCTGCTGGTTAAATCGTGTGAATATATATATATATATGTATATACACACACATACATATATATATATATATATGTATATTCTGTGAAAAAACCATAGGTTTCACACCAGTAATAGTTAGGTGGAAATTTTACTCGCATAAACCCATTGAAATTCCCATGTTATAGTTAGTTGGACTCACTATAACTTGCGCGTGCAATGCACTGCTGATGACATCACATATTACATCACTCATGACATGGTCAGTGACATCACTCATGACATCACTGATGACATCTCAAATGACATCACTGAAGACAACATCCTTGTGACAAAGTGGCAAACCTCCTATCAGCATAAAATAACCTTTGACACACACATTCAAAAATAGAAACTAACATTTTCTTAAAAAAAAGGAGAAACCAATACCAATTACAAAAACTTATTAGGTAATTCCAACATCTACATACACATCCACTCATTCTCCAACAGTTAAATATAGTCACTCATGCATGTACTTACTCATCATATGTACTCATACACCTATACATTCTGTTACACACTAATACTCATCCATATAGTTACTCACACACAAATCCACACATGCAAATAAACTATCAAAAAAACATTTACTTGATTATACTGCTATATGCAGACCACTACCTGCTGTGTATATGCAGATCAGTGTTTGGTATCACCGGACACGGAGGAGCGGGGAAGGTCGGATGGCAGACGGATTATGGGACAGAGGTAACGGAGTCCTTTCCCTTTCCAACCCCACAGGGAAATTAAAGAATGGACACTTGAAATCAAATCGGCACCCACTGTGGATTTATAATTATAACCACTGAGACCAGAATGCCTCGGGGGTTGCCCCTCGGAGGCGGGACTCTATGACACTTGAAATGAGCTGTGTGCTTTTGCCGAATCGAGAAACTTACCTAACGGCCCGTGAACAAGAGCACAAGGGTGCTCGAAACGCGTTGGGCAATCGATGTAGCTTGGAAGGTGTTGTGACTCTGCTGCACTGCTTGTCTGCCATTAAAAGGCTGTAACTTCTTCGCGTGTGGCATCTCCTTATGGGCAAACCTTTTTGTTGGATATATATATATATATATATATATATATATATATATATATATATATATATATATATATATATATATATATATATATATATATATATATATATATATATATATATATACATACATATATATATATATATATATATATATATATATATATATATATGTTTATATATATATATATGTACATATATATGTATGTATGTACATATATATATATAAATATATATATATATATATATATATATATATATATATATATATATATATATATATATATATATATATATATATATATATATATATATATATATATATTCACAGAAAAAACCATAGGTTATAGACCATATATAGTTAGGAATTTGCATTTACAAAACCTTGAAAATTCACTGAAAAAACCATAGGTTATAGACCATATATAGTTAGGGATTAGCATTTAAAAAACCTTATTTACTCGCACAAAACCATTGAAATTCCATATATAGTTAGATGCACTAACTATATATCGCGGACCCGCAATCCACTGCTAATGATGTCACATATTACATCATTCATGACATGGTCAGTGACATCACTGATGACAACACCCAGTGACTGTATGTTTCTGTAAAGTTAAAATATGTCTTACATATTGAAGAATGAGTGGATGTATAAGTGTCTGGATGAAGGATTTAGTAGGTGCATGACTGACTGTATGAGAGAATGATTAAATGTGTCTCAATGAGTGCATGGGTTAGTGATTAAAGTGTCTTAATTTGGCAATCATTATATATGTTCTTCTGTAAACTGCTGCATGTTTAAATCAGTAGCTATATCATTAACTATATGGGTTATTGAATGGTTGCCCAAGTATTTGTATGGGAGACTGAGTATGTGTGTGGGTGGCTGGGAGGTATATAACTCTGTGCATGGATGTGTGAGCAGTTGATTCCCTAGGTGTATGGGTTCAAAAGTGCATGTAGAAACAGCTGTATGGACAGTTGACTGTGTGCATGAGTATATTGGTGAGTGAATGGATATCTCAGTTCTACATGTTAAAGTAAGTACATATGTAAAACACACTCCATGTGAGAGTTGACATATATAAATAACTGAACATAAGAGCCAGTGAATGTGAGAGTGGCTGTATGAATCATTGTGAACTTGTATCAAGGATTGTATAAGAGAGTAAATATGTGTTAGTATATGTTTGAATAAGTAAGGTGTGTATAACTGTATAGTTGAGGAAATGGAGGTGGGATTGATTCTTTGCATGACTGACTAGGTGTGTGGGTAACTCCATGGATGTGTGACAGTCTGTGAGTGTCTGTTTACACTGAGTGTATCTAAGGTTATATTAGAGTCTGAAGATGTATTATCACATAAATGATATCATCAGTGATGTAATCAGTAATGTCAAATGAGATGTCAGTGATGTCATCAGTGATGTCATTTGAGATGTCATCAGTGATGTCATCAGTGATGTCATCAGTGATGTCACTGACCATGTCATGAATGATGTAATATGTGACATCATTAGCAGTGGATTGCGGGTCCGCGATATATAGTTAGTGCATCTAACTATATATGGAATTTCAATGGTTTTGTGCGAGTAAATAAGGTTTTTTAAATGCTAATCCCTAACTATATATGGTCTATAACCTATGGTTTTTTCAGTGAATTTTCAAGGTTTTGTAAATGCAAATTCCTAACTATATATGGTCTATAACCTATGGTTTTTTCTGTGAATTTCATTGGTTTTTTAAAAGCTAATATCTATAGCTGTAAAATATATTCTTTATTAAGTGACGTATCACGTAGCCCGTGAGACGCCTCATGATGCATCGCATAACCGTGACGTATCGTCTCTGCAGCGCAAACCAAACCCAAAACGTAAGCGCGCCAGAACACGCTTAAAGATATATATATATATTTTTAACCTTAATTAGACAAAATCCACACGTGCACATATCATAAACGTTCAAAAAACACAATATGTCGGACTCCCGTTATGCTGCCGGTTAGCTGCCCGGTTAACGTACCAGGAAGCACCTTTACCGCGAAAAATCGCAATTTTTTTTTTCACCCCCCAGGGAACTTTAATAGCCCTCTCATCAATCCTAGGGGTTCAGGAGGGGTTTGCCTTACCCCTTTCATTCATTTACACCTTTTTTTTTTCCACCTCTTGTCTCTCGATCCCACAGAGAGACAAGATGGCGGCCGCTCCAGACTGTTTACAATGATAACAGCCAATCAGCTTCTCCTCAGACTCCCGTTACACTGCCGGTTAGCTGCCCGGTTAGCTGCCCGGTTCGCGTACCAAGACGCGTCTCTACGGCGAAAAAAACGGATTTTTTTTTTTTTTTGGGGCCCAGCGTGGCTCTATAATATCCCCTCATCAATCCTAGGGGGTCAGAAGGGGTCTACCTTGCCCCTTTCCTTCATTTCCCCCTTTGTTTTGACCTCCTCTTGTCTCTCGATCCTACCGAGAGACAAGATGGCGGCCGCTCCGGACTGTTTACAATGTTGACAGCCAATCAGCTACTCGTCAGACTCCCGTTACACTGCCAGTTAGCTTCCCAGTTAGCTGCCCGGTTCGCGTACCAAGACGCGTCTCTACGGCGAAAAAATCGGAATTTTTTTTTTTTTTTTTTTTTGGCCCAGCGTGACTCTATAATATCCCCTCATCAATCCTAGGGGATCAGAAGGGGTCTACCTTGCCCCCTTTCCTTCATTTCCCCCTTTGTTTTGGCCTCCTCTTGTCTCTCGATCCTACCGAGAGACAAGATGGCGGCCGCGCCGGACTGTTTAGAATGTTGACAGACACCGGAGAGCCAATCAGCTTCGCTTCGCAAAGTTCCGATACGCGAAAAGTAAGCGGACCGGAGCGCATCCCGGAGCGCTGTTACAGATATATATCTTGTTTTAAACGTTAATTTCTCAAAATTCACTGAAGCACATATATTGAGACCTAGCAAAGGCACATCGGGCTAACAGTCCCTACAATTTTGCCAAGTTTCGTGGAAATCCATTCAGCCGTTCGGGCTAAAAGTGAGTCCAACCGCCCTATGGAAATTAACATGGGAAAAACGCGTTTTGGGACCCCCCTTTTTTCTCGGCCCCCCCTTGACGAACCCCCCCCAAATTTCCAGGAGCTGCTCAGAAACAAAATGTGCCATTTTCCTGAAAATTTCAGCCAATTCCGTCCACAAACGCCAAAGTTATTAGACATAGAATTTTCAGAAATCCCATAGGGAAAAAATCCTAACTATATATACCTACTGGCTATCGCCAGTAGGTAATATATATACACATACATATATATATATATATATGTATATTCTGTGAAAAAACCATAGGTTTCACACCAGCAATAGTTAGGTGGAAATTTTACTCGCATAAACCCATTGAAATTCCCACGTTATAGTTAGTTGGACTCACTATAACTCCGGTTAGCGCTCCGGTTCGCGTACCTGACGCGTAACGGAACTTCGCGAAGCGAAGCTGATTGGCTCTCCGGTGTCTGTCAACATTCTAAACAGTCCGGACTGGCTGCCATCTTGTCTCTCGGTAGGATCGAGAGACAAGAGGAGGAGAAAAACGAAGGGGGAATTTAATGAAAGGGGGCAAGGTAGACCCCTTTTTACACTCTTGGACTGATGTTGGGGTTATTAAAGGGTCTCGTGGGGCAAATAAAAAAAATTTGATTTTTCGCGGTAGAAGCGCTTCCCGGTACGCGAAGTGGGTCGCTCACCGGTAGCGTAACAGGTACTTATAAGTAGGTACCAATACACAGTCTCAAATTTTGTATGAAAACTGAGAAGTGCACACCATCTCCTCTGTAGATATCTTGCATGTAGTAACGCAAGAAATTGTTGTAGATGGCACCCATTCCATGGTCTCTCATATAAGCTGAAGCAGATTTATTTACATGTTTCCTCGCCTTCTCAATTTGTGGACAAAATTGATTGGACCACCTCCATTTATGTCTTTGGCATATATTGGAATATACCAAGGCAGTGTGAGGGAAAAGTGCCATTAATTGCTCAAAGGTGTCCTTTAAGAGCATTTCCAGACCTACCCCAGTCAAAGTGCCCAAATCATTTCCTCCACAGTGCACTATTATGAGGTCAGGGTTTGGCAAATGCAAAAAGGTTTTCACCAATGGTATCAATTGGTGACATCTCAATCCTATTTGCCCAATCCATTTGATATCCACATTTTGAAAATTGAGGTTGTGTACATTTCTGTTATCAGCATACCTGTGAGCCCAGTGGATATAGCTATGTCCAAGAATCCAGACAGAAAACATGGCGAGAGGAGGTTCTGCTGCAGTCAGATGAAGTGTGGGAATGAAATGGCAGTTGAAACAGTAGGAGTTAGTAAAGAAAAAAAACTGTAGAGTTTCAGTGCTAATGGTTCATTAGCAATGATTGGTGGATTTCCATTTCTGAAAACAGAAAGTTAAGGTGCATGGATGTGTTCTTTGAAAGATGTAATTCGAATGGTTAAGAAAAAATCATTTTAAGAAACATTGCACTGGATAAGCAGGTGTACTAAGAGTTCAGAGTTCATTTGAAATATTGTTGTGTGATCTTGTAAACATGAGAAAAGAAAAGAACTTTTTTTTAAATTATTTTTGTTGTTTTATATATTTTTTATTATTTTTCTGAACATTTTTATAGTTTTTTTGTATTTTTTGAACGGTTTTATTTATTTTTTGGTTTTTTTCAGGGGAAAGAACAAAAAACAGGCATTAGAAACGGCTCAACAGGAGCAAAAAAAAAATCACTTTCTGGGGCGTTTTGAGCACTTGTGATTTTCATATGCTCTGTTCATTAAGGTTACGCTCATCTCGCCGTAACAAAGCAAACCCCCACAATAAATGCACACCAGCTTGATGTGTTGAAAATTAGTTTGAATAGTGGGGACCGTCTCCCTCGCCTCTGGTCCCGAAAGACTTTCATGGGTTGAGGTGGTGGCCACAGGAGTTGGTGGATTTTCACGTAGGTTACGCACCTCCGCCACACTATAATTTATTGGATGCCACCTTTGCATGTGGCGATGCATAGTATAGTTATCAAAGCTACACTTTTTATCCGTGCCTCGGGACAGAGGTTCTTTACATATCAGGCATGTAACATAACGGGCATTCACCTTTTTTTGTCCTGCAGGAAATGAAAAAAACTGCCAAATAAAATTGTCCTTGCGCTGTGATTTCCGGGGCTCTTCAGGCAAAAATTCAATTTGATGTACATCCTGTTCTTCTTCTTCCTCCTCTTCTTCAGGGTTGGGAATAAACTGGGGAGGTGGTCCATCCTTCCTAGGAGGTTGTGGTGGTGGTGGGGGTCCACCAGCTGGAGCTACAAATTGAAGCCATCTTCCAATAATCAAAATAGTTCTTCCTCTCACAAAGTTGAAAGTCAGAGTGAGAAAAATAGGGGGGCTATCATCATTTGGGAAAAAAAAATGTTCTAAACCAATGAAAAGTGTTATTTTTAGGTCACATGACCTAGCCTTACATCATTCAGAAACCAAAAGTGAAATCAACCAATAAAAAGTGTTATTTTCAAGTCACATGACCTGTTACGCTTACGTTACGCATCCCGCACCGCGCCCCGGATCGCTTCCGGGGTGCTGCGCTTCGCGCCTCGGTTCGCGTTCCAGAGCGCTTCCGGGTGCGCTAACGCGGCGTGTCATAAGACGCATTACGCGGCAACGCGATACGTCGCGCTTACGATGTTGTTTTCTAACGCGGTGGTTGCGCTAATGGAACGTTTACCGGTTCGCGGACCGGGTCGTGGAACCAAATTGAGCTAACGAGAAGCTGCCCGGTTCGCGGACCGGCAGCGAAAAAAAAAAAACATTAAAATAAATAAATAAATTAAAAAATTATATTACAAAAATATAAAATATATTTTTGAATTAGAATAAGAATACATTTTACAGCTTTTGATATTTGCTATTAAAAAACCATTGAAATTCACTGAAAAAACGATAGGTTATAGACCATATATATTTAGGAATTAGCATTTACAAAACCATCATAATTCACAGAAAAAATCCATAGGTTATAGACCATATATAGTTAGGGATTAGCATTTACAAAACATTATTTTACTCGCACAAAACCATTGCAATTTTAAGGTTTTGTAAATGCTAATTCCTAACTATATATGGTCTATAACCTATGGTTTTTTCAGTGAATATATATATATATATATATATATATATATATATATGTACAGTGCTTAATTTGTGCCTGTGCTTTCCGGTGCTTAGCACCGGCACTTAATTATCAGGGCCGGGTCTACCCTTCTGAAGCAAGCAGCATTATTCACATGGTTGATAACATACTTGATTACTGCTCTCGAGTGCTGGACTCCCGGTGAAGAAGAGTGCTGCAAACTTTGCATTGTACTTATGTTGCGGCGCGGCAGTGCGAACCTGAGCAAATATTCAGTCAAGTAGTTTCATTTCGGATTCATGAAGGCATTGGCAGGACCTTAGTTCAGTGTTTCCGGTGGGCGGGACACTGAGATTGGGCTGGATTTGGTTCTCCGGGGGTAGGCGCTGAGCGGCGTACGCAGAATTATTTTATTCAGATTGCCACGCCCTGCGCCCTGGCACACGCACTCCCCGTAATGAGTGATCAACATTAACGGCAGCAGCAGCCCAACAACGTTTAGGGCAGTGCACGCAGCAGCAGCACCGCCAGGCCCAGTGTATTTATATTAGTAAACAAAGGCACTAAGCGGCAGTGTGCCTCGGACCGGCCCAACACACACGTAACCGTAAGTACTAAGTAGTATTACAGTAAAGAGGCTAGCAGTAGCTTGGGCCGCCTAACGAGCTTCTTGGTGTGTGGCACGGCACCTGCCACCGGTAACAGCGTCAGTGTTTACATTAAGACTTTCCTGCGTGGACCCAGTGCACAAACACTATTTGCTTTACATTTCTTTTAAATTATTACACTCGTAGGGAGAGGCTGGTGAAAAGGCCTCCTAAACTTGCAGCTCAGGTCGGGTTGCTATGACTGCGAGGAATTGGCTCTTTGTAATTCACAAGGGTCGTCAGAGAGGACTGACCTCCTCGATCTCGGAGAAGACATGAGGTGTTGAAAAATATGTGTTATTCTGGAAAGAATCAACATCAGTTAAATCAGAGATTCGACTTTTGACTTTATTTCTGTGTCAGGCGTCAGCGATTATCTCTGTGTACACATACATTCCTTTTTTTACCATTTCTATCTAAAGAACAGCAGACGGAAGCTATGAGAGAGGAAACGAGCACCAGTCTGCCGCACATGGACAGCTCAATTAGATCTATCCACTCCAGGCAGCAACCAAGCTAGTGTCTTCTGTCTGCTGCTCCAGCCCAATCCTCATTCACCAACCTGGCAACAAACAGGGGTCAGGAGCAGGCACAGAATGGCGTGCAAAAGGCAAAAACTCTCCTAGTACATTAGCAATTAAAAAGGTTATTGACAAAACTGGAGAACATTTTATTACCTTTTTGCTGCAGCATTTGTATTTATTGTCAGAGGCGTGCATTATGCTCTCAGAGTCGCCCAGCTTACTCAGCTTGACCGCTCACCGCATTTTTACGCCTATGTTGCACAGCCATTTAGAAAATAATTTTTTTATCCCCAATGCTGAACTTGACCTAAGGATTTTGTCAGTCCTTGGTTTAATAAAAGTACACACAACACTGTACTATGGCCACATGGGTTAGCAACAGTATGGTAGGTTAGTTTGGAGATAAGGTAGGTATGGAAGGTCAGTATAGTGGGTGTGGTAGATTAGGAAGGATTGGTTTGGTAAGTGTATGGGCCCTTATTTATGAGGCCTTGCGTCAGTTTTGCGCCGCCGGTGCGTCACTTTTTGTGACGCACCAGCGGCGTACAAAATGCGCCTTGTTGCGCCATATTTAAAAAGTGACGCATCTAGGTAGATGCGTCACTTTTTAAACCCCTGCGCCACATTATACCTGCGTCAGGTATAATGTATGCAGAGGGGGCGTTCCCCTGCAAAAAGCCTCGTAATAGTGACGCAGTGAAATCTATGAGATTTCACTGCGTCACTTTTAGGATGCTGTTGCGTCAAAATCTTGCGCCTGCCTCACAGCAGGCGTAAGACTGACGCAAGCCCTTTCACATGGGGCTTTCCCCATGTGAAAGGACGCATTGCTGGAGTTGCGTCACTTTTGTGACACACTCCAGCAATGCGTCACTTTTGCGCTTACAGATGCGTCAGAAATACTGACGTATCTGTAAGTCCTTGCGACATGATGCGTCATACATTAAATATGACGCATCATTGGTGTCGCAAGGAGTGCGCAGTGAAAAGTGATGCATCGCTGTTTTCACGCAGCGATGCGTCACTTTTCGTAAATGAGGCCCCGGTATTTAAAGTTTTATATGCTGTGGTGTGTAATGGGATGTAAAATTAGTTATGGTGTATATATATATATATATATATATATATATATATATATATATATATATATATATATATATTCACAACGCGAAATCCCTCAGTCCTCAGGATTTTCAAGAATTAAGAGCACTCAGAGCCAGTATAGCGTAGGTTCGCCAAGTATTTCAGAACTTTTCTGCAGATTGAGTCAGTTTACAGACGCGTTTCGGCGTTGCCGCCTTCGTCAGTGTAAGCTGACGTTTGTTTTTTTCATTATTTAAATGTAACCTAGGTGACCGTGTGTCACATGTTACCAATCCCATTTTCAGAGTGCTCTGTTTTCTTAAAAACCTGGAGAAATTACCCAGTCCATACTCAGTAATGCCTGCCCCCTACCCTACAAAAAATTTCTTTTAAAGGAAACTGTATTTTGCATATAGTGAATCAAAAGGACATCTCCAGGAAGATGTTTGTTAAAATACATAATATGAAGAACTTTATGCCCATTCAGGGCTTGATTGTATCTGATTGTAAATAATGTTGATTGTTCGATTGTGAACCATACTAACTGTGAACCCTCCGTGAGAACTCATGAAAAATGGTAATGAGCCTCATGCTCTAAGGCACTACTGACATAGGCGCCACCACACGATAATATGCATTTCAAGATACCGGTTAATTAGAATGACTTAATTCTGTGTAATAATGGTAATATGATTCACACCAAAAACTACACATTTTGAACCACACATCGGTACACAATGCAGTGTGAATGATGATTAGTATTTCGTTTTAACCATTATAAGATGGCCGCCGTGAAAGCAATCATGAAATTACTTTTTTTGTGCCTTTCTTTATGTTGTTTTACATTTTGTTGGTAACATGTGACACACGGTCACCTAGGTTACATTTAAATAATGAAAAAAACAAACGTCAGCTTACACTGACGAAGGCGGCAACGCCGAAACGCGTCTGTAAACTGACTCAATCTGCAGAAAAGTTCGGAAATAAAATACTTGGCGAACCTACGCTATACTGGCTCTGAGTGCTCTTAATTCTTGAAAATCCCGAGGACAGAGGGATTTCCGCGTTGTGAATATACTACGCATACCACCGTGCGACAAGAGGCACCCGTGGACGAGTGGAGCGGCGGTGGGTGGAACCTGTGTGCCATAAAAAAAAATAAAAAAAAATAAAATATATATATATATATATATATATATATATATATATATATATATATATATATATATATATATATGTGTAGGTGCTTGCTAAAATCCCTGCCGGTGCTGGAGTCTCTACTTGCCTCATCGTCGGACATCTGGGCCACACGCCGAGTTACCGCCGCGCCTTGAATCATCAGCGGCCGCTGTGCGGACTCGGTTTCCCAGGAGGCCTTGCTTTGGCGCACGCAGTGCGCGTCATCACCCTGCGCCAGGAGGCGCTTGAAAAGCCCGGGTTCTCCCGCAACGCGGGACGCGAGCGGGATGCCCGGACGAAGCCCGGACAAAGGGCGGATAGTCTTAGACAGTCCAAGACTGTCCATGACTGGACTGGGCCAGGAACTTTGTTTCAGGACCATTGCGAGCCTCTTACTTTGCAGTCGATCAGCAGCAGGTACTGTGGTTGAGCGTTACTGACTCAATGATCTCATTTGTGAAATATTGTTATCGGAAAGTGAGTTCGGCATGTCTAAACAAAAAACCTTATCTGCACCCAATAATACTATGGATAACTATTTGGTCCAGGTTGTTGCTAAAATAAATAATGATAGAAGGTCCTCCCTGGGCCTGAGCCACTCTTCTATCACCAATTCGGCTGAACAAATCCCAGATAACTTATTGGAGCTGGATCATACCAATTAAACTCCTGTACCCTCCCAGCCTATTTCTGATAGTTCGGCGCAGAATGTATCAGCTAATGTAAACTTGGATAATAACGGTGAGGCTGATTCAGATGCTATTGATATTGAAACTGTCGAGAATAAATCCCCTCCACCAGCGCCTGTGCCAGCACCCAGAGTAACTAGAGTGAATACTAAAAACCAACCTAAACAAGTGGGGCGTTCTAGTGGAAAGAGACCAGCTTCCCCACCTAGGAAAAATGACATAGAGGATCCTGGGTGTGAGGATGAGGGTATTTTGTTTAAGGACGATGCCCAACTCAAGAAACTAGTGAGCATGCTGGATTTAAAAATAAGGGGGATCTTCAAGCCTTTGATTGCTAAGATTGACCACCTAACTGATAAGGTCAACAGATTAGAGGGTCTTTTGAAGAACACCTGTGACAGCATAGGAGACTTACCAAACCAGGTGTTAAGCAAAATTGATCAACATAAAAAAATGGAGGGGGTTGTGGAGGGGGGAACTGAGATGCTAGATACGAATCCTCCCCTTATCCCCCACCTATCCTCAGGAGTGAGTGGCCTGCTAACAGAGGGACCCCAACATAGATCAGTGGGGCGAACTGTATCTAGCCTAGAACCTGGCCCGGTGGAGTTAATAGTAGAGGCCTCCCCCCTGGTGCTGGTTCTGGCTAATGTGCCACCCTTGAAATCTGGACAGATAGAATCCCCCCAATCCTTACTAAGCAAAGCATTACACTGGTTGTCTAATAATATGTCTTTGTCCCCGTGGGGTAAGCAACAGCTCTCAGATGAATTAGTCTCAGCTAGAAGAGTGGAATGGATAGGTAACAGCCAGAAAAGATTTGCTGGTGATTGTGTGGTATTGAATTTCATAGGGCCTAAAGTACTGCCCAACATCTTGCAGAATATGTTTCCAACACAACATAGAACCGCGGAAATAATTCCACTTACCCTTGACATTTTCTAGAGCAGAAGAGGAATTATCGCAAATTCAAGTGTGCTAATGACCAAATGGTCTGTTGAACCTAATAGAATGGCACGGGGTGGTCAAAGTAGTGACTGGGGTTTGCGTCTTGAAAACAGATTTGCAGCATTGTGTAATTTGAACGAGTGTGATTGACTCGAATGCAGCACACTTAAGGAAGAAAATAACCTTAAGGTGACCAATAGCCTAAGTACTGTTAAAAATAAGTGTTTTTTCTGGCCACGACACTGGTAGTAAATAGGAGGAGATTCCCTGACACCCACGTAAGGGGCGGGGAGACGGACGTCCTTGAATGGCATACAGAAAACGGCTCTGAGCAGGAAATTGGCTTGGCAACAGGGTCCCAACTATCTAATCCCTTAAGCACCCCCTCAATAACTGTGCCCCCCAAAACACCTCCACTTTTCGAGAACGGTGGAAAACCTACTTGCCTAGGGCAAGCAGGCCTAAATATTGATAAACCTAAACTCACCTTCACCTCCTGGAACCTTGCTGGTATAGCAAATAAATTGGTATCTCCGGAATGGTGTGATTTCATTGATCAATATGATATCATATTATTGCAGGAAACTTGGTCATTGATACCAGTCTATCATCAGGGATATCCTAATTTTTATATCCTGGCCACAAAAAACCAAAAAGGACGCCCATAAGGAGGTTTGGTGATTTGGATACGCCAATCATTACACTTCACAATAGAGCAAAGGTTCATGGCAACACATGATATATTGGCAGTTAATATAAAATGGGACAATGGCCAGGGGTTCGCTGTCTTTAATATGTATGCCAGGGGAGTAAGGGGGGGGGGAGAACTCTGAAGTTATATCCATCCTTGACCAAGAGCTGGAAGTGTTGCCCATGGAGTTATCCATTATTGTAGGGGGGGACTTTAATACCACCTTCGAACCTTTGGGGGAATAGGATAAGTATCTCACCCAGGAGGAAGACAGTAAATGGGGAATTCCCACGCTTGAGGTGGCCATGGTCAAAAGATGGAGTGCCGTGGCTATCCAAACCAAGAGCCTATGTCTAGCAAGGGGTCTGAGAACTGCAAATGGGTGTACACTCTCTGATCGTCAAGGGAGTAATACATTCGACAATGGCAGGGCATCTAGTAGAATAGATTACTTTTTGGTGGACATTAGGGCTTGGGACAAACTGTTAGACATGATTGTGGTAAATAGGGTTGAAAGTGATCATAATCCTCTTTGCTTGGCTTTCCAATCTCACCAAGAGGTCATAGGAATAAGCATCGTGGAGGACAGGGTGACCCTAGATGTTGTATGTTCAAACAATCAACGACACCTAAAATGGGGAAAGTTAGTAGAAGACCCTGTACGGGTTGGTGATCTCAAGAGAGTAGTGGTAGAGGAAATAAATAACCTAAAACCTCTCGCTAACAAACCTAACTTCCCAGAAATCTTGATAGAGGCTCATACTAAGTTTTTTAATAGACTGCAGGGATTTTTCTTAAAAACAACAAAGTTAAGCAAGGCCATGAAAAACCAGCCAAAGTAGGGGTGGTATGACAAAAACTGTAGAATAGCTCGTCAGAACCTGAGTAGCGCACTTAGGTCGGGGAACATTGAATTAGTAATGAAGGCAAGGAATACATATAGAAATGCATTAAAACTAGCCAAGAGGCAGTGGGATGAGGAATATTGGTGCGAGCTGAAGCTTGCATGTGCAGCCAAAGACTCAAAGCAATTTTGGGCTACTGTGAAATGGGATAGGGGCGGAATTGCTGCCCCCCCACAAAATCATGTTCCCAAAAATAAGTGGATAGAGTTTTTTAAGCCTCAATATGCTTGTAATCTGGCTCCAGCTAGGTATACTCTGCCACCCACCGCCTATTACAATCATCAAGTATTTGATGTAAAGGATGTCAGCACCGCTTTGGATTGTGTAACAAGGGGGAGAGCGCCAGGTATGGATGACATCCCCGCAGATGTCTTTTTTAGTGATCAAGAAACATGGTGCCAGTATTTTGTATGGTTAGCCAACTCAGTAATCCTAGGCGCAGATGTACCTTCTTCCTGGAAGGGTGCGAAAATAATCCCAATATTTAAAAAAGGTGACAAATCACTCCCAAATAACTATAGACCCATCAGCCTCATAGATTCAGCACAAAAACTGATGGGTCGACCAGTGCAGAATAAGCTGCAAACATGGATAGCGGAAAATAACATCCTGTCTCCATACTAAGCCGGTTTTCGCCCCTTAACTAGTTCCATCGATCAGGTCTTCTTTTTTATTGCCCTCTATTGGAGGAATGTGACCTTGATAAATGGCCCTCTTTATGCTGTCTTTGTTGACTTGAAGTCAGCTTTTGACCTAGTTCCAAGACCAAAGCTTTGGAGGGTTCTCGATGAAGCTGGTATAAGCCCAGAACTCCTCACACTTCTTGTTTGTCTGCATGAAAACAACTATGCCAAAATCAGGTGGGGTGCTCAGGGCGAAGTAAGTGAACCCTTCCCTGTCAAGCGTGGTGTCAGCCAAGGGTGCGTTCTGGCCCCAACATTGTTTTCAATATACATTAATGGTATAGTGGATTATTTAAAAAGAATTCCGACAGATGCTCCAACATTGGCTGGTGCCCAGGTGCCTGTCCCCATGTTTGCCGACGACACGTTAATACTTTTCCGCACCCCAAGTGGTTTGCAAAAGGCAGTCAATGCATTTGGAGAGTTCTGTGAGAATCAGCTAGCAGGCGTAGTAGCACTTAAACATCGAGCCTCGCTGACCAAACCAGTAAAATGTGCCCTTGAGATTTACAACATGAAGGTAATCAGCACATCTCTCTGTGGTACAGAACTTTGGGGATTTTCAAATCTAAAAAATCTGTCACTAGCTGAGAATAGGTTTCTACGGCAGCTAGTAATGGCACCACAAAGCACTACTATCGTCCCCTTATTGCTTGATTTGGGAAGGAGAAGTGTAGAGGACCTAGCTCGTCTACGCCCTCTGTTATATTGGCGACGCTTAATGGTGACCCCGGAACTTTCCCACTACGCTGCAGCATTGGCCGATGTTATTACCACGGACCATTTCCACACCATCACGTGGCTAAAAGAACTACGGGGGTTGCTGGCTAAGCTGAAGCTAGATAATCTTTGGGGAAACACGGATACGTCATGCTTCCCTACAAAGGCAAACCTGAAGAAACTTTATTGGGAGATGGTCTACTCCACAGCCTATCGCTCTGGATGCAGTTCCAACCTAACTGGCCGCTTCTTAGATATCAAAATGGTCCCACTCCGTGAAACCTATTGGGACATTATTGAAAAGCCACAGGACAGAAGCTGTATTTTCAATTTAGATTTGGAACCCTCCCAGTTAATGCATTTACAAAACATTGGTCATCAACAAGGGATGAACATTGCTACCATTGCAAAGACCAAACCGAGAATATTTCCCACTTGTTGTTTATTTGTCCTATATATGCAGTTCCACGCTGCAAATGGCTAAAACCCGTGTGTTTGAATCTTGGGACCCGCAGGCAAATAGTTGCACTTAGAATACTAGAAACAGATTGCACACCTTATTTTGCAATTGCAGTTGCAAAATTCCTCGGCTGGGCATGGCTAATCCGCACACGTACGCTACTGGGTAAAACAACCTAATGATTTATGGTAACCATATTTCTCTTTTTTATCAAAATTTACAGATTGTAATGGAATGTTTTCATATTCTTACATCAATTTCGCCAGCATTAATTGTTTAATAGTTGCTTTTATGGAAGTATTTTTAGATTTAGTATTTATTGTATAGCGTTAGGGTGAAAATGCTTTTATGACTGCTGTCGAATAAAGCTTTGAAAATTGAAATTGTATGTGTATGTATATATATGTATATATAAATATATGGTATATATAAGGTTCCAGAAGGGAAGGTGTATAAGGTAAGATATGAAAAGCTTCCCCAGAACAGAGAACTCAGCCACACAACTGCTTTTACATGTAAACATAGAGAAACATTGTGGGGCATGGAAGCCTATACATTTATGGGTCTATTCGTTTCAAAGTTGTTCTAAATGCTGCTAGAGAGAGTCATGATGGATTTATTTTCTACTGCATACTTCCTAGTACAAGTGCTTTCTGTTTAAACCCTAAGTAGTTTAATGTAGCACCACTGGCTTCTGCTTCTAGAAAAATTGAACGGTGACTCTCACAAAACATTGTGGTTTAACTAACACTAGGCCTCAGGGAAACAGAAAACCAGAAACTTCCACTGAATCTTCCCCCTTGGCTTTCTGCATATTATATTTAATTGCTCAGAAAGCATAAGTAGTCTGCCTACGCACACCTCTACAAATTCTTTACATAATATATTTCAACCTGGAAGGTCGCAAACCACTTTCACTTTGCCTTCATGTTTCAGACAATATATCTGTGTCCTCTTTTCCTATCTCATCTGATCTGTTTGCTGCCTTTTAATTAGATGAATGGTTGTGCTATTGAAGGAAATGTATTTTGGTCCATAGCTTTGCTATGGTTAAACAACTGTAATTGACAACAATATGCTTGGAATTTTGTTTAATATCTTTAGCACTTGTATTGAACACACTGTGCCCTATTCTGTCTAGGCACTTTAGAGTCTTTTACTAGTAATAAGAAATGATGACATCATACAACAAGGAGAGTTTTAGGGTGGTCCTAAATTTCATTGATTTAGGCTGCCACTAGATGTCTAAAAGCAGAGTGTTCCACTGCTTAAATACCCCCCACCCATACACTTAATAATTAAGTCTACTGTTTCTGAACATAGAAGTACTCCTGAGTCAAATAACCTTGGCCCTTTGGCACAATTTGGGTAGAGATGTTTTCCTTCAAGTAAAAGAGTGCTAAGTGCTTAATTGATAATGTACTGCTTTGGAAAGTCCAGGCAGTTGAACTTAATGTGGCTTTAAATTTTGAGCGAATACACCGCTCCTGGTATTGGATATATTACCTGGCTTACATGCAGGGGTATAGCTAGTATTGGTGCAGCAGGTACAGTCAGAGCCCTGAGGTGCGCAATGAACCCTGGTAATTGCTGACTACCCCAATGACAGTTAAAGGGGGCATTTTCCTTGCTTGCAGCAGGGCACATTGCATCATTGGTACTCCATTGCTTCCATGAAGGCAGATAATCTAACACTGTCATTCTGTGCTCCCTTGAGTCAGTGCAACATACCTTTGGTTAGGCTAAGCCAAAGGGATTTGCTTAATTCCTAGCATAACAGGGTATTGATGTGTTTCGTATATACAAAGCTTAGGAAATGCAGATTTCTTTGAAAACATTAAAAAATGCTCCACTGCAACATACCTAACCACTAAACCCTCACCACCTCCGCCAGAATGGGCAAGGCTCCTTTGCTATGTTTGTCCTTACTGTGATGTTTGGATTTTTTCACAATCTTATGACTTCTTAGTGATGTAACATTTAGGACAGCTGTAGCACCAACACTTTGAAAATTTTTCCAGCGCTACTGGCTTGGGTTGGGTGCCCTTGTTTGACATTTTAATGTGTCCTGGCCTGGCTGGGTGCCTTTGTTTGACGTTTCCATAATTTCTGGCCTGGGTGCCATTGTGTGACGTTTCCATGCTTTCTGGCCTGGGTGCCTTTGTGCAACATTTCCATGCTTCGTGGTCTGAGCACAGTGTGAGATTTCCATGATTTTTGGCCTGGGTGCTTATGTCAAATCATCATTTATGATTTACTATGCTTTGAAAGTTAATACAGCTGAATATCTAATGGAAAATGTGTTGTGCACCATTTTGGTCTTTCTTTTTACAAAATGTTCTTGAGGGGAGAATTCCCCCACCCCACACCCCTCCCAACATCTATAGCAGCCATTAAGCTCGCTTGCTACCACCGTATTTTGATTTAATCTATTTCCAAATTTCCACAGGGCAGGGGAACCTCCTATCAAAACCTTACTAGGAGGAAGGCTCCCTTGCTGTAATTCAGATCGGGTATGGGGTATTATTACATAAGACTTTTAGCAGTGGCGGTTGAGGATGTGGGTGGAGCTAATAGAGTAAGTGGGTGGAGCAAGCGGAGGATGTGGGTGGAGCTGGAGAAAAGTAGTTGTGGCTTCTGACAAACATTTGAGCACCTCTACTTCATATTTTACAAATTAAGCACTGTATATATATATTTCGGCTAGAAGATCACCGCACATATTCACGCGTCAGCCAGAGACGCCTTCCAGGACCTCCGCTTCTTTAAGGACTTGGACTTTACTGGCAGAACTGTTCCAGTTCCCCGTTTTTCTTCAAAGGTATTTGAAAAGTCCGCAGCCCGCCACAGAACCCGGGACGAACATTAACAGTAGCGAGGTATTCCACCTCGCGCTGGGCAGCAGTCCCTGTTACTCTACCCCCGGCACCTGAGGCTGAAGCGTCACTGGGGAACAGAGGAGGCCTTGTTCAGGATTTTCCAGTTTACACAACAAGGCGTGTTGGACACATTGTGGCTTCCCGTACCTGCAAGCTGGATGGTGTTAATACTTACATCAATACCCCCCGCAGCAACTTTCCCGGTGTCCAGTACATGAAGGATTCTGGGATGTGTAGTTTCCTTTCAAGACGGACTGCTACACAGGTGTGCTGCGTGGATCACCAGGGGGTGGAGCTGACCTTAAACAACAAGGCCTACAAAAGGGCGGGCTAAAGTCTACGGTGTGCTGCACTACTTGTGAAGGCTGGAGGCGCTGACGACGGCATATCAACAGCCAGAAATGCATCCGCCACAAACACTGAATAAAAGCCTTCAACTGTTTCCCTGGGGTCCTGCTTCTTCCTTTCGGCTAGAAGATCACCGCACATATTCACGCGTCAGCCAGAGACGCCTTCCAGGACCTCCGCTTCTTTAAGGACTTGGACTTTACTGGCAGAACTGTTCCAGTTCCCCGTTTTTCTTCAAAGGTATTTGAAAAGTCCGCAGCCCGCCACAGAACCCGGGACGAACATTAACAGTAGCGAGGTATTCCACCTCGCGCTGGGCAGCAGTCCCTGTTACTCTACCCCCGGCACCTGAGGCTGAAGCGTCACTGGGGAACAGAGGAGGCCTTGTTCAGGATTTTCCAGTTTACACAACAAGGCGTGTTGGACACATTGTGGCTTCCCGTACCTGCAAGCTGGATGGTGTTAATACTTACATCAATACCCCCCGCAGCAACTTTCCCGGTGTCCAGTACATGAAGGATTCTGGGATGTGTAGTTTCCTTTCAAGACGGACTGCTACACAGGTGTGCTGCGTGGATCACCAGGGGGTGGAGCTGACCTTAAACAACAAGGCCTACAAAAGGGCGGGCTAAAGTCTACGGTGTGCTGCACTACTTGTGAAGGCTGGAGGCGCTGACGACGGCATATCAACAGCCAGAAATGCATCCGCCACAAACACTGAATAAAAGCCTTCAACTGTTTCCCTGGGGTCCTGCTTCTTCCTTTCGGCTAGAAGATCACCGCACATATTCACGCGTCAGCCAGAGACGCCTTCCAGGACCTCCGCTTCTTTAAGGACTTGGACTTTACTGGCAGAACTGTTCCAGTTCCCCGTTTTTCTTCAAAGGTATTTGAAAAGTCCGCAGCCCGCCACAGAACCCGGGACGAACATTAACAGTAGCGAGGTATTCCACCTCGCGCTGGGCAGCAGTCCCTGTTACTCTACCCCCGGCACCTGAGGCTGAAGCGTCACTGGGGAACAGAGGAGGCCTTGTTCAGGATTTTCCAGTTTACACAACAAGGCGTGTTGGACACATTGTGGCTTCCCGTACCTGCAAGCTGGATGGTGTTAATACTTACATCAATACCCCCCGCAGCAACTTTCCCGGTGTCCAGTACATGAAGGATTCTGGGATGTGTAGTTTCCTTTCAAGACGGACTGCTACACAGGTGTGCTGCGTGGATCACCAGGGGGTGGAGCTGACCTTAAACAACAAGGCCTACAAAAGGGCGGGCTAAAGTCTACGGTGTGCTGCACTACTTGTGAAGGCTGGAGGCGCTGACGACGGCATATCAACAGCCAGAAATGCATCCGCCACAAACACTGAATAAAAGCCTTCAACTGTTTCCCTGGGGTCCTGCTTCTTCCTTTCGGCTAGAAGATCACCGCACATATTCACGCGTCAGCCAGAGACGCCTTCCAGGACCTCCGCTTCTTTAAGGACTTGGACTTTACTGGCAGAACTGTTCCAGTTCCCCGTTTTTCTTCAAAGGTATTTGAAAAGTCCGCAGCCCGCCACAGAACCCGGGACGAACATTAACAGTAGCGAGGTTGTTAGGGGTGTTACCGGTCGTCTTCATTAGTTTCTGATTCAGAACGGCTTCAGGTAATATCTTGTGAAGCTGTAGGGTTAATTTAGGTTAGTGGGTGTATTCTGTAATTTATTTTAAATATTAAGTTTTATTTAAAAACTCAGTCAGTAAGGTTATTGGTTTAATTGCCTTTGGCAATGCTTGTTTATTTACCTACTGAAAAATTGAATCAATCCCTAGAATGTGCGCTCTGCGGAGACAGGCTCGCGCCAACCCTCGTGCCTGGTGTAACCTTACAAGAGGCTCGCGCTGAGTCTCGTGGTGGAAGCTATAAATATGAGCTTCCACCAACTGTCAGACGCTTCGTCTCTAGTTGAACTTGACGAGAGCTTCTGCTCCCGCTTGAATCCGGCAGTTCCTGTCATCTCTTGTTTCCCCATCGTGAAAGAAAATCCAAACCCCTTTTATTCTGTTTACTTAAGCCCCGCGTAGACTGTTTTCCAATCCCTAGCTGTCATCGTCGCTGATTCATGACCTCCTTGAAGACAGCGCGGGTGGACTCCGGAGCTCCATTGAGACTGTCAGCCGGGAGGTTTGTTTACTCGCTTCCTCTCAGTCGGCAGTTCGAGACTCTAGGCAGCGCTGCCCTGCTTGATGAAAACTAAACAGTAAGAGATCGTTTTCAGTTTTAAAAAGGCCACGGACTTTGTTTCAATGCTATGTGGCAAGGTTTAATTAATGTAAGTACTAGAAAACGCTAAGGAAGGAAATCACTCGTTTCTAGTGTAAACCAAGGAACAAGCCTTGGCAAGAGCAAGTGACTTTTAAGGTGGAGTTGGAACATTAAAACCAATGGACTAGCGCCTGTAAAACTTGGAGACACCAAAACGAGATGAGAAGGAGATTTAAGTCTCTAGATGCATAGAGTCAAATATTATATTGTTTTAAGCGCTCTATAGCAGATAAAGGGACAAATAAGCCTTGGTAAAGGCAAATGTGTTAAATAGGCAATCTAATGTGTATGAGCAATTCTGTGATAAGTTGGTTAGTTTACAGAATGATATGAGAAAGGTTAGCCTATTTACAAGGTCAGTCATGATAATTAACCTTAGGAAGTAGAGTGAATTTAGATAGGTTGTCTCTATCTGTCTCCCTACTGCAGAGCTTCCTATCAGCAGAAGTAACCAAAGCTTCAGGTATGATTCAGCATGAAGTTACAAGTTCAGTTTAAACTAACCCTATTAATCTAATTGCCTGATTTCTTTTAGTAGTAGATTTAAGATATACTGACATGTAATGTTTATTTGAAGGTGACAAGATACAGAGTCAAAGTTAAAAAAAAAAACCTTCGTAAAGTGCAAACAAGGGTCAGACGGATTAATGGTCAGTAAACATGAAGTCTAAGTAATTTGTTAAGCCAGTTAAGAAATCTACAGATGAGTAAATGTTGTCTATATTGCATCGCAGTGTAGCGTGAAGACAGCGCAGAACATTCCTTTTGAAAAGGTCCTCGGCCTGGAGCACTTCCTAGAGAGAGAGACAACAGAAGATTTAATCTTGTATAATTTGTTGTGAGTCTCTCTGTCCACTTCCCCTTTCCCTGGGGGAGAAGTCAATCCAGTCAGTGTCAACGTCCTGATTGGGTTGGTTGATCCTTGAGGGAGTTGGGAGTTTGCAGCTCGAGAGGAAAACGTCAGAAGAGTCTCGCAAGACTCCTCAACAGTAGACGAAGCCTCTCTTCCCTAACTTCTAAATCGTTTCCTCTTGAGTCTGCAAACTCACCCTCATGGATGCTTCACAGTTGTCGCAATTAGTCCAGAAATTGACAGTGGAAATGGAAAACTTACGTTTGGAGAATCAATCGCTCCGTCAGGAATTAAATGAGACTAGGGCTGGATTCTCATCTTGGAGGGATCCCTCTAAAGAGAAGAAACCAGTTTTGGCGCCAGCTAGATTTGGAGCTGAAGTTGTTCAGCCACATATTTCAGAAGATCGGTCAGAAAAGCAGCCAGTTCAAGTTACTGTGGTTACTCCTACCCCTGTTCCCTTGGCTAACCCAGAAAGGTTTTCTGGAGATAATAGTAGATTTGCAACTTTTTTTAGTCAGTGTCAATTGCATTTTATGTGTAAGCCTCAAATTTTTTCTTCTGATTCTGCTAAGGTGGCTTTTATAATTTCTTATCTGGGGGGGGTGGCTGCGAATTGGGCCATGCCCTTAGTAGATAATAATGATCCTTTGCTTCATAATTTGCAGAATTTCAAATTAGCCATGTCCAATTTATTCGCTAAACACACCTTAATTCAGTCTTCTGATAATGAGTTGTTGAATCTTCGTCAAGGGACCAAGGATCTTATCTCTTATATTACTACCTTTAATAGACTTCTGTCCGAAACTCATTGGCCTGAGGAGAAGAGAATCTCTTTATTTTATAGAGGTCTAAAGAGGAACCTGAGTCTGTAAGAGCTGTTGATGGTTCAGTTTTATCTTCCGGCATGATTCAATTTTGTACTGAACCACTGACTATAGTAGCAGATAATGGTCATACTGAGAAGGTGGTTTTTGATCTTATTGATGCACCCAATTTTGGTGTCATTTTAGGCATTCCTTGGTTGGAATTACACAATCCCAAAATTGACTGGATTAAGAGGACTGTTACCTTAGAGTCTTCTTTTTGTAAATTACATTGTTATCAAGAGACCAAAGATCCAGTAATGCCCCTTTTTTGTGCTGCTTTAACTGCTGAAAATAATAAACTTCCAGTTGAGTATAAAAACTTTTCTAAGGTTTTTGATCCTGTTGAAGCAACCAAATTACCACCGCATAGAATTTTTGATTGCAGAATTGATTTAGTTCCTGGTGCTATTCTACCCTGTAGTAGAATTTACGCTTTGACTGAGCCTGAAAATGTTTATTTGAGGAACTATTTGGATGAGCTTTTGGAATTAGGTTTCATTCGACATTCCACTTCTCCTGTTTCGTCTCCTCTTTTCTTCGTTGCGAAGAAATCTGGGGATTTGAGGGCTTGTATTGATTACAGAGCGGTTAATAAGGCAACCATTAAGAATAGGTACCCATTGCCTTTGATTCCAGTGCTTCTTAATCAAATTAGAGGTTCTAGTGTTTACACCAAACTGGATCTCAGAGGAGCATATCATTTGATTAGAGTTAAAGAAGGCGATGAATGGAAGACCGCTTTTCGTACGAAATTTGGTCTTTTTGAGTATACGGTTATGCCATTTGGCCTTTGCAACGCTCCAGCAGCTTTTCAATACTTTATTAATGAGGTCTTGCATGATCTATTGGATGTCTGTTGTATCGTTTATATTGACGACATTTTAATTTATTCCAAAAATATGGAAGAGCATGTACAACATGTCCAGTTGGTATTACAGAAATTAAGAGATCATTCTCTGTATGCTAAATTGGAAAAATGTGTTTTCAATGCTTCTCAGGTGGAATTTCTTGGTTATTGTTTGTCACCTAAGGGAATTCTTATGGATCCTAAGAAAGTTGAAGCAATTCTTTCCTGGCCAATTCCTGCTTCAATTAAAGATACGCAGAGAATTTTAGGATTTGCTAACTTTTATAGGCGTTTCATTTCTAAGTTTTCAGAAATTGTTACTCCCATTACTCATTTATTGAAAAAGGGGAAAGTCTTTTCTTGGACTGAAGAAGCTGACCAAGCATTTTCTTTGTTGAAGAAGGCTTTTACCTCTGCTCCTATTTTGGTTCATCCTGACCCTGATAGGCCCTTCTTTGTGGAAGCAGATGCTTCACAGACTGCTATTGGTGGTGTGTTGCTTCAAAAGGATGCAAATTCTGGTCATCTTCATCCTATAGCCTTTTTCTCTAGGAAATTACTTTTGGCTGAGCAAAATTATACGATTGCAGAACGAGAATTGTTAGCCATTAAAGATGTGTTTCAAGAATGGAGACATCACCTTTTGGGAGCTAAACACACTATTACTGTTTACTCTGACCATAAAAATTTACAATTTTATTCTACTGTAAAGGCTTTTACTCCTAGACAAATGAGGTGGTTACAATTTTTTAGTGAATTTGACTTTTTAATTATGTATCGACCTGGAAAGAAACAGCTGTTATCGGACACACTTTCACGATTAGTTTGTGAAAAAGACTTAAATTCTGTTAAGGACCCCCCTAGTATTTTGCCTTTAGAAAAAATTGTTGCGGAAACGCATTCAGAGAATTTCCTAGATTCAGTTAAGAAGGAATTAAGGAATTTTGATGTTCATGAATGGTTACTTAAAAAAGGGAATTCCATTAAAGATGGGTTTTTCTATCACAATGATAAATTGTTTATTCCTACTAGAGTTTTACAGGATAAGGTCATGCAGTGGAATCATGATTTGGCATTGGCGGCGCATCCGGGTATTAACAAAACCTTGGATTTATGTCAACGTCATTTTTGGTGGGACAAAATGATTCCTATAATCCAACAATTCGTGAAAGCTTGTCCAGTTTGTTCACGTCAAAAGGCTTTACATGAAGTTCCAATGGGTTTACTTCGTCCTATGACTATTCCCCCTCATCCTTGGCATACAATCAGCTTGGATTTTATTACTGATCTCCCTAAGTCTAATGGTTTTACTACAGTTCTGGTGGTGGTGGATTTGTTATCTAAAATGGGACATTTTATTCCGTTACATAAGATTCCATCTGCGGCTGAGTTCAGTACTGTATTTTTATCCAACATCGTGAAACTTCATGGTCTTCCCTCAAAAATTATTTCAGATAGGGGTCCTCAGTTCATTTCAAAATTCTGGTCACAACTCAGTAAACATTTAGGAATCGAGTTGGCTCTTTCCTCTTCCTTCCACCCACAGACGGATGGACAGACTGAGAGATTGAACCAGCATGTTGAACAAGGTTTAAGATGTTTGTTAACAACTTCCTCTTGTCCCTGGGATGAAGTTTTGCCTTGGGCAGAATTTTCCTATAATAACACCACTCATTCTGCTCTGGGTTGTTCTCCTTTTTATTTTATCACTGGTCAACATCCAAGGTCTATTCCTATACTCTTACCTGATAAACAATTGTCTATGCCAGCAGTTACTGATAGGTTAACACATCTGTTTGATATCCAAGATAAGGCTAGGAAGCAATGGGTCAAGAGTAACTTACCATGAAAAAGACTGCTGATTCCCATCGTCAACCTGCTCCTTTGTATAAGGAAGGTCAGTTGGTGTGGTTATCTACTAGAAACATTCAGTTGGAGGGTCCCAGGAAGCTGAAACCCAGATATATTGGGCCGTTTGAAATCAAGAAAGTTTTGAATCCTGTGTCTGTGAAACTAGTTTTGCCTGAGGAATATGCTATTCACCCTGTTTTTCATGTTTCTTTGTTGAAACCTTTTGAACCTTCTACTCGAGTTGACAATCCACCTCCACCTGTAATTGTCGGTGACCATGTTGAGTACGAGGTTAAAACTATTCTGGATTCTAAAAGGATACGGGGTACCTTGTTTTATTTGGTTGATTGGAAGGGTTATGATCCTTCTGAGCGATCTTGGGAACCTGAGAGAAATGTTCATGCTCCTAGACTTATTAGGTCTTTTCATGCATTGCATCCTGATAAACCTAGATCTGTAAGACGACCTTTGGGGGGAGGAACTGTTAGGGGTGTTACCGGTCGTCTTCATTAGTTTCTGATTCAGAACGGCTTCAGGTAATATCTTGTGAAGCTGTAGGGTTAATTTAGGTTAGTGGGTGTATTCTGTAATTTATTTTAAATATTAAGTTTTATTTAAAAACTCAGTCAGTAAGGTTATTGGTTTAATTGCCTTTGGCAATGCTTGTTTATTTACCTACTGAAAAATTGAATCAATCCCTAGAATGTGCGCTCTGCGGAGACAGGCTCGCGCCAACCCTCGTGCCTGGTGTAACCTTACAAGAGGCTCGCGCTGAGTCTCGTGGTGGAAGCTATAAATATGAGCTTCCACCAACTGTCAGACGCTTCGTCTCTAGTTGAACTTGACGAGAGCTTCTGCTCCCGCTTGAATCCGGCAGTTCCTGTCATCTCTTGTTTCCCCATCGTGAAAGAAAATCCAAACCCCTTTTATTCTGTTTACTTAAGCCCCGCGTAGACTGTTTTCCAATCCCTAGCTGTCATCGTCGCTGATTCATGACCTCCTTGAAGACAGCGCGGGTGGACTCCGGAGCTCCATTGAGACTGTCAGCCGGGAGGTTTGTTTACTCGCTTCCTCTCAGTCGGCAGTTCGAGACTCTAGGCAGCGCTGCCCTGCTTGATGAAAACTAAACAGTAAGAGATCGTTTTCAGTTTTAAAAAGGCCACGGACTTTGTTTCAATGCTATGTGGCAAGGTTTAATTAATGTAAGTACTAGAAAACGCTAAGGAAGGAAATCACTCGTTTCTAGTGTAAACCAAGGAACAAGCCTTGGCAAGAGCAAGTGACTTTTAAGGTGGAGTTGGAACATTAAAACCAATGGACTAGCGCCTGTAAAACTTGGAGACACCAAAACGAGATGAGAAGGAGATTTAAGTCTCTAGATGCATAGAGTCAAATATTATATTGTTTTAAGCGCTCTATAGCAGATAAAGGGACAAATAAGCCTTGGTAAAGGCAAATGTGTTAAATAGGCAATCTAATGTGTATGAGCAATTCTGTGATAAGTTGGTTAGTTTACAGAATGATATGAGAAAGGTTAGCCTATTTACAAGGTCAGTCATGATAATTAACCTTAGGAAGTAGAGTGAATTTAGATAGGTTGTCTCTATCTGTCTCCCTACTGCAGAGCTTCCTATCAGCAGAAGTAACCAAAGCTTCAGGTATGATTCAGCATGAAGTTACAAGTTCAGTTTAAACTAACCCTATTAATCTAATTGCCTGATTTCTTTTAGTAGTAGATTTAAGATATACTGACATGTAATGTTTATTTGAAGGTGACAAGATACAGAGTCAAAGTTAAAAAAAAAAACCTTCGTAAAGTGCAAACAAGGGTCAGACGGATTAATGGTCAGTAAACATGAAGTCTAAGTAATTTGTTAAGCCAGTTAAGAAATCTACAGATGAGTAAATGTTGTCTATATTGCATCGCAGTGTAGCGTGAAGACAGCGCAGAACATTCCTTTTGAAAAGGTCCTCGGCCTGGAGCACTTCCTAGAGAGAGAGACAACAGAAGATTTAATCTTGTATAATTTGTTGTGAGTCTCTCTGTCCACTTCCCCTTTCCCTGGGGGAGAAGTCAATCCAGTCAGTGTCAACGTCCTGATTGGGTTGGTTGATCCTTGAGGGAGTTGGGAGTTTGCAGCTCGAGAGGAAAACGTCAGAAGAGTCTCGCAAGACTCCTCAACAGAGGTATTCCACCTCGCGCTGGGCAGCAGTCCCTGTTACTCTACCCCCGGCACCTGAGGCTGAAGTGTCACTGGGGAACAGAGGAGGCCTTGTTCAGGATTTTCCAGTTTACACAACAAGGCGTGTTGGACACATTGTGGCTTCCCGTACCTGCAAGCTGGATGGTGTTAATACTTACATCAATACCCCCCGCAGCAACTTTCCCGGTGTCCAGTACATGAAGGATTCTGGGATGTGTAGTTTCCTTTCAAGACGGACTGCTACACAGGTGTGCTGCGTGGATCACCAGGGGGTGGAGCTGACCTTAAACAACAAGGCCTACAAAAGGGCGGGCTAAAGTCTACGGTGTGCTGCACTACTTGTGAAGGCTGGAGGCGCTGACGACGGCATATCAACAGCCAGAAATGCATCCGCCACAAACACTGAATAAAAGCCTTCAACTGTTTCCCTGGGGTCCTGCTTCTTCCTTTCGGCTAGAAGATCACCGCACATATATATATATATATATATATATATATATATATCTCAAATGACATCACTGATGACAACATCCAGTGACTGTATGTTTCTGTCTGGATGAAGGATTTAGTAGGTGCATGATGTCTCACTGAGTGCATGGGTTAGTGACTAAACTGTCTTAATTTGTGCATCATTATGTCTGTTGTTCTGTAAACTGCTGCATGTGTTGATCAGTAGCTATATGAGTAACTATATGGGTTATTGATTGGTTGCCCAAGTATTTGTATGGGAGACTGAGTGTGCGTGTGGGTGGCTGGGAGGTGTATGACTCTGTGCATAGATGTGTGAGCAGTTGATTCACTAGATGTATGGGTTCAAAACAGCTGTATGGGCGGTTGACTGTGTGCATGAGTGTATTGGTGAGTGAATGGATATCTCAGTACTACATGTCAAAGTAAGTACATATGTAAAACACAGTACATGTGAGAGTTGACATATATAAATAACTGTGCATAGGAGCCAGTGAATGTGTGAGTGGCTGTATGGATCATTGTGAACTTGTATCAGGGATTGTATAAGAGAGTACATATGTGTTAGTATATGTTTGAATAAGTAAGGTGTGTATAACTGTATAGTTGAGGAAATGGAGGTGTGATTGATTCTTTGCATGACTGACTAGGTGTGTGAGTAACTCCATGGATGAGTGACAGTCTGTGTGTGTCTGTTTACACTGATTGTATCTAAGGTTATATTAGAGTCTGAAGAGGTTCATTGTATTATCACATAAATGATATCATCAGTGATGTGATCAGTAATGTCAAATGAGATGTCATCAGTGATGTCATCAGTGATGTCATTTTAGATGTCATCAGTGATGTCATTTTAGATGTCATCAGTGATGTCATCAGTGATGTCACTGACCATGTCATGAATGATGTAATATGTGACATCATCAGCAGTGGATTGCGTGTGCACGATATATAGTTAGTGCAATTAACTATATATGCGAATTTCAATGGTTTTGTGTGAGTGAAATAAGATTTTGTAAATGCTAATCCCTAACTATATATGGTCTATAACCTATGGTTTTTTCAGTGAATTTTCAAGGTTTTGTAAATGCTAATTCCTAACTATATATGGTCTATAACCTATGGTTTTTTCAGTGAATTTCAATGTTTTTTATAGCAAATATCAAAATCTGTAAAATGTATTATTCTTTTAAATGAAAAATATATTTTATATGTTTTTAATATAATTTTTTTATGCATCTGCCAAACCCTGACCTCTTAATAGTGCACTGTGGTGGAAATGATTTTGGGACTATGACTGGGGTTGGTCTGGAAATGCTTTTAAAGGACACCTTTCATCAATTGATGACACTTTTTCCCCAAACTGCCTTGGTATATTCCAATATATGCCAAAGACAGAAATGGAAGTGGTCCAACCAATTTTTTCCACAATTTGAGAAAGCACGGAAACATGTGATTAAATCTGTTTCAGCTTACATGAGAGACTTTAGAATGGGTTTAATATACAACAATAACTTGCGTTACAACATGCAAGACATCTACAGAAGAGATGGTGTGCACTTCTCCGATGAGGGGAATGGAATATTCCTCCTGAATTTAAAACTGTGCATTGGAACCTACTTGTAGGTACCTAAATTAGCCACAGAACCCAATAGCTCTTTTCAGAGCTACCCTACCTCTGATCATTCAAAACGTTTTTCTTTTTGTAACTTTTTTCACTATTTTTCACCAAAGTACGCTCCCTGGTTCGCTTACCAGTGCGCGTACCGGGCGCTCCCTACGCAATTTTTTTATTTATTTCTTTTGCCTATATGAGCGTCCTCAGCCCCCCTCAGAAAACCTAGAGGGTCAGAAAGTGTCTACCGTGCCCCCTTCTACCCATTCCGAACATTGTTTCCCCTCCATCTTGTGTCTCAATTCTTACGATACACAAAATGGAGGACTCCCGTAACGCTGCCGGTACGCGTACCGGGGCGCGCACCGGTGAGCGCGCGCTAAAAAAAGGTGGGAAAGTAATTTACAGAAAAACCACTGGAGACACTTTCATCAAATATAGAATAGGCCCTACTACATAGCCGTCCCTACCATTTACCCAAATTTGATGGAATTCCATTGAGAAAATTATGCTGTAGGCCTGACTAAATATCCTGAGGTAAATTACATGACAAAAACACATATGAAGTGTTAGAATTGACAACCAATTAAAATGTTACTTTCATTTTCTACTATTATTTCAAGACATTTGATTGGTTATGTACCTGAATATATATAAAGAAAGAGAGAGAAACACAGCCATTTTGAACACTACTTCCTGAAGTACATTTCAAGAGCATTTTCACTGTCAACTTTAACTTCTTTTTCAAAGGTAAGATATAATGTAAAAAATTTGAAAGGAGAACTATGTTATGCACTTTAAATTAATTTAGGAAAACATTTTCAGATAGTTACATACTGTCCCTCTATAAGAGTTAGTCATTGAGAAAGACTTAATTATTTAAATTATTGATTGAGTTAGGCTTCTGTGGTATAATTATGAATTTACTTAGGCTTCATCACAGGCACTTTTTAATAGTTCTACTTCCTGCCTGAAACCATGCACTGCCCAAAGATTACTTCACTGTTAAAAACTCACAAGTACCTGTCTGAACTTAAACCCAACAGTGCCCTATCTCCACTGATATATTTTTTTATGCATTTACAGCAAGAAAATGGAAGCACAGAAAAAAGAAAATACAATTTCATTTGAAATTAAGATTGAAAGCAATCCAAACCAAGAAAAAGAACTAGACTTTATGAATGAATCAGTAGACCAAGAATTATTAAAATGTGCTGAAGAATGTTATTCTTGGAATGAAAAGGAGGACATTCCTGATGATGTAATGTTACAAATTCTCTTAGATTTTGAAAAATCAGAACAATAAATTTTTATTTTAAAAGTTAAAATTGTTTGAGACATTATTCTTTTTAATATGAAAATTATGAAATAGTACCCAAAAAGATAAAATATAAACTGAGACTTAAAATATACTGTGCAACTTTTTTGTGTTACATAGTAAGTTTGCTCATAGTTACTTCCTTTCTCCCACTATATTATCTCCAATGTGTATTTAACATCTCTTTATTATCTCCTGCCTCCATGTTCTTTCTGCTTTCCTCACAGACTATGCTATGAATTCCATATACCACAATAACTTCTTAAACAACATGCAAGATATCTACAAAAGAAACGGTGTATATTTATTTTTAGACTCTGCATTGGTACCTACATGTTGGTACTTAAATAAAAAAAATAAAAAAAATACAACAAAAAGAACAATCAATAAACATACAATATTTGAACATTCTTTCATTCTTTTTTCCCTATATTACGCTCCCCAGACCGCTTCCCGGTGCGCGTACCGGGCGCTCCCCCCGCAAAAAAACGATAATAAAAATTATTTTTTTTGCCCTGCGGGGCCCTTTTAAAGCCCCCTCATCAAACATAGGGGGTCAGGGAGGATGTACTCGGCCCCCTTATGCTCATTTCCCCCTTTGTTTTTGCCACCTCTTGTGTCTCGATCTTACCAAGACACAAGATGGCGGCCGCTCCGGACTGTTTAGAATGTTCACAGGCACCGGGGAGCCAATCCGCTTCTCCTCGTGAAGTTCCGTTACGCGTCAGGTACGCGAACCGGGGCGCTAACCGGGACGCTGTCACAGATATATATATTTTTTAAAATGTTAATTTCTCAAAAGGCACTGGAGCATATATCTTGAGACCTAGCAAAGGCACATCGGGCTATCAGTCCCTATAATTTTGCCAAGTTTCGTGTAAATCCATTCAGCCGTTCGAGCTAAAAGTGAGTCCAACCGCCCTATGGAAAAATGAATGGGAAAAACGCGTTTTGGGACCCCCCTTTTTTCTCGGCCCCCCCTTGACGAAACCCCCCCCAAATTTTTATGGGCTGGTCAGAAACAAAATGTGCATTTTCCTGAAAATTTCAGCCAAGTCCGTCCACAAACACCAAAGTTATTCGACATCGAATTTTCATAAATCCCATAGGAAAAAAATCCTAACTGTATATACCTACTGGCAACCGCCAGTAGGTAATATACATACAATTATGTATTTATATATAACTTTTTTTAAAAGCAATCATTGGTGATTTAAAAGCAACCTGGTAATCTGTTGACCTCACCAAGTCTCACAATGAAACTTAATGAGTCTGAATTTGCAACCTCCCTTTTAATATGCATGAAGTATGTTAGAATCCTATCCACTGCTATTGAAATTCCACGAGTAGATAGGTGGGCTTTTAATAATCTTTACTGCAAGTCAAAATACTGGTTTCGAATTGTGACGATTATTTTGCAACCAAATATTAGTAAATATGGTCCCTGGTTCGCTTACCTAGTAAGGAGTTCCTCGCTTTTTCAGGCTTGGACAGCTCGCTGTAGACGTCAGTTTTCACCAATGTGGAGATCCAGCACCGGACAGCTCCCTGTGGCTTCCACGTTACGAAACAGCAGCAGCGGTGCGGGTGAATCTTGAATTCCTGCAGAGATGGGTATCTGGTTCAGCTACAAGCTTGGAAATAACTTATATGTGAGCAGTGATAATCTAGACGATTTAACAGTGATTTAGGCTGCAATTCCTGTTTTTATTAGGACTAAGTGTTGATCTTTTTTTTAACAGTTCGAAGTAGCATTGGGAAGGAAGAACCCTTTTATATCACAGCTAAATAGTCGGGGACTCATTGGAAGGACACTGCTTAATTTGTAAAAAAACAAAAGAGTGCTGGTTTCCTCAGCTCTGCTCAGAAGTTCGCAAGCTGTGTATTTAGCTGTGGGTGCAGCGTATACCAAAGGCTGCCGTATTCGTAAATCTACCTCTCTTCAACCCACTACAATCAGACACTCCCTGCCAGTTTGCTGTTTTCTTCCTTTGTGTGGAGTTACCTCTTTCTCTTCCTTTGTCTTTTCGCTTTGTTTTTGTCTCTCTCATTCTTGGTAAATATCTAAGGACTCATTTATGAGGTTTTGCCGTAGGGAAGCGCAGCAGGACTTCCTTCTACGCTTCCCTACGAACAAAAAAAAGGGCAGGAATGTGTGTATCCATAAGATACGGCACATTTCTGTCCTTTTCCTCTGCGCCGGCGCTCAACGGGCAGCCATGCGCCAACGCAAGCACCTTTGCACATTGGTGCAAGGGTGCCGGCCTTGCAGGGATGATTATTTTTATACAGGAAGTGAAACCTCTCTGTACAAAAATAATCACTAGAGGCTTTTCCTCTTTCTATGTGTGCTGTAGAATGCAGCACACATAGAAAAAGGAAATACGAGGAGAAATAAAGACATTTCTCCCTGTTGGGCCTCCCTTACGCCTCCCCTGGGGAGGCGTAAGCTTTTGGCACTGCCTTAGATTTGCGATTTCTCATAAGTCTGGGGCAGTGTCTAAAGGCCCTGGATGTTGCTGGGAACACCCCCAGAAACACCCATTGCACGCCCCTTTAGCGCAGAACACTGCATTAAAGAAACTGATATTTATCAGGCAGCAGTAGCCAAAAAAAGTGGCTTAGTGCTGCCTGATAAATATTAAGCAGGTTTCTGCACCACGGAACTTCACAAAAAGTGAAGTTCCGATGGCGCAAGCCCCTGATCGCATGCAATATTCTGCTGAAATTGCGGACAATATCCGCAATACAACCAGCTCGATGGAGACAAAAACACAAACCACAATACCAAAAAACCTGCGATGGGCCAAAGTGCGGTGAGGAAATAAGTGATAAACATGGTCAGGCCTGCAACACACACCTGGCAGGAGGGAAAAAGCAGCTCTTTGAAGGGCACAAGGTCCTTCTTATCCCAACCCTTTCTGCCAGGCTCCCTATGGTGAACAAACAGTTGTTTGTATGGGCCCATGATACAGCCTATACAAATGTATGTGCCAGCTTTATCTCCCCCTTCCTGCCCATGAAGGCCATCAACATGCAGATGAATACAGATGAGTCCTCTGTCACATCCACTCTTCCTGGGTTTGTGGCTGTCAAGAGGGAATGCACAAAGTGTAGCTGCCATCCAACCCAGATGTGTATTTTAGTCAGGCTGCAGGCACACAGAGCTAATATAGGAGCAGATAAATGTCCATTTTCTAAAATAGACATTTCTAAAATAATAGTGTTAAATACAACTTTTCCATTAAAGGGAATTTATCACTACCATTAAAAAAAAATTAAACATGCAGCAACTCTTTTCTAAACTGAGATTACAGTTTAAGAGTGGCTGAAGAAATTCCCAATGCTAGCCTGTGAGAGGGGTAGGGCTCAAAGTACTGAAAAACACATTTTGCCTTTTGTTATTACCAGAACATATGAAACTTAAAAGTACATGTTCTACCTGTTAGTTTCACAGCACCCTGCCCTTAGGGCTACTTAGGGGTGACCTATATCTAATAAAAGGGGAGTGTAAGGCTTGGCAAGTGATTTTAAATACCAAGTCGAAGTGGCAGTAAACTGCACACAGGCCTTGAAAGGGCAGGTCTGAGACAGGTTTGAAAGGCTACTTGTGTGGGTAGCACAACCAGTACTGCAGGCTCACTCGTACCATTTACACTACAGGCCCTGGGTATATGGTATACCACGTTATAAGGAACTTACAAGTAAACTAAATATGTCAATCAGGTATATACCAATGTCACCATATTTAGGGGAGAAGCATATGCACTTTAGCACTGGTTAGCAGTGATAACGTACTCAGAGTCCTAAGGCCTGCAAAAAGCTATAGCACAATGTGAAGGTAAGTAGGCAAAATGAGGGAAGACCACCCTAAGGATGACAGGTCTACCACGTGTTTACCCAGATGAAAGTGGAGAGATCTATCCAACCTCTAGGGAGTAGTCATCACTAAGGCAGAAAAACCTAAACAGGCCGTTAGCATTGCTGTGGTCTACTCCTGGTTTATGTTCCAGGTCGGAGGTAAGCAGGCAAAAAGTAAGGGAAAGACCACCCTAAGTATGACAGGTATAACATGCATTATGGCAGCATTTGAACATTAAAGATTCATTTCTGCCATATAATTTGAGCAATGAGCAGAAAACAATGGCGAAGAAAGATGCAACATACGCCATTTTACACATTTAGAGAAGTTACTATTCACTGTGGCAGAAACGCCATCAACAGATTGGATAATCAATATACTACTTCACAAGCTGTTTGCAATATTTTCAAGCTGGCAAATGTGAGGCATTACAGGAGAGATTTGTGCATGAGAAATGGGTCCTCCCTTTTGAATACAGGTCAGCCGAGGTCCGTGTTGGTCACAGGGGTGGGGCTGGGTAAGGGGGGATTAGGAAGGATGATGCTGAGGGAAAATTAAATAAATAATTAATTTTCCCTCAGCACCGTCCCTTGAAATCCACCCCTACATGGCCCCACCACCCAACTGCTGTTACCTGCATGGACTGTGGCTGGTACAGGTGTAGAAATGGGGATTCTGAGGTATTTCTCAGTGGTACAGGCTGCAAGAACACTTTCGGCTCTTCATTAGTTTTCGGAAGTTGACACTTCATGGGGCTTATAGTGGGTCCAAAGCAAACTTAGCCTATTACCTTAAAGGTTCTCCAGCTTCTGTAATTCAGCTGACATTAGATTGCTTTCCAATGGAAGTTATTTGATGTTGAATGACCAAGGTAGCTGTGGGATTAAACTAGGAGTGCCCTATGTGGTTACTGTTTCCTGAATTGTGACCTACTGTGCCAATGTTTTATTTCCACCAGCCAGCACAGATAGGGGAGTGACAATTTGTCCCCAAATTGTTATTTCTGTTGTGAACTTTGATGGTTTAAGCCGACTGAAAGCCTTATTGTTTCAGAAACAAAAGAGACCTTTTATCTTCAAGTTGCAAGGTCTTCTGTTAAAATGTCATTGCTAATACACATTTATCTTGCGCAACATTTTTCAGAACTTGTGCACCCCATATTTAATGCATCTGATAATGCATCAGTAGCAAAAAAATTTAAGTAATTGGGACTGGGGTTGTCAGTACGTGTCAGACTATTTTCTGAGTAATTCCATCTTTTATACACTCCATCATTTTCAACTTATAAGGAGGTCTGCCGCTCATCCTCTTTATGATTGATGGCATTTTGGTTCTATTTTTGCTGCTCCGCAATGGATGTTTCACCTCGCAGCCAAATGAGAATGGCATTCCACATGTGCTGCTGTGTCAGGATAGAATGATACAATATTTTGGTGCATCCTTGCTTCAGCGACTAAACGCAAACTGGTCTTTTACTTCTACGTATATTGCAACCTTGTGTACAGCCTGTGTTCCACTGCATATTGTCAACCTTCGAGTCAGCAATGGATTTATACCTGGTTAAATAACTGGTCCAGTCTACGGACATAGAGTTGTTGATGGGTCTTCTGCAAGCATTTCCTGGGAGATTACCTTTGTTACAGAATGCATATTATGAGCTATCCACGGATGCGGAAACTTGCTCCTCATCATCAGGAACACAACTGGCTGGCACACCTACAGTGGCTGCTGTGTGGTTTGGACATAACCAAGATTGTTCTTTCGAACTTGTATTTGCGGTGTCAACTTATATCGTCAGTAGATGCTGGGAACCATTATGTTCCTACTGACTTTTTGAACCTTCATAAAGTTTTAGCATTTTCTAATGCAGCATATTTTAAAAATTCAAAAACAATTTTTATGGAGGGATGAATTGCATATTTCTATTGCCTTTTTAGCAATTTGGCTTTCTTTAGGCTTTTCATTATTAAAGTGATACAAATATGTTTAGGCCTTACGTTTTATGATATATATTGTATTATTATAAATATGTAGTCTCCCTACAGACAAGCAGTGGTTGTTGTTCAGTTGCATAGGCTCTGGACACAAAAACAGCAAACACAAGGAGATGATGGACTGACCACTAAACCTTTTCAGACACTCACCCCCAGTCACAGATCTGGGTTGAATCCATTATCATTCTTTATCTCACTTCGTCACTGCAGTTCAGACCCAGCCTTATGCAAATCAGTCTTGACCCTTTGTCTCATGAGAACTGTCCAACCCAGAACTGCCAGGCCACAAACATTTCCAATTTACATATTCAGGTGTAAACATATTCAGGTGTAAACACAGTGACCTTTGTAACACATTTTCCATTGCACATCAGCAAACTCCGAAAATAATTGCTTACACGTACATTTCTTTGTAGGCACATTATCGTCTCTTATAACATGCTATCCAAGGTCCCTTGTACTGTGTACTAACTATGTTTTGAATTGTCCTCTGTTAGGTGACAGCCTGGGTAGGTAGAATAAACAATATGTGATCAGTTCAGAGCTCATACACTGAATGAATGGGTTTAGTTCAATTATAAACTGCATGAGCCCTTGCTTGGGCCAAGGAGCATTTCAACAGGATTTTCTTGATTACTCTGTGCCTGAATTCTTTCCTAACTGGATGCCATCTTCATCCTGAGAAGGACGGGGGCCTGCTGTACACCTGACCTGGCTGTCAGATGATACAAAAGCACAGGAAAATGGGGAGTTAGACCACTCTGGGGGATCTGGCAGATTTGCAAACCTTTGCTTGTTAGGATAGGCAAAGCTAGGTAGCGGATCAATTATAGGTCTTCATATAATCTAATGCAATTGTACAATGGTTGAATTATTCATCCTGTTCACCATTCTTATCATGTTGGTGACATTGGTTTGCTTCATACTATCAATCATTGCAGCACATACATTTTACACAAGATTCCAGTTGTTTCAATAAATATTTGAAACAACTCCTTGAGCCTCTTGTGCTGCTTTGTGTCACTCTAGATGTATCCAGACACTCGGGGCTACACAAGGTGGCTTTGCGTGGGTTCATAAATCTCATTTAGGTTTTTCATCACCTTTGCAACTCTCTGCGTGGTGCAAGGGCAACCCAAAAGTGTGATAAATATGCCCCTTAGTATCTACGACATAGAATCTTTTCCCTGTTGGAAAATCTTTTTGCAGAACCAAAAAACTTGTGTGGAACAGACTGAACACAAATTGTCAACTGTGATCTGTACAGAGAGTTGCTCTTCAATACAAAGATGTATAACATGTTCAATACTTCAACACACCTATGATGCACTAGAAGCACATGTGTTTTGTAAACACTATTAGCTGGACACAGGCTATGCAACATAAGGTAGAAACCCACCACTATGTACACTATAAAATTAACTAACACACTCATCAGATGATGTCATCAGTGATGTTATAAATTATGTCATAGAACATGTCATGGGTAATGTGATATATGAGGTCTTAAGCAGTGCATGTTGGTTAGTGCTGCTACCTTTAACTGGTGAATTTCTGTGTATATTTAGTTCAAAATATTAATGTTATCTCAATGACACAGGGCGAGTACAGCACGGTCTGAGCACGGCATGGTCTGAGCATTCTAATTATGCCCACTTATCAAATCTCCACCCAAAAGCATTAGAGGAATGGCTACTTTAATGGTAGAAAAATGCAAAAATATGATAGAACTTCTGTCCAAATAAGCAGCTATGGAATTAGAGCAAGAGGGTACGGATTTGAAAAGTTGAAGGACACCTTAGACAAACACAGCAGCAATGAATAAATTAAGACCTTTTTAAGGGAGATGGAAAGAAGATTATCCAAGTATGAAGCTGGAATTAAGACCAAGAAGAAGCTTACATTTCTCAGGAACAAAATAGATTATGTGACAGGCAGAGTTCTAACCTTTGGCCGCAAATTTGATGCTGCAAGGAAGGAGTTCAGACACATAAGCACATTGAAGCAACAAGAACGAGTTACCTCATAATCCAGCTCTGATAGTTTTGCGGATTTGGAGGAAATTTCAACCAATGCCCTACCTTTTTAGGTCTCGGCAGCGAGACCTATTGCTGTTGAAATGACTCCCAAGGGAGATAGATCGGGGCACGTGCAGATTGTGGGCTGTGGATGCGCTTCTAAAGAGTCGCGCTTGCACAGTCGCACTTCCACATGCACACACAGCCCGCTTTCACTTAGCTAGCATGCACTAACGGCGCTCGCACACACACAGCCACCCCCCTTCCTTGAACACACACACTGACACACATACACCTACACGCACGCACACATACACACACGCACAGTGCCCCCGCCCCACTCACCGCATCGGCAGCCGCCGCCACTTCTGACTACTGCAGCCATCGCGGGGCATGGGAGCCCCGCGTCAGTTTTGCTTCTCCAGTCACTCCGTGGCGCGGGCTTCCCATAGAAAACGGAAGTCCCGCCCCACGACAGTCTTAACGCACCCGAACGTCCGGCTGCACATCCCGACATCAGCTGCGCTGTGGCCAAAAGGTAGGACATGGCCGTGGAAGAGGCAGAAAACTGTGGAACATCAAGGAAAAGGTTCCTGGGCTCCTAGAGGGGCGATGAAGATGTTTATTTGCCGTTCTCTTTCGAACTAGCACCAAAATAAGGAACGTCGAAATGTTCCTGGTTGTGCCCTCCTGCTACTGAAATGTGATCGCCTATGAATCACTATTCGCAATAGATCCTTTTAGTACCCTTTGTCTGATGTTAGAATTAATTATTTATACTATAACTAAGTTGCTTTTTTGCTGATAAAATGTAATTGTTCCGCTGTTAGGAGCCGTTTGTGTTATCAGAATTAAAAAAATTTCCAATGAAAATTGTAGACATTTCTGCTGCAACAAGAGTCTTTCTGGGGTTAGAACTGACTATTTCTGGTATCAAGAGCACCTCTCTGTACTGTGTTGTACGTGTGCATGAAGCAATTCCGCTGCCTTGTGCAGTCTAGAAAGACGCATTGCCATAGCCCTGCCAGTCATGTCCTTGGGAATTTGTCCTTGTGTCGTCAACAGGCGCGGACAGGAAGTGAAAAACCTGTAGATTGCAAGGGCTGTTGCAAAACACTGGAGGTGGGAGGGGGATAGGGCGAGGAGTAGTGTCGGGCTAGTATTGACCAAGGTGGCAAAGCATTTACAGGCTGAGCAGACAAAAGCGGGGCTGTATGAGTAACACAGCACACACACACCAGCAAAGATTACAAAACACAACGTGCGTGTAGTATTGCAGCAAGAGCTTGTTGTTTTTAGCCAGCGTGTTTGCCTGCCTGACCTCACCGAGCTGAAATGTATTGGGGCTGGGGGTAACCTGATGCAGGTAAGCATGCCGTCAGGGTGAGGCCTCTGATGGACGCCGCTGATGAGGGGTCTCAGGCATTGTCTCGGTCTTTACAGCCTGAGGATTAAAGGTGGGAGTCTGGGGGACCCTGGCGGGGCCTGGAGGTGGGGACGGGCGTAGCAGGTAGCTTTACTGCCACCAACAAATGAAGGACCCCAGGGGACTATCACAATGGAGGAGCGGGAGGGGGTCTCTCAATGGCTTTTCTAAGGTGAAAAATGTGTTTTTTTTCGGCAGTGGCAGGCGTTGGTTTCTGCCTCCCGGAGGTCCCACCCAGAAAAAGTTGAAGAATCCGAGAAACTATGAGAAGCAAAACAGGTTGCCGGCCTCACCCTGGCATATCAGGGTGTAGCATAACTTTTTCCGTCCAATCCATCTGCATCACTCACCCCAAACACTGAGCGCCGCCAAACACAGGCCTGCTAGCGCGTTCAGCAAAAGCTGCACAACCTGAAAATGTGCACCAGTGACGAGCCTGCAGACAGTGGCCACAAAGGCGGTGTGAAGCAAGCCAACTTCAACACTAATGAGGCCCACGTGCCATACAGCGTTTCTGGTTCAACGGCTCCTGTTATTCTCAACTACAAGAAGCATTGGCAAAACCAACAGGTACGGCTTCCATTTTGACCCCCCAAAAAATAAACATTAAACTAGGAGGATGGCACTAGATGACTTGGGAGTGCTTTCTGGTGGAGAGGATGTTGCTGCACTGTTTCTTTTGGGATTGGGTCAGCATTTCAACGCATCAACTCCGCTTACTCAACAATACTCGGTGGCCCTCCGCGATACACCACTTGCTTGCATTAGGCCTTTTGCTACAGATTGTCAAACTGCAGCCACCTATTAGCAGAATCCTGCAGAGTTCTTTCATGTGGTGTCCCTCAGGCTTCTGCCTCCCTACCCTACTATTTCTCTTGGTTTTTATTCTCCCTTGCTATTCTACAGCAATTGCTTGTTTTTAGGTCCCGGCAGCGAGACCTGTTGCTGTTGAAATGCCTCCCAAGGGAGATAGACCGGGGCACTCGCAGATTGCGGTCTGTGGACGCGCTTCTAAAGAGTCGCGCTTGCGCAGACATGCTTCCACATACACACACAGCCCGCTTTCACTTAGCTAGCATGCACTAACGGCGCACGCACACACACAGCCACCCCCCTTCCTTGAACACACACACTAACACGCACGCACACATACACACACACACGCACACATAAACACACGCACAGTGCCCCCGCCCCACTCACCGCATCGGTGGCCGCTGCCACTTTTGACTTCTGCAGCATTTGCGGGGCTCTACCTCGGGCATGGGAGCCCCGCGTCAGTTTTTGCTACTCTGGGCCAGTCACTCCGTGGTGCGGGCTTCCCATAGAAAATGGAAGTCCCGCCCCACAACAGTCTTAACGCACCCGAACTTCCGGTTGCACATCCCGACATCAGCTGCGCTGTGGCCAAAAGGTGAGTTTACTGAGCCAAGAAATCGTTTTTATTTTGTTGGAGACAGGGGGAAGTGTAGAACGGCCTCATTTTTACGTATTCGCTCTTCTGGTGCAACCCCACTAGCTTTTTGGATTTCTGTGCTTTTTAGTGGAGCTGCGCGGAATGTGGTTCAAATAAAGCAGATGGCTCTTTTACAGGCGGAGATCTTCCCATGCATGGCAAGACACGCCAAACCCTTTTCACGGCATATTAATTTGGACTGTTAGCATGTCATTCACACACCCCCTCACCCTCACACACCCTCACCCGCTCACACTGCCTCACACTCACTCACATCTTCTCACTCTCACACCCCCTCAAACCCCCTCAACCTCACACCCTCACCTTCACACACCCTCACCTTCACACACCCTCACCTTCACACCCCCTCAAACCCCCACTCACCCCTCACACCCCCACTCACTCTCACTCACTCTCACTCACCCTCACACCCCTCACACATCCTCACACCCCTCACACACCCTCACCTTCACACACCCTCACCCTGACACATCCTCACACACCCTCACACCCTCACACCCTCTGACACCCGATCACCCTCACACCCCCTCACCCTCACTCACCCTCACACACCCTCTCACCCTCACTCACCCATTCACCCTCACACCCATTCACCCTCACAACCATTCACCCTCACACACCCATTCACCCTCACACACCCTCTCACCCTAACACACCCTCTCACCCTCACCCCCTCGCCCTCCCTCACACACCCTCACACCCCTCACCCTCCCTCACCCTCTCACCCTCACACACCCTCTCACCCTCACACACTCATTCACCCCCACACACCCATTCACCCTCACACACCCATTCACCCTCACACACCCTCTCACCCTAACCCACCCTCTCACCCTCACCCCCTCACACTCCCTCACCCTCACACCCTCACCCACCCCCTCACACCCTCACCCACCCTCACTCACCATCACACACCCTCCCCTCTCTCACCCTCTCACCTTCACACACCTTCTCACCCTCACACACCCTCTCAGTTTCACACACCCTCTCAGTCCCACACACCAACACCCGCTCACCCTCACACACCCTCACCCCTTCACCCACCCTCACTCACCCTCACTCTCACACCCCCTCACTTTCACACACCCTCACACCCTCACACACCATCACCCTAACACACCCTCACATACCGTCACCCCCACTCACCCTCACACCCCCACTCACCCTCACACCCCCTCTCACCCTCACACCCACTCACCCTCACACCCCTCACACACCCTCTCCCTCACACACACTCACCCTCACACACCGTCACACCCTCACACACCCTCTCACCCTCACACTCTCTCACCCTCACACCCCATCACCCTCACACCCCCTCACCCTCACACACCCTCATAGTCACACCCTCACCCACCCTCACTCACCCTCTTACCCTCACTCAACCTCTCACCCTCACTCACCCTCTTACCCTCACTCACCCTCTCACCCTCACTCACCCTCTCACCCTCACACACCCTCTCACCCTCACACACTCATTCACCCCCACACACCCATTCACCCTCACACACCCATTCACCCTCACACACCCTCTCACCCTAACCCACCCTCTCACCCTCACCCCCTCACACTCCCTCACCCTCACACCCTCACCCACCCCCTCACACCCTCACCCACCCTCACTCACCATTACACACCCTCCCCTCTCTCACCCTCTCACCTTCACACACCTTCTCACCCTCACACACCCTCTCAGTCTCACACACCCTCTCAGTCTCACACACCCACACCCGCTCACCCTCACACACCCTCACCCCTTCACCCACCCTCACTCACCCACCCTCACTCACCCTCACTCTCACACCCCCTCACTCTCACACCCCCTCACTTTCACACACCCTCACACACCCTCACCCTAACACACCCTCACATACCGTTACCCCCACTCACCCTCACACCCCCACTCACCCTCACACCCCCTCTCACCCTCACACCCACTCACCCTCACACCCCTCACACACCCTCTCCCTCACACACCCTCACCCTCACACACCGTCACGCCCTCACACACCCTCTCACCCTCAGACTCTCTCACCCTCTCACCCTCACACCCCATCACCCTCACACCCCCTCACCCTCACACACCCTCACTCACCCTCTTACCCTCACTCACCCTCTCACCCTCACTCACCCTCTTACCCTCACTCACCCTCTCACCCTCACTCACCCTCTCACCCTCACTTACCCTCTCATCCTCACTCACCCCCTCACCCTCTTACCCTCACTCACCCTTTCACCCTCACTCACCCTCTATCTGTCTATCGCCCTCACTCTAACACTCAGCATCACTCGTCCTCACCACAACATCACTCAGTGCCACCACAGCATCAATCTGTGCAACTATTCAACAACAACTGGTTCAAATATGTTCTCTCAATATTTCAAACTTTATTACAAATGTCACAAAAAGATGTTAATATTTCACTTCTGTTCTTGGATTTTCGCCACAATAAAATACACTGAACATAATCTTCACAAAAGTTATTTACAAAAGTTTAAGCTATTGACATTATAAATATAACTTTTATTTAAGTATTAATTATTTAAAAAAATGAAAAGCCATTGTTATTTGTAATATCAATACTTCTAAGTCACGTAAATACAACACATATTGCATTACAAATGCCATAGGTGTCACATTTGCAAAAGTTAAAACTATTGGCATTGTAAATGACAAAGCTATTAATTTAGCTATTTTCAAAACCAACACATAAATAAAAAATGTGTCAATTACAATACCAATAGCTCAAACTTTCCTAATGCGAGACCTATTGCATTGCAAATGCTTGTATTTTTTTACTTCTAATCCTTCATTTGTGTGTGTAGGGCGCTGTGTGTGGGGCTGTGTGGGGGGCTCTCTGTGTGTTGGGCTCTGTGTGTGTGTGTGGGGGGCTGTGTGTGTGTGTGTCTGAGGCTCTGTGTGTGTGTGTGGGGGGGAGGGCTCTGTGTGTGTGTGGGGGGGGGGGGCTCTCGCTGTGTGTCTGGATCTCTGTGTGTGAGTGTGTGTGTGGGGCTCTCTGTGTGTGTGTGGGGGGGCTGTGTGTGTGTGGGGGGCTGTGTGTGTGTGGGGCTGTGTGTGTGTGGGTGGGGGGGCTCTGTGTATGTGTGGCTCTCTGTGTGTGTGGCTTTCTGTGTGTGTGGCTCAGTGTCCGCAAATGCTCTCTACTACTCTCTAATGCTCACCTATTTCCATTGTAAATGACAACACCATTTATTTATGTTTTAAAAAAAGAAAATGAAAAATAAATGTCATGAGCAATGCCAATAGCTCTACCTTTAATAATGCCGAGACCATTGCATTGTAAATGCTTGTTCAACTTTGGAAGAGTACCGATTTTTACAGCAAAACCAGGGACCCCCAAGGAAACCGCCAAGAGGAAGCAGAGAAGTAACACAAAAAGGAGGACTACCAGAAGGGGAGAAACCAGTGCAAAAAAGCAACTTGCCACATTGGAGGGACACACAGCAAACTAGAAGACCAAGCAATAGGTGAGAAAAATGTAACAATGATTAATCTAATCATGCATGAACTCATGAAGGATGAACATTCTTTACTATAGCTAGGCCTATCCCTTTGCCCTTTTGATAATTTTGACTATGCAAAAACACAAATTGATCTCTTTCTTTTTATTAGAAAGTTGAAACGTTTTAAGATGTTCACACAGCAGAGGAACAGAAACAACACAGGAGCCAGGTGTGGGAATATGGTTTCCACCCTCAGCAATTTGAACATTGTTGATGTACCAGGATTAGCATGATACTGCATGAATTTGAAAGAGGTGACAGGATCAGGGACAGAGAGACAGAGTTGCTTATAAATATGGGATTGGAAATGGATAGAACAAGCAAGATTGATTTTCAACCCAAATCCAGATATGATCCTATTGCACACATGAAAACATTGACACTTTCAGCGAGATGGTGACAGGCGGCTTACTGAAAATATGGAAAGGGAGCAAAAATGAATTTGCATTGAATTTTAAAACTGGCCAAAGGATTGCTCTTACCTTCTTGAAAGGAGAAACCTCTTTTGTAATTAAACCATTGGACAAGGGACTAAAGTGGTGTTTTGGGTTATTGACAAATACCGTAAGGATGCTAGAAGACAATAATCCATGTCAGGCAGCTATGAGACACCTTCAAACACATTGTATAAGAGGAATAGTGTGGAGAAGTGTGGCTCAATGGTTAGAGTGGCAGACCCTGATGCAGAGGTCTAGCCCCGGACCAGGGTTCGATTCCCCGCCTTGGCGGGTCTTGGGCTCAAAAAATTCCAAGGACCTGATAATTCTCGCCTCGGTGCCTTTTCCAATCATGGAGTGCAACTCTGGGCAATAGCTTGCTTAATCTCCACAACGCTAAGGATGCCTGGCCTCTACCTTGGGGGTGCCCAGGAGTGGACGCCTCACAGGGAAAGCCAGGATGGGTTCCACAGCGGTATTCGTACAAGCGCCTTGAGACACTTGCGGTGAGTAGAGCGCTATACAAGTATCAATTTACATATAATCAGACTGCTATACGTTACCATACGCTACTATCTGAGTTGCTTGACAGAGGCTTATTGAGTTTGGATGAGTTGAAATTTCTGATGGTCAAATCCCCTACAGCACCATATTTTTACTTGCTGCCGGATGGTACACAAACATATGACGGAACGCCCAGGTTGTCCAATCATATCGGCAAATAATAGTCTTTTAGAGAACACCTCGATTTACTTTGATCTTTCCTTGTCCTTATGTACTGAGCCTCGAGGCAAACTACAGGGACAGTACGGATTTCCGGACTAAAGTAAGAGACATCCCATGGAAGAAAAGTTACATCATTCTTACTATAAATGTGGTATCTTTGCACACTTGTATTGACCTTGAGATAGGCATAGAGGCCTGTAAATATTTTTTTCAGAGACAAGCCCATTGCAATGTATGATCATTCCATTATGCTGCTAGATATGTTGAGATTTTGTTTAACCAATAACATCTTTCTTTACAGAAACAAATGGTATAGACAGCTAGTAGGGACCGCAATGGGAAGTTACTTTACTCCTAGTTTTACAGGGATTTCCATGGGATGGTGGGAGGACAAACACATTTGGACTGGGAGCAACCATAGATCGACGCTCCATCTAGCATTTTGGACAAAGTACAACAATGATTTGTTTATAATTTGGGATGGGTCAAAGAAAATACTTGATACCTTCCTGGTTTGGATTAATACCATCCATTTGAACTTAAAGTTCCCCTGGAAAACACTCACATTTGTCATGGAGTTTCTAGACATTTTTGTAATGGAGAAGGATGGTGTTATACACACCAACCTTTTCAGGAAGGAGACTGCTAGGAACAGTATTTTACACGTGCATAACTACCATCCTCCAAGTCTAAAATGGAGTGTACCCTATGGAGAGATACTTAGGGCAAAGAGGAATAATAGCACTGCTGGCACTTTCAGGCAAGAGCAGGGAAAGATGATAACTGGGTTCAGGACAAGAGGCTACCCAGCAAAGGTCATCAAGTCAACCTGCACACAAGTAGCAGAGAGAGAGAGAGAGAACTTGATGCAGCCCCAGCATGAGAAACAAGGGGAGGACCCTGCTAGGTTGATAACTGCCTTCAATAGTGAATCAGACTCAGTAAGAAGGATGATGAGTAAACACTGGTGTCTGATCAGATCTGACCAGGTGATTGGACCTCTTGTATATCCGAGCCCGCAGATAACATACAGAAAGAGTAAAACACTCAAGGACATGTTAGAGCCCGGTTATCGTAATGAACATGAAGGTAGCACTGGGATTTGGCTCAGGGAACAACAAGGATTCCACAATTGTGGCAATTGTTGGGCCTGCACACACAGTAGGATCAGAAGGGTGTTCACATTACCTATGTGTCGAGAGGTGAAGATCAAGACATTTATGAATTGTAAAAGTGATTATGTCATTTATGTTGTGGTGTATCATTGTGGTTTACAATACGCTGGAAGTACCATCTTCCTGGTGAAGAAAAGCATCATGGAACACCTTAGAGCTGTCATAAATAAGGACCCAAGCTATCCATTTGCACATCATTGGAACAAACAACATGCCTCAAAAATTACAAGATTTCCTCTTTTGGAATTGACAGGGGGATACTGAGCAAAAGAGGTGGAGACAGCGAACGCATTTTGCAAAGACTCGAATCCGGATACATTACTCTGTTGAATAGTCACAACCCAGGATGTCTCAACCAAGATGAAGAGATGCTTTTACATCTGGGATAAGTGTACTGTTTATTTGACATTATTAGGCCAATGGATTTCTTTGTGGTCTTTGGTAATAGCATATGACCAGTGACCAGATTTAATATGGACCAGTGACCAGATTTAAAATGTGACCAGATTTAATGTGTACTCTTCTTTCTCCTGATATCTGTAGTCTTTGTTTTTTTAGGGGATCCATTATCATGATGATTATTATTAATGTGGCAGCTGCCCTTAATGTCTGTGACCCCTATGCTTAAGGAATTACTTGCATTGTTGTTTTTTTACTGCATGTTTTACTTTATGATACTGCCAGTACCAAACTATATATGTCTATAATGATCTGATGCACATGAATTAATGAATTATATAAGATACAACTTGGTGAATTGTTACAGGCATTAATGATTGTTAGAACTGGGGGTCTCTAGTTGGCAGAGGTAGGTACCACTGTCCAAATAGGGACCCTTGAGTCTAGTCAGGGTAAGGAGGAAACCCTCTGAGATAACCCCTGCTCACCCTCTAGGTAGCTTGGCACGAGCAGTCAAGGCTATTCAGGAGGCAATGTGTAAAGTATTTGTTCTAACACTCACAGTAACACAGTGAAAACACCACAAACTGACTCCACAACAGTTTAGAAAAATAAAGGTATTTAATCTAAACTACACAAGACCAAAAACAACAAAAATCCAACATACACAGTTCAAGAATAGGGTTTTTAAGGTTGTAATAAAAGTTCTTTAGGTTGCGGTAAAAGAATCCAGTTGTGTGAAAAGTTCACAGTTGCGTTGCGTTCAGACACAGTACCTTTAGTTGCTACAAAGTTCCAGAAGCAGTAGCTGGTGCGGTGGAAAACAAGCGATGCTTTGCTCCCGAGACCCTGGGGAGGCGTTTGCGACAGCCCCGCTGCAGCAGCGGGCGTGTTGCGACAAATCCGGTCTGTATGGGGAGGAAGGCCACTTGTATGGATTCCAGTGCGTAGGTTCCGTAGGAAGTTTGTTCTTGCAAAGGCATGATGCGTGAATCTCGTAGGGGCTGCGACGATCTCCGGGGCGATGATGCGTGATCCAGTGTTGATCCTCTCTCTCGTAACTCCTCGATGCGATGATCTGTGACGATGTTCGCCGCGAGGTGATGCGGTCCGCAAGCAAGCGTTGCGGCGATCTCACCCAGCGACGACAGGCTCTGCGACGACACTCGCAGCAATGTTCGGCTTCCCGCACTGATCGGGTGTGTCCCACAAACGAAGGATACGACAGCTCTGACAGCCGCAACAGGTGCTGCGACGATCTCGACCTTCGAAGCGGTGGGAATTTCCTTGCACTGTCGGGGAATCCCTCCGCAGCGAGCGATGCAATAACTTTTCTGTAGCAAAGTCTCTCAAATCTTAGTTCCAGCTTCCCAGCACAGGTACAACTTCCAGAGGCGCCACGCATTGGCCAAGCACTCCAGGAAGGACAGAACTCTCTCAGTAAAGCTCAGGGGAAGCTGGGGGTGAAGTCCTTTTGTTCCTGGGACTTCAGAAGAGAGAGCCAGCTCTTCTCAGGCCCTTGGAGATTCCTTCAAGCAAGGGGACACAGCACAAAGCAAAGTCATTCTCCTCTCCTTTGCAGCAAAGCAACAGCAGGGCAATCCAGCAGAGCAACAGCTAGACAATCTTCCTTCTTCAGTTTCAGCTTTCTCCTTGGCAGAGGTTCCTTCTTGATTCCAGGATGATCTAATTTTCTGTTGTCAGGGGTCCTGTACTTATACCCCTAAAAGTCTTTGTTCTCTTGGTGCATGTGGGCCCTGAGCCCGGTCTGAACCAGTTCTGGGTGTTGGTTTGAGCACTTTGTTTTCCTGGCTTCTCCTTTCCTTTCAGAGTGAGGGGTCAGGGTCGTCAGCCGCCCAGCAGGAGGTGGAGCCAGGATTGTGGCAGGCAGACACAGCCCTATTCAGGCCCAGGTGCTAACTCCTCCCACCACTCAGGTTGCAAATGTAGTCATTCAGCCTAGGGCTGACTCAGCGAGCCTCATGGGGAATCCCCAGCCCCTGTCACTATCAAACCAGACAGTCAATACACAAACAGGCCAAGGCACACTGAAGGGTCATACAAGAGAACAACAACTTTCTAAAAGTGCTGTTCTCAAACACAGGATTTAAAAACAATCTTTCCTAAAAGATGTGTTATTAAATTCTGAGTTCAGGGATACTAGACTCTTATGTCCTATCTTGTTCCTATGGGGAGAAATGCTGGTAGCCACTGTAGCCAGCATCCCCCATGTTAACCTATGGAGCAAGATAGCCTTACAATAGTGAAACACGAAAATGGCTGTAATTCACTACCAGAGCATGTCACCTGCACCAGTACATGCTCTACCTTTCACATACACTGCACCAAGCCCAGGGGAGTAACTTGGGCCTTCCATAGGGGTGACCAATGTGCACAAATAGGGAAGGATTAGTCCTGGTTAGTGGGGACACTGACCAGGAGGACATGGCAGTTCACAGACTGCACACAGGCACTGCGGTGGCAGGCCTGAGACACCATTTTAGGGCTACTCATGTGGGTGGCACAATAGGTGCTGCAGGCCCACTAGTAGCATTTGTCATCACCAGCCCTGGAACACCCAGTGCACTTTACTAGGGACTTCACAGTGATACAAATATGCCAATCATGTATATCCAATCACAATAACAATTTACACAGAGAGCATATGCACTTTAGCACTGATCAGCAGTGGTAAAGTGTGCAGAGTCCAATTGCCAGCAGCCACGGGTCAGGAAAAATAAGGGAGGAAGAAGCAAAATGTTTGGGGATGACCCTGCAAGAAGGGCCAGTTCCAACAATGGTATAGAACACTATCAGATGGGTGGAGTAGCTAATTTTATTATATTTATTTTTTTCACTTATGATTTATCACTTGGGGCAATGTTGCGGAGGTAATGACCATTGAATAATGTGTATTGAGATGTAGAAATGATTATTAAGTTTGAATTAACTCATTGGGATAAGTAGAGGATGTGTTACCCACTTGGGACTTGGCTTTTTGGTTTTTTGATTGCTGATTAATGATAGGTCACTAGACAAGCTTATGATGTAATATATGTTTGTGATTGAAACATCTTGTAACAGCGCATTAAATGATGTGGAGGTCACACCGAGGCAAAGCTGAAAGCAGCAGGAACACCGAAGGGAGTTTGGAGCCCTTAAGAGATCCCGAATAGCTGCTGATGGGAGAGGGTCGCAGAGAGACTCATGCAGCGTGAAGACCACTAAAATGGCGGACTGTGCTGACGAGTGACTTCGGGTACCCAAACTGCGACCTGCTGCCTGAATTTGTTGATAGCGGCTTGTGGTGGGACCCCATGAGGAGGAAGGCAATGCTGGCCTTGAGGTTAGTGACATCTGGGGCAAGCGGGATAGAGCCGCCAGTAATGCGGGGCACCCTGATGCTGATGCCAGCCCAGTAAGGGAACCGATGGCCTGAAGGACTTACAGTGGGCGGAGTCCAGAAAAGAAACAGCAGGATCCCCTACATTGGTGGTGGCCCCTTGTTGAAGGTGACTGTGAGAACTACATGCTCTGATGTGCCTGTCCTTCCACAGTAGAAGCTAATGGGTGGGAAGATGCATCTCCTATCTGGCGGGGCCTGAATAAATGGTGCCAACAGGTCTCCATCACTCCATCCCATCAGGAAAGAGAGGCCGCATGAGAAGGGCAGAGAGTTTTGAGACACTGGAGGGACCTACTCTGGGTCTGGGACCGAATTCCTTCACAACGCAGACACATGGAGCGCTGCCACAATTCCTTATTCTCAAATGCCTTTCTCTCAATTGCCTTACTCTCAATTCTGCTTCTGGGAATTGGGGTTGATCTTCTTACCTTCGGAGCTGTCCCTTCCACCTCTCTTCTCAAGGGACAAGCTGGAGGATGAGGCTGACGGCGCTTCCTAATAACACAGCGACTGGTATGTTCGATGCAACTCTGACGATGCCCCATGGGCGGAAACCAAAACTGTTTGTACTAACTTTGGAGAACGAGTTCCCTTGGCTGTTGTCCGGGGGAACTGTCCTATGCAGCTATAGAGGAGTCTGGTTCTGGTTTACCCCTCGGCCGTCACCTACCCAGCCGGACATAGACATTGTTCTTCACGATTCTTCTTGGTTTATCTGTATTGCACAATGACTGCTTGGTTCCCCCATGATGGACTTTCCCCCTCCTGCCTACCTCGACTCTATTGGCATTCCCCTCCCCTGTTTTCCTTTCCCTCTCTCTGTTATGCCACGCATTAGTAATCCATACTACTGTATTACTGTGGCTTCATCATGTGCCCTTATGCGCTATTCGCTAGCAACTCTTGTTGTTACTATGTAATCAATATGTAACTTATGTAACATTTTTGTAACTTGCAACTCGCTGTTCCTTTTGTTAAGCGTTCTGATACCTTTGGGTCCAGCCAGTGCTATACAAAACTCAAATAAATAAATTAATAAAATAAATCTTGTAGGAATGATGAAACTTCACTATAAATTAGATAATACAATATGTTTCTTCTAATTCTCTAGTGCCTATAATTCTAGCATCAGAGATGTTACCCTAGTCTTTTTACCATGTCACTTGAGAAAGGGGTTTTTAAAAGGAAATTTGTGCAATTCACTCTAGTGGCTTTGACAAAGACCATTTAGCTCGAAACGTGTCAGCCAGTGAAATAAAGTAAACTGTGTAAATATTCCTGGAGGGCCAGCTTTTCTTTGGTGGAATCTCATCAAAAAATGTGTGTTTATTTTAACCGTCGTGCACCAGCCCCAAAAGGTGGATGCAGTCCGAGACAGCAGGGCAAGCTATTTTTTTATATTCATAAATAAATAATTATCTATACATAGATATACATATAGAGATATATATCCTACAGGCGGTTGCCAGTAGGTAGTTATAGTTAGGACCATGTTTCCATAGAAAAAGCTTTTCTTGACTCGCTCATAACTTTGGCGCAGTTTGATGAATCTTCACAAATTTCCCACAAGATGTGCCAAATTAGGTTGTGTTGAACACGGAAAGTTTTGTGGTGATCCGTCAAGTGTGGGCTGAGAAAAAGGGGGTGTCAAAATAAGTATGTTTTACCATGTTAGTTCCAATAAGGGATTTGAACATGACTATAGCCTGAACCGCTGAACAGAATTACACAGAATTTTCCAGGAAGGTATATTTGGTTAAGTAGATCACACTTTCACTTATTTGTTGCAAATCCTTTCAGTAGTTGATGAGAAATTAAAGGAAATCTACATTTGTTTATCTATGGCCATGATGAAATTGGCTATAATGACAAGCTCCTGCAGAGATCTGCAGATCTTTGATTGACAGAGAAGGCTTCAGAGCACCCAGGAAAACATGGTCAGGCCGCAAGGATGTGGTACCAGGGGGAGAAATCGGCCTCAGAGGGGGGCCGCACAGCCACCTCCCCTATTCAGTATCAAGGGCCAAAAATGGCCAAAAATGGCCGGGAGGTGGCTGTGCTGCCACCCTCCCCAATTAAAATTTAGCCGAGGGATGGGGTTCCCAGGGCCGAAATTGACCCAGGGAGAGGGTCCACGTGGTCTCCCTCCCTATTCATTTTCATATTTACCCAACCAGGTAGAACTTCCTACTTATCCAGTAGAGAGTACTTCACTTGTACAGATATTTTGTAGACTGGGGCCTAATCTTGGATTCATAGACAGGTGTGGTTCCAATTCTGGCTCCGATGCTCATTTGACAAAAATAAAACCTCAATGGGAAGCATTTAGAAATATAAACATAGCAGGTGCCCCTGTTGAACATCCACATCTGTGAAGGAAAAATTATTATATCTTCTCTTCTTGGGCTTGGTGAATACAAAACCAGTATGTTTTCTTTGTAATTATACTTTGAAAAACCATCTAATTTTGGTAATAGAGGTGAATCTGTTGTTCGGAGCAGAATCTCTTCTGTAGTGACTGTGGTTCTCCCTTTTAAATGCCCTAAGTATGCAAATGTCTGAATTACATATTACCACTCACACACCCACTCGTAGACACACTGACACTCACACCCCCACTCACACACCTACTGACAGATTAATAGTGCATCTCACAGACCCACATAGGTACTCATTCACCCACTCACAGACCTGTAGAGGCACTCACAGACCCACTTAGAAATCCGCACAGACACTCACTCACCCACTCACAGACCCAGAGTACCACTCACACACCCACTAGAGGAACCATACAGACACTCACACACTCAGTAACAGTCCCACACAGTCTCACACACCCACTCACACTCCCACATCCACTCACAGACTCACTCAGGCACTCACACACCCATGGATGGACCCACACAGGCACTCACACACAGGTTATAGGTTACAGTTAGGAAGTACAATTTAAAAAACCTTAGAAATTCACTGAATAAAACAAAGGTTAAAGGAAATTAGAGTTAGGATCACATTTCACTAGTACAAAACCAGAGAAATTCAGCAGTTATCAATCAAGCATTCAGGAATTTGTGAAGCACACTACTCAGCCGTGAGGGTCTCAAGGTGCTGGTGGGTATGGGGTTGCGCAGGTCTGTCTCAGCCTAAGAGCCAGGCTCTTTCTGAAGGCTTGCAGAGTGGGGATTCGTCTGATGCTGAGGGGGAGTTTGTTCCAGGTGTTGGCCGTGATGTAGGAGAACGCTCTTCCTCCCACTCGGGCTCTGCGGATGCATGGGATTTCAGCCAGGGCAATGTCTGTGGAGCGAAGGTATCTCTTGGGTGTGTAGAAAGGGATTCTTTTGTTGAGGTATTGAGGTCCGGTGTTGTGGAGGTATTTGTAGGCATGAGTGAGCAGCTTGAATGTCACTCTATTTTCGAAGGGAAGCCAGTGGAGGTCTCGTAGGTGCTAGGTGATGTGGTCTTGTCGTGGGATGCTGAGGACGAGTTTGGCTGAGGCGTTCTAGATGGTCTGGAGTTTGAGGAGTAGAGTTTTGTTGATTCTGTCATAGAGGACAATGCTATAGTCCAGTCTGCTGGTTATGAGTGCATGGGTGACAATCTTTTTTGGATTTGGGGGGATCCATTTGAAGGTCTTGTGGAGGATGCGCTAGGTGGTTGGAGGACCAGGGTTCCTTGCGCTGGTCACAGTTGGGTTATGGACGGGTGCAGACGGGCGCAGATGGGCATGCCTTTGGCACGCCAGTGGCACGGCCGCACCTACTTAAGTAGGGGCAGGGGGATCTAGGGGAGGCAGATCAGCTGGAAGGTGGGAGGCAGGAGTGGGGACATGAAGGGAAGGAGGGGCCACAGGGACAGCAGGGACGGGACCAAATAACAAAACAGTGGAAGCAGAACACAGGCACAAAAATAGGCTTGGATCGAAAAAAGGCACAGAGATGCAGAATTGGCACTGAGGGACAGAGGTGGCACAAAGGGAAAAATGAGGCAAAGATAGACAGAAAAGGCACAAAGAAACAGAAGGGGTACAAAGTAACAAAGGAGGAATAAGGAGACAGCAATGGCATCACGAGACAAAAAACAGCAAAGACAGGCAGAGCAGACCAGCAGAAGAGCCAGGCGATCACACTGAACCACCAAGGCTGAGGCGCAGACTGGAACCTGTGGGTGGGAGAGGGCCCCAAACACCTACCTGAAGGGGAGCAACGATGGAGCTGTATGAGGGGAGAGTAGTTTCACTGATCAGGAAGTCAGAGGTCTTACTCTCCTTTTCACACAGCGGCCGCCATTAAGTAGGGGTCAGGGAAGAGAGTACAGATGGGAGGCGGAACGAGGACATGAAGGGGGGGGGGCATGGGAGCAGCAGAAGCAGGAACTGGACCAAAGAACAAAACAGTGGAAGCAGAACACATTCACAATTAGACAAGAGAGGCACAGAAAGAGGCTGACATAGAAAAAAAACAGAGAGAGGCAGAATCGGCACAGAGGGACGGAGGCAACAAAACTAATGAGGCACAGATCAACAGAAAAGGCACAAAGAGACAGAAGCGGAACAAAGGGACAAAGGAGGCACAAAGAGACAGGAAAGGCACCATGAGACAAAAAACAGCAAAAACAGGCAGAGAGGACCAGCAGAAGGGAAAGGCTCTCCCACTGGACCACCGGGGATGAACGCAGACAGGAGCTTGCAGGTGGAGGAGGGCATCAACACCAACCTGAAGGGGCGCAATGATGGAGCTGTGCAAGGGGAGAGTAGTTTCACTGACCAGAAGGTCAGAGGTCTTACTTCCTCAGTTATAGTAATCCTTATAGATATCTTATGGCCTCACAATGCACTGCTTTTAACCTCACATATCACATGACTCATAACATGGTCGGTGACATCATTCGTGACATCACTGATGACATCTCAAATGACATCACTTATGACATCATCCACTGAACCACTCACACCCCCATGAAACAGACCCATGCAAGTACTCACACAACCAATTACTCATCCCTGGAGCTACTAACATATCCACTCACTCATACAGCCACTCACACAACCACTAACTCACCCATACAGCCACTCATGTACCCACTCACTCACCAATACAGACACTCACACATCCAGTCATACAGACACTTAAACACCAACTCATATACCCATATAGGCACTCACACAGTCAGTCAGCCGTACACCCTCTCAACACAGCCACTCTCTAACCCATAAAACCACTCACACACCCACCCACATACACGCACAGCCATTTACACACCCATTCATACATCCATACAACCAGCAACACACCCACTACATTCACTCATACACCAACTAATTTAACACCCAATGAAACATCCATTCACTCACCCACACAGCCTCTAACACACCTATACACCAACGAATAGAGCCATTGAGACCCACTCACTCACCCATACGGTCACTCACACACCCTCTTTCCCACCCACACAGTCCTTCACATAGCCACTCACTCTCTCATATACCACAAATTCACCCACTACCTCATTTATACAGCTACTCACACAGCCACTCACTCACCCATACAGCTATTCACATACTCACTTATACACCCATAGAGCCACTGACAAACCCACTGACACACCCATACAACCACTGACACACCAACACACACACATATATATATACAGTCACACAGCATCTCACATGATATATGTTAGAAATAGTATCACTTATTAATAGTACGCAGCGTATAGTAATTAAACATTTGTAGTACCTCAGTATACATGTTTAAAACTCATAAACACTTAGAAGACACTTACATTCACTGGTTGATGCTGTTTGAGATCTCATTTGAGATGCTATCAGTGATGCCATCAGTGGTGTCACTGACTATGTCTTGAGTGATGTATTATTTGATGTCTTAAGCGGTGCATTGTTGGGGTGTAAGTTACAGTTAGCTAAGGTCACTATAACTGCTGAATTTCTGTGAAATGTGAGCCTATCTAAAACATCCCTGTAACCTTTGTAGTTTTCAGCGAATTGAAAGGCTTTTTAAATTATATTTCCTAACTATAACGTTCCAGTAACCTTTGTTTTTCTGTGAATCTATCGGTCTGTCCATCCATCCATCCATCCATCCATCCATCCATCCATCCATCCATCCATCCATCCATCCATCCATCCATCCATCTATCTATCTATCTATCTATCTATCTATCTATCTATCTATCTATCTATCTATCTATCTATCTATCTATCTATCTATCTATCTATCTATCTATCTATCTATCTATCTATCTATCTATCTATCTATCTATCTATCTATCTATCTATCTATCTATCTATCTATCTATCTATCTATCTATCTATCTATCTATCTATCTATCTATCTATCTATCTATCTATCTATCGGGATAGATAGATTGGTAAATAGATTGGCAGATAGATAGATAGCTTGGTTGTTAGGCTTAAAGACATTGCCAAAATATGGGAATATACTGTAATGTTTTTAGCTAGGTGTAAACAACGTGGCCATTGAGTTTATCTGAAGCTTAAATATTTTCTAGCAAAATAGACATTAGAGGTGCTGTAGATTAAGTGTATCAGAAGTGTTGTAGAGGTCACCTAAAACTAGGGAACAAGGGCAACTATTACATGATAATGATGAAATTAAACAATACTCGCACATTATATCAGACGCCAAAAGCAGTATGTCCCTGATAAAGAGAAAAACACGACACACTCACAAATCCTTGCACACACACAACCACTTACACATACCAACAGAAACACCTAGCAAAAACAAGAGACAGATTCTACTTAAAGACCTCATAAAAGAAGAAGCTAAACTGAGAATATGGCCTCTGTAATAAGTACAATGGCACAGCGGTGTAAATATTTGTACTGCACTGTGCCAATAACTTCTGGAGTGAATCTATCTCCCCTGCTAACATTTCAAGCAAAATGACTTCAAAGAGGAGCTTATAATAAAAATGTTATTGCCTTATCGCAAGCCGAGGCTGTCATGATACCCTTCTGCTGCTAATTATCCAGTAGGGAAGCATCTGAGAGGAGTCTTTTATTCGAACTTTAATTTTTTATGAGAGGACAATTCAGGTGCTGAGGTCCAGAGCAGCCATTATAGGCAGGCTTGTAAATGTAATGCTCTGCAGGAAGGAAGTTTGCATCATTTGTAGCATCGCTGGCGACTACAGTATAGTAGTTCTAGCACCAAGGAACAAGAGATAGATTCCACTTCTCATAAACATGACTCAACTTTTATAAACTTTTATACACAACATGTGATATGGTTCTTCTGGTAATAGAATTGAATGGATGATAAGGAATGTACATCTGGCTTATCTTATGGGCTGTTGTTGTGCTCAGGTTGTATGTGCAGCTATTATCAAGAAATCACTCAATAAAGGACTTGTAGAACACAGCAATTCACCCGTGAGGGTCTCAAGGAGCTATTACTGAGTTTCAATTATGGATTTAGCAGTAGGAATTCCTATTTAGTTCATAATCCATCAATCAGAATTCTTATAGAGTGTGGCTGATCACCCATTAGGATCTCAAACCACGGGGTAGGAGGGGTTCTGCAGTTCAGTTGCAGAGCCAGGTCTTGAGGTCCTTCCTGAATTGAGGCAGTAAGGGTGATTCAAATTTCTCTTCAGCTGCTGCAATGGCCTCTCAAGATTGTTGGCTTTTCTCTACCTTCTCCTTCGCTTCTCATACTTCAGAGTCCAGGAAGGTCATTCCAGTTCCATAGCTATGTTGCCTTTTTTTAATAGGTGCGCCTCCACAGTTTTATATCAGCTTGTAGCATCAAGCTTTGCCCTTTCCTGCTCTCCTGTCAGTGGATGCATTGTGATAGCATCTCTGCATCAGCCTTTTTCCAGCTATGCCTGTCCTCTGTATGCTTGTCAGTGGCGTAACAAAGGCCCCCACAGCACATGCAGTGCGGGGGATCAAGCTCCAGGGGGCCCCCTCAGATCAGTACTATAACCTGTGAGCTCCTGACTGAGTTCAGAGAGGGCCCCTCATGTAGTGTGCAGGAATGCCCCGTCAAGTGTTGTTACTCTACTGGTTCTAGGCCACCCTTCTGGGTCTTCTCCCTTATTTGCTGTTTTTTCTGGCAGCCATCTTGATTTATGCTACTTTTCTCATTATAATTGCTAACATCATTCCCGTTATTTATTTAAAACACAAAGGGCCATATGTACATCCCGTTTTTGCATGCGCAAAATGAGTTTGCACATGCCAAAAACCTATTGGGCCATGTACATAGCCAAATTAGCGAGTCACAATTTTTTTGGTACTCGCTATTTGGAAGGGGCGTTCCCTTCCAAATGTCGAGTCTCAAAACCATGTGCAAATGTTTTGCAACCGCAATTGCGGTCGCAAAACACTCGCAATTTTATGCATCGCCAGTTCCAGTCAGCTGTGCACTCATGAGAATTCTAAGTTGACAGTTTGATAAGGGGGGACATTCCATCCACTTAATAAGTGAAGGTGAGAAGTGTGGTAGAAAGGAGATTAGAATGTAGGAGGGAAATGGTACAGTCCATAGTTTGGAGCATAGGAGACCTAGTTTATTTCAGTGGAGAATTGAACTTAAGTAACTTGCTGAAACAAAAATAGATTGCAACACATATCTTTACATGTTGCACTAGCATTCTAATTTCTAGAATGTGGGAACAAATGTAATGGTTTAACAAAGTAATGACAGGTGTTAACCCCTCAACACCTAAACAACGTAAATGTTTCACATTGTTACATGCATATTATTAGCCCTCCCTGCATTTCTAACATTAATTATGTTCACCAAGATATGAGAAGTTATCCAAGGAACTAAGATTCAGGCCAATTTACTTAACTCAGCTTTCTATGCCTGGCATGAAGTACGCTCATTCTGATAAATGACAGCTCTCTCCCACCAAAGAGAAATGCCCTATATGTGTTTTTCTCCCTCAATTGAGATGTAAGTATGTCTCTTAGAAGAATGTCTTTAAAAGGCTGTTGCATGCTATTTCCTTCCTACCTCATCTAGAAGAAATGACAGAGGAGGGCAGGCATGCCCTGGTGTTGACACAGCTGACAAAAGTCCCATCACAACTATCTAAAATACAGTTCACCACAAGAAACAATCCCACAAACTTGTTTAGGGTAAAAACCATTTGCTCGATTTATGAGCCAGTGGATGGGTGTAATTTCAGGACACTTCCAAGCCAATAAGAAAAACATTACCAGGATAACCTTTCTCACTTTTACCGAACATCTTCTTTGATTTACTGCAAATTATCCCCAGTGCACTGTTCTGAGGCTAATCCAAGATAGCAGCACCTTTCTGCCTTTGGAAGCTGCTGATGTGTCAACTGTGGTGTCTTTAAGAAATGAGCATCCCCCCCCCCCCTCCTTAACTACACCAGACTGGTTCTTGAATGTGCTCCCCCTTCTCCCCCGGGCTGGTGACAAGCTGTCTCCAGAGAATATAGGGATCCAGGACTCCTCTTCCTCAGGTGTCCATTTACACTTAACAATAAATAGGCATGCTCTACCCTACTGGTTTTCAAGTTTATGAAGTTTCTAAACCCTCCCCAGCTGTCCTTCCTGAGCTGATAGGAGCCCAAGTATTCTTGCCAAAAGTCATTGTTTCACCTCTTGAAGAAGTGTTAACAGATCACTAAGGTGTAGCACAGATGCTAATTAGCCGACGGAAGGTCCAGGAAAGCAAAGCCTAACTTTTTGAAAGTCACTTTTCCTAAATACATATTAAAAATCAAACCTCACGACTGAATTGGAACTTTTAAAAAACATTAAAAATTGCCTTGGAATGAATCCAGTAGCTTCTCCCAAACCACAGATAGCAGAGTTATGATTTGTTGAACTTGGCCCTTTCTGCACAGTCACCCCTAAACTTTGTGCATCACACCTCCTGTTTTCTGAACCCTTTATGCTAGCTTTTAGGAGTCAGTACACTTCACCACTGCTAACCAGTCCTAAAGAGCTTGTGCTCACTCCCTATAATATTGATAGAATTGGCTTACTTCCAAAGTTACTTGTTAGTTCCTAATAAAGTGGTACTACATGTACCCAGGGCCGTTAAAATAAATGTTACTATTGGTTCTTAAATTGTTTTTCACTACTGCCAGGACGACGTCTCCCATAGGATAACACCATATTACCTTAATACATTTAGGAAGTGATAACATTTGTTTGGAAACCGGTAGAAATGGCATGTTTGGCCTCTAATGGTATGTCATTTAAAACACTCTTTAATGGTAAAATCAGATTTTAAAATAAAAATTCTGAAAATGCCACTTTGAGAAAGTTGACGTTTTCTTTTCCTCACCATATGATGTATCTTGGGACACCTGACTAGGTGTCATTGGCAGCTGGTGTTTTGTATTCCTCTCAGACAGTGGGACAAAGAGAGACTAGGGGCCAGATGTAGGTGAAATAGATTTACCGATTTTTAATTACCGAATTTTACCGATTCGGTAATTAAAAATCGGTAAATCTATGGGGTGGACATGTAGGTATTCCAGATGTGCTGGAATACCGATTCGGATGATTTCGGTATTTACCGATTCGTTAAATACCGAATCGGTAATGCCCATTCATTCCTATGAGCTTTGACGCCCATAGGAATGAATGAGCATTACCGATTCGGTATTTACCGAATCGGTAAATACCGATTTTCACAAGGGTGCAGGGGGTGTCACTTTGACACCCTCTGGCACCCCCAAAACAGGCTTGGGTGCCATGTGGCAGGCATACATGCCCTAAGGGCAGGTCTGCCTGTCACATGGCATAGGTGTGCATGCACACATGTGCATGCACACCGGAATCGGTACTTTACCATCAAATTGGATTTGATGGTAAAATACCGATTCGGTAAGGCTCCTGGGACTCTGAAGAGTCCCACCTACATCTGGGTGCCTCAGATTCGGTAAATTTACCGATTTTTTTATTTTACCGAATCAGTAACATTACCGAATCGGTAATTTTACCGATTCGGTAAAATAATGCCCCCTACATACCTATCACCTATTTACCGATCGGTAACGGCCGAAAATACCGATTTTCGGCCGTTACCGACCGACCTACATCTGGCCCTAGGTGTTGGGAATGACAGAGCTCTCACCTACCACACCTGCACTTCAAAGGGGCTGCCTCAGCACACTCACAAAGAATTTGACATTCATCTATTTTCACCACAGGTCCCTAAAAGAAAGGAAAAAAAAGAAAATTCCGGCAACAGATTATGAGGAATGATTAGAGGTTTCTCTCACTTCAAAGCAGGCATCAGGTACCAGCACTGGACCCTCAGGCCAACTCTTCAGTACTCTCCTGCACCTGTGGATATTACACAGCGACAGCTCGAGCCTGCTCCAGGCGAGGTCGCCCCCACTTCCGCTGCTCCTGCCCGCTGTTGCCGGCACTCGGCCCTGCTAACTGCTGCGCACTTCCTGCTACCACCTCCGTTTTCGCCGCTGTTTGCCATCTGCTGCATCTGCTGCGTGCCTTGGTTTCCCCTTGTTTTTCGCCTGTTGTATTCCACTCTTCTCTCCCCTTGTATTTGACACTTGTTTCCCCTTGTATTTTTCACTCGTTCCACTTGTATTTTAGACTTGTTTTCACTTGTTTCCCTTTTGCCTTCTGTACCCCTCTCCCTCCCTTCTGCTGCCCTCCCCCACCTGTGTGCTTCCTCCAGCCGCCGGACGACCCAGCCGCCGCTGAGCCGCCCTCGGTCCTCCTTCCCGCCACTGCCCTCCGTCGTCTCCGCCACCCTCCTGCCCATTGGTCGCCCCGCTCCCACCACCTAGCTGACCCCCCCTTCCCAGCTCCTCACTTATGACGCCCCCTGAGCGACCGCGCAGCGGACGCGCGCAGCGGGATCGCCAATTGAGCGGCGAAGGTGCGCCAAAGGTAAGCCCGTCTGCGCCCGTCCGCGCCTGGACCGTGCCCAGTGCCAGGACCCCTGGCCCCCGCAGACACCAGCCCACCCGCCGGACCTACGACACCACCAAACTCTACGCACTCAACGCCGGAAGAATCCCGGGCTGCTATCGAGCCACCCTGAGACGCACCCACGGACCCTTCTGCTGCCACTCCTGCAAGTTCACCTGCATTCGGACCTGCACCACACCAGCACCGGCCAAGCCAAACTCCAGCAGCAACCACCTGAAGTGCATCCTGCTCAACACCCGCTCCGTCCACAGACACGCCGTCGAGCTCTGGAACCTGCTCGACACCACAGCCCCAGACGTCGCCTTCCTCACGGAAACCTGGATGAACGCCCCCTCAGCGCCTGACATCGCCATCGCCATCCCGGACGGCTACAAGATCATCCGGAGGGACCGCATCAACCAGACAGAAGGAGGCATCGCCATCATCCACAGGAACTCCATCCGCATCACGACCAACACCAACGACACCCTCGCACCCGCCGAGCACCTCCACTTCCAGATCCACACCAACCCAAAGACGACCCTCAGAGGCACCCTCATCTACAGACCCCCGGGACCACGCACACAATTCAGCGAAGACATCGCTGACTTCATCAGCCCGCACGCCCTCCCCTCCACTGACTACATCCTCCTCGGGGACCTCAACTTCCACCTGGAGAACAACAACAACCGCAACACCACCACCCTGCTGGACAACCTCGCTAACCTCGGACTCAAGCAACTGGTAATCACCCCCACCCACTACGCCGGACACACACTCGACCCCGTCTTCTCATCCAGCAAGGACATCGCCTTCAGCCACGCCACCAGACTCCACTTGACGGACCACAGCTGCGTCCACTTCAGCTTCAGAAGGACCACGATCCACCACCACCAGCAACAGGTTGCACGCAGAAGCTGGAACCGACCAGCTTGCGACTTCCCTGAGCAAGAATCCACCCACCAGCGCAAAGAACCCCAGTCAAGCAGCCACCAACCTCACGAAGTGGATCAGCGACTGCGCAGACGACCTCGCCCCTCTGAAGTCCCCGCCCAGCAGACCCGGCAGCAAGAAAGCCCCTTGGTTTACCGACGAACTCAAGAGCTCCAAAAAGTACTTCAGAGCCCTCGAGAAAGCCTGGCGCAGAGACCCAACATCGGACAACATGACTGCCCTCAAGCTCGCCACCCGGAAACACCACCAACTGATCCACGCCACCAAGAAAACTGCATTCAAGGATCGACTGGACAACAACGCACACAACAGCAAGGAACTCTTCAACATCGTCAAAGAGCTCTCCAATCCCAACGCCGGAAACAACAACATCACCCCTTCGCAAGACCTCTGCAACTCCCTCGCCTCCTACTTCCACAACAAGATCGCGTATATATACAACAGCTTCAGCACTCAACCGACGCACGCCACGACCAAACCACCGCCCCCCACCACCACCCTCCATGCCTGGACCCCGATCAGCACCGAAGACACCGTCCGCACGATAAACTCCATCCACTCCGGATCTCCAACCGACCCCCGCCCACACCACGTTTTCAACAAGGCCGACGCGGTCATCGCACCCCACCTAAGGGACATCATCAACACCTCCTTCGACACTGCCACCTTCCCGGAGAGCTTGAAGCACACCGAACTCAGCGCTCTACTAAAGAAGCCATCGGCTGACCCCATCGACCTCAAGAACTACCGCCCCATTCCTGCAAAAGTCATCGAGAAGATCTTCAACAAACAGCTGGCCGACTTCCTCGTAACGAACGGATCCCTCGACCTCTCACAGTCTGGCTTCCGGGCCAACCACAGCACCGAGACCGCCCTGATTGCAGCAACCGATGACATCCAAGCCCTGCTCGACAACGGAGAAACAGCGGCCCTCATCCTCCTGGACCTCTCAGCGGCCTTCGACACTGTCTGCCACCGTACCCTAGTGCAGCGCCTCAGCAACGTCGGAATGCAGGAGAAGGCACTGGAGTGTATCATCTCCTTCCTCGCCGGAGGAACACAGAGAGTCCGCCTCCCCCCCGTTCAGATCAGAAGCCACCGAAGTCATCTGCGGCGTTCCTCAAGGCTCCTCGCTCAGCCCAACCCTCTTCAACGTCTACATGAGCCCCCTCGCAGCCATCGCACGCCAGCACAACCTCAACATCATCTCCTACGCCGACGACACCCAGCTGATCCTCTCCCTCACCAACGACCCCGCCACCGCCAGAGCCAACCTACACAATGGGATGAAAGAGGTAGCCGAATGGATGAAGAACAGCCGCCTGAAACTGAACTCAGACAAGACAGAAGTCCTCATCCTGGGCTCCTCGCCCTCCGCCTGGGATGACTCCTGGTGGCCCCCCCTCCTAGGCACCGCACCCAAACCGACAGTTCACGCACGCAACCTGGGCTTCATCCTGGACTCCTCCCTCTCCATGACCAGACAAGTCAACGCCGTTTCCTCGTCGTGCTTCAACATCCTGTGCATGCTACGGAAGATCTTCCGGTGGATCCCCACTGAGACCAGGAAGACAGTCACCCAGGCCCTCGTCACCAGCCGTCTGGACTACGGCAACTCCCTCTACGCCGGAACCACCGCCAAAATCCAGAAGAGACTCCAGCGGATCCAGAACGCCTCAGCACGACTCATCCTGGACATCCCCCGTCGCAACCACATCTCCGGACACCTGAGAGACCTGCACTGGCTCCCGGTCAACAAGAGAATCACCTTCCGTCTCCTCGCCCACGCACACAAAGCCCTACACAACCAAGGCCCAGGATACCTCAACAACCGCCTCAACTTCTACGCTCCCAAACGCCAGCTTCGATCGACCGGCCTCGCCCTCACCGCCGTCCCCCGCATCCGAAGAGCCACCACAGGGGGAAGGTCCTTCTCCTACCTCGCCGCCAAGACTTGGAACTCCCTCCCGACCCACCTCCGCCTGACCCAGGACCACCTCGCCTTCAGGAAGCAGCTCAAGACCTGGCTGTTCGAGCAGTAGCGTACCCCCCCTCCCCTAGCGCCTTGAGACCCTCCGGGTGAGTAGTGCGCTTTACAAATGCTCTGATTGATTGATTGATTGATTGATTGATTGATTGATACAGAAGTAGGATTACCCTGCTACCAGAAGACTGCCCTACTGCCTACAGTCTGCCCTGCTGTTTGAGAACAAAGATTAGACCTGTTCCCTTTATCCCAGGCTACCTGATGTCACTACAAGGGTCAGTTGATTGATCACCAGTTCGGACTTAAAGGGACCTGCTGCAATTCCAATTCAATTCCAAAAGCTTTATTGGACCGTTTATGCCATAAAAGCAGATCACAAATTAAACAGTGATAGATTTTCAGCATTAAAATTCACAATGAATTCATAGGCTAAAACATTAAAATTTTGTACAACAAACATGATCAAAATTAAAAGCATTACAATTTAAAAAAGAGTGCAAATTGTATTGTTATTAGGAATCATAATAGGCAATAATAACTAGGGGAACTTATTTCAGACATTTCCACAGGTATACAACTAGGAAACAATCAGATGAAGTTTGATAAATATTCATATGTCATCTGTAGCACAGGATCTAATTATCCACATCCAGGTTAGTAACTTGGCAACTGCTATTATAATGCATGCCATTGTGTCAGTAGACAATATTCTTAGAGCAATGCTACTCGTTCTAGTGCCCAAGTTCCTACATATTGGTGTCAGCCACGCTTTGCGAGGTGCCAGAATAGGCAGGGCAGACAAAAAGGACATGGGCATAAGGCTCATTCAGTGCATTACAAAAGGGGCACTTACTGTTGCCTAAGTTTGCCCATTTAGCTGTATATTTTCTTAAAGGCAAAGTTCCCACTCTGAATTGGAAGTACAACTTCCGGTCGAAAGGTTTTAATATGACGTCACAGTAGCATTCCAGACTTGGCCAAGGTTTAACTGTTAAAGAAGCCCCAGTTAGTGATGAACTATCACTTTCTCTGAAGCTGGGGTGGTGAACCATTTGCCATTATCTTTCTTTTATAATCTCCTTAGAAGGGAAATGGCGACACAATGGATTTTCCCACAACTCAGACATACCAACACTCACCAGGGAAGCTCCCAAAATGCTCTTAGCCAACTGATCTTGTGAAACCGATCTGACATTCTTACATCTTTGAGACCTGCAGCATATGTCAACAGTTCTGGAGTACACCAGATTCTGCACCAGTATAGGATTGGACGCAGCCTTGCTAAATCTGACAGTGCTTTCCTACCCAGATCTTGTAACAGTGGGAGTACTGGGGTACTTTGGGAAAGGTTGGTAATGTTTCTCAAAAACCTGTTTTCAGAAAGAGATAGCTTAGACAGGTTTTGAGATCCCAAAGTTCCTGCCCCATATAGCACAGAGCTGACAACTTTCATACTAAAGATTTGTAATACCGGACTAACTGGTTTGGTCAGGGAAACATCACATTCTCTTTGTATAGCCCCTGAAAGTTGCTGGTGTTTTAGCGAAGCAGTGTCAATCTAGTGCCCCCCATCTCATATCTTTTTGCAGGCTACCCCTAGATAGATAACTGCATTGACTTGTTCTAGTGGTCTCTTGTCTAAAAATATGCTTCCTTTATAATATCTATATTGGATAAAAGTTATACATTTTGTTTTCGCCACATTGATTTCTATGCCCGTAGCGAACAAAACTTTTCAAAGAGGGTTAAGGATCGCTGTAGTGCACTGGGGTTTTTAGAAATTATCAATGTATCATCGGCAAACATTACAATTGGAATTGCAGAACCTGCAAGGACTGGGGCATCTGTAGGAACCGATGATAAAAACTCAGCAATCCTGTTAATAAAAAGAGAAAATAAGGTAGGGGCCAGTACGCATCCTTGGCGAACCCCCTTTGCTACTGGAAAGGGACTGGGGACATTTCCCTGCCCACCCCAGCGTATTTGGGCAAAGTTGTCTTTGTGAAGGTGCGCTATTAGGGAGAGGAGTTCAGGGGGTATCCCTAAGTCCTGCAAGACAACCCAAAGCTTGCCACGTGAGACCAAGTCAAAAGCTGACTTAGGGTCGACAAAGGCAGCATACATGCTATCCTTGCCTAAAACCACGGTTCGCAAATGTAGTAGCCTAAACCGGAATACTTGGTCAATTGTGCAGATGGAATTGGAAAGCCCGCCTGAAGCGGGTTAAGATTTTCTTGTTCATCTATCCAGTCCTAGAGCTTATCTTGCGCCAATCAAGCTACCGTTGTCTGGCTAGAATCGATTAGGCTGATAGGCATGAAATTCCCTGCGGAGGATTTTTCACCCTTTTTGTATATTGGAATAATCTCTGCCACTCTCCAGGAATCGGGGGCAGGATCCCCAAGGGCGATCACATTAACCAGTGTCAAGATGTACCTATTCCACCAAGGCTTATTGTGAAGGAAAATATCAGCAGGGATGCCGTCAATCCCTGGTGCCCTGCCCTCGTAATTGCACTTAGGGCCACATCGACTTCAGCTGCGGTGAAGACCTTGTCAAGATAGTAGTTGTGAGGGAGCGCTATGATGTTAACTTCTGCAGGTCCTTTAGCATATTTGTATTCAAAATGAGTTACTCATTGGTCCTGGGCTATATAATTCTGTGGCTGGGGTCCGTAGCCCCCTTGCCCTGTAGTGTAGTTCCTATATTCCCAATAGGCTCTGCGCATTGGAATAATATATCCTGTAGCGTAGACGTAGGACTGAGGTCTACTAGGTCTCTACCGGCTATATTAGACTTAATTGTGAGTGTCAGCTAGCTCAGAGGTCACTAGAAACTTTCTTGAATAAACAAGAAGGGATTAGTTTCTGACAACCGCATAAAACATGACAACTTTGTTTCCCAAGAATAAGAAATCAAATATCTAGAGTCGCGGAACCAATAGATAACTATTTCACTCAGTCAATCGTGCATGCTTAGTTTTACCAGAGGTGCAAGAGAAATAGAGAGACGGGCGTTTTCAATAAAAAGGTATTTATTGAACAGTCTTCTTTCTCAAGCATTGAAAATGAACTGCTACAATAGTAAAGCTTACTATGAAGTACAATGCATATAATACGAACAGTATTATAAAGTAGTACTGTAAAAGCATGATATGGTTTCTAAGCCATAAAGTGCATACAATGTATAAAATACATAAAATACGTACAGTGATAAAAGGATGACTAAAATACTCAACTGGTGCTTCTAGAATACGCCTACCCCGGTGTACCTAACCTAACTCTGGTAAGAGGGAGGGAGTATAAGAGGAGTTCTCTGCCAGGAATCTGATTCCAATAATTCCCTAAGAGGTCTAATCAGCTCCGTACTTTTGTTCTAGAATGAAGGAGGTCTTGTATCTCGTTCTCGGGACTAGATTTCCCAGATACCCGCAAGGGTAGCCTGGAAACACTGGAGCTGGATTTCTTGGCAGGAGAAATGACAGAGTCTCGCAGTGCGTCTGATGGAGGGTCTGCTTCCTTCGGCACATGCTGCTGCAGGGCGTTGGGCAAGTAGATAGTCGATCTGCTCCAAACCACCATGTGTTTGTTTAGGCAAATCAAGGCATATTTATACTTTGAAGGTGCCGAGTTTGGCGCATGTTTGGACTTAATAACGTCACTCAAAGGCTAATTTCTTGGAAAACGCCGGGAGTTCTAGGAGAACTTAATATTCAAGCAGGGGGAAGTCCTGGGCTGCTGAAGGCGGGTTTTTCCAAGAAAACGTTGTTAATTCTTGGAGCTTGGTGGAAGTATCCATGCCGTATTTGGGCTGTATGGTTTAGGCCAAATATGGTAATGATTTCTATGCCTATATAAGGGAATGATAAAGTATACCTATATAAGGGCATGAATCGGGAAATTTATACTAGGGTCCGAGATTCATTTAAAACAGCCCCATTTGACCAAATTCCAGAACAATTGGGAATTGTTAGTGGCACAAGCCAATCTAAGTTCCTGTAATCTTTTTTCATCCCAATCCTTTTTTGCCTTCAACTGGGCCCTCCTATGTTCTGTCTAATCGCTTCACTAAGATGTTGGCGGGCGGTTTTACATGCATCATTGAACCAATGGCACATGTTCTTTTGAGGGATACTCCTAGACCTGGATTCTTTGATGAAATAAGAACACAACTTGGTGAAAAATGTACTATGTGGTTCAACTAAGTGATGTAATGAAAGAGGATCAGGGCTAGAGGAAAGGGTCTCTAGTTCGGCTAAAGTATGCTCAGTTTCCAAAGAAATAGAAGCTAAAATATTTAGTTTATTCAGAACCATTTCCTACTTGAGGTGCCTTAGGTCATTAGTAACCCTGGGTAAAGCACTACGCTACGCTCACGTAGTTTGCGAAGTTTGCGCAACTTTGCACTGCGCGAACTGCACGTAGCACAGTGCGAACATGCGTAGCGTAGTGCAGCGATAATTTTTTGCTTGCTCACGCTCCTCAACGTCAAGTTGGCGACCGCAAGCAAGCAAAATGACATCCTCGCAAGACTTTTTACTTGTTCACGATCAGCAACATCAAGTTGCCGATCGCGAGCATGGAAAATAAGCCTCTGGGCAAGATTCTCAACGTGGGGAGGTCAGGTTTCTCATTGCGAGTGGTCGCGCATGAGAAACTACCAGTCCGCGTTGAGAAAGCTGCAGCTCGAGTAAAAATCTACTTGAGTGGCAGAAAAGTACAGCTCGCACTGTGCAAGATGCCGCTTTCAATGATTGCAAAGTACTGGATGCTTGTCCGCACTGTGAAATCATTGAAAACGGCATCTTACACAGTGTGAACATGTTACTACACAGTTCACGTAGTTCCACACGTAGCTCATGTAGTGCGAAGTGCACTTCGCGTAGCGCTACTTCGCGAACTACGTCCACCCCTAGACTCATTAGTAGGAACCAAGTCACAGGTGATTAATGATTCTCCAGTAGCAGAGGTTCTTGTTGGGTCAATAGTTTAAAGGTGGAACATAGTGGGCTGTGATCGCTATCCATGCGACCCCTCACTACCATGTCCAGAAGAATATGCAATAACTTTAGATGAATTAGCAAATAGTCGATACAACATAACTGCCATTGTTAAAATTATTAGCCCCGTCCTTATCAGTGGGGGTTCTTCCATTTGCTGCCTGCAATCCTTTTTCTAGTGTGATAGTTTTAATCTGGATTGCAACATCTGACCATCGTTTAATGGGTGCTAATTAAAGGTTTGTAATTCCTCACTGGGCAACTTCCTCCATCACAAGTTCCTGATCCTCACTGCCAAGGGGCTCAAATGTTGAGTTAAAATCCCCTGCAACTATCGCTAAAGAGTCTTGAGATCATTGATATAAAACGACATCAAGAGTCGCTAAGACTTCAGATCTCTTCCCCCCACTCAGTACCCTAATATAGAGGTTGTAAACATCGATGTTCCCAAGAGGTCCCCACAAAAGCCGAATGGGGAGATTATCATTAGACTGGGTTGGAAGCTCTGAGATTTTATTACAGAAAGTCTGTCTAGCCCAGATTATGAGCCCTCAAGATGGACAACCTTTGCCCCCCCTGATGGTCGGAATGTAATAATTTAGATACCCTGGATGATAAAGAGGGTCTGTTACCCATGTTTCTTAGAAGTGGCAAATGTTGTGGTGCTCAATAAAAGTTTGCCACTCTGGTGAGTCACCCCGAGACCCCAGGCTAGCTATATTCCAAGTCCAATGTGGGAGTTCTATGATGCATTGCCCCTGGAGGTTATTGATCCCTCAATGTTCAGCCCTCCCACTACACTGGGGGGTTAGGGATTTTATGGCTTGTACTGGGGAAGGTAAAGATGATTCAACTATTATGGCACTCTCACCAGCGGGTGTCCTATGATCTTCACCGTTAGCGCCTCCCCAGCATGTGGAACTCTGGGGATTGGAGTCCCCTGATGGCGGCAGCAGGCAGTGTCAGGCAGTGACCGTAGGCACACATGATATGGGCTCCCACTCTGCGGGAGCCCAAGCCCTCTTTTCAGCACCTCCTGGTGCGAAATACACTTGGTGGCGCCCCCCGGCGCATTGACCCCTTGGATTGGACTCCCCTGATAGGACCTGCTGCATCTAGACCTGCAACTGCACCTGCCTAAGCCCTGCTGGCCTTGGCAAGATTGTGTCCCTGATCCCCAAGGGGGAGACTGGGACCCTTGGTTGCGATCAGAGTGCACTCCTCTGAAGAAGGAGAAATGCTGATGTTTTGTGCTCTTCATGACCACAGACTGGCCTGTTCTCACCCAGATCTTGCCACCTGTGATGACTGCTGCCGCACAGCTCCGGTGGACCTGACTCTTTGTGCTACAGCAGCAACCAGCGACAACCGACAATGCAAGATCTACATTATATGCATTATATATACAACATTGACAGCTCAGTCACTGCCAATTTAAAGCTCAAGCAACAACGATCCATAATGCCCGACTGTAATAACCGACTTTTTCTGGCCCTTTTTAGAGGGAGGATGATGGAGAATGACTCCAGTATATCACCTTTATAGTATAGGGATGAGGACTATAAGTAGGACCTATTCATAAGGCACAGTAGTGCATTTTCGTACCCTTTTTCTTAGATCAGGGCTTATGAGCTTAAGCTAGGGAATAGATATACAAGTGCTAGTGATGATCCATCCTTTTGCTAGAGTATTAGCATATTTCCCATGGAGTTATGCGTATTTTGGGCCTGGTAGGCCTTAAACGGGACAGACTCCATCTTGCCTTCTGCCCGGTAGCTGGAGAGGCCTTCTAGGTCAAGTGTAATGTTTTAGTTTCAAGGTGTTGTTCGCTTGGAGAGAACCGGCTCAGGCTGGCCCTTATCGAAGGAATGTATTTTTCTCCACTCCGAAGACACAACTCCAGGCCGGCCGGCTGGGAAGGTGTCCTTGGTACGGGGAGGTACAAGAATTTGGTGGGCGGCAGGTTACTGGCCGTAACTTTCCATGAAGGGACAGGCTTTGATATTAGCGAAAGTGTTAGGCAATGAGTCAGTTAGTTCGTAGGCGGCAGCTAGCCGTTAGCATCTATGCTATTAATTATCTTCAAGGCAGACAGTCGCCATTTTGAAGTCCGAGAAATATTCTAAGACCGAGACTCTCTGAGAAAGACTGGAGGAGAAATAGCGCGGAGCGCATAGAGCCAGAGAGAGAGAGAGACGGTAGCTAATAGCGAGCAAGGTTCCAGTGCCTTGGAGGGAAGCAGAGGAGGTTGAGCCTAACGGTGCAGACGTGTACTTGTGACGGCTGAGGTGTGACCCCGAGACGAGCCAAGACACAGAGACGAGAAGGGAACCTAGATGACTACCGAGCCCCGACTTCATATTAACCAGGTGACCTCCGCCCTTTCCCATATTGAGCACTCATTCTAACCCCTTTTGTCTTTTTCTTTGCAGAATATATACATATTACATAGTATTGTGTTTGTGTTAACTGCTAATAAATACCCCGAGTTCTTAGTGAACTGACATGTGCCTTGTATTCTTGTTCAATCGAGGTAACCGTACTTTCTAGTCAGGCATTGTTTGCATGAACGGTTGTGATTCCCGATCAGGTAAGGAATGAATGAACAATGAGGGAAGGAGGGTATGTTTGATGTCAAGAGCAGAAGGTACATATATACACATCAATTTGACAAGTTGTACTGATTTCGACTATTGTAGTTTTATCCCGAGTAGACAAGTGAGAGATTTCCTTCTTAAGTACTCATAGGAAAGTGGTCGTATGTATGTATATGTATGTATAACACACTTGTAAAGCGCTTGCTGTCACCCAACGGGCATCCTGGCGCTGAGATCTAACAGGTCCTGAAGCACAATCAAGAGAAGGGTCAGAGAGTGATTATCCTAGCCTGGGGAATAAATGAGTTTTTAAAAGTTTTTTAAAAGAAAGGAGGTCTCCCACGCATCTAAGCGATAGTGGCAAGTCGTTCCACAATTTAGATGCCGTGAAACCAAAAGAGCGGCCACCCATTCGCTTTCTCCGGAACTTAGGAACAACCGCCAAATAGGCGGAAGCAGACCGGAGAGCTCCTGCGGGGATGTACCATGTGAACATCTCCTGCAGGGGCAACGGTCCAGAGTCATGTAGAGCCCGGAAGACCAAACAAAGCGCCTTAAATTCAATCCGTTGAGGGATAGGGAGCCAGTGTAAATCTCTGAGAGCTGCAGAGGAGGAATCAGAGCGGCGGCGGGGGAGTGCTAACTTAGCCGCAAAGTTCTGCACTCTTTGCAGCTTACCTATCGCCGTAGCAGGTGCCCCCAGAAGTAGTGCATTGCAGTAATCCAGTCTGCTAAGGATAATGCTGCGCACTACTTCTGGTCTGGCATTAACAGGGAGCAAAGGAAGAATCTTCCTGAGAAAGCGCAGAAGGCCCATGCAGGTGGATACTGTTTTATCAATGAAACCGTCCAGTTGAAGACTTGGTTCCATTGTCACTCCTAGATTCCGAACCGAGGTTGCTACTGCCGCCGTGCCCTGAAAGTAGGAAGGCCAAAAGTCTTGTGGCAAAGATCGAGGGACCCGGTCCACTGAGCAGTGTAACACCTCTGTCTTAGTGCTGTTAAATTGCAGCGAGTTGTTGCTCAGCCATGTTGCCGTGGTGACCATGCAATGGTGAAAGGTCTCCAAGGACACCGCATTCTCCCCTTCAAAGGAGAAAATGAGCTGGGTGTCATCAGCGTAGTTGGTGACTGAAATGCCAAATGTTTTTATTAACTTGATCAGGGGGCGGAGGTATAGATTAAAAAGGATGGGGCTGATGGCCGAGCCCTGGGGTACTCCCTGACCAACCCTCTTAACGATGGATTTATAGGGGGGGAGGGCAACCACCTGATGTCTATTGGCCAGGTATGAAACCAGCTAATCCCGGGCGGTGCCCCTCACCCCCACCACCTCCAATCTCCTGGTCAAGATGGCGTGGCTGACCGTATCGAACGCTGCCGACATGTCGAGCAGCACTAGAAAGGCTGCTCGTCCATGGTCGGCACGCGAACGAAGGTCGCTCAAGACAGTCACCAATGCTGTTTCGGTTCCATGCGCTGGTCTAAAACCAAACTGCGCCGCATCCAGACACTCGTTACCTTCCAAAAAACTGGACAGGTGTCTTGTGACCAGTTTTTCCAAGATCTTGATCGGAAAGGGAAGTAACGATATAGGTCTGTAGTTTGCGGGACAGAGGGGATCCAGTGATTCTTTCTTCAGTAAAGGGGAAACCACTGCTAGTTTCCAGCTTTCCGGGACCTGGGCCGAGCTGAGAGATTGGCAACAAATTGCGTGGAGAGGAGAGTATAGCTCTTCTCGAAAAGCTTTCCAGAGTTTGTGTGGGATTACATCCAGAGGGGACCCAGAGGAAACACTATCCGCTAGGGCACCAAACTCTGCAAAGGACGGGAGCGGGAAACTTTCCAGCCTGGCTTTCCCAGCCTCCAACTCCAATAAAGGAGGAGAAGCAGCCTCAGGTGTCATAGGATTTAGGTTGCTCAAGATGGTCGTGATCTTATCCTCAAAGGCCTTAGCCAAGGAGTCACATAATAGCTGAGAGGCTGGGATAGCGGTAGTAGCGCAGGCTGGTCCTGACAGCTCGTTGACAATTTTAAACAAAGTTTGTGCTTTGTTTGAGGCTGACAATAAAGTTTCCTCCAAATACCTCGCTTTAGCACACTTAATCTGCGCTTTATATGTTGCCAGTTCCTGTTTGAAGAGAGTTTTATCCAATGACAGATAATATCTCCTCCATCTCCGCTCCGCCTGTTTGCACTGTTGTTTAAGATGAAGAAGTTCCTTCGAGAACCATGGCATGGCGGTTTTTGTTCTGTCACACGTTTTTCTTAGCGGAGCTAGACTATCCAAGGTGGTCTTAATTTGCTGGGTGAGCGCACTCAGACTTTCATCCACATCACCTGCCAGCTGAAAACCCTCACCAAGCAGTTTTGGAAGAGTGGTGCCTCTCAGAAGTCTAGACCATTGCCTCCCTATCCTGGTCATTCCCGTGCTGGTTTTGGAGCAGCCCGTCAGGAGGGCCACCGAAAAAAGGACAAGGGCATGATCCGTCCAGCACTGCGGGAGAATACTGCCAACCTTCACCTGACCAGCGTCGGCGAATACCAAATCCAAAACATGACCCATCTGATGAGTCTTAGAAAGGACCAACTGCTCTAGGTTGATACTACTACAAGCCTGTGTAAGATAAGTAAAGGCTGAGTCTGTTGGTCCGTCTGGCCACATGTTAAAATCCCCCAATACCATTAATCTGGCATGAGAGCACGAAAGATCATAGATTAGATCAGTAAGATCTGACACAGCCGCTGTGCCGCCAGCCGGCGGTCTGTAGCACAGGAGACCAGTTAGCAGTACCCCACCCTGTCCCTTCATAGAAAAACCCATAAGTTCGTAGTCCTTAATTTGCTGGATCTCTAGCTGGGAAAAGTCCAGTGAGTCTCTATAGATCAATCCTACCCCTCCTCCTCTAGCCCCAACCCGAGGGTTATGTCTGATCTTATACCCTGGGGGGCAGGCTTGTCCCAATTCTATGCTGCTATCTGTCCTCGTCCATGTTTCGGTCATAAATAGGACGTCTAACTCATGTTGTTCAATGAGTAGTGATATCTCTGTATGATGCCTGCATAGCGATCTCACATTCAGCAGGCCACAAATCAAGGAATTGAGAGTACCGGTAGTAACAGACAGAGGGGTGTCTCCTGAGGTGACAAGGGGGGGGGGGGGGGGGGTATTAGGTGTTCACTGGTAAGAGTTACAGGCGTAAGAGGGGCAGAGGCAGCATTTCCAGCCGCCAGCGCGTCCTGTGCGCGAACGGGCGCAAACGGGCTTACCTCTGGCGCACCTCCGGCGCGCCTACGGTGCACCCGCTGCGCGCCGACGCTGCGCGCTGGGTCCTCCATGGAAATTTATCACCGTAAAGCGCGGGAGACCGCCTATGCGATCGTCTAGCCCGCCTACCAAGATGGTGCCTAGTTACTGGCCCACTGTCCCAGCCCACTCACCCAAGATGGCGGCTAGCGCCGTGATGTGTCGTTAGTGAACGGCGTTAATGAGAACACTGGGGGGATACAGTGTGGAGGTTCGCTGGATTGTGGACCGTGTGTATAAGTGAGAACACTGGGGGGACACAGTGTGGAGGTTCGCCTGATTGTGGACCGTTTGGAAAATGAGAGCACTGGGGCTGCAGACCCATGTGTGTAGACACGCCAGATTGTGTGTTGAGTGAGCACTGATAGTGATCAGTGTGTAAGAGTATATATTCAGACCTGCCCTAGGGTAGATTAGTCTGGGCCGAAGTGGCCGCGAGGCTAGTTGGTATAAATAGGATATTGTAGAAAACCTATGCATGTTTATTGCTATCTTCCCCATCCTTAGGTACGAGATGTACGTACATATATGTCTATACCCATTGTAAATACGTCCTGAGGTGGGAGGTGATTACGTTTCGGCTGGGTTAGAGGGGCCCCTAGGGGCTGATTCCATCTGAGCGGAAAATTCGGTCGTTACATCTGGCGTCACGAACTGTTTACGAAGCCTGTGTGCGCTGTATTGTTTTCATCTTGTTGGTTTGCGCTCGGCTCGTACGTGTTTTTCTGCGTTAATAATTGTGTATATACTTTTGGTATGTCGAAATGTTTTCGAAAAAATCTGGCTCTGTTTTCAAGTTGCCTCTCCAGATTCCCGGCTGGGAGTCTACGCCTTACGAGGCTTTGGCCCGTGAGTGGGCCGATTCTACTGGTTTGAGCGAGGATTGGACTTCTTGTCTGGAGCAGACAAGCCTGCTGAGGTGGTTTCTTGCTTGCAAAAAGCTCCGGTAGTGAAGGGTGATGAGCTTCCTATTTTGGGTCGCAGAGGTTGTATTGTGCTACATGCATACCGGATTCTTCATGAGAGGTTTGTTCAGTTGCGAAAGCAGTGCAAGGATATGGAGGGACAGGTTGTTGAATTGCAGAATGCGCATACTTTGTTGCGGTGTCAAAATAAATTGTTCGCCGACAAACTTGAGACTTATCAAACTATTGCCGAAAGGGCTGCAGTTCGCATTGCGAGGTATAAGTACAAACACCGTCGTGGTCGTGTGTCTACACGGAAAGTGCGTATGGTCGTGGCGAAAGCCGGAATGGATTGGAACCCTGACGAGTGGGATGGTAATATCTGGGATTCTAATACTTCTGACTCCTCGGCTGAGGAGGGTGACAAGCGCGAGTCTTCTCGCTCCGGACGTGACTGTAAATCTGCTTCTTGTGACAAAGATGTCGTGTCTAGCGACCGTGGTCGTTCTTCCTGTTCCGATGACGTGTCTCATCCTGACTGTTCTTCTAAATCTAAGGACGGGGCTTCTTCGGGAGCTCTGCCGGAGGTTTCTGCTCATCCTGTGTTTCGTCGCAAGTTACAGCAAGCTCCTGGTAATCCGGGTGGTGTTGCCCTGGATAGTATTGAAGATTTTACTCAACAGGAGGTTAGTGATATTTTACAACGATTTCATTAACGGCCCGGTGAGGCTTTGCTTACGTGGATGGTGCGCCTTTATGAACTGGGCGCTGCCGGTATCATGCTCGATGCTGTTGATTGTTTACGGTTTTGCTCTTTGAGTTCTGATTCTACCATTCAGGATCATTTTCGGAACTATAATGGTGCTGGTCAAATTACTTTGCTCCAGCTTGCGTCTGATGGCTGTAGCCAGAAATACCCTACTGAATCTGATTGGCCTGTCAATGACAAGCCGTGGTACACTTTGCGTGATGCGTCGCAACGTCTGAAGGAGGAAGTGATGAAGACCGCGATTTTTCTCAGTACTTCTGACAGGTTGTTGGACGGTCTTTTAACATCTTCTGTACGCAATCGCATTATCCGTTCTTCCCCTGTTGCTTACAAGCAGGTGATGATGACTTTATTGATTAATCAGACTGGCAATCCTTTGTCTGCGGTGCTTGAATCTGTTTGTCAGCTTGGTGAGTTGGGTGAATGGTTTAAACCTGAGAGACAATCTCGCCCTGAGGGTTGTACTGCCGGGGATTACAAGTTCTCTAGACGTGATATGTTTCTTGCACTTTTGGCTGACGGTGAGCCTAATAATCGCTTGTGGGATATATTCCGTAAGCGTGGTTTGGATCGGAAGGAGGGTGCCCGTCGTGTACGAAAGAATGATTGTGGCCGTGGTTCTGATGACAGTGGTGATGAGAGGCGCCGTGTGGATTCTGATCGCCGTGGTGACCGGCGGTATGAGCGTGATGTGTCCCCCCGTCGTGATAGAGAGAGGGAGAGAGAGGGGGAAAAAGAAAGGGGGAGAGATGATCGTGTATCCAACCGGTATAGAGAGGAGAGAGATTATTCCCCTGAGCTGAGGAGAAGGGAGGATCGTCACAGGCTTGCTGATCGTAATTCACAGTACGAGGCAAATGACAAAAATCCATTTCGCAATGGAGATGGATATGAACAGGAGATTTTGATACCCAAGAAACATGAGAGCATTTATCCTGATTTGTCCTGGTTAGCGGAAAGCAGTAAAAATGACTAGGAAATAGGTCAAGCTCCAGTACGAAGGTGGGCTCACAGAGATAATAGACCCTATGTAGATATTGAGATTTTTTGGAAACATCGTAATATCCAAAGGGCCCGAGCATTAGTGGATACAGGAGCGGAGGCCACTTTAATTCATGGCAAAGCAAAGAAATTTAAAGGACAATTCTTCACAATTACTGGTCTAGGTGGAAAAGAGACCCCCGCAGTGCAAACTACGCTTGAGATGAAAATTGGTAGGATTCCCCGTAAAGAATACTCTGTGTTAGTCGTACCACTCTTGGAGTATATAATTGGAATTGATATTTTGAAAGGAATGACCTTACATTTGGATGATGGTTGCTATCAATTTGGAACCAAGCATTACATTTCGTCCAGACACGAATGCCCCCCATTACAATTCCTCAAGCCACAAAAGTAGTTTCTCAAAAACAGTATCGTATCCCAGGTGGCCACGAAGAGATCAGTGCTACAATTCAGGATTTGGTTGATGCAGGAGTTATAACTCCGGTTACTTCTGCTTGGAATAATCCCGTTTGGCCCGTGCGCAAGAGTGATAACTCTTGGCGCATGACGGTCGATTATCGAGAATAGAACAAACATACACCTCGTTTGACTGTTGCTGTACCAGACATTGTTACTTTGATTCAGAGAATTCAGAAGCATCCAGGTACATGGTATGCGTCTATTGATATTGCTAATGCTTTCTTTTCGATTCCAATTGCCCCCGAGTGTCAGAAACAATTCAGTTTTACCTGGAATGGACGTCAAATGACGTTTAGGAGTCTTCCTCAAGGCTATGTGCATAGTCCTACGATCTGTCACCGGCTGGTAGCGGAACATTTGTCTGAGGTGCCCGTACATCCACAAATACAGGTGTGTCATTATATTGATGACATTTTGATCCAAGGTGAGACGCAAGATCAGGTCCAGTCCCATTTAGATCAGATCCTTGACTGTTTACGAGCAAAAGGTTGGGAAATCAATCCTGATAAATTACAAGGTCCATCCCAAAATGTTAAATTTTTAGGCATTAATTGGCATGAAGGTCACAGAGAAGTGATCCCACAGGTGAAGCAGAAAATTTTAGATTTTGCGGTTCCAAGGAATAGAAAAGAGGCTCAGAGTGTCATTGGTTTGTTTGGTTTTTGGCGTCAGCATATTCCCCATTTGAGTCAGATTTTGGCTCCCTTATATCGAGTCACTCGCAAAAAGAATGCGTTTGAATGGGGTGACCTACAACAGAATGCATTTAATTTGGCGAAAGAAGCCATTCAGTACGCCTTGGATTTGTGGCCTGTGGGCGAGGGTGATGTGGATCTGAATGTGTCTGTGGAAGGTCCGTATGCCAATTGGAGTTTATGGCAAAAGCAGGGCGGACAAAAAGTGCCATTAGGTTTTTGGACTAAAAAGTTACCTGAAGCTGGTGAGCATTATACACCTTTTGAAAAACAGTTGCTTGCATGTTACTGGGCTCTGGTGGATACCGAGCAATTGACTCTAGGTCATGCTGTGATTTTGAGACCTGAAATTCCTATCATGCAGTGGGTTTTGAGTTCGCCGAAATCCCATCGAATTGGACATGCTCAGGAGGCGAGCGTGATTAAATGGAAGTGGTACATTCAGGACAGAGCGCGTGTGGGTCCGAAAGGTGTGGCTGTGTTGCATGAGCGAGTGGCGCGGGCGCCATCGAATGAGACTGGAAATGATTGTTCGGTACCTGTAGTACAGGAATCTCCCGTCAAGTGGGGTAAATCATTTGATGATCTGTCCGTGGAGGACAGAAAACATGTGTGGTTTACGGATGGTTCAGCGAGATTCATTGGTGAGAAACGACATTGGAAAGCAGTGTCTTACAACCCGATTACACAGAAATTATTGAGTACCACTGGTGATGGAAAGAGTAGTCAATATGCTGAATTGTATGCGGTTTACCAAGTTTTGAAGCAGGAACTACCTGGCACATGTCACATTTTCACTGATTCCTGGTCCACTGCTAATGGACTGGCGGTATGGTTACCAACATGGCATTCTCATAATTGGGAATTGCATTCAAAAGAACTGTGGGGAAAAGAACAATGGGAAGAAATTTGGGAATTGCTCCCACAGAGTACTGTGACAATCTTTCACGTAGATGCTCACACCCCAATAGATTCCCTTGACAAATTTTTTCATAATATTGCAGATGAAAAGTCTAAAATTTCTGAGGCAGTGGTGGACATGCAAGATTCTGATTTGGCGGGATTGGCGAAAGGGGCCCACCAGAAAGCGGGACATTTTGGAGAGAGAGCCACTAGCAGGTGGGCCACTGACCGAGGGATTCACATTCCTTTAAATTTGATTAAAGATGTCATTCTGCATTGTCCCATTTGCCAGCATTCTAGAAAGAGAGAAGTGCCTCACATTGTTCAAGGCAACTTACATCGAGGAAAATTGCCCGCTCAAATTTGGCAAATTGATTATATTGGCGCGCTCCCTATGAGCAGAAATTGTCAGTATATTTGTACCGCTGTTGATACCTATAGTAGCCTTCTGGTCGCTTTCCCTTGTAAAAATGCTACCCAAATCAATACCATTAAAACACTGGAACTACTCATTTTATATTATGGTGTTCCATTTCAAATCCAATCTGATAACGCATCCCACTTCCGTGGAAGATTGGTGCAGGAATTCTGTGCGGAAAACAACATTGAATGGGTGTTTCACATTCCATATTATCCACAGGCTTCGGGATTGATTGAGAGAATGAATGGTTTGCTAAAGGAACAGTTACGAAAGTTAACGGATGACCATTACAAACATTGGAGAGACTTTTTAATTCAGGCATTATTGATTTTGAACAATCGTCCCTTGTTGCATGCTGAATCTCCTTTAATGCGTTTGTTCCCTCCAGCTGTTGATGCAAAACCGAATACCCTTGCTACTACCGTTATGTATTGGGAAATTACCCCCGGAGCTCTGGCTCCATGTAGAGCAACCCCAGGTTCCGCAGGCTTGGACCTGCATGCTATGGATGACATTGTTCTAAAAAGTAGAGACCGAGTCATTGTTGAAACTGGCATTGGTGTCTGTATACCAGCCGGTAGCTTTGGACTGATTGCCCCTAGATCGGGCCTTGCCTTAAAAGGTATTCAAGTTCTTGGAGGAGTGATTGACAGCGATTATCAGGGAGAGATTAAGGTCCTCTTGCTTAATAGCAGTGAGGTGGATTTATCATTCAAAAAGTCTGACCGTGTTGCTCAATTGTTGATCATGCCTGTCTTCAATGGTGAGATTAAGAAAGGCTCTGCCCCGACTTTGCTAACGACACGTGGCCAAAAGGGCTTCGGCTCCTCCGATAATCCCGGAGCTAAGATATGGGTGCAATCGCCTAAGCATCCCCCTGAACAGGCTGAAGTTATTGCGACCGGTCATGACAACACCATTTTGGTGATGAAGCCAGGGAAAGATAGCTGGGAAGCTGTCCCAGCTGACAAATGTTACTTACGAGAATGATTAAGGCCTGTGTTTGTATTCTTTCAGATCATTCTCTGGACTGCTGCTGCAGGATGTGCCGGCGTTGGACTCCTTTTGGTCTGCTACGCCGGGAGAGGAGAGGACCCACCGACTTCGGTTGATTGGAGAACCAGAATTCCTCGTTCCTTCGCTGCGTGGGACTCGTCTTCCAATTTTTGGATTACTCTTGCGAAAAGAGTTACTAACTCTCCCCATTTTTGCCTCACTCCCATGAGGTCTGTGACTGACATTCTGGCAACCTGTTTGGTTGCCGTCCCTGCTTCTACTGAGACTTTACGACATATTTTTAATATTTCCAGTGCCCGACCAAATATTATTCTGGGCGATTTTTCGGCTCACAAATTTTGCCCTTTGTGTACAGTTTTATCTGAATCAGTTTCCCCACTTTATTCCCAAATCCCCACATATAACATTTCACAGGGTGACTTGTGTTTTATTTTAACATGCGATCCAAAGGCCATTACAGAATGTCTTAAATTAAAATTGCAGGCTGCCACTTCTTTTTCAGCTCATCAACGATTGCTGTGTTTACAGAGACTTCCAAGTTCATGCATTTCTGTCAAGAACAATATGACATGTAAAAGTTTATTAGTTGCCCCTAGTTATTATCGTGCAATGGTATTGCCTGCTGGATGGCTGTTCTCTTGTGGGAATACTTCCTGGCCCTATATTCCCGCTAATATTTCTGGAGGTCCATGTGCTATCACTAGATTAAGCTTGTTAATGTTTTCATCGCACCCTGGTTCCCATTCCCGTGTAGTACGTGATTCTATGATGTTACATGAAGATTGTGATTCATCAGTACACCTCTATTCTAAATCAGAATATCTTAGTTTAGCTATTTCTATCATTGGTGTCCCGGCGTTAGCTGTCTATAACGCCAAAACAATTGGCAAGATGGCCTGTTGGATGGTTAAATCTATTAATCAAACGTCTACTGTATTATCTGACCTATTATTAGATGCCCAGGGTGAACGCCGAGCCATTTTGCAGAATCGTGCTGCAATTGATTACCTTTTATTGAAACATGGACATGACTGTTCTGATTTTGAAGGCCTCTGCTGTTTTAATTTGTCCGACCATTCTAAATCGATCCAAGCCCATATTGACAAACTCCACGATTTGACTGCAGAGGTTAGACAACATATTGATCAGGGCTGGTTTGACTGGCTCTTTAATTGGTTACCTGACTTACATTCCTTACGACAGATTTTAGGGGGGTATTATACTTTGCGTTTGTGTTTTAGTGGCTATTTGCTGCTTTATTCAGTGCATTCCTTCTCTAGTCCAATATTGTAGACTTAGCGGAAGACATAGATCAGTTAATTTTGTTTCTTATTACTCCTCTACTGATGTTAGTTCTATATAGTGTATAGATAATAGACTGGAGTCAAGGGTAAAATGTAATAACCGACTTTTTCTGGCCCTTTTTAGAGGGAGGATGATGGAGAATGACTCCAGTCTATCACCTTTATAGTATAGGGATGAGGACTATAAGTAGGACCTATTCATAAGGCACAGTAGTGCATTTTCGTACCCTTTTTCTTAGATCAGGGCTTATGAGCTTAAGCTAGGGAATAGATATACAAGTGCTAGTGATGATCCATCCTTTTGCTAGAGTATTAGCATATTTCCCATGGAGTTATGCGTATTTTGGGCCTGGTAGGCCTTAAACGGGACAGACTCCATCTTGCCTTCTGCCCGGTAGCTGGAGAGGCCTTCTAGGTCAAGTGTAATGTTTTAGTTTCAAGGTGTTGTTCGCTTGGAGAGAACCGGCTCAGGCTGGCCCTTATCGAAGGAATGTATTTTTCTCCACTCCGAAGACACAACTCCAGGCCGGCCGGCTGGGAAGGTGTCCTTGGTACGGGGAGGTACAAGAATTTGGTGGGCGGCAGGTTACTGGCCGTAACTTTCCATGAAGGGACAGGCTTTGATATTAGCGAAAGTGTTAGGCAATGAGTCAGTTAGTTCGTAGGCGGCAGCTAGCCGTTAGCATCTATGCTATTAATTATCTTCAAGGCGGACAGTCGCCATTTTGAAGTCCGAGAAATATTCTAAGACCGAGACTCTCTGAGAAAGACTGGAGGATAAATAGCGCGGAGCGCATAGAGCCAGAGAGAGAGAGAGACGGTAGCTAATAGCGAGCAAGGTTCCAGTGCCTTGGAGGGAAGCAGAGGAGGTTGAGCCTAACGGTGCAGACGTGTACTTGTGACGGCTGAGGTGTGACCCCGAGACGAGCCAAGACACAGAGACGAGAAGGGAACCTAGATGACTACCGAGCCCCGACTTCATATTAACCAGGTGACCTCCGCCCTTTCCCATATTGAGCGCTCATTCTAACCCCTTTTGTCTTTTTCTTTGCAGAATATATACATATTGCATAGTATTGTGTTTGTGTTAACTGCTAATAAATACCCCGAGTTCTTAGTGAACTGACATGTGCCTTGTATTCTTGTTCAATCGAGGTAACCGTACTTTCTAGTCAGGCATTGTTTGCATGAACGGTTGTGATTCCCGATCAGGTAAGGAATGAATGAACAATGAGGGAAGGAGGGTATGTTTGATGTCAAGAGCAGAAGGTACATATATACACATCAATGTGGCAAGTTGTACTGATTTCGACTATTGTAGTTTTATCCCGAGTAGACAAGTGAGAGATTTCCTTCTTAAGTACTCATAGGAAAGTGGTCGTCGTTAGTGAACGGCGTTAATGAGAACACTGGGGGGATACAGTGTGGAGGTTCGCTGGATTGTGGACCGTGTGTATAAGTGAGAGCACTGGGGGGACACAGTGTGGAGGTTCGCCTGATTGTGGACCGTTTGGAAAATGAGAGCACTGGGGCTGCAGACCCATGTGTGTAGACACGCCAGATTGTGTGTCGAGTGAGCACTGATAGTGATCAGTGTGTAAGGGTATATATTCAGACCTGCCCTAGGGTAGATTAGTCTGGGCCGAAGTGGCCGCGAGGCTAGTTGGTATAAATAGGATATTGTAGAAAACCTATGCATGTTTATTGCTATCTTCCCCATCCTTAGGTACGAGATGTACGTACATATATGTCTATACCCATTGTAAATACGTCCTGAGGTGGGAGGTGATTACGTTTCGGCTGGGTTAGAGGGGCCCCTAGGGGCTGATTCCATCTGAGCGGAAAATCCGGTCGTTACACCGACTCAATCTTCATACAACAGCGATGTCTTCGTGCTACAATGACAATCATCCGTGACCCTCTACCTGCTCCTTGCAGCCCCCTCCACCGTGACCTGGGCTCCTCAAGCATGACTTTGAGTAGGTAACTTTTTCATCTGGGCTAACCTAGTCCTTGTATCTGCCCTGTGCTCTATTAGAGTATGCCTGAACATGCAACTTCCACCCAGTCGCGCACGACCAGATAAACGCGAGTGCTTTTAGGCTCTATACTTACCTGAAATCTTCGAAATTGCATGTCTCCAATTCTACTGATTGGATTTATGTAATTTTGGTGTTAAGTCATGTATTAACTTGTTTCTATTTTTCCTAATTGGTGTGGTATTTTTCTTGTGTTTTGTTTTTACTTTAATATTGTTTGTGTGCTGCATACATACCTTACACATTGCTCCTATGTTAAGCTTTTCTGCCAAGTTACCAGAGGATACAAAGATGTTAATTTGGTGACTCTTGTGGATCTTCCTGACCAGAATTGTGGTTGTTACTTGAGAAGGGCTCACCCCCTTCAGACAACAACCCAATTTCTCATATATTTATTCAGAACTTTAGATTTCCTCATAGGACATGTACTCTCCTTTTTCAGTGATAATAGTTTTTGAGGTTGAGTCACTATAGGTATATGCTGGCCACCACATCCGCCACTTTTTAATACTAGACCCCCTACACTGTTGGCTGTAAGGTATACTCAGGGATGATTCTTTAATATTTAAAACAAGAGGTTTTCCGTTAAAAAGGTTTAAAAGATACAAGGGGCAGGCTACACATTAGGCATGACAACATATTTTTGTAAGCAAGTGGATGGCACAATCTGTGGTTTAGTCCACAGGTGGCATTTAACATTTCAAGGCCATGTTTTTTTTCACTGCACCATATATATGATGTCCTTACTTTGAAGCTAAATATACCAATTAAGGGGTAGCCAATTTTACAATGCTTTAGTAATCAGAGCATATTCAGGGATGACTTGTCAGCAGTGTCCCACTGTGCAGTTTTCAAAAGCCAGCCTGATCAGCCCACAAAAATTGAGAGTGACCACACAGAAGAGGCACTTTATCACACATTAATATGGTTTTCTTGTTTTTGCCCACATTAGTAACAGACAGAAATACTTCTGTTCCTAGTTGATTACTAATTGTGTGAAAAGTTCAACCCTAATCAAGTGCTGTGAGGTTGGAGGACAACATAATCAAAAGTTACTGTAGCAGGCAGTGCCTGGAAAATTGGTTTGATTCTATAACATCAGATTATAGTCAGAGTATAGAGTATAATTGCATTTTTAAAATGGTGCCTGCTCTGTTACCACATGTACCTGATTTCTAAGTTATGCAGGAAAGTGCATCCTCACAATTTTTCCTAGATATGTTTTGACTGACCAGGTCTTCAAAAATGTATCAAGGAATAAATACCTACCAAAGACAAGAACAAGCACATTTTAAGTATGGTATGCATGAGTGTGTGTGTGCACGACTGTATAGGAATTATGTTTTGTTGTCAATGGAGTTATAGAAATATAGAAGGCTATTTGCAATTAAATGGCAGAGCGCAGTGTAGCTCCAGAATTGCTAATGCAGTGCTCCAGCAGTTTAAAAATGCAAGGATGAGCTGCATTCTCAAGTATGCCGAGCATCCCTGTGTTTTCTCTAGCACTGGTGCTACGTAAGTTAGCCTTGTAGTAGGCGCTCAGAGAAAACGATGGGATTTCACTGCACCACTCCTAGGACATAAATGCGACAGGGTGACGCAGTCCAATATCCATAGCCCTCCCCGTGTATTGCTTTAGTTGTGTCATGCTTCCGACACAACTCCAGCAATGTGTCAGTTTAGCGCAGACTAATAAGTCAGTAAAACTAACGTATCTGGCATTACTTGCGACATGATGCGCCCTACAGTAAATATGACACATCCATCATATCGCAAGGAGGGCGCAATGAAAAGTGACGCATCGCTGTTTTCATGCAGAGATGCGATTCATAAATGAGGCCCCAGGTTTTCTCTGGTCTTATTTGTGACACTGCCATATATTTACGCTGCCCTTGTAAATATGGGGCAGCATCAAAAGCATTGGGTGTTGCGGAAGAATGCCCACAAACACACATTGCCCACCCCTTTCACGCTTCGTATAACGTGAAAGGGTGCCTTATTCACAAGGTGGCGTTAAGCTACGTTAAGTGTCTTAACGCTGACTTGTGAATAAGGCAAAGCCCCTATCATCACTTCTGTGTGCTGAAAAGTGATGTTGTGGTGGCGATAGTGGCTTGTAAATATGTCCCCCAAGTGCTGTGTGAAAAGGGCCCTTATTTACAAACAGTGGTAAGCCCTGTTAAGTGACTTAACACCGCCTTGTGAAAAAAGCAAAGGGCTTATCGCCACCAGAATGCCATAAAAAGTGACGTTCTGGTGGCGATAATCTCTTGTAAATATGCCCTATAATGTTTTTGGAAATAGGGTGGGAAGGTGTATGTGAGACACTATTAGACAGCACATGGTACAATTGTATCACTACATGAAAATATGCGTGCTTACACAATCATATTTATATTTCACAATTGAATATTAAATGAGTTAAGAGCATTTTTAATGAACAGTGAGCACCATTTTCTCAAACTAGGAGTGTCCGCAAATGTAAGAAAACACTGCAGTTCTGTAGTGAAGCTCATCTGGGTCACAGCTGCTTCGACAACCCAGAAGACGCCTGTCTCACTCGTGACCTGCTGCTCTCCGTGCGGCCCAGCGGTTTGTTGACTCTCATAGCACCGGTGCTTTCTTGTCAGTGCGCTGGTGTGAATGAGAGGAATCTGTTTCTAGCCTCGAAGTCTGCTCATGAAATCTGGAGAAAAGCAGCAGGGTCATCACTTCTGCGCCACGCCTGCGGAGCCACCTGGGAAGACACCGTGCAGCAATCCATGCCGAGGGCTTCACGCGCCAACATCTGACGCACGCTTCGAGTGCAGATTCTGCCAGCAGGCTGTCATTGACGGTTTTTCAAAGAGGAACATTTTCCAACATAAACTCTCTTTAAAGCATCTTGAATATTTAGGCTTCAGTGCTTAATTTGTAAAAATAAAAAAATAAAAAAGCCAGGAGCCGACTGCACCTTACACCACAACCTTACACCACTCAGCGCTGTTAATGACAGTACCAACACAACTACAAAGCATTACACTCCTATAAGTGTTACAAATCAGATAATTCCAGTCCCTCAAGGCTATAGGAATGGCTTGGGAAGAGGGATTAGCCATTTTGTATGTATATTGGATTAATATATAACTATTGTTATGCTCAAATGTAAATTAGAGAGGCAGTGCCACCATGTGGTCTACTGTCATGAGCGCAGGTGTTGACAATTAAGTCTAAATTTAAATTTCCGCCCAATCTCTTTTCTCCCTCTGGTATCTAAAATCCACTGAATCCTACATCCATCAACGCCATCCTTACCACCTTCATAGAAGCTAATGAACTTCAGGACCCCTCTCAAAATGGTTCCCGACCACGTCGTGGTGCTGAATCCACCCTACTGGCAGTTAACGAACATCTTCGGAGCTCCCTGGATGAAGGTCTCACCTCAGCTCTGATTCTTCTTGATCTTAGCGCTGCATTGGACACTGTGTTTCACCGGATCCTTTTACAGCGGTTACAAGAAATCAGTATCAGAGGGGTGGCCTTGAAATATATCGCATCCTTCCTTGCTGAGAGATCCTCCCAAGGGATTGCCCCCCTCCACCCTCTTCAGCCTTTGCCGTGTGTCAAGAGCTATCACATGGTTCAACTCTAAGCCCCACCAAATTATATATATATATCCAACCTCTAGCAGCAGTCTAAATGTGGTCTCCTATGCTGATGACACACAGCTAGTGGTCACGTTATCCAATAACTCCACACAAGATACCGCCAAGTTTCAAAACGACCTGGTGCCCATTGCAGACTGGATGACATCCAACTGCCTGCAACTCAATGCCAAGAAATCTGAGATCCTTCTCTTAGGCAAAAACACCCACCTCTGGAGCAAACATTGATGGCCTTTCACCCAAGGATCCCCTCCCATATCCAAACAAACTGTAAAAAACCTGGGCGTCTGGGTTGGATTTGCCCTGACCTACGAGGTACAAACAAAGTCAGTAGCCTGGACTCAAAACACTGCTTGGATTCTTTGACCCCAACACCCGCCAGATCATCATTCAATCCACCATACTTTCAAGACTGATCTATTTCAATTCCAATTCGATATATCTGGGTGCCAACAAGCAGGGATACACCGCCTCCAAAGGGCACAAAACGCTGCTGCTCGAATGCTCTTCGGCCTCCCCAAATCCGGCTCTACTGTCACTTTCCTGAGTAAGCTTCATTGGCTCCTGGTGGAGAGGAAAATCAACTTCAAAGCTCTGTACATTTCTCACAGAATTCTGAATGCCCAAGACCCAATATCCTAGCCAATCCCCTCACGCCCTACATACTGAACCGCCAGCTGCGCTCTTCTGACCAACCCCTAGCACATGTTCCTCGCGTCAGAAGAACGAGAGCCAGAGGGCGTTCCTTTCTGACCCTCATTTCTTCACTCTGGAACGCCTTTCCTGCCAACATCAGAAGTCTCCAAGATCATGTGGCCTTTTTCCTAATTACCTTCTCACTTATTCTGCAGTTTTCTGTTCCCTGTTGGTCTTGGGATCAGCACTGGGACGCCCCATTGATGGGGTAGCTACGTGTCTACAAATTTGGTAACATAACATAACATAACAATTAAGTGCAAGAAACCATTGTCTCAAATTAAGCACTGAAGTTACTGCTGGCAATTCGTCCATTAAATTGCTAACCAGAGGCGGCTGATGAATTCTAAAAGTGGTGAGGTGAAAATTTCAGATCTAGGTATAATGCAGGAAAGCATGAGCATGCACCAGGATGGTTGTGCGAAAACCAGCTCTGTGGAAAACCAGCCTTAGAGTGCTGTGCAACGTGAGACACAAGCTTGCACCAGGGTCCTTCTATGAAAACTATCATTACTATCATGACCGTCCTGACCCGAGCAGAAGCGGTCGCTCCCCTCACTCCTCCTGGGTATCGTAGCGCTATTCAAACGCTGCCTGTGCTCTCTGCTTGCATCTTACATAATTTCATAGCGCCACATTGTGCTTTTCGTGATCTAGTCATAGCGCTGCTTTGCAAGTTTTCATTGTTCTTAAAATCGCAGCCCTGCATTGTGCTTTGTTCGTGATCGGATCATAGTGCTGCTCTGTTATCCTCCATAGCATTTAAGTTTCATCACTGCTGCTGGGAACTTAATTGTTAGTTATTGCGCCCCACTGCTCGCCCCAACCTCACCCTGCTCACTTTTGTTTTCTGTTGCTGCCATTTTGTTGTTTCCCAGCCCGTCCCTACAAAACGCTCCCGCCTCCCAGCTGACCCTTCCACCGACTAATAGTATAGCCCGACCCCGCCCCCTCAGAGAGCTGTGACCGTCCTGACCCGAGCAGAAGCGGTCGCTCCCCTCACTCCTGGGTATCGTAGCGCTATTCAAACGCTGCCTGTGCTCTGTGCTCGCATCTTACATAATTTCATAGCGCTGCATTGTGCTTTTCGTGATCTAGTCATAGCGCTGCCTTGCAAGTTTTCATTGTGCTTAAAATCGCAGCGCTGCATTGTGCTTTGTTCGTGATCGGATCATAGCGCTGCTCTGTTATCCTCCATAGCGTTTAAGTTTCATCACTGCTGCTGGGAACTTAATTGTTAGGTATTGCGCCCCACTGCTCGCCCCAACCTCACCCTGCTCACTTTTGTTTTCTGTTGCTGCCATTTTGTTGTTTCCCAGCCCATCCCTACAACACGCTCCCGCCTCCCAGCTGACCCTCCCACGCCCCTCCCCCTCCACTTTCTACATATGTCAGAACAGCTGACGTGCAGCGTCCACACGCAGCGGATGCGCGCCGAAGGTGCGCCAAAGGTAAGCCCGTCTACGCCATCCGCGCCTGGACCGCACCCAGCGCCAGACCCCCTGGCCCCCGCAAAGACCAACCCTCCCGCATCACATACAACGCCACTACCCTCTCAGCCCTGAACCCCGGCCGACCACCAAACTGCTACCAAGCCGCACCTGGACTCACCCATGGACCTTTCACACACCACAACGCTGCGACATGGATCCCGTCAAACAGCGACTACAAGCAGAATTGTTCTGGATTAAAAAACTTAATTTCCTCCAACCTACCGGGATTAATGACCGAATTGAATATTCATGTTTTCTTTAACATCTTCCATTATTAAGAGCACAACTTGGAAATATGTGGACCCTTCTTCTTCCCCCCCTCGATTAAAACTGGCCATTGTTTAATTATTTTATGTCTTAATATTCATTATATTTTGAGTTTACATAACTACAGGTCATTGAAAATCATTGTAAATTTTATTTGCATTTTTATGTGTTTGTTCTTTATTCCTTATGTTCGCTCATTATGCCCTTCATATTTTCATGGTATGCACACCCTTTTACACTTGATTCACGAACACGTGCACCTAAACCGTAGGTTGATTCTTTCCTATCACGTTATGTCTCCTTTAAACAGAACCATGATTAAGAGAGTGGTAACTGATACATAGTAAACAAACGCCCGTACATTTCCTTCCTGGTTTATCATCACGTGACCGCCGTCATCATCACGCGAGTGACTTATTCCTCACGGTTTTCTAACCGCTGTTTAAAATTGTTTTTCTCACTAAAACTATATTCCATTTGATACATACAAGCTAGTAAGCCATCTCGCTAAGCACCCCATGACTTAAGGTACGATTAATTTCATTAACTTTCACGCGATTCTCACATCACATGATCATCGCACAGACCTATAACACTCGCTCGTATTGGTCCTCTATACACTGACCGTTTCAGCGTTCCGACGCCGAGAGCACAGCGCGTTACTTCTCTGAGTAAGTTCTGGTTTAACATCGGGTACTTTTTAGTTTGCTAATAGGTTTTACTAATGGAGATAGTTCTCCATAGCACGATTTCTTTTCCCTTCGCGTTTATTTCCCCACGGCCAGTTTTTCGTAGCTGTCACTATGCAGCAAGCCACCCACAAACCACATCATTCCTCACGGCTACATCAGTTTGTTTTATCATTGACTATGTACTCGGAAGATTTTCCTTTTTGGCTATACCATTATGACTCACGTTATACAATGTATGTAATGTATTGAATGCAGTAGTTGATAGCGCAATGAGATCGAATATGTTATGTTTTGAACTGAACATGGTGTGTTTACTGATCGCTAAGGTCCTGTATGTTTTCATTTGTTTTAGGCCCCTGACGAAGGGTTACATAGTTAACCCGAAATGCATTGGGCGAGCATGAAGTAATGCAATTTACCTACTATTATGATTGATTGGAATGATTTCTTACCAACACTTTTGATCATTATGAATAAAAAATATATGATGAGAACACAATGACAAGATTGGTTTAATTTCAATAATTAAGCAACGTTTAATGAGTGAAGAAACCGGATGTGTTTCATGTCAATTTACGCAACCTTAGTGATATCCATATCACACATTCTCCTGATAATTTAAGGCACTGTCAGACACAGTGCGCCAAGGTTTGCGTTATACGAACTATCTATAAATTTTGGTTTCATATTAAGGAGTGCACGGAGATATCAGCAACGTCATAAATGCTTAACTCGCTGCCTCTGAGATAAGGCTGTCTGCTTTGCCAAGCTATTGAGGGGGTGAGCAGGGATTATCTAAGTGTGTGATCCCCTTGCACTGACTAGAGGAGGCGAGTCCCTATTTGTCAGAAGTGTATACCTCTGCCAACTAGAGACGGCCAAGTCTAACAGCCAGCAACTTGTATATCTTAGGAAGGGGATGACAATCTGCCCCTTTGTTCCTGTCAAGGGTGCGGAAAGCATCACAGAGTCTGATTTACCCAGATTGTTTCCATGCAACCACCACATAGTTTCTTTACATAAGCAATCTACCTTGGATATTAGGTATAACTTTATGGAATGCAGGTTGTGCTCAAGATTTGAGTTAGATCTGGTTTTCAAACCCTTCAGCTACACCTGCTTGTTCACGAAACAATTCCCACATTTCATGCAAGATATCCTCAGTTGTGTGCCTGACCCTACCAGCATAGACTATATATAAATGACCAAGAAGTACTGCGTTATCTGTACCCGGTACAAGATGCAAGCCCACCCTAGCCAAGTCTTGCCAACAAATAATTATATCCCTGCTCATGATGGCTATATAAATCTTGGTGACAGTTTCTCTACCTAAGCATTTTACCTTAGATATAAAGTGCCCTAGCATCTGCTGTCTTTTTCCCAAGATGCTTTGGGATTCACAACAGTGGGGTCCAGGGATACTTTCTGAACCCATTTACTATAGAAAGTGGTATGTCTCTGAATAGTGATAGGGAAACCAGAATCAGTCATCAAACGTAAATTAGTCAATAACAGCATCACAAAGCTGCCCTTTAATGGGTGTACATACAGAATTACATTCAACCATAAAAACTTATTGAGTGTTTCTGAACAAGTTTTGACCTCTCGTTCACACTTCTAATTCTCACTGGGGTTTTGCCACTCTTGCATACAATCTAAAAATAGCCCATTTGTTTCTACAACAGGCAAAGTTTGTCATTTGCAGGACATCCTGAACAATTGTTGAGGTGGTTATTTAAACCACACCTGTAACAAGTGATTGTAGACCTCTAGTAAATGTTCTTCACAGTTTTTCCATGTGCATTCATAACACACAAAGACTTCGTCTGTGGTTCCAGATCTGAAGTGGACAAGGCATTAATTGCAGGTTCTGCATTAAATACTTTTGAAACAATTAAGGATATCCCTATACTTTTAGCATAGTCAATGGTGTCTGTAAATGTGTGATTCCTACAGCCAGCCATCTTTTTTGGATCATCCTAGAAAAACAGTGTTAGACCTTGTTTTGTCAGTGGGTTCATACCCACACTTTTGCTTTTTGAACTCCTATTTTTGACCCAATTTTTGTTGGTTCTAGGACGCTGGGCCCTTTCCCACTGTTATTCAGTGCTAAAGTGCATATGCTCTCCATCTAAATTATGTTTATGGATTTGTGTTTCCATGATTGGTTTATTTGACTTACTACTAAGTCCCTAGTACAGTGCACTGTGTGTGCCCAGGGCCTGTAAATTGAATGCTGCTAGTGGGCATGCATCTCTGATTGTGCCACCCATACAACCACCCTTTTAAAGGGTTCTCAGACCTGCCACTGCATTGTCTGTGTATCGTCTTTGCTGCCATGTTGATGTGGCAAATGAACCCACTTGCCAGGACCTAACCTTCCCATTTCTTACATGTAAGACACCCCTCAGGTAGGTCCTGCTTGAGGAATATTTTCAAGGGTTTGTTGTAGAGCTTGCCTCCTGTTCTGAAGTGTCAGGGACACAAATACTTCATTTCCTCTGGCCTCCTGCATCTAGAACTGCTGTTTCAGCTTCCACAGAGGAAAATTGCAACACCAAAGCCGGTGAGCAATTCCGCGTCCTGCAACAAAGCCATGGGCACTGCTCGTGAAGTTTAGGATGCACCGCCCGACCTGCACCGCAGCCCGATCCCTCCCAATACCACACCTCATCAACTCCGACATCATCATCGAGGCTGCTGCCTGCACTGAAGGCTAGTGCAGCGCTTGTGATGCTCATGACATACTACTCTGACTCACACTGCAGTCCGACCTCACCGACGCTGGTGTTTCATGTTTGTGAATAACCTAATTTTGATGATCTTTAATCAATCAGGGGGTTTATCAATTACGATACTCACCTGAGAGGGTCTCAAGGAGCTGGAGGGGGGTATGCAGCTTCGGCTCAGTCAAAGAGCAAGGTCTTGAGGTCCTTCCTGAAGATGTGCAGGTTAGAGGAGTCTCTGATGCTGACCGGGAGCTCTTTCCAGGTTTTGGCTGCGATGTAGGAGAAGACCCTTCCTTCTGCTCTACTTCTGCGGATGCGGGGGGCCCCGCTAGGGCGAAGTCGGTAGATCGGAGAGTTACTTTGGGTGCGTGGAAACAGACTCTATCGTAGATGTATTTGTGTCCCATGTTGTGGAGGATTTGTAGGTGTGGGTGAGAATCCTGTAGGTTATTCTCTTGTTGGCGGGGAGCCAGTGTAGGTCTCGAAGGTGTTTCATCATCCGTTCGTGTTGTGGGGTCCCGAGGACAAATCTGGCCGTGGCATTCTGGATGATTTGGAGCTTGTGTACAAAGGTCCTGTTGATGCCGGCGTAGAGGGCATTTCCGTAGTCCAGTCTGCTGGTTATGAGTGCGTGGGTGATGGTTTTTCTGTGTTGGGGGCATCCATTTGAAGGTTTTTCAGGGGATGCAGAGGCACTTGAAGCTGGTGGAGGCGACGGCGTTGATCTGGCGGATCATGGTGAAAGAGGAGTCAAGGATGATGCCGAGTTTCCGAGTGTGATCTGTCGGCTGGGGGACTCCAGAGGGTGGAGGGCCACCATGTGTCATCCCAGGCGGAGGCCAAGGGTCCCAGGATGAGGACCTCTGTCTTCTCAGGGTTGAGCTTCAGGCAGCTGTCCTTCATCCAGTCTGCAAAGTCCCTCCTTCCTTCCTGGAAGCTGAGCCTGGTGTCTTCAGAATCTTTTCTGAGGGAGCGGATGAGTTGGGTGTCGTTGGCGTAAGACACTATATTGAGTCCATGCTGTTTGAAGATGGTGGCAAGGGGGCCATGTAGATGCTGAAGAGAGTGGGGATGATCCCTGTGGTACTCCACAGTTGATCTCTGTGGGTTCGGAGATGAAATGGGGGGGTCTGATCCTCTGTGTGAGACAACATCGAACGTGGAAGAGAGGTCTAGTAGGATGAGGACTGTGGTGTGTCCCTGGTCGAGTAGCATTAGATGTTGTCAGTGGCAGCGAGGAGGGCGGTCTCTGTGCTGTGGTTTCTGCAGAATCCGGACTGGTAGGCATTTAGGATGGAGTCCTCTTCGAATAATGTGGTCAGCTGAGCATTTACGACTCTTTCAGAGTTTTTGGCCCTCAACAGGAGCAGAGTGAAGGGAAGGTAGTTCTTGAGGTCCATAGGGTCGGCCGTAGGCTTCTTCAGGAGGGGCATGACTTCTGCCTGCTTCTAGTCATCCGGAAAGGTGCCGGTTTCGAGGGAGACGTTGATGGTCTGTCCTAGTTTGGGGGAGATGGCGGTTGCAGCCTTCTGGTAGATGTGGGGTGGGCAGGGGTCCATGGGGGCTCCAGAGCAGGTTTTCATTATGGTCGTGGTGATGAGTTCCATCGTGGCGGGGGTCCAGGTGGTCATGGTCGGCTGGAGGTCAGCGGAGGGGGGAGGGGTGGTGAACGGCGTCTGGTTACTTAATTCTTCGTAGAGGGTCTTGAACTTCTGATGGTAGTAGGTGCTGAGCTTGTTGCAGAGTTCCTGGGAAGGTGTGACATCTGTGGCCTCGCTGGGTGGTTTGGTGAATTGCTGTATGACGCTTAAGATTTATTGGGCATTTATTGCATTGCTTTCGATTTTTTTTCTTGATGAAGGTCAGTTTGGTGTCCCTTATGAGCTGGTGGAAGTCCTTCATGGTGCTCCTATGGTTGTTTCAGTCTTCTGTGGTTTCCCAGCTTCGGCACATTTTCTTAAGGCGTCTGTGGGTACGCTTTGTGACTTGGCATTTGGTGATGAACCAGGTGGCCTTCAGGGGGGTGTTGTTTGGCAGGGTGGCAGAGGGGGCGATCTTGTTGGTGCACCTGGAGATCCATTAATGGAGTTCTTTGGCTGTTTAGGTTGCGCCTGTCGTGAAGATAGGGGGGTTTAGAAGGAGGGTGGAGTTGAGGTGTTCTTCTGTGATTTTGCTCCAATTCCTTTGTGGAGGGCGGAGGGCTGGTTTGGGTGTGGTGGTTTTGCTGAAGGTGAAGTGTACGCAGTGGTGGTCAGTTTAGGGGGCTGCATGGTGTGGCTAAAGAGGACATTTGATCCTCCTGCGAAGATGGGGTCAAGGGTGTGTCCTGCTCAGTGTGTGGAAGTTTTGACGAGCTGCTTCAGTCCGAGGTTGGAGAGGTTGTCAAGGAGGGCAGTGGAGTCAGGGTCTCTGTGGTTGTCGAGGTGGTAATTCAGGTCTCTGAGTAGGATGTAGTCGGTGGAGGTGATGGCATGAGGTTGGACGAGATCGGTGATTGCTGTTGTGGCTTGGGAGCGGGGTCCAAGGGGCTGTAGGCGAGGGTGCTCAGGAGATCTGGATCTGGAAGTGGATGTGTTCAGTGATAGAGTGGTGCTCATTTGTGCTTGAGGTGGAGGTCTTGTGTTCAATGGCGAGTCCTCCTCCTGGGCAGTGAGGGTGGTCCTTCTTCTGGATGTTGTAATTGTCGGGGCCTGCGGTGGCGATGTCGGGACCGGAGGGCGCTGGTCCAGGTTTCTAGGAAGAAGGCAACGTCGGAGGCTAGGGTGTCGATCAGGTCCCGGATCTCTATGGCGTGCCTGTGGAGGGAGTGCCCGTTGAGGCAGATGCACGTCAGGCCTTCTCTGTCCCGGGCATCATGTGAGCCTGCGACAGCTGTGGGTGCGCTGCAGAGGGTGAAGGAACACTGGCAGAGTCTGCAGGAAAAAGGTCCTTGGGTGGTGTTCGGTGAGGAGCTCTGGCAGTCCGGGTGTCTTCCACGGTTGAGTGCGAGGAGGGTGGTGGCGTCATATTGGCAGGGCTCTGGAGAGACAGGGTTCATAGTGTTGGTCGCAGGCGGGTCACAGACGGGTGCACAGGCTTGCCTTAAGCGTGCCCGTTGCGTGGCGATGCAGAGGTCGGCATATGTAGGGGCGGAGAGGGATGCTGAGCTGGGAGGTGGGAAATGGGCGAGGGCTGAGCTGGGAGACGGGAAACATTTCTATGGTGGATTGTTGTTGTTTGGTCTTGTTTTGGTATAGATAAAGATTTACTAATTTTTCTAAACTTGTGTGGTCATCATTTGAAGTGTTTTCACTGTGTTACTGTATGTGTGCACAGATGCTGTACACACTGTGTTAGACCTGGCACCATTGGCGTGTGTCTCCCCTGCATTTTGTGCCTATGCCTCCTGTGTTTTTGCTGTGTGTTGGACTTCGTTTTGCTGGTCTAAATACTTTGGGCACTTTGTTCAGTGCCAAAGTGGAAGTGCTCCCTTTGTAAATTTTGTTATGGATTGGTGATTCCACGATTGGCATATTTGACTTACTAGTCAGTCCCTAGTACAGTGCACTGTGTGTGCGCAGGTCCTGTAAGCCAAATGCTGCTAGTGGGCCTGTAGCACTGATTGTGCCACCCACTTAAGCAGCCTATGAATCTAACTCAGTCCTTCCATTGCTTTGCCTGCATGCAGTCTAGTACTGCCATGTCGACCTGGCAAGTGCACAAATGCTTGCCAGACCCTAACCGTCCCTTTTCCTACATGTTAGTTACCCCTAAGGTAGGCCCAAGGTACCCCTGTGGGCAGGGTGCAGTGTATGTGAAAGTTAGGACATGCCCTGTGTGTTTGGCATGTACTGACAGTAAAATACTGCCAATTTCGTTTTTCACTATTGCAAGGCTATCTGTTCCCATAGGATACATAACTATCCCTGGGAACAAGATAGGAAAATAAAGTTTGATATGGCTCAACGCAGAATGGCAAGATGCATCTTTTAGTGAGGGTGATTTTTACATTCTGCATTTGAAAAAAACACTTTTAGAAAGTAGTTATTTTCTTGCTTAGCCATCCAGTGTACTTCTGCCAGGATGTCAATTGACTGTCTGTCATTGGTGTGACAGGGGCTGGGGAGGTACAGTGGCTCCAGGAAGTCTGGATGAGTCAGGGATGCGCTGAATAGACCTGGGATGCATTTAGAGTAGGGGGGGGATTTCCTTTCCCCTGAATGGGCCTGGTCAGCCTTCCACAATGCTGTCTCCACCTCCTGCCAGGAAGCTGCACCAGTGAGGACTGAACTGGTTTTGGCTGGGCACAGACACTCTCTGCCTTCCAGAACACAGAGATTTACTGTATTAAGAGAAGGGCCTAGACCCCAGACTTTTAGATTTCTTCAGGGAAATGAAGAGGAACCTTTGCCAAGGAGAGAGATGGAGAAACTGAGGAGGAATACTGCCCCCGTGCTGTTTGCTGTCTGGGATTGGCTTGCAGGGGCTACTTTCTGACAAGGATAGGGAAAAATGACTTTGTTGTCCGCTGTGTGCCCTGCTTGAGGAAGATCTCTAAGGGCTTGAAGAAGAGCTTGCCTCCTGTTCTGAAGTCTCAGGGACACATGGACTTCACCACCATCTCCCCATGACTTCCTTGCTGGGAGTACTGTCCTGCTAAGAGATGCCTGCTGTTGTTTTGGACCTCTGGAGGCTGTGTGCCGCTGGGAGCTTGAAAAGTAACGCAACTTCGAGAAGCGTGACGCATACACACCTGTTTCCAATGCATCGCTGAAGAAATTGATGCAGCGCCTGCTCGTGGCTCGAGAAATCGATGCATGCCGCATTGAGAGCACCGATCTCCTAAATCCGAGGTCTCCGCACTGATCCCGACGCAAGGCATTCTATACGGCTGCACGAACCCCCTTGTCATCCAGGATTGAGTAACAAGCAAAACGAAACCGACGCACCACCTCCTCTCCGGTAAGGAATCGACGCATCACCTCCCCTGTACAGCAGTAAGGAACAGACGTATCACCTCCCCAGGAACAAGATAGCACTGCATCATGTTCCCTGAGTGTAAGGTACCAACGTTCACCTTCCCTGGTGCCCTTTTTGTTTGCATGCACGACACATCCAGGTACTTTGTGTGAAAAGTGTTGCATCTGCAGTTTGCTTTGAACTGAACTATTTCTAACGTTTAAAATTCATATTTGTATTATTGTATTGTGGATTTTTCTCGTCTTGGTCTTGTTTGGTTTAAATAAAGATTATCTTTTTTTCTAAACTGGTGTGGTGTCCATTTATAGTGTTTTCACTGTATTACTGTATGTGTTCACAAATGCTTTACACACTTCCTTTGAAATAATCCTGTCTGCTCATGCAAAGCTACCAAGGGAGTGAGCAGAAGTTATTTTAGGAGTGTATCTCCCTTACCCTGACTAGAAACAAGGGTGCCTATTTTTACAAAGGTACCGACCTGTGCCAACAAGAGATCCCCATTTTTAACACCCTTCCTATCAGATAAGCCTGTCTGCTTGTGTCAAGCTACCAAGGGGGGGAGCAGTTGTTGTCTATGGGCTGGATCGGCTCCTTCCCTGCCGGCAGAACTCAAAGAATGAGACTCCCACTCTTTCTCTCCGAACCTACAGAGATCAGAGGTGGAGTGCCCTCAGGATCCTCCCTTATCCCCACGCCCTTCAACATCTACATGGCCCTGAGGTTCCGTGACGGTTCCGTGACGATTTGAACCCGTGTTTTCAAGTTTGTCGGAAATACATAATATTGGTATCAGCGAACCGCAAATGATCCATTTAGTATATCCTGGTGTTTTCGCTATGCTACGAGCAAGAGCACTCCTTTTATAAAAACATTTCTGATCTACCCACGGCATCCATCTTAGATCATGGCCGCCATTTTGTGTTTCTTGCCCTCACATACGCAATAACCTCTGATCACTTCATTTCGATTAAGGACACGTAACCTTAGCCGGAGATTCACCTCTTTCATGACACGTGCACCTTAAACCAGATCACGCTGTAGCTGCATGACTCGACAAAGGCTACCTCCTCTGCCCGAGGCCAGTCCTGCCAAACTGGTCTTCGTGCCCATTGTCCTGATCATGATTAGGCGGCCGAAGCCGGTAGCCTTGCCCATTTACAACCCACAAACATCCCTTATCCCACTTTTCTATCTTCCACACCTGGCTCTGTTTCTTTCTTTCTGAATCTTTATTAGGGGGAGGTAACGAACTTTAAGATGAGGCGGTCCGGGTCCTGAATGCAATATTGACAGGGAATTGTGACAAACTAGTGGGAACCCCTCTCTTCGCAATGTTTGGCCTCAGATATTATCGACGGTTCCTGTGTAACACCAAATATTTATTGTTTTAGACACAAAGGTTTTGGGAATGTATTACATGTAAAGAATTCGCCCCCAGCTTAAAATCTAGTATATAAGGAGCAACCCGCTTTGTACAAATTGAACAGGCTCCTGGTTACTGCCCGTGTGTAGTATCTGTGACTTCTGTGTCCCTGCAGTAATAAACCTTTGGTCTTTGACGCCACCATCGAGAAGCTCGTGTTTCTGTTCATTTGTGCACCAAGGCAGGTGGAACTCCGGGGTCTTTGGGTGTTGTTCCCTGACACCTCTGGACGGAACCAAAAAGTCCAGAACTCCAATTGGCGCCCAACGTGGGGCGACGTGATTCGGTACCGGTCCAAAAGCCTGAAGAGTTCGAGAGGCTTCGTGTGAAGATTCCTGAGGGAGGCGCCCCACTTCATCGATCCCGGCATATCGCAAAAGTGGCCCGAAGTTCTCTTCCACGAGGGTTTCCCGTTCAGGACGGCTGCAGTGGGCCGTTGCCTTGACCGTCGCCCTGTCTTGGACCCGAGGTGCAGTCCTTAGTACAGCGAAACGTGACGGGTTTCTCCTTGGTGACGTCTTCAGTGACTCAGTTAAGTATTTAGTGATAGCTAGCTGGTTACTTTGTGAGGATTGTTAAAATCCTTGATCGGTTCTTGGTTTGGTTTGGTTTTGTAAGATTATCACTGGTTGTTCTAGTTACGATAATCTATTTGGTTTAGTTTGGGTATCGATACATCAGTTCGTTTTGGTAGGCCTAAGTTCTTGGTTCGAGTGCACATATTTGTTCCGTGTTTTGTTTGTATTGTGTTCTGGACTGAAAATGGTAAGTCGGAAAATGTTGTCTTGTTTTGGTTGCAACCGTGACTCACGATTGGAGGACTCATGTCTGGTTCCTCCGATTGGGACTCCCCTATATGATTTATATTGTAAACATGGCGTGGGTCCTATATCTTATAATGAGGTATGGGTCCGTTATTGTAAGAAGGATGGTGTCCTTAGTTGGCCACTGCATGGTAGTTTTGAACCCGAGATTCTCGACAACTTAGAAGCGAAATTGTTCAAGAAGAAAGCCCGGCCGGCAATGTTTGATTCTTTCCGTTACTGGCGAAAAGAATCCAAACAGAGAGAAATGAAAAGGTTGAAGAAAGAACAGAAAGAACAAGAAGAGTTAACTCTAGAGCAAGCGGCTAAACAGTTGCAGGCTAACGAGTGTGAGAAGGCCATAGATGTAGCAATTAGAGAGCATAACCTAGCGATTGACAAGTGCTATCCTGCCTTGCCATCGAAAATGGCTAAGATACTGGAGGATTCCGAAAACGATCCTCTGTTATCTTATCTGTTAAGGTCACCTCCACCGTATGCACAAGGTGCTACGGCTCCACTTGTCCCGAATGTTCAATTGCCAGTTGCCGGACAACCTGGTGTTCCTGCTCCTGTCCCTCAGAATCAAGCTCCTGTACCTCTTGTGATGAATGTGAATGTTCCTACAGCTCCTCCTCTTCCTACACTGCCAGCCTCTATACCTACTTCTGTACCTACTGCTCCACAAACTATTTTCCTCGATACTCCTACTGTTCCGTTATCTATTCCTACCTCTACTGCGTTCTCTACGTCTGCGAGTGTGCTAACTCCACTTTCTGTTCGTCGAAGAATCACTGATTCTGTTACTAATATGCTGTCTCCTTTATATAAAACTTTAATTAAGACTCCTACTCCTGACTCTGTTCAGAGACGGAGTCAGCTTCCAAGTACTGAGGAACGGGGAATTTTAGATTCCACGGCTCTCAGATGGATTTCGAAGAGTAGAAGATATAGTACGAGAGATGTGTTAGACACATTTATGCAATGGAAGGAACCGACGCAACGGTACGTCTTTGATGAGATGTGCTCATTGTTACGTGAGGAAATAGAAGAAGATGATGTCGAATCAGATTTGGAAGATTTAATTAGAGTTCAAAAAGAGTTCGCTGCTGGAATGATAGTGGGTGAGAATATAAAGGAAGCGATGGAACTTATTTTAAGTTTTAGGAATGATCCATCTCTTCGTTCACCGAGAGACTTAGAAAAAGGTAGAATGAAGCTAAGTCGCCAATATCCTATGAGGGAGGTTCCTCCAATCTGGCGCGAAGCAATACAACGTGATGATAATGCAGGAATTGCAGCTGCTCCAGCACAGTTCCAATGAGTGTGGATACACATTACATGGAAGCGAGCTGAAGTGTTAGCGGTGAAACAGGCCTTGCCAGATCCACGTAAAAATCCAGCCGAATATTACAAGGAATTAACACAGACAGTTGAGGCTTGTATAATGAACTTAGCCGACATCGATATGTTGTTTGGTAACGTAGTTCCGCAACCAGTGTGGGCTAAAATTCGTAGAGAGGATCATCAAGCTGCCTTAGGTGGTGATTGGGCAGCTATCACTGCAGCAGATGGTCAGCAAATAGGTGGTGCGAAACCCGAACCTCTAATCGCTAATCTTCCAGGTAGAATAATTGAACTAATGAAGACTCTGATGCCAGCATTACGTGTGAATTGGGACAAGCTGTCAGCATGCAGGCAGAAGAAAGACGAAAGTGTCTCCGACTTCTTCACGAGGTTTGAAGAGACTTTTGTAGATCATAGTGGTCAGGACATGAGTACAGAAGGAGGGCAAAGACTGTTTGTCGATAAATTTGTGCATAATTTGTTACCTGAATTATGCAATAAATTAAAGGATTCAGAAAGTGCTTGGGCTGTATCTACGACAGCGCAGATACTTGCGACTGCACAGTACTATGAAAATAGGGATAAAGAGGAAAAGGAAAAATCAGAGAAGAAAACGAAAGATTTAAAAACTAAAGTTCTTTTGCAGCAGGCGTATCCGCCTCGCACGAATCAGACTAATACGCAGCAAGGTTCGTACCAAAGGACAGATTATGGCTCATCAAGACCTCAATACCAGTGGAATCAGTGTGCGTACTGTAAGAAAGAGGGTCATTATAAAAATGAATGTCCGATCTTAGCGCAAAATAATGCGGCAGCAGCTCAGAGAGGTCGTGGTGGTTTTGTGCAGAATTCTAGAGGTCGAGGGCGAGGTGCTATGCCTCCACAAACGAAAGATCGTCCCTCCAATCACTTTGATCAACGAAATGGACAATCTGCTCAGCAAAATAGATCTCAACAGTACCTTGTTGAGGACTATAATGAAGTAGATGAGGGTTTTCAGCAAAATGGATACTAGGACAGCCATGGACAGAGAGAGGGAGTAGTATCAGTTCCAGTGGATCAGAGTGGGCCTTATGTCGCAGTAGCAACATCAGGTGTAGTCGAACCGTTTCTGTTGGATACTGGTGCCGCAAAAAGTTCTATCATTCATGCGAAACTCCCTGGCGCACCTTTGTCCGGCTCAACAAATGTTTCCGTAGGTTTTTCAGGCGCCCCTGTTTACAACCCGATATCTGGTCCTTTGTCTATTTCTGTTGGACCATGCCAATTGAAAGCACCCCTGATTTTGACGACAGGTTGTAATGAAAATCTGCTTGGTTTAGATTTGTTAAAATGACTATATGCGACATTGTACTGTTCTCCGGAAGGAGTACAGCTTACATTGGGTAAAAATATCACCTCTCCGATGTACTTGTCAATGGACGCACTCCCGCCAGAGCTACATTCACTCCCTGATTCTCTTTGGGCGACTGGTCCTAATGATGTAGGTCTCCTAGAAATTCCACCGTATGTGGTGACTTTGAAAACAAATGTAAAATTTCCAAGAATTCCCCAATATAAAATATCTAGTGAAGGAGAGCGTGCGCTTTTATTGATTGTGCAAGATTTGATTAAGAAAGGTGTGGTTGAAGAAACTAGAGGAAATGTCTGTAACAGTCCTGTATTGCCGATTCTGAAGCGAACTGATCCTACAAAACCTCCAGTGTACAGGTTTGTCATAGACCTTAGAGAAGTTAATAAGATTGTAGTCCCGCAGTTTCCTGTAGTGCCAGACATTACTGCCTTGTTAACATTGATTCCTGCCACAGCCACATGGTTCTCAGTTATTGACCTAAAGAATGCCTTTTTCAGCATTCCGATAGCCGAAGAAAGTAGGGATATTTTCGGCTTCTGTCTAGGAGGTCGCAGTTTCAGATTTAAACGCGCTCCACAAGGCTATTGTGAGAGTCCATCCATTTACAGTCAAGCATTAAAAAGCCAGTTAGATTCCTTTGTCCTTCCTCCAGGTTCTGCCCTAGTACAGTACGTAGACGATCTTCTAGTGGCTGCCGATGACAAGGAAACTTGCAAAGCAGCTACAATTTCCTTATTGCATCATTTGTCTAATTTGAATCACAAGGTGTCACCTTCCAAAATGCAATACTGTTGTCAAGAAGTGACCTACCTAGGTCATCTCTTATCAAAGGAGGGAAGGAAGTTGACCCCAGAAAGAATAAAAGCAATTACGCAGATGAGTGTTCCACGCACACAGAGAGAAGTACGTGCCTTTCTAGGTATTACCTCTTACTGTAGGCAGTGGATCCCAAATTTTTCTCTTTTGGCGAAACCATTGGTAGCTTTGACTGGGAAAAATGTTCCGAGTCCGGTGCCATGGTCTGATGAATGCCAAGAGAGTTTTACTGAATTACGAAAAGCATTGTGTTCAGCTCCTGTATTGGGTACACCCGATTACAGTAAGCCATTCACGCTCTACGTTCACGAAAGAGAAGGTTGCGCGTTGAGTGTTCTGACACAGAAGTTTGGTGATAAACAACGCCCTTGTGCGTATTTTTCATCAACATTAGATCCGGTAGCCAGAGCGTTGCCTAGTTGTTTGAGGGCTACAGCGGCAGCTGCAGCTTCCATTCGACAATCTGCTGGTTTGGTGATGAACAATATGCTAGTGGTCATGGTTCCTCATGCAGTGGATACACTCATGAACCGAACGAAGACACAACACCTTACTAGTGCGAGATTATCTGGTTACGAGTTGACATTACTAGCGAGTCATATTCAGATCAAAAGATGCAATGTATTGAATCCAGCAACATTGTTGCCGACTGATCAAGAGTCGAGTGATTCCGAGCCACATGATTGCTGTTTCAAAACGGAGGAAGAGACAAAAGGACGCATTGATTTAAAAGATACTCCGCTATCAGATCCGGATGGCACGCTTTATGTGGACGGGTCATGTTTTAAATTGGAGAATGGTGATGTGACTGCTGCTTACGCAGTAACGACTTTGAAGACGATTGTGGAGACTGCAAGAGTGAGTCAGAATTCTGCCCAAGCTGCAGAATTGATAGCTCTAACGAGAGCGTGTGTTTTAGCTGAGGGAAAGAGAGTGAATGTGTTTACAGATAGTCAGTACGCATTTGGCGTGGCCCATAGTTTTGGCCGGTTGTGGAGAGAAAGAGGTTTCATTACGTCCCATGGGACTAAGATTCAACATGGTCAGCTAGTTAACGACTTGTTGGAATCTCTAACCTTGCCGACTGAAGTTGCGATTGTAAAGTGCAGTGCTCATAAAGCAATCACGGATGATGTTGGTCGTGGGAATGCTTTTGCTGACGAAATTGCTAAACAGACAGCTAGAGACACGATGAGCAGAATGTATGTTGCTACGTCTGCAAGATGGATTGCTGAGTCTGGAATGTGTGAGGATACTATGGAAAGTGTGAAAGAAATTCAGAAAGAAGCAACTGAGGAAGAGAAACGTGTATGGAGAGAAAGTACGGGCAAGTTGGACTCGAATGGATGTTGGATTGATTTGACAGAACAGCAGCGTTGGATGTTGCCCGATGCGTATGTGCTTGCAGTAGTGACGATGGCGCATGGAGTAGCGCATATAAGTTCTAAAGGGATATGTAAGATGTTAGCTCCGGTCTGGAAGAATGAGGGAATCAGTAAGTGTGCAGAGAGAGTGGTGAAAAATTGTATGGTGTGTTTGATGCATAATCCTGGCAAGGGAACTCCAACTTCAGCTGGTCATTTTGCTCCTCCTTCCTGCCCCTTTGAAGTGATTCAGTTAGACTTCATTCACATGGAGCGCTGCAATAATTTGAAGTATGTCCTGGTGGTAGTCTGTGCTTTTTCCAGGTGGATAGAAGCATATCCATTAAAGGACAATACTGCCCTATCAACTGCCAAAATTCTTCTCAAAGAATTTTTCCCTAGATATGGGATGCCACGGATTGTATGGTCAGATAACGGAAGTGAGTTTATAGGGAAAGTTATGCAGAGTGTGTGTGCCGGCCTAGGATTGAAACAGAAATTTCACAGTGCAAACCATCCCCAATCTGCTGGTTTAGTCGAGGGTTACAATGGCACCCTCAAGCTGAAAATAGCCAAAATACAAGCATCCACAGGTTTAGCCTGGCCAGACGCACTTCCTTTGGCCTTGTTATCAACGAGAGCAACAGTACATTCTAGAATAGGGCTTAGCCCTTACGAGATAGTCTTTGGTCGCCCGGCAAATATCTGGGGTGTACCAAGGCCTAAAGAATTTTGCTCCATAGAATATCCTATGTTGATAGACTACCTTTACGACTTGACTGCTAAATTGAGTCTTATTCATCAACAGGTTTTCGATGCTTTGCCAAAACCTCCGGAGAGTCCAGGGCATCAGCTGAAACCAGGAGATCTGGTTGTCATCAAGAACTTCGCGAGGACAAAGAACCTTCAACCGAGATTTGTGGGGCCTTTTCAGATCTTACTGGCAACAAGGACAGCAGTTCGTGTAGCTGGCCGTAAGCACTGGATACACGCATCTCATGTTAAGCGTGTTCCTTTGCCGCTCCCTTATGACGACTGGGTGAAAAAGGGAATTGGTGCCTCCGAATCTGAAAGCACACCGAAGTTCATCTCTTTCAGCGATGCCGAATTGATTACTGACACTCCAAAATCTGACTCTCCTCCTGAAAAGACTCCTTTGAACACTGAACATTTGTCTCCAGCATCAGAAGAAAATTTGCTATCTGCGAACTTAAACTCTGCAACAGCTGCTAGTGATACCCTATTTTCCGATCAGACAGTACCAGCGAAGCAGAGATATAACCTAAGAAGCCATAAAATGGACAAATAAAGCAGGCAACTGCATATTGTAATTTTGATATATATTGAACTTTTGCCTTCAGCCAGGAAGTTTGCTATTGTTTATTGTTTTTAAAATTGCCTTGCCGTCTGGGTAGCCGTAGGGTTGTGGCTGTGTGCCTAGTTTGAATTTGCAGGGGTCTGACACAAGGTCGATCTTTCTGTTGGTTCTGGGAACTCCCAGGGCTGATAGAGGCATTTTCATCTACGTACACATCATCAGTGGTCGCGAGCGGATTGTAGAAGATGGAGCTTCCTGCGCTGCAACGAGAGAATGTGATTTATGTTCGCAGAAACAGACTTAATAGAATTCTTCATAGCAAATGCTTTTTGATGCAATGTGCCATTACATTTTTGATTGTTTTAGCAACATTGGTGGGTGGAATCGTCTTTAGTATAAATTTAATTTTTGTGCCAGTTTCTACAGTACCTCCCCTTGATCCTGCTATTTCTACTGTTTCTTCTATACACTCTTTTCACTCGTTTCCGGAGCATGAGCAAGCCCGACGCTCAGAATTCACCAACAACACTTTTGTACAGCTCTTGCACCAACACCAACTGGTAGTTAACACTACAGACTGCTGGGTGTGTGGCTTGATACCCCACACTATGGATAAAGGTATTCCCTATCTGGTTTTGCCTTACAGCTATAATGGATCATTTCAGGCCTTCCAAACCATCTTTGCTTATGCCCTTGAAACCTATCCTCCACGTCCACCGCGTTCCACTAAATATAACTCTGCCAACAAAGCCTTAGTCCAGGGAATTATTGACATGGTCAAGGACGTCAATAATACTCCATCTTACCCTAGAGACGAATTGCGAGTATATTTAAGTTGGAATACTTCAGAGTATCGCCTTAGTTTAGGAGAAAGCAAGCGTAAAAGCTCAACTCCAATCTGGGTCGTACCTCACCGAGGTCAGGTCTGTTTGCAAGGTAATGGGAGAAATCCGAGCGCTCAGCTAGGGAGGAGTGAGTGCGTAGAGACTTACGTGTTTCCGGCAAACTCTTCCCCTGCCTTTCTTACTGCTAGTGGTACCTACTTCATTTGTCGAGACAGAGCTTATACATGGTTGCCTGCCGACTTTTCAGGATCATGTTATATTGCTCGATTGTTGCCTCCGACATACACTGCTTCATCTGATTACCACAGAACCAGAGTAGCGAGAGGTGTCTTCAGCAAGGAAGATACCGCTGGTCAGGAAGCTGGAGACTTCTTCAAAGGCTTCCTTCCGTTCTGGGGGCCTATGGCTAATAGTAGAAACATACGTCAGCTAACACGGGTAGTTGAATCTACTATTACCGAAACTGCTGGTGCCCTTAGCAATCTGACAGCTGAGCTTCAGGCGGACAGGCTCATGACGTTGCAGAACCGTATGGTTCTAGACGTTATACTTGCAGATCGAGGTGGGGTATGCAGAATGATCCAATCGAGCTGCTGTGTCTTTATTCCTAACAATGCTCCAACAGTCTATGAGGCGATCTCTAAGTTGCACAAGATTTCAGACTCCATACATGTAGACAAGGGAAACTGGTCCTTCATGGAGTGGTTTTGGACTCTGATATCAGCGTGGGGATGGAAGGTTCTAATGGTCATTGGTGTCATCTTAGTATTCCTATTCTCATGTTGTCTGATTATCCAGTGTGGTCCTGCTCTGTGTAGTCTTTGTGCTGCAACTTGTCTCAGAAAGCCACCTACGTTTGGAGAAAAGACACGAGAAAGGATGATGATACAACAGCATGTCACTGACCTGATGAGCATAGAACTAGATTCTGACATAGACTAAGTAATTGCCTATGTAAGGGCAAAAGGAGGGTCTGAGGTTCCGTGACGGTTCCGTGACGATTTGAACCCGTGTTTTCAAGTTTGTCGGAAATACATAATATTGGTATCAGCGAACCGCAAATGATCCATTTAGTATATCCTGGTGTTTTCGCTATGCTACGAGCAAGAGCACTCCTTTTATAAAAACATTTCTGATCTACCCACGGCATCCATCTTAGATCATGGCCGCCATTTTGTGTTTCTTGCCCTCACATACGCAATAACCTCTGATCACTTCATTTCGATTAAGGACACGTAACCTTAGCCGGAGATTCACCTCTTTCATGACACGTGCACCTTAAACCAGATCACGCTGTAGCTGCATGACTCGACAAAGGCTACCTCCTCTGCCCGAGGCCAGTCCTGCCAAACTGGTCTTCGTGCCCATTGTCCTGATCATGATTAGGCGGCCGAAGCCGGTAGCCTTGCCCATTTACAACCCACAAACATCCCTTATCCCACTTTTCTATCTTCCACACCTGGCTCTGTTTCTTTCTTTCTGAATCTTTATTAGGGGGAGGTAACGAACTTTACGATGAGGCGGTCCGGGTCCTGAATGCAATATTGACATGGAATTGTGACAAACTAGTGGGAACCCCTCTCTTCGCAATGTTTGGCCTCAGATATTATCGACGGTTCCTGTGTAACGCCAAATATTTATTGTTTTAGACACAAAGGTTTTGGGAATGTATTACATGTAAAGAATTCGCCCCCAGCTTAAAATCTAGTATATAAGGAGCAACCCGCTTTGTACAAATTGAACAGGCTCCTGGTTACTGCCCGTGTGTAGTATCTGTGACTTCTGTGTCCCTGCAGTAATAAACCTTTGGTCTTTGACGCCACCATCGAGAAGCCCGTGTTTCTGTTCATTTGTGCACCAAGGCAGGAGGAACTCCGGGGTCTTTGGGTGTTGTTCCCTGACACCTCTGGACGGAACCAAAAAGTCCAGAACTCCAGCCCCACTCTCAACCATCTTCAGAAAACACAGACTCTGCATAGTACCCTACACCCAGCTCGTGCCCTCCCTCACCAAGGAACTGACATAATCAGACACAGTTTCAAGGATGAATGAAGGGCGTCACATCCTGGATGAGCAGTAGCTGCCTGAAGCTCATCTTGGAGAAAATGGAAGTCCTCATCCTCGGATCCACCCCCTCTGTGTGGCCTGACCTACAAATCTGCAGTGAAGTTTTTGATTACCAATGACTACAGCAAGTCTGCCACCATTAGCAGGTTTACTATAACTAGAATTAGCACCTCTTCACAGCAACAGTTCAGCTGTCATTCTCCGCTGTGGATAACAGTGCTGTACCCATTTTCATACACCCACTAGTTACCCCGCAGCTTTTACAGTACTACGGGGCATATTATCAAGTTAATACAATAAGGGGGGCGTATAGGGAAAATATTTATTGACCTTGCATTGTTATGATCCCTACATGTAATGAAAACAACATATATAACAACGGGTCAAGAAACAGAGTGAAGCCATCTAAAAAACTATGTGCTTTTGATAGGATAAAATCTATGAATCCAAAGTATTCATGGTGAAAAATGTGTTCCCATCAGATACCCGTCCTGTACCGCCCACATCACTTGGGATCCTTCACCCGAAGGAAGTGGAATCAACTCCACTATGGATTAGGTAGATTGTGTCCTAATCTTATTAGAGGATACAGTGAAAACTATATGTTGGTATCAGGGGGTAAAAATAACTAGCAGTGCAAAAGAATGCTGTGTGTAGCATGTGAATAAGTGAATTAATATTGGGTTGTGGGAGTGGAAAAAAGAATTTTAATAGGATCCTACCCACACCCAAGGTTAAAAAACAGTGCAAAGTAGTGTTTACAAATAACTACTTAGGTGTAATTCAGGTCGACATGGTTCTGCAGAGTAATAGGCTCACAAGATACCTGTCTGCTTCATCAGGACCATAACAATAATATGCTACTGCTGATAGATGTGTTTTAAGTGATGAAAAATCATATCACCTGAGATCGCCTTTCGAGAAGATCCAGATGGTCACCAAAAGATGGATGGAGAAACATACACAAAGAGATGCACAGAGTTAATGACGATGGCTTATAACACAAGGAAAATCTCTCGTGATGGTACATGTTATGCCAAACAATGTTGATCACTGCTTGCTTACTAGTCAACCTAAAAATAAGGCGGAAATGACCTTGTAAAGAAAAGGTTAAAGAAAATCCTTCTATTCACTCACCCACGATCTGGGGAATGAACTCTCCACCTCACCCGGCTACAGCTCAGGTACAAATGGAGCACCGCTCTATTAAATGCAAAAAGGAGAAAAACAATGAAAGAGGAAAAGCTCTCTGGAGCTTTTGTTTTAGACACATCTTTTCCCCAACCTGTTTGATTTGCAGCAGACTTATATATATACTTTATCATGTATGTTGAACAAGTTTCTAGGAAACTACAGCGACATCCATGGGATGTCTTCATTCAGACCTGCTTTGTCAGTTTGTAGTTTGTACACCCATCTTTGTTCCCTTCTGTGTAAGAAGGTGCTTATGTCTGTGATATGTTTGGGAATTACTGGTTGTTCTAGCACTGTCCAGTGCAGGTCGGTCGGAGCATGTTGAGCCTCTAAGAAATGTTTAGTCATTCGCGTCGCCTGCTTGTTGCAACGTATAGAGCTCTTGTGCTCTGAGATCCTGGTCTTTATTCTCCTGGTGGTCATGCCCACATATTTCTTATCACAGGGACAACTGATTAAATAGATGAGATTGGAACTATTGCAGTTCGTAAACCTGCGTTTTTCCCATAGATGTTCTGTACCAATGTTGATCATGGTGTATTTACAGGTTTGGGGGCATGCTGCAAACAAACCGGTACTTTGGATAATGCTCTACTCCTGTTGCACAAAAATTTGATATAGCGCATATATCTTCATCAAGGTTCTAAACTAAGCCGCATCACAATAAAAGGCATATAATTAAATTACAACATTATTTCACCTTTCCTATACCGTGCTGTAGCATAAGTCTGCTGCAAATCAAACAGGTTGGGGAAAAGATGTGTCTAAAACAAAAGCTCCAGAGAGCTTTTCCTCTTTCATTGTTTTTCTCCTTTTTGCATTTAATAGAGCGGTGCTCCATTTGTACCTGAGCTGTAGCCGGGTGAGGTGGAGAGTTCATTCCCCAGATCGTGGGTGAGTGAATAGAAGGATTTTCTTTAACCTTTTCTTTACAAGGTCATTTCCGCCTTATTTTTAGGTTGACTAGTAAGCAAGCAGTGATCAACATTGTTTGGCATAACATGTACCATCACGAGAGATTTTCCTTGTGTTATAAGCCATCCTCATTAACTCTGTGCATCTCTTTGTGTATGTTTGTCCCTCCATCTTTTGGTGACCATCTGGATCTTCTCGAATGGCGATCTCAGGTGATATCATTTTTAATCACTTAAAACACATCTATCAGCAGTAACATATTATTGTTATGGTCCTGATGAAGCAGACAGGTATCTTGTGAGCCTATTACTCTGCAGAAACATGTCGACCTGAATTACACCTAAGTAGTTATTTGTAAACACTACTTTGCACTGTTTTTTAACCTTGGGTGTGGGTAGGATCCTATTAAAATTCTTTTTTCCACTCCCACAACCCAGTATTAATTCACTTATTCACATGCTACACACAGCATTCTTTTGCACTGCTAGTTATTTTTACCCCCTGATACCAACATATAGTTTTCACTGTATCCTCTAATAAGATTAGGACACAATCTACCTAATCCATAGTGGAGTTGATTCCACTTCCTTCGGGTGAAGGATCCCAAGTGATGTAGGGCGGTACAGGACGGGTATCTGATGGGAACACATTTTTCACCATGAATACTTTGGATTCATAGATTGTATCCTATCAAAAGCACATAGTTTTTTAGATGGCTTCACTCTGTTTCTTGACCCGTTGTTATATATGTTGTTTGCATATTATCAAGTGCCTTATCTCTGCTTTTTTGGCTTTAAAAGCCAAAAAAGCAGAGATAAAATCAAGGCGGAGCTAACACGCTTTAGCGCATGTTAGCAGCCGTTTTCCCGACGCCTCGCATCACATCTCTAATGAGATGCAAAGTAGGGGTTTCCTCCCAAAACAACATGGGAATCATCGCCAACTGCACTGGACCAGGATAACAATACCGACATGAAAATCCGTGCTAACCACGGATATCGCCATAAGCTAACGTCTGCAAAAATCCAGAATTACCTATACTTATAATGGGAGGTGGATTCTGTGGCTGAATCCACATCTCCCTATCATCAATGTTTTACCTATTGCTGCAGTAATATTGTTGGGTTTTCAGCAATATTCCTGCATTTCACCACTATTTCTGGAATACTTATTGCCTTGGAGAAACGCATTGTTAATAACGTGCTATCCGGGCGATAAATTCCAGCGATAGATGGCGTTAAATGTGCGATTTGTTATGTTTATCGCCGTTTGTAGTTAATATGCTCCTAAATTCTCTAAATAAGGCCCAGATTTCTGATTTAGCAGCATGAAAGGGTACTGCTGTTTCAGATTTGTAAATGGAATAAGAAAATGACAATAAATTCTGAAATGGTCGTGAATGAAATTAGCAAGAAAAAGCAAATAGGAGGGAACAACAAGCCGGAGACAGGAAAAGAGCCAAAGGTATAGGGATACCTAGAAAAATTCACAAATAAATAGAAAGAGACATAAATCCATGTCAAACAGCACTTGGGAGTCCATGAATGCTACAAGTTCATAAACGGTTTTGTGATTTGAAGATGCTTTGAGGAGGTTTCATTGATTACTTTACGAGCTGTAACGGTTTGTGATGATTTGAGTATGATTTGCTGATTACTTCACAAACAGGTATACGATTTGTGCTCTTTTTTTTAGAGTAATCACTGCGCTGGATGATTCAGAAGGATTGGCTTGTTACTTGACAATAAACACCTTTTTTATTGCGTGCAATCAAGCATAAAACATACAAGTTTGGAACAGATAAAAATATCAGTGAGAATTTCAGTTAAAGGAAGCAGGTGTTCCTCGTAGGGCCTCATTGAGAGACACCCTGGAATCTGAGGGGCAGATGCCGGCCCAGAATAAACTGTTCTGACCAGACAACCCTCTCTCCCTTCAGTTAACTTACAAGATACGTTTTTTTGCCTCAGAATGGGAAATGGCATGCTGAGCCTGGATTTACAGGTTCCAACACAATTTTGCATTTTCGTGACCATTACTGTGCTTATTTGGTTTTACTGGTACATTCCCGTTGTACCTGGTAGCACTTGAATTTGGGTAGAGGGGTAAGCCTCCCTGTTCAGAACACAACTTTTTTATTTGATTCAAAGAGCATTGGAATTAAAATTATTGGTCCGGGCAATGCACGTTAAACATGTGCCCCATACGTAAATAACAACACATGAAACAACGGCGGGCTGGAGAGACCGCACCTCAAAGTGCTAAACAAATATATGGTCCTGTAAACTGCTTAGCCGGTACCTGCCGTTGTTTAGTATCACTGTCCAGCAGACTTGAAATAGCAACAAGTGGTAAGGTGCACCAAGAGAAAAGCAGACTTGAAATAGCAACAAGTGGTAAGGTGCACCAAGAGAAAACTGTAATCCAAAGGAATCCAATATGTATTTTCCAAATATAATTGTATTCCTTCTTTACTTTAATTCTGTATAAAGAACATTGAGCCAACGCGTTTCGCTCAAATGGCTTATTGAACTTCATCAGGGCTGAAAATGCCATACAAAAAGCAAAAGACAAACGTAAGACACTTTCAACTAACACATTTTAAGACACTATATAAAAATACAAATAGAGGGAAACAAGTAACAACATATATCTTAACTGACACATGACGCTTGTGTTGAAACATAAAATATGACTAAGTGACATAAAATCCAAAAATATAATACGTGGTCAAAGCTGAAAGAGATTGTAAAGTTGCAGAGATAAAGAATAAAAGTAGGACTATGTAGTGTAAAATTAAACACATCAAATAGCACTTGGTAAATTTATAGCAGAAACATATTAGAGTAAACAATGTAAAATAGATGTTATGTAGATCAGAATGAGTAGCAAGACGGAGAGAGATTCTTGTAATGAACTACGTGCAAAAATAATTATTTTCCATACATATCTCCTTTCAACTAATCACTGTTCATTTTAGAAAACAGGTCATAAGAACAAAAGGCACAATCTTGTTTTCACTGTTTAAGATGCAGCTGTAATGATAGTTCAGAACCTGTCCTTCGCCTTGGCAGATAGTTCGGCAGCAGGCATTGTGCCCTCCGAACTCAAAGATGCAAAGTTATTACAATTACGCAGCTATGCCATATTCCTATTACAGATGAATAGTAATGTCACAATTAAGTTTTATTAAGGGAATTAGACCTATGCTTTCATACTGTGGTTGCAGATGTAATCACATGTCATCCGCTCCCCTTCTTTGATCTAATGACGACACAAAGACACCTACTGAGCTCAGCCTGATCTCTATCCCTCTGTCCGAGTCCCATGCAACTTTCATCATAGCTCTCTATCCTGTCTGTCACCATAGGATATCTGTCAAACACTCGCCAACTTCCCACTTCTCACTGCTCCTATGCCTAGGGCTTCATATTTACACATTCTCCACCTGACTCTTTGCTCAGAATCTTTGTCTGGAATCCTCTAACCTACCAGACCAGGATCACTGACAAATAGCCCTTCTATTTGTTTGTTTCTCCAAGATATCTGACTGGAAAATGCTTGCATCCCTACTGGTATCACTGCCATCCATATTAATTATCACCTGCATCCATTCACCATTTGTTGCTGTGTCATCTAGTACCTTTCCCAACACCTGTGCCAGAAACTCTCTCAGCTTGCAATTCCTTGATGGAAGTGCCCTTAGCTGACTCATGACCTGAGACTCCTGCATGCCTCTAGGACTTTCCATGATGATTCAGGCCTCCACCGTTGCCTTTAACATTCCTGGCTACACAGATAGAATATATTTTATATCCTGGGACACATTTTTTAGTTTGGCAAAAAACTGTACTCTGTCGCCAGTCAACAGATCAACTTGTTCATCATACTCATTGTCTGCCCACCTCATTTAAAGAAGGGTGGACCTTTAAACAGCCTCAGATGGCCCGACAAAGTAGGGACGTTGGGAGTAAAGCTATCTCACAACCCACTCCATTTAGAGTGGGCTTTCTTATGTTTGTTTTTGTTTTTCTGACGATCCCCGACAGGAAACACCTGGTACCCAATTGTTTATGCTAAATAGGCATCAGCTAGGCCTCTACGCAATCTTGTTTAAAATGGATTTCTCATCATGTTCATGCTTTGTTTAATATTCTGCTGCACGTAGTTCAGCAGGACATTTTGGGTGCATTACCTAAAGACACAGTCCTAAAAAGAATGCTATCTTGTATAGGCTCATGATTGTTTCATTTTTCCAAGGATCTTCCGTTTGCAAGCTATTCTGCAATAATTCACAATGGTTCACTGTTCCTTATGTAACTAGTTTGATCTGACACCTCCGGAGGACTTTAGGTCACAGGGTCTGACTCAGTATTCATGTAGTGGGCTAAGGTGGAAGGGTTATAAGTGTGGCTCACTGGTTAGAGCAGGCAGAGCCTGAAGCAGAGGTCAGACCCGGGTTCAATTACCGACGAGGCAGGGTCTTGAGCTCAAATGTCCACGGACTCGATAATTCTCGCTTCGGTCCCTGACCTAATCATGGGTTCACACTATACAACTCTGGGCACTAAGCTTGCTTAATCTCCACAACGCCCCCCCCCCCCGCGGGATACCTGGCTTTCACCTTGGGGATGCCTGTTAGGGGTTATCTCACAGGGAAAAGACAGGACGGGTTCCCAAGGCAAGCGCCGAGATGCCTCCGGGTGATTCGAGCGCTCTATAAGAACAAACAAAAAAAATATATATATATGATGATGCTTCAGTTTGTATTCTGATCTGTTGAAAACGTAGGGGCACATCTACAAGGAAGTGCCGCAGCGCTGCAACGCAAGCCCTTTGGCTGCGCCACGCTTCAGCACTTCCAAAGCACAGGAATGCCACATATTTACAATATGTCGCATTCCTGTGCTCTCCCCTGCAATGGCGTATAAACTGCAGCCATGCGCCGGCGCAGGCACCTTTGCACCATGGTGCAAGGATGCCAGCATCATGGGGAAATTGTTTCTGTACAGGAAGGGGTACCTTCCTGCACAAAAACAATCATTAAAGGCATTTTCCTCTATCAATGCATGCTGTAGAATGCGACATGCATTGAAAGAGGAAAAAACGAGGAATAATGAAAACATTTCACCTCGTTGCGCCTCGCTACGCCTCCTTTGGGGTGGCATAGCAATGACACGCATTTCTAGATTTAGGATATCTCGTAAATCTGGAAATGTGTCTCATTCCATGGGTATTGCGTGGGAACACCCACAGCAACACCCAGGGAACACCCCTTTAACACAAAGTGCTGCGTGTGAAGGGGCCATATTTACAAGGAGAGGAAAAGTCAAACAGGGTGACTTTCCCTCTCCTTGTAAATATGGAGAAGTGAAATGCGCCATAACAAAAAGTGACATACTTTATTTTATTTATTTATTTATTGAAGTTTTGTATAGCACTGGCTGGACCCGAGGGTTTCAGAGCGCTTCACAACGAGTACACATATGCAACAAGGAAGGTGTGGACGGAAAGACAAGAACAGGGAAAGCAGGCCGGAGTAATGTCTGCCCAACAACGACTTGCGCCTCCTGCGTGGTGGAGATCAGGAGCGATAAATCCGGTTCTGGGTTCGGAGAGAACAGCGGTCAATCACAGTCAGATGTGGGCATCTCAATGCGAACAGGAACGCTCAAGGAAGAGGGCTTTGGGTAGCGTCTCGAATTGCGGGAAGGAGGCGGTCGTTCTGATATGGGGGGAATAGAGTTCCAGATCCTGGGAGCATTACCCGCAAATGATTTTTTTGAGGTTTTGTGCTTCTTTGATTTCAGAGGTATGAGTAGGAGTGTGTTGGAGCTTCTGAGGTTCCTGGACTGACCGGCTCTTTTGAGTTTGGTGGCCAGATATTCTGGTTTGCCTGTATGCAGAGCTTTATGTGTGAGGCAAGCTGTACGGAAGCTGGCTCGTTGGTCAATCGGGAGCCACATTAGTTCCTTGAGAGCCGAGGAGATGTGTTCATATTTTTTAGTTCCTGTGATCATTCTTGCTTCTGCGTTGAGGTTGGAGGTGAGAGGTCCCAGGTGAGATTTGGGTGTTCCAGACAGTATTGCGATGCCATAGTCAATTCTGGAGAGCACCAGTGCCTGAGTGGCCTGGTTCAGGTCTTTTGGGGGAGGAAGGGTTTAATTTTGTAGAGAAGTTTCAGGTTGAGGAATGCACATTTGGCTATCTTTGAGTTGTGCTTTTCCATGTCCAGTTTGGGGTCAAGGGTGATACCTAGGGATTTTGCAGAGTCCGTTGGCGCTAGAGAAACATTGAGGGCGTTTAAGGCTTTGAGCCATTCCACTATTTGGGGGTTATTCGAAATGAGGAGTACTTCAGTTTTTTCCTCATTCAGTTTAAGGTGGTTGGCTGAGAGCCAGTGCTGGACCTCAATGAAATGAATGTTATGTTATGTTAATATATATTTATTAAGCGCTCGTACGCCCAGGGGCTTCATGGCGCCCCGAAAAAGGAACACAACACAGATATAAAGTAAAATACAACTCAGCAGTAGGCCTGCATGAACAACCAGGTTTTAAGAGAGTGTCTAAAGCTGAGAAGGTCTCCACTCAATTTCAATTGTAAAGGAAGTGAATTCCAGAAGGTGGCTGCAAGATGGTCAAAGCAGCAGCCACCAAGACGTTTCTTTTTGAAAGATGGAACAATCAATAAAGATTTTTGAGCAGAGCGAAGATTTAATGATGGGTTGTATCTAGAAACAAGGTCTTTTATAAACTTCGGGGCCGTGTTTTGTAAGGTTTTAAAAATAATACACCCAGTTTTAAATGCAATTCGCTGCACAACAGGTAACCAATGCAATTGTTTCAGACCAGGTCTAATAGATTGCCACTTTGTAAGTCCAAGAATAAGTCTAGTGGCTTGATTCTGGACCAGCTGAAGCCTTTTTTGCACGCCCGCTGGGAGTCCCAAATAGAGACTATTTGAGAAATCCAGTCGAGGGCGGCCTGCGTAAGAAAATGAGCTATTTTCCTTATTTTTGTAAGTTGAAAAAAACTGTCCGACACTACAGTACCTACTTGTCTTTTCAAAGAAAGATCCTCACTTAATGTTACACCTAGGCTTTTAATCGAGGACGATCTCGTAGGTGGAGCCCCCATGCTAGAAGGCCAGAAGCATGGACTCCAACTTAATTCCCTTTGCCCAGGCAAGACCAATTCAGTCTTGCCTGGTTAAGTTTCAGATGATTAAGACTCATCCATCCCTGAATATGTGTCATGGTGTTATAAAATTCTACCACGGAGTCCTTGCTGTTCAGAGGAAAGATGAGTTGTAGATCGTCCGCGTAGTTATAGATGGTAACTTTAGCATTCCTTAGGGAGTACAGTAGTGGGCGAAGGTACAAATTAAAAAGTAAAGGTGATAAAGATGAGCCTTGGGGTACTCCACATGTGGTGGAAATAGTGGGAGCTGTAAAAGGGCCCAATCTTACTGACTGCGTGCGGCCTGTGACAAAGGAACTAATCCAGCTCAAAGCGGGCCCCCGTTCGACACGGTTGACCAGAATGGAATAGTCAACCGTGTCGAATGCTGCCAAAAGATCGAGAAGTACCAGGGCCTGGTGGATGCCTTTATCAGCATTCCGCCTTAAAGTATTTTGTACCGCCAATATTACAGCTTCCGTTAAATGACACGAACGGAAGCCTGCCTGATTGGGTTCAAGATATTCCGTTTGTTCAATGAAATTAGACACGTTTGCACAGACGTAGGCTTCCAGTAATTTAGATGTATAAGGTAGCAATGATATAGGCCTATAGTTTAAAGGATCAAGCGGATCTGCTCCTACTTTCTTGATCAGAGGGATAAGCAAGGCCTTCTTAAGGCAGATAGGGACTTTACCCTGTGAAAGTGATCCATTTAGCAGAGAGAGCACGCCCTCAGGAATGGCTGTCCCCACCTCTCTCAGGATGTGCGGAGGGCAGGTATCATCAGGTGAGCCAGATTTAACCCTTGCGAAAAGGTCAGGCAAAATCTTTTCATCAATAGGGGGGAAGGTTTCTAATGTGTGAGGATTATAGTAAGCTTCATCCAAAGGAGGGGGAGGTAGGGAATTTAAGATACTCTGTTTTATAGTGCAAATTTTGTTGAAGAAAAAAGCATTCAGTGAGTTACAGAGATCCTGGGTGGGGGTGACCGATGGAGCGGTTCTATCACTACTGCTAAGATCATTCACAATATTGAACAGATCTTTCGTCTTATTTTGAGAGTTCAGTATTTTTTCAGAAAAATAGTCAGTTTTTTGTTTTAGAACAAGTTTTTGGTAATCTTTACGGGCCTTGCAATAATTGACTTTATCTTGTGTTAAATACCCAATTCTCCACTTCCTCTCTTTTTGACGCACTTCCAATTTTAGAATCTTCAAATGTGCAGTAAACCACTTATGTGAGTCATTAGGGCGGGAGCGGGGTGAAGTTTATGCAAGGAGCGTAGATGTCAGCTGCCTGACGTAACCAATTAGAATAGGCTTCTTCAGTGGCATCGATGTCTTTGGCCATGGGAGGGAGGGACAAAGCCAAGGTGTCCAAAAAGGCTGATGTGTCTATGTCCTTCCATTTTCTAATTTTCCCACCTGTTTGAAATAGCTGCTTTTTGCCCTTCTCAATGATAAGTGTAAAATGTATAAGAAAATGGTCTGACCAGATGCAAGGAGTTATAGAGGAGATGGAGAGAGGGATATTCTGGGACCATATTTGGTCTAGGCTGTGCCCTTTTTCATGAGTAGGCGAATGAATCTGTTGTGTTAAGTTCAAATCTAAAAGTAAGTCCTTAAGTTCTGCTGCCTGAGCATCCAAGTCAGTAGCATCAAACCAAAAATTAAAATCACCCAGCAAAACAATTTTGGCGTGATTAATTACAAGGGAGGCTAATTGTTCTACCAGTATAGCAGCAAAAGTGGACATGGATTGAGGGGGTCGATATATTAGGACCATTAACAGTGTTCCACTGTCAGTGTCCGTTTTAAAAACAATGTTCTCTGAACCTGTAAGAACAAGGGGCGGTAGTAGGGAAAACTTGTGAGTATTATGAATAATGGCCGCAACTCCACCACCTCTTTTGTCTGAAGATCTGTCAACATTTAAGATATAATAATCCGAAGGAACAGCCGCCAAGATATCTGGTAGTGAGTCCAAGTTAAGACAAGTCTCCGTGAGGAGCAAGATGCCAGGTCTCTCAGATCGCAACATTAAGAAAATGTCCATATGATGTTTGACCATCGACCTCCTATTCAAATAAATGCATTTAAGCTTGGTCTGTGGTTCTAATGAGGATTGAGGACTGAATGAATAAAATGAAATGAAATGAAATGGAAATGAAAGTGGGTTTTGTAGAGCGCATTACTACCCGAAGGCCTCGTAGCGCTGTAGTTGCTTACTTTTGGGAGACTGCTGATTTATTTGGAAAAAAGAAAAGTTTTAAGGGTTTTTCGAAATTTTTAAAGATTGGACTCATTCCGTAGCGTGAAAGGTAAAGAGTTCCAAGTCACAGCCGCATTCAGGGAGAAGGAGCGTCCGCCCCTCCTGGCCCGTTTGATTTTGCGTGTTGTTGCCAAAAAGACCGTGCTTGAACGCAGTGATCTTTGAGGGTAGTAAGGAGTGGCTAAGGAACAGATCATTGCGGGGGCATTTTTCCACATAGCCTTATGCATTATGCACATCGCCTTAAATTTTACTCTGGCTTGGATGGGCAGCCAGTGTAAAGTTCTCAGGGCAGCTGTGCCCGAGTGACTACGGGGCAGGCCTAACAGTAGACGTGCTGCTGCGTTCTGGGTGACTTGTAGCTTTTTTTGTGCTCCGTTTAGTCTGTGAATGTCTGCGATCGATGTGGTTTCCAAATAGAGTTGAGTGTCATCTGCGTAGAGTTGGAAGGGGATGTTGGAGTTCCATAGAAGAGAGGTGAGGGGTTCCATGTAGATATTGAAGAGTTGCGGGGAGAGTACTGACCCTTGAGGAACTCCTCTACTGATGGGGAGGGGGTCCGATTCGAAGTACTGGTGGTGCAGTGCGGTTGTTAATATCCTCTCTATTTCTTTGCAACTGTCACAGTGACTATGCAGTTTCAATACTGCTTTATGGGGAAATGTGCTATATAAACTCCCAAATTTAGGGGTGAGTGAGATGTTTTTGGGTCTCCAATAGGGTTGCTGTCTAATTTCTTACAATTTTCTTGCATATTTGCCTCTTAACATTTCTCTGATTGCTCTAATACACCTTTATGGTTTCCCTAAATTCATTTTTAGAACTCACTTACTGAGTTAATCCTTTATTATTGATAGTATTCTGTAATGCTTCGGTTGAACCTTAAATCAGGGACACATTGCCTTGTGGTTCAAGGTCAACACTGTCCCCTATCCACCCAACTGTGTGTGTGCTTTTGAGGTGTGAGATTTTAGGGGTACAGTGTGCCCACACATTTTTGGCAGCAGAACATTGTACAAGATAAGGGGGTGATTTTAAGGTTGGATTTTGTGTTTAGGTCCATATTGTATCATTTCGCTGATGTATGAAATTGCTGTGCTGTCCCATGGCAAATGATTGAGACTATTAGTAGGGCAGAAAGATTACTGAGAGTGAACGTATTCCGTATGCTAGTGATGCATTGTAGAATGTGTAGTTGGAAATGGGGTTTACATTGAGTCAAGAAATGTATACAGCGTGTGAGCTCTTTGGTTTGCACTGTTGACTTCTGATTTAGTTGGTTTGTAATCTAACCACAATATTCTGATTATTGTGAATTTGATGTATTTTTCATATTTTTGATTTGGTTTAAAAATATTTTGGTTTTGTATTTTGTTGGTTAAGGTAATCGGATTGTTGCAATCTAATATCTTGCAACATTAATGTTGACCTTGTCTTCAAATTGGTAGTGCGATTTTCAAGCCGCCGCATTCACACAGTGTATGGATTTTTTACTGACTTACCAGTACTCCTTCAGGTATCGGATGCTTAATGTGGGTTGGTGTTGCTTGATCTTCATTGCACAGGAGTAAATGCACCAATAAGAAGTAGATTACCACTGGACAGGAGTCTGCTTCAGAGTGAATTGTGAATAACAAGTGGTGTGAGGGTACTGGTGTGGCTTCTATTTATTGTGAACTTCTTCTTATCCAACTTGTTTATATCCCCTGTTTAGATTGAGCAGAAAATATTTAATTTGTTGTTTTATGTGTGATTGAGGGCATTGCATTGTTTCTCCTATTCACAGAAGGGCTATACTACTATTAGTTAGCAAACACTGGGAATCACGTTAGTATTGGTGCAACAACAACATAGAGTTGTGCTTCCACTGGTTGGTTGCAACCATAACTGAGATGTGATTGATAACTTTTAGTCACAGCTGCAGTACGATTAGTTGTTTTTTGTTTATTAATTTTGTGAGGTTTTTGGATTGTTTTTAGTGAGAATAATGAGTGTTCTGTTGAAAAAGCCTAAAGCATCTAACAGTGGCGGCTCATCCGCTATGGCAAAAGAGCGTCGCCTCACTGCTTTCGAGCAGTGGAAAGGAAATATAAAATGATAATAACATTACGTTATTATCATTTTATGATTCTGTTGCGGGCGGGTGCGCCACCCAAACCAATCATGTGCACTTTCCCCTTTGCCATGCAGGCTGCATTATAGCCTGCATGGAGAACATGCCCACCACTACAACCCGTACACGACATTCCTTGGATTGCCAGGGGTGTTTCCATTTTGGTGTCAGATCTATTGGTGGGAATGACCCCAGCCGCAATAACGCCAAGTAGTGTTTTCTCTCCTGGGAGAAGTGATCAAGTAAATATGATTGAGGTTTCAGCCGCAGATAGCCTTGAATCAGGGTCCAGGCATGTTTTTTTTTGAGACTGCTCTTTTGTCCATTAATAGGGAGGTCCTTTTGATTGCATTGTTCACTATGGTTTTAAAACTGGAGTAAGTGGGGAGGGTGAGCCAGGCCTCCTCGACTTGCAATGCCGCGAGGGAGTCTTTCAGAACACTGAGCGTTGAGTTTCTTAGCCTGGATTGGGTTTCAATTTCCTTCCAGCAGAAGTGTGCTAGGGTGTTGTCCTCTGCCTCCCTCATTCTAAAGTAGTATTTAACTAATGCCCCTTGTCTGTCGGGGTCTGGTTTCTCAGGCCGTACTCTAGACGAATTTGGGATTGTGAAATGTGTTGGGGGATTGAGAACAGGACCTTAAAAAGGGTTGATTGTGCTGAGCTTAGGGAGAGGGCATCTTTAATGTTTAGGATTTCCGAGCCATATGAAATCGAGGGTAAGAATTTTGCTGAACTAGCTTTAACCAAATGTCCTGTTGAGCACCCTGTAAGTTTTTTCTTTAAGATCCTGAAGGCAAACTTCAGTTTTTTAGCTCTGGTACGGCCTTGCCCCAGTTGTAATTTGAAGTTGAGGTTGCGGTCTATTAGGATACCTGAATATTTATATAAGTCTATACCGGATCGATTGCCATATACTAAGACAAGGGGGCTACACGAGAGCAATGTACACTAACCCCAGGATACAACAAGATAAGGCACACATGTCACCAGATCCACAGGGCTTTGGGTTGGCACACGAAGATAACAGGGGAAACACCAGTCTGGGACACTGAAGTGCTCAGAACACTGCCCCAAAGTCCAGGCTTTGAGAGATGGGACCATATAAGCATCTCTACTGTGAAAGACCTGTGGTCCCTAAGGAGATGTTGTCCCATTTGTAAACTTACAGCAAGGGCATTGTCATGTGCTGTGTGTAACTCACCCCTTGGCTATTTCCTTAGTGAAGTGTCAGAATAAAAATTACTCTTAAGTAGAAAATGACCCTCATACGTCAGAAACATGACACATCTACACAGGAAATGAAACAATGGCTCAGACATGCTGCAAACCAAAAAATGGTCAAGTTCATGTCACATACAGCCTTTTTGTCTTTGCTGGCTAGTGGAGTTGCTTGTTGTGTGATGGAAAGTATTGTGCTCTTTCTTGGTTTTGTTGGTGTCTGTGGTGTCCCTATTGTGCCCCCAAAATGTTGTTTTAGTTTTGTAATCATATTTTGTGATTTGTGTAGTGTATTGTTGGGTGTTTGTCTAAATAGGGGGTTATAGTTATAGAGGTAGGGAAAGGGATAGTGTTTCTGTTGTTGGGTTTAGGGTGAATAGTGTGGGTAGGGAGATGTCGGGCACGGACAGGTCCGAGAACGTGATGTAGGCGGAGTTAGAGGACCTGCTGTGGCTGTTAGTCAGGTACCAGCACAGCATGATCAGCAGTGGGGACATGGTCAGCCATGGCTACCCAACCTGTGAGAGGCATTAGCATTGGGAGAAGGTGAACTACCAGCTGTCTCTCATCTAGAATGTACAGCAGAGTGTCCACCAAGTCAAGCATCGGTGGGCAGATGTCGTCAGCCGGAGACAGGTGTCCTGGATCACATGGGGATAGAAGTTTGTGGGGCTACCAGTAAGTCCCTATACACCATGAGGTTGTAGCTTTGTGGCTTTCCCACAATTTTCTAAATGGTTTTCATTCTGTAAGACCCAGATATGTATATATGTTAATATGGCATGATACGGGCTAACTCTGTTACATACAATGAACATGCCACAGAGGCCTGATCACAGGAGCATTACAATAGCCAAACATTACCATGGAATGCAGGGGAGCCCATAGGTGATGCGAGACCCGTACTGTAAGTGGAGTATTGTCACCCGGCCGGGTAGGTCATTACTGACTCAGAACTATGGGGGCCACCCACCATGTATGTTGCTGGGAAGCACACTCGCATGTTATCAGGACCAAGGTTGGACAGGGTGTTTGGTCCTCCCACAAACGGTCACACATACGTCTATCTTACAAATAATAGTAATCATTCCTTTTTGAGCCTGCATGGGCCTTAATTGATCATTGTTCATTTACAGTGCACTGAGCAAATGTAAGGAACTAAGTGAAGAAAACAAACAAACGTATGTAGCATTGAAAAGAAGACATAATGACCTGAGAATGCCCCAGCATTGTCATACAATGCAGAGTGTGGTCAATCAAATTGGCCTGTTCACATTGCCATCAAAGCCTGACACCCTTACACCATGTTGCAAGTTGGGCTGGTCTCGTACCTTGTCGGCATGCTGTGCACCTCATATGGAATGTGCCTGCTATCACCTGAATACACTGGAACATGGCATACATATATCCATCATGAGGGCATTCCAACAGTGCCTTGTGCAAGTCCAACCTACTGACAGTAGCAGGCATTTGTGACGCCAATGTACTATGCTTCATATGTACACAGTGTACATGTTAAGCATTCACAGAGCAATGTACCACCTATTTGTCTTGTAGCTGGACAGACCAGACCTGCACACCCGTGGTAAGGTGACGACCTTTGTAGATCCCAATGCTAATAGTGAGTGTTACTTGATTGTTTTATAGCTCTGTAAGGATTGAGTGTGTTTTCTTAAATGGGTTGCAGTGAGATGTACACAGGGTATAATCAGTCGGCAGAAACAAGCTGTACCTTACATGTGGATTCACATCAGAAGTAGGACAAAATTATATGAGCAATTGGCAGGGCTAAGTGCTATGCAGATTCATTTCCAATGTATGCCGACCCACATGAGATATGCCTCGTAACATGCATTGTGATACTGTTGTGGTAGTTATAGTTTGGAGGCTTATATACCACACCCTGCCCCAAAACCAACTGATGGTCATTAGTTCAATTCTGTCTCACCCATACTATGGACAGACAGTGGCAACATGTTACCCATATTATGTGACATAAGTGTTGCATGGGAAAGGATTTGATTCCCCTGACACAGTATATTTTTCCAAAGTCCAAATTTGAGCAGAACACAGGTGTGGTTGGGGTGTGACACATCCCAAACCAAAGTTACAATTGTCAACAGCACATCTAATTTTGACATGTGCACAGTGAACATTTGACCAAAATATGTTTTCTCCTATTATGTGTTCACATGATTGAAGGCTTGTCAGACATTTATATCCCTCAAATACCAAACTGTTTTGTTGTCCATACATGTACCTGTAGTACAGTGTCTAGTCAAAGTTTGTACTCCAATGGACTTGGGTGACCATGTGAGCAGGCTCGGGATATCAAAACATAGTTCTATCCTAATATAGATGCTGCATATGTATTTATGAGGTGGCATAGTTCAATCAATCAATCATGGGTTTGTATAGCGCAAGCTACTCACCCAGAATGGGTCTCAAGGTGCTGAGGGAGAGGGGATGGGGGGCTCTGCCCATCCTAAATGATCACTGAGTTCCATTGAGGAGCCAGGTCTTGAAGTCCTATAGGAATTTGGGGAGTGATGCAGTTTGTTGGAGGTGCAGAGGGAGGGAGCTCCATGCCTTGGCCACGAGGTGGGAGAAGGAGCGCCCTACTGTTTTGCTTTTCTTGATCCAAGGTACGATTGTGAGGGAGAGATGGGCCAAGCGGAGAGAGCACTGGGTAGCGTGGAACACGAGGCGGTGGTTCAGGTTGGTGGGCCCACGTTGTGGAGGGCCTTGTGTGCTAGGTTGAGATGCTTAAAGGTAATTCTCTTCTCGACGGGGTGCCAATGCATGGTCTGTAGGTGGTGGCTGATGGGGCAGTGGCGTGGTAAGTTGAGGACTAGTCTGGCGGTGGTGTTCTGCATGTTCTGGAGTTTGCGGTGAGGTTATATTTGATCCAGGCATACAGCGAATTGCCATGGTCCAGTCTGCTGCTGATGAGGGTTTGTGTGAACCTTTTCCTGTGTTCAGGGGATCCACTTGAAGGTTTTACCACACAGCTCTTTATTCCATCTCTAGCGCCTTGACACCCTTGTGAAAAGTAGCGCTCTACAAATTCTCTCTCAACTCAACTCAACTCAAGGTCTTGCAGAGTAGGTAGACTGTGTGGTAGCAGGAGGAGGTGATGGAGTTGACCTGGCTGTCCATTTTGAGTTCGGAGTCCAAGATGTTGCGTGGGTGGTTTGTGGAGTTGGAGGGTTCCCCGAGGGCGGGGGTCACCAGGTATAGTTCCAGCTGTCAGGGTGTGGGCCCATGATGGGTTTCTCTGTTTTGTCCATGTTGAGTTGAAGGCAGCTGCTCTTCATCCATCTGGTCACGGCTTCCATTCTGTCTTGAAAGTTGTAGTTGGTGATGTTGGGTTCGTTGGATAGGGAGAGGAAGAGTTGGGTGTCATCTGAGTAAGATGTAATGTTGATTCCGTGTGATATGACGATTGCTGCGAGAGGGGCCATGTAAATGTTGAACAGGGTAGGTCTTATGGTGGATCCTTTTGGAACTCCACAGGTGGTTGGTGTTGGTTCTGATCAGAACGGAGGGAGTCTGACTCATTGCGTTCTGCCAGAGAGGAAAGAGAGGATCCAGTCGAGGGCCTTGGTATGGATTCCCCAGTCGTGGAGTCTGAGGGCTAGGGTGCAGTGATTGACTGTGTCCAAGGCTGCAGAGAGGTCCAGGACGATTAGGGCCACAGTGTCTCCTCTCTTAAGGTGGGCGCGGATGTCGTCTGTTGCTACGAGGAGTGTGGTTTCTGTACTGTGGTTCTTACTGAAGCCTGATTGGGAGGGGTCGAGGATGTTCTTGTCTTTGATGAAGGTGGCGAGCTGACTGGTGATGGCTTTTTCCATGACTTTGGCCGGATAAGGGAGTAGGCAGATCAGTCTGAAATTCTTGAGGTTGGAAGGGTCCGCTGAAGGCTTTTGCAGGAGATGGTTGATCTCGGCATGTTTCCTGTCATTGGGGCAGAAGGCGGCCTCAAAGGAGTAGTTGATGATTCGTTGAAGTTCGGGGGTGATGATGATGTTTGCGGTAGATGTGATAAGGGCAGGGTTTAGTGGGGGCCCCGGAGTGAGTGGTCTTCATTATCCTCAGTGTGTCTTCGAGTGTCTTAGTTAACATGCATCATTTATGACAGCATACCAGTGAGCATTTTATATATTCCCATTTGTAGCAGTAGGTGCATAAGTCAATTATCCATGCCAATGACTAACTTAGGTTCCTCCCCAAGCCCACATTGATCATGATATGGGGCAACTATCATCCCGCATCATGGGTACCAGCGCATCCCACAGAGTACAGCATATCAATGGCATGTGAGATGGGGTGCCAGAGGAGATATTTCCAGAATGGCATGGCGGTACAAAGGAAGTTGGGATGAAACTCAATGTGAACATGGAGTCAAAGAGATAATCTTCTATCTGCCTGCCTGCTTCACATTGCTACTGTAGGCGTACAGATGGAAATGTATGTTACTTTTTGGGTTACAGGTCCACACAGGCTGTGATGAATCCTACACCAGTGCAGACTGAATACGTATGAGTAGATGTGGGACATGCCACAAGTCCATACATGCCAATGCTGTTACATGCCTGACTCCAGCCCCATATATCCAATATCCTGTAAAAGACACCTATCCATACCATTGTAGTGTTCTGTGAGAAATAACCTAAGGCCATTGTGTTAGATACCACAGGCAGGTATACACTCTGTTGTCAGGTAACAGGTCATTTTACAGTCCACCTACAGCTGCGGTTACCCATACTGTCTCCCCCACAGAATGTCACCGTTGAGCCATTTTCGCCAATTGCCTACAAGATGCAGCACAATATACTCATACATATGAGATCTAGATATTGTATGCACACACTCATCACATCAATTAAGTATGAGTTGATGTCCATCTCGGTAGCAATCTGTGCCTAAATGTATGGACACATTCATGCATATGTGAAGGGCCACACATGTCAATGATAGATTTCCATTACATGGTCTAGGTTACAGTGTTGCAGGTATGTTCATGTGTCATTCTTAGAGAAGTGTCCAACAGGCCTGTTGATATAGAGACAGCTAGCCAGACTCGATGTCTCAACTACCGGCCACAGTGTCAATCTCTACTGCACTATGTGTGGCCTTGTGTACCTGCCATAGTAGTGAAGCATTGATGAGGCATAATATGTGTACATGTTACACAAATACTTATTTCACTTAGAAGGATTCTTTCCCCCTCCTGATGCGGAAGCCGGGAGGTCTCTCCTTTTGACTTTATACTATTTTATAATTCGTACGTTTTAAATATTGCATTTGCATTGCATTTATTGTGCTTGATTTAATAAGCGTTTTATCATGTCAGGAGACTTCCTTGTCTTGATTAAATAAGCGGTGTTAGAACTGGGGGTCTCTAGTTGGCAAAGGTAGGTACCACTGTCCAAATAGGGACCCTTGCTTCTAGTCAGGGCAAGGAGATAACCCTCTAAGATAACCCCTGCTCACCCTCTATGTAGCTTAGCCTGAGCAGTCTAGGCTAACCAGTGGCAATGCGTAAAGTATTTGTACCAACACTCACAGTAACACAGTGAAAGCACCACAAACTGATTCCACAACAGTTTAGGAAAATAAAGATATTTATTCTAAACTACACAAGACCAAAACGACAAAAATCCAACATACACATTTCAAGAATATGGTTTCAAAAGAGTTCTTCAGGTTGTAATCAAAGTTCTTTAAGTTGCGTTAAAATAATCCACAGATGCGTGAAAAGTTCACAGTTGCGTCACGCTTACTCACGGTACTTTTTAGATGCAACAAAGTTCCACAAGCAGGAAGCTGGTGCGGTGGAAAACAAGCAATGCGTTACTCCTGAGACCCTGGGGAGGCGATGCGACAGCCCCGCTGCAGTAGCGGGCGTGTTGCGACGAATCCGGTCTGTATGGGGAGGAAGGCCACTTGTATGGATTCCGGTGCGTAGGTTCCGTAGGAAGTCTGTTCTCGCAAAGGCACGATGCGATGATCTCGTAGGGGCTGCGACGATCTCCGGGGCGACGATGCGCGGTCCAGCGGTGATCCTCTCTCTCGCAGCTCCTCGATGCGATGGTTCTGCGACGATGCTCGCAGCGACTTGATGCGGTCCGCAAGCAAGCGGTGCGGTGATCTCTCCCAGCGACGACAGGCTCTGCGACGACACTCGCAGCGATGTTCGATTCTCCCGCACCGGTCTGGTGCATCACGCAAACGAAGGATGCGACGGCTCAGGCAGCGGTGTCAGGCGCTTCGCCGATCTCGACCTTCGTAGCGGCGGGAAACTTCTCGCACTGTCGGGGATGCGCTCCGCAAGCGAGCGATGCGACACTTTTCAGTTTCAAAAGTCTCTCAAGCTTAGTTTCAAGCTTCCCAGCTCAGGTTCAACTTCCAGAGGCCCCACAACTGGATCAAGCACTCTAGGAAGGACAGAACTCTCTCAGCAGAGTTCAGGGAAACTGGGGGTGAAGTCCTTTTGTTCCTGGGACTTCAAAAACAGGGAGCCAGCTCTTCTCAGGCCCTTGGAGATTCCTTCAAGACAGGGGACACAGCTCACAGCAAAGTCCTTCCCCTCTCCTTGGCAGCAAAGCAACAGCAGGTCAGTCCAGCAGAGCAACAGCAGGACAGTCTTTCTTCTTCAGAGTCAGCTTTCTCCTTGGCAGAGGTTCCTTCTTGATTCCAGGATGATCTAATTTTCTGTTGTCAGGGGTCCTGTACTTATACCCCTAAAGTCTTTGTTCTCTCTGTGCATGTGGGCCCTGAGCCCGGTCTGAACCAGTTCTGGGTGGATCCTGAGCACTTTGTTTTGCTGGCTGCATCTTTCCTTTCAGAGTGAGGGGCAGGGTCCTCAGCCGCCCAGCAGCAGGTGGAGCCAGCATTGTGGCAGGCAGGCACAGCCCTATTCAGCCCAGGTGCTAACTCCTCCCACCACTCAGGTTGCAATGCATTCATTCAGCCTAGTGCTGACTCATCCAGCCTCCTGGGGAATTCCCCAGCCCCTGTCACTCACAAACCAGACAGTCAATACACAAACAGGCCCAGGCACACAGAAGGGTCAGACAAGAGAACAACAACTTTCTAAAAGTGCTGTTCTCAAACACAGGATTTAAAAACCACCTTTCCTAATAGATGTGTTATTAAATTCTGAGTTCAGGGATACTAGATACGTATGTCCTATCTTGTTCCTATGGGAAGATGTTAACCAATGTAGCCAGCATCCCCCATGTTAACCTATGGAGCAAGATAGCCTTACAATAGTGAAAAACGAAAATGGCTGTAATTCACTACCAGAGCCTGTCACCTGCACTAGTACATGCTCTACCTTTCACATACACTGCACCCTGCCCAGGGGGGTACCTTGGGCCTTCCATAGGGGTGACTGATGCACACGAAAAGGGAAGGGTTAGGCCTGGCCAGTGGGGACACTGACCAGGAGGACATGGCAGTTCTAAACTGCCCGTAGGCACTGCAGTGGCAGGCCTGAGACACCATTTTAGAGCTACTCCTGTGGGTGGCACAATCAGTGCTGCAGGCCCACTAGTAGCATTTGCCATCACCAGCCCTGGCACACCCAGTGCACTTTACTAGGGACTTCATGGTGATACAAATATGCCACACATGTATATCCAATCAGAATAACAATTTACACAGAGAGCATATGCACTTTAGCACTGATCAGCAGTGGTAAAGTGTGCAGAGTCCTACTGCCAATAACCACGGGTCAGGAAAAATAAGGGAGGAAGAAGCAAAAAGTTTGGGGATGACCCTGCAAGAAGGGCCAGTTCCAACAAGCGGTTTGTGTCCTGAGACTCTCTGTGCTCTGTGACCTCCCACCCCCCCTTTGCCACCGGACCGCTCTCGGCCGAGCATCGACGCCGAGGGTTGGTTTTCCTGGCTAAGGCGCCCATATTGGGTGTGGGCTGGGCGAGGATGCGCTCTAGTTGCGCTTATAAGGTGCTTAGTTTAGCACGGCGATTGATTTAATAGAAGGATTCTTTCCCCCTCCTGAGGCGGAAGCCGGGAGGTCTCTCCTTTTGACTTTTATAATATTTTATAATTTGTGCGTTTTAAATATTGCATTTGCATTGCATTTATTGTGCTTGATTTAATAAGCGTTGTATCATGTCAGGAGACTTCCTTGTCTTGATTAAATAAGCGGTTTGTGTCTTGAGACTCTCTGTGCTCTGTGAACCCCCCCCCCTCCCTTTGCCACCGGACCGCTTTCGGCCGAGCATCGACGCCGAGGGTTGGTTTTCCTGGCTTTGGCGGCCATATTGGGAGTGGGCTGGGCGGGGACACGCTCTAGTTGCGCTTATAAGGGGACGGTCATGCCTCCGCGCAGCGTACGCATACGGCGGACGCGCTGGATTTGCGCCGGAGTCGTGCCAGAGTCCTGCCCGGCAACAGGGGCCTCTCCTCTTGATTGCCGACTGATATATTCTTCAGGTGAGCTGCACCGGCTAGATTCTAGTAAGCTTACTTTAACTCCAGCTATCCTGACCAAGTTAAAAGAGACCGGCATTCTATGTACAAATAGGAGAACGTCAGTGACTCATTTCCATTTGAAATTAGCTAGCCTTAATACTAGATCGCTACAAAAACATCACCTTGAAATTTTTACTCTCTTACAAAATGAAGACATAGATGTCTTGACTCTTACAGAAACGTGGATGGGCGATAGCTCCGTACCTGATATCATTGCCGCCCTCCCTAATGAATATGATGCTATGTGGCAGAATCGTGCAGACAATGCTCGAGGTGGTGGCGTAGCTATTATTTTCAAAAAACATCTAAATGTCACTGAATTAATGGCAGAAACAGTCGATTTAGACGACCTACTTGGGGTGAAAATTACATTGCGGAACACCTGCCTTGCTGTTCTTACAGTTTATCGCCCTCCAAAATCCACCCCTTTGTTTAATTATCTTCTAACCCCCATCATCTCAGACGTCTGCATGCGCTATAAAAAAGTAATAATAACTGGAGACTTCAACGTCCACTGGGATAAAATGTCTAAGGATGCGGCAACGCGACTTCTAGAGATCACTATGACCACACTTGGACTCCAACAACTAGTGGATAAACCCACACATGATAAAGGCCATACTCTCTACGTTATCTGGACTTCAGACCTGGATGTTGTTCTAACCAGTGTCCTACCCTGTATATGGTCAGACCATTACCTGATAAACTGCGACATCCCGATGGATGGATATCTGTCTCAATCATTACCCCAAAAATTTAAGAAAGTACGTCAATGGAGGAAAATTGATTCAGAGACTCTGACGGACACCCTTCTTAAAAATAATATACAGTCACACGATACACTTGGAGATTTAGAGCAGGAAATTGCGAATATGATGTCAAATCTTAGTCAGGCCATTGACTTTATTTCCCCTGAAAAACATCAAAAGATAAGTAGAGCAGTGAAAGGAGCTCCATGGTTTAACCCTTCCATGAGAGAATACAAAATAAAGCTCCGCCATTTAGAAAGACGCTGAAGGAAAACAAAGGACTCCACAGACAGGGATCATTATAGAAAATTTCTTAAACAGTATAAAAATCACATTCTGTCTGCAAAAGCAGAGTATTACGAATCACGAATTAATAACGCAGAGAATGTTCAGAAAGAAACTTTTAAGATCTTAAATGAACTGCGCAAGAAGGTAGGAAAAGTAGAATCTCCGATTGTTTGTAACATCCTTCAACACTACTTTCTTGATATGGTAGAAACTATTCTTTCCGACATTCAGAATTCCCCCAGATGTTACTCTTTACCTTCTTTCTCCCATTCCCAAACCCCCTCTGCTGAGCACACCATCCTTAAATTTCCTTTGATTGACTCCACAGCCTTAGGTCAACTTATGAATCGAACTAAGTCAGGCTCGCCTGCAGACCCATGCCCTCCTAGCATCTTTTGTTTGGCGCTCCCTACTTTAGAGAATCATCTTATCTCTCTATTGAATAAATCATTTGATATTGGCCAGCTCCACTCTAGTTTCGAAGAAGCACAAGTTAGGCCCCTAATAAAAAAGCTGGGGGCTGATCCCACTAACTTAAAAAATTATAGGGCTATATCCCAGCTTCCTTTTCTGTCTAAAATTTTGGAACAACATGTCCTGAGTTCTCTCTCAGCATTCCTGGAGTCACACCATCTACTCCATGAGCGGCAAGCAGATTTCCGGGCACACCATAGCACTGAATTAGTGATGCTTTCAGTGCTAGATGAGCTCAGAGGTATGGCTGACAGTAAAAAGCTGAGTGCCCTGATATTATTGGACCTGTCAGTGGCATTCTATACTGTCAGCCATACCCTACTTCTGGACAGACTGGCCGCTTTTGGGATAAAAGACACAGCCTATAAATGGCTAAAGTCCTTTCTTTCCGGGAGGACTCAAATGGGTGACTGTATATCAGACTTGGGTACTCTGAAGTGTGGAGTCCCTCAGGGATCTGCCTTGTCCCCACTCCTTTTCAATCTTTATCTGCAGCCCTTAATCAACTCCTTGGTAAGCATGGGCTGTAAAACTTTTAACTACGCCGACGACACTCAGTTGCTACTGAGTATCGATAATACAGCTTGTGCACAGACCCATGCCCAAACGATTCTTAGACATACAGTGAGCTGGATGACAGCAAACTCGCTGAAAATTAATCCATACAAGACTGAGGTCTTGGTGGTCTCAACTGAGGCCTTTCCCTGGAGTGATTTGTTTTGGCCTCAAGACCTTGGCCCTACCCCGAAACCTAGTCTTAAGGTAAAAAGTGTGGGTAAAATTATTGACCATGAGTTGTCAATGGCTAGTCAGATTTCATCTGTGGTTGGGACCTGTACTAATTTAATTAGACAGTTACGTAAGCTAGTCCCCCTTCTCTCCTTTTCCACGCTTCGTACTATTGTCTCCGCCACCATAATTTCAAGACTAGACTACGGGAATGCCCTGTATCTGGGGTTGCCCAAAACTTTGATTAACAGGTTGCAAGTTGTCTTGAATGATGCAGCCAGGCTGATCTTCAAGCTACCCATACGGACACATGCATCTCCACTGTTGTGCAAGCTACATTGGCTCCACATAAAACAACGTGTGGAGTTTAAAAGCCTATGCATCGCTCACAAGGCTGTCTATGGCCAGGCACCCGCATACATAAAAGACCGTCTTGGGATATATAACCCCAGACGATCACTAAGGTCTTCTAACACCCAACTACTGTCTTGTCCCCGCTATAAATTAACAACAAAGGGTGGCAGATCTTTTTCAGTGATGGTTCCTCAGACTTGGAATTAACTCCCTGAGTCTCTCCGCAAGGAAACCAATCTACTGCGCTTCAGGAAGTCTTTGAAAACATTCCTGTTCTGGGAAGTCTTAAACACTGCCTAACACTTTGGATTTAGGTATCTTTCATTATTGTTTCCTTCTGTTAATTAGCGCCTAGAGACCTGTCGGTGATTCAGCGCTATATAAGCTGCAGCTAACAATAACAATAACAGTTGATAGGCCGTTGACTTTACCGTCTTGCATGCTACATTACAATCCCCAGGCAGTACCTAGATGGACCATGTAGACTATTTCATATTATTGTGCAGAATCTGTCATAATAGGCACATGGGTCAATGCTTATTATGCCAGACACGCCTATTTCCCGTACCTACAAGGCCTAGACCTGATTACTTTTGTAGTCTACAGATGGGGGTGGGGTCACACACTACTCACACACCAGCGGGAGCAGAGTGCGACCTATGGACTTTCACTTAATATGGCTCCCTTGAGCCACACAAGCTGACGAGCTCAGGTTACGCACCTGCGCGCCGTGAGAGGTACCAGACCCGATAAAACCTGGCAGCCTGCACAGCAAACCCCGAAGAACTGCCTATACTCTGCTGATGAAGGATAGCAATCCTGAAACACCGGTGTCCAGAGTTGGCCTGCAACTTTGCATTTATACTTGGGACTCTACGAAAAGCGCACACGCTTCAAAGAACTGCATTTACCATGATGCTCATGGGGCATACCTGCTGGTGGGTGGAGCAGAGTGCGACCTATGGACTTTTACTTTTATAGTCTAATTTTAGGAAAAGTACATGCTTCTTGTGACATTTGGTCAGGATTTATTCAATAGATGTCTTATGTATGGCTGGACATGACACTTGTGCAGCTAATTGTAATTCATGCAAGTAAATCATGAAAACCTGCACAATTTCAGCTTGGTCTGATACACATGTCCTTCCTCTGCAAGAAACAACATGACCCCTAAGCAGGAACTTCAGTACTGCATCAGATTGGAGAGGTACTGCAACACCAGGCATGTGGTCAAGGCCTACCAGAGAATAGGGAGCTGGTACGAAAAGGCAATGGCAGCAGGGCCCTCGAAGTCCCCATCTCGGTCCCAGAAAGCACAGGACAGAGCAAACACCAGGCCTGTAGTTGACCTCTCCCATGATGCTGATCCTGGTGCAGTTGCAGGACCCTCCATAGCCCAGGCAGCAGTGGCACCAGCGGCAGTGACCTCCTACTCCTGCTCAGCCTACATACTTTGAGAACCAAGCCCTGAAGGACAATTCAAACTTTAAATTGAGGTTGGCAGAGCTGGAACTTCAGGTGACAAGTGCAACACTGATGTGGAGGGTGTGAACACTGCAGTAAGCAGTAGACAAAATTGTTGAGCAGTAGGCCCTCCCTCCAACGTTATGCTCCTTCAAATTTATTGTTGATATTTTTTATTGTCTATATAGTTTTAGCATAGATTAGGATAAATGTTAGCTTAGTGATATGGTAGGTTCGTTTTAGTGTTTTATAGATTTTAATAATAATGTGTTAGGTGGGGATATGGGTGGGTATGTTGTAAGGTGGGTGTGGGTTAATGTTTAGTATGTGTATAAAAAAATATATATATATTTGCTTGCGTTTTAATGTTTTGGTAGTTTGTGTACAGGTGTAGGTTATGTTTGTTGTGTGCAAATGTTTATTATGGGGGATAAGAGGCTGATGTATAACCTGTCTCTTGTTGTTTGTGTGTATAGTAGTATACGTTTAGGTTAGGTTTTTTTTAAGTTAGGATAATGTACTTTTAAATGGCGTTTTAAATATAATATGTTTTTTACTTTCACAACTGCTTGCTCATTGACTGCTTGGCTGTTGTCTTATATAGTTTGGTTGGGTAGAGCACATGATGGATGATTTTCATGCAGTGTTTGTAGACATATGGAACTAGGTATGGCACCTAAGAAGTCGATCCTGTCAAGTTTGGCATGGAGTCAGTTACGGGATCGTCAAAAGTTAATGTACAGTGTAAGTAGCACTCCTGCGGCAAATGAACACACAGTCGAAAACAGATATTAACCTAGTGTTGCCCTCTGTGTGTACATTATGCTATATGTTTTGTATGTATCATTGAATCAAACCATTGTGACTAAACGTGGATGTGTTGTGTTCCACACTAATGGCTGCCACTTACAAACTCTCCCTAGCACCATTTTGTTGTCACATCACTGTTATCGGCTGGCCAGTATGCATGGAGGTATCTCTCACCTGAGCAGAAACACTATTAAGTCAAACCATTGTCTGATTTACTTATTATACCAGTTCATACATGTGACCTTGGGTAACTACCTTCTAGTTTAGTTGCACATAGGGATCACAAAAACTATTTTGCTTGGCCTGTGCAGTTTTACCCTTGGGTTTACAATACACATTTCACTTTAAATACTATGCAGTGTCTTTTGGGTCAGCACTTCCCCCACACATCTACTTAGGTAAATCATGAACAGATATACCTCACGCTGGTTCTGGTGAGTGAGTGAATTTATTGGCACGTCAACCAAGGAGCAAGTCCCACTCCTTGAGGCAACAACCCCAACACATGGTATATATATGCAAACTCTATTCACCACCACAGCATCAGTTTTTGTGATTTTCCAGTGGTGTAGCGCCATTTTCCATATTTACAAAGTGGTGCTATGCCACTTAGCATGGCTTAACACCATCTTGTAAATATGCCCATTTACGCTGCAGTCCAGTGTGGCAAAGGGGCGTGCAATGGGTGTTGCCGTGGGCATTTCACCACAACACTCATTGCTTTTTGATGCTGCCCCAGATTTGCAAGGCTGGGGCAGCACTAAAAACTAATGCCATTTAATACCAGGCATTAGAATGACAATACGAGGTGAAATTATTAATTTCTCCTCGTTATTTGTTCTTTTCATTTGTACTGCATTCTGCACCACACATAGAAAGAGCAAATCATAATTATTGTTTGTTTATGTGCAGTAAAGTGTCCCTTAAGGGCAAATAAATAATCACTCCTGCATCACAGGCATCCTTGCAACATGGGGGCACAGTGCCTGCGCTGGTGCTACACAGCTTTATGTTGCCCCAGTGCCAGGGGAACACAGATGAGCACCTTACTCTTGTGAACACAGCACATCCCTGCATTTTCAAAATGACGAGCCCGTCACTGCCAAATTTGGCACAGCTCTACGCTCCAACATTTTTTGAAAATATGTCCCATATTTTGTGAACCATTGAATGTTTAGACAGATTCCATAGACGATGCATGTCATGGGACATGTGGAGTAGAGGAGTGTTCCAGTGAGGAGGACCAGATTGCCATTAGGGAAGATAGGCCAGAAAGACAGTTCACAAATGGGTGAGATCAACAGGTGGGAAAGCAAAGGGAGGACAGTACCAGTTGGGAAGTATACTTGCATGGCCATACGCACAGGCAAATTAGGAAACTGGCATGTGGCACAAAGAAATGTTACAGGCTAGTTTTTCATTAGAAAAAGGGAAAATCCATACATTCATCCTCTGATGTGTGTGGTGCCTCCAGTGAGACGGGGTGTTGCCTTTGCCGGTGGCAATGGAGGCACACACACACACATCAGTGCCTGAAGATGTGGATCGCCTGCCAACAGCAGTATTTTCTGCACTAACAAGAAAGGTAGTCCAAAGCTAAGAAGGGCTTTCTGTTTTGCCAGCACAGCAACATCATAGTGTAAGGCACCCATTGTCAATATGTAGGAGTCCAGCTTCCGCTCCATATATTCCAGGATATTTTGGATGCTGCAGCCAGTTGGCAAACTCACTGATGCCACTTTTCCTGGGCAGTTGTTTGTTGCTCTGCCTCATGACACCAGCAATGTCAGCCATGGGCTGTTCCAAGCCATGGAGCACAGGGTAGGTGTCTCTTCTGACCTCGTAAGTATCCTTATTTGGACTGAGGCACATACAGACTGTGTAGCAAGAGAAGGCACTTTTCTCTGGACTCTGGGAGTCAATGGGGTGCAACATTCTGGGTACGCAGTAGTGAGAACTCACCGCTATGCAGTAGATGTACATCGGGTGTAGTACTCTGAGAGAAAAAAAGCCAGCGAAAGTTGATGTAATACAGTATCCTGAATGTCCAAAGACATAAGCAGAAATATAAGTGTGCAGTTGTATGTAGTCTGCTATTACTGACTCTATACTATCTTTCACATCACTATGAACCGGCACGTGCTTGGACCCACAACAGAAGCAAAAAGGTGAGCTACGAAGATTTTCTCCAGTATTAACACTACCTCTCCACCTCCAACTATTACTTTCTCTCTCTTACACTTTCCTGTCGTGTTTTCTCTCTTTCTCTCTCTACCTCTCTCTCACATTGTTTCTCATTCACTTTTCAAGTTATGGATGCTGCTGTCCACTCTGCCGACAAATAAATCAATATTTAACAACAAGGGGTGGTGATGGACAGAGTTTCTGAATTAAGCAGAATACTCTCACCCAGTCAAGAGATCAGGGCTAGATCCAACACCGTTTTTTAGCTCACTGCACCATCCCAGCTCAGAACCTGGCTATATGCTAATTAGTCTGTTCCTGTCCCAGTGCATGATGGGAACAAGGCAAACCAAACTACAAAGCCAATTCTTACACTGGGAAGGAAACAAGCTTCCGGGGACCGGTTTCTGGCATTTCAGCCGTCGTCGGCCCGGCTTGCTTGAATCCTGATGGTGCAATGAGCAAGGGACTCACATCTGAGTATACCCTTCCACGCTTATGGTGGACAAAATGTTTAACAACAAGGGGTGGTGATGGACAGAGTTTCTGAATTAAGCAGAATACTCTCACCCAGTCAAGAGATCAGGGCTAAATCCAACACCGTTTTTTAGCTCACTGCACCATCCCAGCTTAGAACCTGGCTATACGCAAATTAGTCTGTTTCTGTCCCAGTGCATGATGGGAACAAGGCAAACCAAACTACAAAGCCAATTCTTACACTGGGAAGGAAACAAGCTTCCGGGGACCGGTTTCTGGCATTTCAGCCGTCGTCGGCCCGGCTCGCTTGAATCCTGATGGTGCAATGAGCAAGGGACTCACATCTGAGTATACCCTTCCACGCTTATGGTGGACAAAATGTTTAACAACAAGGGGTGGTGATGGACAGAGTTTCTGAATTAAGCAGAATACTCTCACCCAGTCAAGAGATCAGGGCTAAATCCAACACCGTTTTTTAGCTCACTGCACCATCCCAGCTCAGAACCTGGCTATACGCAAATTAGTCTGTTCCTGTCCCAGTGCATGATGGGAACAAGGCAAACCAAACTACAAAGCCAATTCTTACACTGGGAAGGAAACAAGCTTCCGGGGACCGGTTTCTGGCATTTCAGCCGTCGTCGGCCCGGCTTGCTTGAATCCTGATGGTGCAATGAGCAAGGGACTCACATCTGAGTATACCCTTCCACGCTTATGGTGGACAAAATATTTAACAACAGGGGGTGGTGATGGACAGAGTTTCTGAATTAAGCAGAATGCTCTCACCCAGTCAAGAGATCAGGGCCAGATCCAACACCGTTTTTTAGCTCACTGCACCATCCCAGCTCAGGACCTGGCTATATGCAAATTAGTCTGTTCCTGTCCCAGTGCATGATGGGAACAAGGCAAACCAAACTACAAAGCCAATTCTTACACTGGGAAGGAAACAAGCTTCCGGGGACTGGTTTCTGGCATTTCAGCCGTCGTCGGCCCGGCTTGCTTGAATCCTGATGGTGCAATGAGCAAGGGACTCACATCTGAGTATACCCTTCCACGCTTATGGTGGACAAAATATTTAACAACAAGGGGTGGTGATGGACAGAGTTTCTGAATTAAGCAGAATACTCTCACCCAGTCAAGAGATCAGGGCTAGATCCAACACCGTTTTTTAGCTCACTGCACCATCCCAGCTCAGAACCTGGCTATACGCAAATTAGTCTGTTCCTGTCCCAGTGCATGATGGGAACAAGGCAAACCACCCCCTTTTCTGAATCGACAAATAAATCAAGGCTGATTTTAATACAGTCTGCAGTGTAGAACCAAAGCAAAAATCAAGTTATGAACTCTGTTCGCCACAGTGTTTACAAAGTGTAAGCAGAGCTGCCTAGATTCACAATGCCTCCAATTAAATGCGTTAGAAATAATCAATATTGTCCTGCATAATGACGTGATCTCTCACCTATTTGTGTCTCATCTCTGAATGATTTTAAAGACCTATTGATCCATACTGTAAATCTAACGCAGTAGGCACTTCCCTACAGACACCTCTTCAACGCTGGCCGTTAATAAGGGAGCAATGTATAAGGCACACTGGACACGTGCAAATGACAAAATATTGCCAAGTGTTACCTTAATTTGTTATCTTTGACCTCATTCAGTCACATCGATTTAATTTCAAACACTTATTTTCATTTTTGTTTTGCAGGCTACCTACCCTCCTTCCATTGGAGTCCATCTCACATTTTGTTTATTATATTGTTATGTTAAAGTTATGTTTCTAGTTATTTATTATATTATTATCTTAAAGTTACATTGCTAGTTATTTATTGTTGTTTTAATACGTCTATATACGTCTTCTTTTTCTGACAACATTTCATTATTATTTAGTGTGATAATCATATGCTTGGAAAACATTAAACAATTAAAAATACAAATGATGTTTATAGCTAGAATTATAATACTGAGGCTAACTCATTACCAGTTCTTTACCAGAGGCCATAGCTGCCATTAACTGTTCCAATTGAAAATTTTAAAAACTCCAGCACATTAACTGTTTGGATTAGCAACATTGTGTGGTGAACTTGTAACCTATGTGCTCACTTAAGTGTTCCATGAACTGTTACTATGGTAACAGGCCCTAAGCAATTTGGAGGTAGGGTTGAAAGGTACTGGCTGCACAGAAACCGTTATATTTACCCAGGATCCTCTATATGACAGAGAGGAAAGCAAACTAACACAGAACACTGTGTAGCACATTTACAAGCCCTTACGCCACTTTTGTGCCACTTCTCCCATGTTAAAAGTGATGCAATAGGGACCTGTAAATCTGCCCCTATGTACATTACGAGCAAAAAATGTACACAACTTCTTGAATTCTTTATCGATCATAATTATACAATGTTGCTTCACAATTCACAATACACTTCAGTAAATACTTCATGCCTATTTAAATGGCAGACAGGATTGTCTACATTACAAAACCTAGGGGCATATTTACAAGGACGGTGTTAAAATTGCCCCCCACTGACCCCCAGTATGCAAGGGGAATTAGTTCCCCCTCTGCAAAAGCGGCAGGGGGCTTCGTTGCAGAGAGGTGTAACAAGGGGCATAGCCTGATTACACCTCTGCAATGCAGCCCCCTGGCGCATACTGGACGTTCCAGGTGGGCTAGTTAGCCCCAGGGGCCCCCAGGGGAATTAGTTCCCCCTCTTCAAACATGCACGGGGGCTGCGTTGCAGAGAGGTGTAAAAAGGGGCGTGGCTTCATTACACCTCTCTGCAATGCAGTCCCCTGGCACATACTGGAGATTCCCGGTGGGCTTTCAGGTTTTATATAATTAGGTATTAGCATTTAAAAAACCTTGCAAATTCACTGAAAAAACCATAGGTTTCAGGCCTTATATAGTTAGGAATTAGCATTTAAAAAACCTTTGAAATTCACTGAAAAAACCATAGGTTTCAGGCCTTATATAGTTAGGAATTAGCATTTAAAAAACCTATAAAATTCACTCAAAAAACGATACGTTTTAGAGGTGTTATAGTTAGCTGGACATTTCACTCATACAAAAACATTGAAATTGCTCCAATATAGTTAGTTGTACTAACTATGTTTCGCGCACCCGCAATCCACTGCTGATGATGTCACATATTACATCATTCATGACAAGGTCAGTGACATCACTGATGACATCTCAAATGAGCTTGCTGGGGTTCCCACAGTGCCGGGGCTTTACTCATGTAGGGTGGAGTGTTGCGCGGTCGCTCTCCTGGAGCCCTCCATGTACTTATAACTTTGGCATCGTTCAAAGAATGTTTTACAACAAAGTTTCTCTTTTTTGTTCAGCTGCTATCTTGAAAGTTTAGGGGTTATTGGTGAAGGGGGGGCTGGGGAAAAACGGGGGTCCAAAAACGTTTTTTCACAATGCATTTACCATAGGAAACTTTAGATGAGGTTAAAGGTCAAACTGCTGAACGAAATTAGGCTAAATTTGGCAGGGAGAAAGGTGTTTGTCCAGAAAGCACGCTTTTGTAGAAATGTTGTAAATCCGTTTTGTAGTTTTGGAGATATTAAAGTAAAAATATATATATTCATATGGTCGGTGCCTAACTCCCGAGCACAAGCTTGCCTCTGATTGGCTGCTAACACTTCAAACCAGAAAGTGTTAACAGCCATCTTGTGCCTTGCATCGAGTGAAAATATAAAAGAAAGGTCCTGGGGCAATTTAATATAATGCAGTGAAGGTTTAAGATTTATTAACAATAAAGGAGAAACAGTTGAGCGTCAGGCAGCACGACTTCCACTCCAGGACACCAGTAGGCAGATAACCCTTTCACGCTCCCTGTGTCCAACATCACCACTTCACAGCTATGCCTTTAGAAGCTAGTCAGTCGGCTCGCAGCTCCCTATCTTTGCGTGCTAGTACGCTGTTGTGCCTTTAGGTCTGCAAGCTACTACGTTGCTGTTCCTTTGGGAGTGGACATGTCATAGTTCTTCTCTGTGAGTCGAGCGCATGGGCCGCAGCTGTCCCTCTGCGAGCCTTGGTGCGAACTGTTCATAAGTCACACTATATGAGCATTGAAAGCCATTTTGTGATTCAGTCCGTCAACTGGCATCTGTCTGAGGCATTTTTGAAAACATACCCAAGCTCTTTCTGTGCGAGATACCCCTTTCACGCTGCGTCTTCCCACATTAGCAGGTAATGCACCCTCTTCCCACATCACCAGCAACCCTTCTTGGGTCCGGAAGTGTCCCTCTGCAAACTATTAATAAGGTGCTTGTGAGGTTGGAGAAATAAGAATCTTAGTCATGTATAGATTTACATATGAAACATTTTATTAAAACAAAACAACAAAAAACAACAACAAATAAAACTATGTACAGCTGTGGCGTGTCAGTGCTGGTCCATTTGTGAATCACAGCCTACAAAACAAAAAGAAAGATAAGATGGTGCGTCATGCGTCCAGCAAAGGTGATAGAGAGATAGAGAAAGAGAGAGAAAGAGAGCAAGAGTAAGATACAAGGAAGAGAAAAACTGTGTGAGAGAGAGGAAGACAGAATGAGAGAATCAGTGTGAGAGAGAGGAAGAGTGGGAGAGAGGAAGAGAGAGAGAAAGGGTAAGCGAGGAAGAGAAAGCGAGTGTGAGAGAGGAAGACAGAGAAAAGGAGAAAGAGTTAGCCAGAGAGGAAGACAACAAGAGAAAGAGTGTGCGAGAGAGATAAGAGAGAGATAGGAAGAGAGAGATAAAGAGTGAGAGAGAGGAAGAGAGAGAAAGTGAGAGAGAGAGAGAGAGAGAAAGAGAGAAAGAGTGAGAAAGAGGAAGAGAGAAAGAAAGAATGAGAGAGCGCAGAAGAGACAGAGAAAGATATAAATTGTGAGAGAGAGAGAAAAAGGAAGAAATGGAGAGGAAATATTGAACCTGGAGAAAACAGTGTTCGTGAACGGGGAAAAAGCATCGCGAACGGGCAGTACAAGCAATTCCGCGTGTTCGCTGAACGTTTGGGTGATTTTTTACCATTTGGCGCCTAATTTAAATCTGTAAGTTTAGTAGGTATAGCAACTAATTTTAAGTCATTATGGACAGCTCTAGCTGGCATTTTGTTTTGTTCAATTTGTTGTAACAGTATTTACAAATACATTGTACAGTACCTAACTCAGAATGAGCTTCCACAAACAGATAAGTAGGAAATTCTTTCTATTTATCATTGATTTCCTTTTCACTTTTTAAAAACACATCTACATTCCTAGTTTGAATTTTATGATGAGTACGTCAAGAACAAATACAAACTTTGGGGCCTATTAGGATGGTGGGAGAACTTTTGTGCGCCTGCTACCCGGTGCTGGTACCGGCCGCTAGTGCCACAACGTTCCCGCACCGGCAATTAGGATGCCGCAGTGGCAACCCCCATCCACAACATTGTGGTGGGCGGTGCTCACAGCACCACCCGCCACAATGCTGTGGATGCACCATGTACATTTGCATACGCAACGTGGCAGTCACGACAAGGTGCCTGCCACGTCGCCCATGCAAATATGGTACCACCTATGTGCCCCCTCCACCATTCCAACATCCAGGGGGCCCGCAACGGGCCCCCAAGCCATGAATCCGAATACCTTTTCCTCCCTCTGGCATCGTAATACGGCTGGCGGTGTCTAGCAGACACTGCCACTATATGCAACCCTCTTCCGCCTGGTCTACCCTCGAACGGGCGGAAAAGCGGTAGACAGTTTTTCTGTCCACTGCAGTCCCCCGCCATCATAATATGTCGGGGGAAATGGGAGGGGGCGGTTGATGATATAGGGCAGATCGCCACCGCCATGTGGTTGGTGGCGATCAGCCCTACATCATAATAGGCCCTACAGTTTGGATTTTCACCAGAAACTACTTTAAACTTTGTTATTTCTTTTTGAAACGTCACATCACTATTTTCTTCCATCTCTTCTTCAACATGTACACTTATGAAACTGTTATGTTCTGTACACTTCTCTTAACTAGCAAAGACATGTAATTCTATATCATCACCAATTTGGTTTACATCCAATACTGAACCATGCAAAAGAGCGGTACTAATTTCATTTAGACATAATGCAGAAGTTTTCATGTAGTATAATCTTCAAACTAAGTTTCGCATTTCGGAATGATGTACTGATAACATTGTTAAATGATGAAAGAGACTTTGTCACACTTTCATAGAAAGACAAACTAGAGAATGACTATGCAACCCTGTATTTTATTCTCACTTTGGAAGGATCTAATTCTTGTAATATCTCAATCTTCTGTTTCACAGTTTTTTTCTATATTGTCTTAGGACATTTAGTAAAATATCAATAGATAGTTAAGGTATGCTACAAATACTACTACAATCCCATGTAAACACTGAAGCCTGGGTAAGTCTCCTTTTAAGTTCTTCAGCAATGACGTGTTCAACATTTCTAGGAACTATCTTTTCTTTTTCATTTGGAGAGACATTTTTCATTTCATAAGAACGACCAAAGGTATCAACTGCATACAATACTCTATTTTGTTGAAAAAACTAAATATTGTATCATAAAGGGTCCAAGAGGTGTGCTGCACTGAGTTAGTGGTCCTGAAGCACTCAGTGTGTTTGTAGCCTGCGTTGATGCTATAATTGATATAAAAAAGTTCTTGAAGCAAGGATACTAAAAGGATATTGTGTAGGTTTGTGGGATGTTATAGTTAGTTGTCTACTCCGCTCTGTAATTACTGACTGAAAATGTAATTTTATTTGTGAGCCCTGATGACCGCAGTGTAGAGAGGAGGCAGTGATGAGCAAGGGCGCGCAGCCAGGTGGAGTTGAGTAGAGTTGCAAAGTATTGGCAATTTAGCGTGCGTGCAACCAGCGATGATAAGTGGTGTACTGAGATAGTGGCACCGGAAGCAACCAGTGTATGGGCATCCTGCGATGATAAGTGGTCCGGGCACTCTGCACTTGGAGCTATGTCTTTTGTCTATTGAATTCTGCCTTAATAAGTCCACGTGGCGATGACGTTTGGTGCACTGAGTTAGTAGTACCTTTGTCACTGAGTGTGTACGTACCCTGAGATGATGCGTGGTGTGGAGGGGTCGCACTCAGACTAATGTCTTTTATCTATTGAATTCTGCGTCAATAAGGCCAAGTGGCGGTGACTTATAGTGCACTGAGTTAGTAGTCCCTTTGGCACTGAGCGTGTGTGTACCCTGCAATGATGCGTGGTCTGGGAGGGTGCATTCAGACCAATGTCTTTTGCTAATTAAATTCTGCCTTAATAAGGCCATCTGGCGATGACTTATGGTGCACTGAGTTAGTAGTAACTGTGGCACTGAGCATGTACGTACCCTGCGTGGACAGAGAGGGCGGCACTCAGAGCAATGTCTTTTACTCTATTGAATTCTGCCTTAATAAAGCCATGTGGCAATGACTTATTGTGCACTGACTTAGTAGTACCTTTGGCGCTCAGCGTGTACGTACCCTGCGACGATGTGTGTTCCGGGGGGGCCGTACTCAGAGCAATGTCTTTTGTCTGTTGATTTCTGCCTCAGAGAGGATGATGCGTGCTAAGGGTTGCCGCATTCGGACCAATTTGATTTGATTTGATTTATTATTTGTCTAGCGCTTGAATCACCCCCAAGGGGGTATCTCAGCACTCAGGACGTGCATTGAAAGCAGTGGCACTGGCTAGGCTGAGAACAGAACAGTTTTAAGAGTTTTTCTAAACTTCAAGTGGTCAGGGCATTGTCTTAAGGCAAGAGGGAGTTGGTTCCATATGAGAGGGGCTTGGTGAGAGAAGGACTTGCCTCCAGTACCTGACTTTTGTTTTTGGGTGTATTGAGAAGGGCTATGGAACTTGAGCGTAGAGTCCGAAGTGGGGTGTATGGGTGGAGCCTATCCGCCAGATAGGCTGGTCCGTTGCCCCATATAGCTTTATGGGTGATGCAGCATATCTTAAATTCACGCGTTGTCGTATGGGTAGCCAGTGCAGGTGGTGAAGGAGGGGGAGAGAAGCAGATCTATGAGGGGCATTTAATATCAGGCGGACAGCAGTGTTTTGTATCATTTGGAGTCGGTTTAGAGAGAACTCGGTGGCTGCGATCAGTAGGGTATTGCAGTAGTCTAATTTACTCAGTACTAGAGTTTGAGTTAAGATCTTTCTGGTGGAGTCTGGTAGATAGGGCAAAGCTCTCCTTAAGATGCCTAATATGTGGAAGCATGAGCCCACATGTAGGTAACATGCTTCTTCATAGCGAGGGTCTGTTCAAGGTACACTCCTAGGTTCTTAACAGTGGTTCTGGGGTCCACCAGTGGGGTTGCCAAGGGAGTGGGGCATCATTGAAGAGCAAAACCTCTGTCTTCCTGGCATGCAGCTGGAGGCAGTTGTTTTCCATCCATCAGGATATTGCTAGCATGCTGGAAGAGAAGGTGGATTGGGCGGTCTGAGAGGTTTTGTTGAAGGAGAAGGTAAGTTTGGTGTCGTCTGGGTAGGATATTGGGACGTACCCATGCTTCCCTAAGAGAGCTGTCAAGGGGGCTATGTAGATATTGAACATAGTGGGGCTTAGGCAAGGTCCTTGTGGCACCCCCTTGGTACGTTCTTGTGCTTTGGAGCGGAAAGGGCCAAGGTTGATGGTCTGGGACCGGTTAGAGAGGAAACTGACCATCCATTTCAGGGCTACTCCCCCGATCCCTGCTCGCTCATTCTCATGAGCAAAGTCTGGTGGTCAACCATATCGAAAGTGGCACTGGAAGGGTGGGCTGGTTCTGATCTAAGGCAAGCCTGATGTTATCGGTAACGGCCACTAGAGCAGTCTCAGTGCTATATTTGAGCCGGTAGCCCGATTGGGCCAGGTCCAAGTAGCCTGCTGCTTCGATATGGTCAGAAAGGTGTTTGTTGACATGTTTTTCCCAAGACTTTGCTCATGTAAGGTAAGAGGGAGATGGGGCGGAGATTCGTTAGATTCTCCGTGGGTAGTTTGGTATTTTTCCGTATGGGAATGATTTGGACCTCCTTCCATGAGGGGGTAAATATCCGTCCTCTAGGGATTGATTTAGAAGGGAGCTGATGGGCTCAGATAGTTGTTTTACAAGAGATGACGTGACCTTGGAGGGTATGAGATCAAGTGGGGATCTGGATTTTATGTTGCACATTATTATTTCAGTTTCCTCTAGGGTTAGAGGGAGGAAGTGAGTCATGGTGTGTTTATTTTGTGTGGGGATGCAGAGGGGAGCTAGGGGGGTGTCTGTGAGAGGGGGGTTGGTGGTAGCGACTTTATTGTATATGGCATCAATTTTCTGTATGAAGGGATTGCTAATGTTGTCACATAGTGCTTGGGAGGGGACTTCTTCTGATTCACAAGGTTTGGGGTTAGTGAAGGTTTTTAGGATTTGGTATAGGGCTTTAGGGGTGTTTTCAGCTCGTCTAATTTGTGTGGCTATATGCAATTTGCGGGCACGCTTAATGTTTTTGTGGTAATGGGTGTGGGCAACCTTGTACTGCTCTTTGTGGGCGTTAAGATCGGTGTGTCGCCATTTTCTTTCCAGGTTTTTGCACCTGTTTTTTTTGTTGTGAAGTTCTAGGGAGAACCAGGCAGCCTTTGTAGATCTGGGTTTAATGGTGCCTAATTTTTCCAGGGCTATCAGGTTGATGGCAGCTAAGAAGGATTTATTAAGGTGGTCAAGGCTGTCTTCAGTGTTAATCCCTGGCGAATATTTAGGAGGTGTAAAGGCAGATGGTTGGATTGACTTTATCCCATTGCATGTAGGTGGATAGTTTTGGTGGGGTGGGCCGGGGAGATGGAAGTCGATGGTTGCATGGTCAGTCCAGGTGACTGACTTTGGGCCCTCGCATGTGAGGAGGGGGGAGGTTAATGTCTTTTGTCTATTGAATTCTGCCTCAATAAGGCCACGTGGCGATGACTTGTGGTGTACTGAGTTAGTGACACCTCAAGCACTCAGCGTGTATGCACCCTGTGAAGATGCATGGTCAGAGAGGGCAGACTGGGAGAAATGTATCTTGCGTACTGGACTGTGTCATCTGCACTCGCTACTCCATCTAAATTGTGAGGCCTGCTGTCTACAGTGCAGATCGAAGGCAGTAGTCTGTACAGACAGAAATCTGTGGTGCTGTGCCGCTGGGCTCTTAGGGGGCCTGTGTCAAGGAGACCCGCGGTCATGGCGGCAGCCACATGGCAAGGTGAGGCCCGCCACTCTGGCAGACTCGTTGGACTTCACAGTTCACAAGTGAACCACGCCCAGAGCGCCAGCTAAATTATTCACACTTCTACTCTAGAGTGGCGTACGTTGGAGCAGTCCACTGCAAGGACAACACAGCTACATGTCCGAGATCTTCCTCATTGCCTGAGGTAACATGGTTGCATCTATTGTGCACAACACTACAATCACCAGCAGTACATGTACATATGGAGAGGTTACTGTTCTGCATAGTGAGGTCTGTCCAGCACATCACTGCTACACTTGGTACTGTTTGTATTATTATTGATGGGTGACTTGCGTCCTTCACACTTACTTGCTTGCCATATCTGCCAACATTCAAGTATTGTGTGGCTGAGGGACCATGCCGTTTTTGAGAGGTCTGCTGTCCTGTTCTGTGCTGCCTCAGTGGTAGTAGGGAGGGGGTGGTCAGGGGGGACGTTGAGGTTCCGTGACAATTGTAAGTGGTGTTTTCGACTCGCCCGAATATGGTCGAGTCTGGTATCTATGAACCGCAAATGACGAGTTTAGTGGGTGTACGCGTTTTCGCTGTGCTAACCTAAATCGTTCGTCTGTTACGTGGGTTTCTTCATCTGAACCCACGGGTTCCATTTTAGATACGGCATCTATTTTGTCTCTTGCCCTCAAGTAGCCAGCGAACGGACACTGTCCGCTTCGCGACCATGGGATTCCCAAACTTTTGCGGAAGACACGTGTTCCTTTGAGGGTGTCTTTATGACGAGGGGGATGACACTGCAATGCAGATGGCCCCGCTCGAGGCTCATCTTGCCGTGCCGGTCTATTGTCTCAGTTGTGCATTCATTAGGCATGTCTCCTTTGATCCCTGCAATCATGTTTCTGATAGCACCCCCTTACACTCTTTTCAATCTGTTCGCTATCCTCGTCTTCCTCTGCACCTGTTTCTGACTCTTCCTTGATTCGTTTACTGCCGGAATGGAATGCACTAATGGTGAGAAGATGTACTTTTACAGCTGGGAACCAGCAATGCTATTGTAATTATGTTCCGGGACCCTGAATACATGAAAGCGACCCCCTATGAAATTTACTGTGGGAACTGAGTTGTAACCTTTTGTTTGCCATGTTGTCGTATGACGAAAAACTGTATAAAAGAAGCGATCCACAGATACAATTTGAAGCAGTCTCCTTGAACCTACATGCTATGTACTTCTTGCGACTTCTGTGTTCCCTGCAGAAAATAAACCTCGAAATCTTTGACGCCGAAGGAAGTGTGCTGTGTCTCTGTCATTTGTACGCCGGAACAGGTAACCCACGAAGGTTTCAGGTGTTGTCCCTGGCACCGCTGGGTCTTAGAAAAACCCAGTCCTTCAGTTGGCGCCCACCGTGGGGCGACATCAGCGGTACCGGTCCAAAGCCCGACGATCGTGAGGAACTTCGTGTGAAATCTCCGAGGGAAGGTGCACCCCGCTTCATCGATCCTGTTGTCGAAACAAGTGGCCCGACGACTTTTCCCGCGAAGATCCCCGCCTCCTGACGGCTGCGACGGACTGATGCCCTGACTGTCGACCTGTTTTGGCACCTGGCGTAGACCTTGGTACAGTGAGACGATTGACGGGCCTTCCTGGTGACGCCATTGTTCTTTGAGTTAAGTATTTGTGGGTCGCTCCCCAGAATCCTTAGTTGTTGTGGGTGCTTAGTTGTTGCATGGTTCCATTGCATTTGTGGTCCTTCGTATTTTGTTCTTAGTTGTTGTATTTGACGGCTGCAGTCGCCAAAAACCGAGGGTTTTTTTGCATTTTTGCGGGGACATTGTAATCCAATAACCCTTGACGTTTGTGAAACTCGGTTAGTATGCACGATGCCTGGCCGTAGTACTTTGTTTGGTTGCTTTAAGGGTTGTGGTGCGGATTCCCGATTGGAGGACTCATGTCCGATACCTCCAGTTGGAACTCCAGTCTATGAATTATATAGTCGACATGGTGTGGGTCCTATCACGTTCAATGATTGCTGGGTCCGTTATACTAAAGATGACGGTGTCCTTAGTTGGCCACCTCATGGTAGTTTTGAGACCCCGATTTTAGATAATCTTGAAGCTAAATTGTTCCAAAGTAAAGCAAGGCCGGCCATGTTCGATTCCTTTCGGTTATGGCGTAAAGAAGCCAAGCAGAAAGAAATCAAACAGCTTAAACGTAATAAGAGAGAAGGTATCGTTACAACGATGAGAAATGCAGAGCAGTTTCAGAGAGACAAAGAGGAGAAGGAAAAGGAAGTTTTTGATAGATTGCAACGTATGACAGTGGATAAGTGTTATCCCGTTTTACCGACGGGTACTGATAAGAAGGGAGAGGAAGCAGTAGAGGATCCCTTGTTATCATACCTACTGAAGTCGCCACCTCCATACGCACAGGATACTATAGTGCCTGTGGTTCCCCCTGTTCCTCAACCTGCTGTTCCGGCAGCTGTTAATCAGCGTGCCGCTGGTCCTGTTCTTGCGAACCCCTCTGTCCCTCTTCCTCTACCTGCTACTGTCCCTACTGCTCCACCGTCTATACCTTCTCAAGCTACCTTTCCCGCTACTTCCACTCATGTGGCTACTCCTGCTGCTCTTGCTCCTCCTGTATTTGGTCCTCCTATTGTTACCCCTTTACTTCTCTCCTCTTCACCGTCTGTTCGGCGACGTATTCCTAATATTGTTGCCAACTTTTACTCTCCTCTTGGACCGATTCTTGGGTCTGCTGATTCTGATGCTCCCCAAAGACGAAGTCAGCTTCCTGGTGGTAGGGAACGTGATACGCTATTTAAAAGGGTGAAAAATTGGATTAGATATCCCCTTAAGAATCCTCCACGTATAGTTGTTGACACTTTCTCTAAATTCAATGAGCCAACACAAAGATTCATGTTTGATGAAATGTGCAAACTCTTACGCGATGAGATATCAGTTGACGCAGCAGATGAGGTACTGGCCGCTTTAACTGAACTTCAGCTTCAGTTTTCGAGTGGTATGATTGTGGGTAGTAATGTTAGACGCGCTGTCCAGCATCTACTATTTTTTCGTCCCGCTTTGATGCCTCGTGCATTGTTTCAAGACGAACATGAGGAATGGATGTTGACGCCTGGTCAGTATTCCATGCGTGAAGTACCACCAGTGTATATGCCAGGTAACCCTGGTGCTGCCCCTCCGATTCTGCCACACTTCCAGAGAGTTTGGATACACCTCCCATGGAAGCGATCGGAAGTTTTACAGGTTAAACAATCGTTGCCTGACCCCGCAAAAATCCTGCAGGGTACTATAAAGAGTTGTCCCAATTAGTGGATGCTACGATCATGAACCTTGCCGACATTGATATGTTGTTCGGCAATGTCGTACCTCAACCGGTATGGGCGAAAATACGTCGTGAAGATCACGCAGCTGAGTTAGGTGGTGTTTGGGCTGCGCTTACAGCGGCTGACGGGTTGCAGGTTGGTGGGGCTAAGCCTGAGCAGTTAATTGCGGCTTTGCCTCAGAGGATTATTACTCTAATGAAGACACTTATGCCATCAATGAAAGTTAACTGGGATAAACTGTCTGCTTGTAAGCAAAAGAAGGACGCGAGTGTCTCCGATTTCTTTACGAGATTTGAGGAGGCATTCATCGATCATAGTGGTCAAGATATGGTCACTGAGGGAGGTCAGAGATTGTTTGTGGATAAATTTGTATCAAACTTGTTGCCTGAACTTAGCAATAAATTAAGAAATTCAGAAAGTGCGTGGGCTGTTTCTACTTCTGCTCAGATATTGGCTACGGCTCAATATTATGAAAATAGAGAGAAAGAGGAAAATGATCGTGCAGACAAAAAGACGAAAGAGCTAAAAACGAAAGTTTTGTTACAACAAGCATATCCTCCGCGCTCGAATCAAAACGATTCTCAACAGCGGAATAGATCTCAATCGCAGCCCGCTAGGTTGCAGTCGCGGAATGATTCCTCTTCGCAGAGATCTATGCTTGGGTACAATCAATGTGCCTATTGTCGAGGTGAGGGTCCGAGTGACAAATAAGATGCAGTCAATCCAAAATGCAGCCGCACGAATGCTGGCTTGGATCCCCACGTTCGCACCAGTTACAAACATCATTAGGGATCTCCATTGGCTCCCGATACGCAGCCGTATCAAATTCAAATCGCTGTGTATTGTTTACAAGTCACTCAATAATCAAGGTCCCCACTTTCTCAAACAGAATCTTCTCCATCATGTCCCAACCCGATCTCTTCGTTCCTCTATGCAGAACTTCTTGGCTGTGCCTCGCACTAGAACAGTCACTTGGGGCGACAGGCGTTTCCTGGTTGCCGCCCCTAGACTCTGGAACACCCTTCCTGCACATATCCGAGCAAGTCCCTCCCTGTTCACATTCCGCAAACAGCTAAAGACGTGGTTATTTGACCAATAGCCTTGTATATCTTCTTTACCCCAGTTGCTGATCCATCCCTTAATTAGCGCCGAGACGCCCATGGGTATTCGCCGCGCTCTACAAATGTCAATAAATAAATAAATAAATAAATTTGAAATTTGATTGTCCGGTTCTGCGCGATCGGAATAATGGCAATTCATCTAGAGGAGGTCGTAGTGGTCCTCAACAGGCTTCACGAGGTAGAGGTCGTGGTGTTACTCAGAATCAAAATGAGTGTTCTAATAATTCCTCTGATTCCAATAATTGTTTTGATCAGCATGGATCATCGTCAGGTAGATCCGCACAGTACAATGTGGACGATTATTATATCAAGCAGGGTATTGATGACGGTAATTACTAGGACAGCCACAGACAGAGAGAGGGAGTAGTATCAGTTCCGGTTGATCAGAGAGGGCCTTACGTCGCAGTTGCCACATCGGGCATAGTTGAGCCTTTTCTGTTGGACACTGGTGCAGCGAAAAGTTCCATCATACATTCGAAACTCCCTGGCGCACCTTTGTCTGGCTTCACAAATGTTTCCGTTGGATTCTCCGGCGCCCCTGTTAGCAATCCGGTTTCTTGCCCTTTGCCCCTTACAATTGGGCCTCGTGAGCTGAAAGCTCCTTTGATTTTGACTACTGGGTGTGGTGAAAATCTTTTGGGACTGGATTTGTTGAAACGTTTGTATGCGACTTTGTATTGTTCTCCTGCGGGAGTAAAACTTACATTGGGTGAGAGAGTAATCTCTCCTATGTACTTGTCATCTGATAAGCTCCCACCGGAATTGAGTTCTCTTCCTGCATCTTTGTGGGCAACTGGTCCCAACGATGTGGGCCTGCTTGACATCTCCCCTTATGTTGTTCAACTGAAATCGAATGTGCGATTGCCACGTATTTCCCAATACCGTATCTCCCTTGATGGTGAGCGAGCATTGCTAGCGATCATCTATGACTTGATCGAGAAAGATGTTATCGAAGAAACTCGGGGAAACGTGTGTAATAGTCCTGTGCTACCTATTTTAAAACGCACTGATCCATCCAAGCCTCCTGTTTACCGTTTTGTTATTGATTTACGGGAGGTGAACAAATTTGTGATTTCTCAGTTCCCTGTGGTGCCTGACATTACGGCTTTACTGACTCTGATTCCAGCATCTGCTTCTTGGTTCTCAGTGATCGATCTGAAGAATGCTTTCTTTAGTATTCCGATTGCTGAGGACAGCAGGGACCTATTCGGTTTCTCGTTAGGTGGTCGCATCTGTAGGTTTAAGCGCGCTCCTCAGGGCTATTGTGAGAGTCCATCAATATACAGCCAAGCCCTGAAGAGTCAACTTGACGCGTTTGTGTTACCGGCTGGTGCGGCCGTGATCCAATATGTCGATGACTTATTGGTGGCGGCGGACACACGGGAGATTTGCAAAACTGCTACGGTGTCTTTGTTACAACATCTCTGTGACTTACATCATAAGGTGTCACCTTCTAAACTGCAATATTGTTGCCAAGAAGTAACCTATCTAGGTCACTTATTGTCAAAGGAGGGAAGAAGGTTGACCCCAGAGAGAATTGCAGAGATCGCTCAAATGACTGTGCCAACAACTCATAGAGATGTGCGTGCCTTCCTAGGTATCACGTCATACTGCAGGCAATGGATTCCAAATTTTTCATTGCTAGCGAAACCATTGGTAGCCCTCACGTGCAAGGATGTTCCGACTCCTTTGCCATGGACTGAAGAGTGTCAGAAAAGTTTTTCTGAATTGCGTGATGCGTTGTGTTCGGCTCCTGTGTTAGGTACTCCTGATTACAGTAAGCCGTTTACACTATACGTTCACGAGAGAGAGGGTTGCGCGTTGAGTGTTTTGACGCAACAATTTGGCGGTAAGCAGCGTCCATGTGCATATTTTTCCTCGACCTTGGACCCAGTAGCTAGAGCATTGCCGAGTTGTCTAAGAGCGATAGCGGCAGCTGCGGTGTCCATCCGGCAATCTGCAGGATTGGTCATGGATAATATGCTTACGGTGATGGTTCCGCATGCAGTTGATACTCTCTTGAATCGTACGAAAACTCAACACTTGACGAGCGCAAGGTTGTCCGGTTATGAGTTGACGCTTTTGGCAAGTCATATTCAAATAAAGCGCTGTAATGTCCTGAACCCGGCGACGTTGTTGCCAACCAATATGAAATCAGACGAGGTACCACCACATGATTGTTATCTGCGAACTGAGGAAGAAACGAAGGGTCGTGTTGACCTAAAAAACACTCCATTGGAAGACCCCGATGGTACTTTGTATGTGGACGGTTCGTGTTTTAAGTTGCCGAATGGTGATGTGACGACTGCGTATGCTGTGGTAACGTTAAGCACGGTTGTGGAAACGGCGAGATTGAATCAGAATTCTGCACAGGCGGCAGAACTAATTGCCTTGACAAGAGCGTGTGTTTTGTCGAAAGGAAAGCGGGTGAATGTGTTTACCGACAGCCAGTATGCTTTTGGTGTTGCTCATAGCTTTGGACGATTGTGGCGAGAGAGAGGTTTTATGACATTGCATGGTACGAAGATCCAGCACGGACAGCTTGTGAATGATCTTTTGGATGCACTCACATTGCCTAAGCAGGTGGCGATTATTAAATGTAGCGCGCACCGTAAGGTGACGGATGATGTTGGTCGTGGTAATGCGTTTGCGGATGAGATTGCTAAAGAGACTGCTAGAAACCTTGCAACTAGAATGTATGTGACGAGTTCGGTAAGGTGGCCTGCAGAAACTGGTATGTGTGAGGATACTGTCGAAAGTGTGAAAGCGATTCAGAATGAGGCCACCGAAACTGAAAAGACCAAGTGGAAGGAATACACAGGAAAGTTGGATGCGAATGGATGTTGGATTGATTTGTCGGAGAATCGGAGGTGGATGTTGCCGGATGCATATGTGCTAGCTGTTGTGACCATGGCACACGGTTTGTCACATATTAGCGCGAAGGGTATCTGCCAGTTGTTGTCCCCTGTATGGAAGAATGATGGTATTGCTAAATGTGCTGAGAGATTGGTCAAGAATTGCATGGTATGTATGATGTACAATCCTGGCAAGGGTACTCCTACACCCCCTGGCCATTTCGCTCCTCCTACATGTCCCTTTGAGGTAATCCAGCTGGACTTTATCCATATGGAGCGATGTAATAACCTGAAGTAAGTTTTAGTTGTGGTTTGCGCATTCTCCCGATGGATCGAAGCCTACCCTCTCAAAGACAATACTGCCCTGTCCACAGCGAAAGTCCTACTGAAGGAATACTTTCCTCGGTATGGAATGCCACGGATTGTATGGTCTGATAACGGAAGTGAGTTTGTGGGGAGTGTGATGAAGAGAGTGTGTAAGGGCCTTCGAATTACACAAAAATTCCACAGCGCCAATCATCCCCAGTCAGCAGGTTCGGTTGAGGGGTACAATGGTACTCTGAAACTAAAACTCGCAAAGATTCAGGCTACGACTGGTCTCTTGTGGCCCGATGCTTTGCCTCTGGCTCTTTTGTCAACTAGGGCGACTGTACACTCTTGAGGAGGGCTCAGCCCATATAAGATTGTGTTAGGCCGTCCTGCAAATATTTGGGGGGTTCCTAAATCAGTGCATTCACAAATCTTGAATATCCAATGCTAATTGATTACCTTCATGATCTGACTGCTAAACTGAGGTTAATTCATCAACAGGTCTTTGAAGCACTGCCGGCGCAGACGGAGGGTCCAGGCCACCAGCTCCAACCTGGAGACTGGGTGGTTACTAGAAACTTTGGCCGGAAGCGAAACCTTGAGCCGAGGTTTATTGGACCCTTCCAAGTCCTACTCGCCACGAGGACCGCTGTTCGTTTGGAGGGCCGTAAGCATTGGGTGCACGCCACCCACACCAAAAAGGTACCAATACCTTTACCAGCGGACTCGTGGGTGAGGACTGGCATCGCTGCAACAGAAACAGAAGCTTTGCCGAATTTTGTGCCGTTCAGTGACGCTCAGCCTATGGGAGATACTTCAGTGCAGCCAGACAACTTTGTTGAACCTTTGCCATTGGAGAATTCAAGATCTGAATTAACGTTTGACCGACAGGACTCTGTTCCACAATCCGACCCATTGTTTGAAGAGCAGACTCGTCCTGGAAGAAGCAGATATTTTCTTTGTTCCAATACTAGAGACAAATAAAATTATTTTTGCTTGCTCCTTTTTGAAATTCACGTTACCCCCATTATCACTCTGAACATTTTTGAACAACTGTGGTTCTTATCAAATTCTGAGTTCTTTTCCACACATGTGTGTTGTTCCACAGCTAGGAGATTTTGTATATATTGTTTCATCAAAAGAACCTTACATCCGGGTTGACCGTAGGGCCGTGCGGGTACTTCCTTCTGTTTAGTAGGTCCTGACACTAGGTCGGAGGCCGTTGATTCCTAGGAATTCCTGGGGATTGACCATTACTACACAGAACGAAGTGCGTCAAGAACGTTGCGGACGGTTTTAGAGGATGGCTTTCTCAAGGTTGTTGGAAGTGGAGAAGACTCAAGCGCAAAGATTCGAACTGCATAGGGTTGTACGTACCAAATGTTTTATGATTCAGGTGTTCCTACTGTTCCTAACTGTTTCTTCGTTACTGGTGGGTGGAGTATACTATGCGATACAATCATTCTTGCCTTCTGCTTCACCTACCCTTTCCTCTGAACCCAAACCTACTCCCACTGTTTCTCCTCATTCCTTTCACCTTCTACCTCAACACGAGCAGGTTAGACATGCGGAATTCATGAACAACTCCTTTGTCCAACTTCTTCATCAACATCAGTTGGTGATGAACACTACCAATTGTTGGGTGTGTGGTTTAATGCCACATACCATGGATAGGGGAATTCCGTACTTGGTCCTTCCTTACAGTTCCCAGAGCTCAGCTCGAGCATTCCAAACTAGGTTTCGTAGCGCACTAGATTCCTACCCCCATCGAGAGCCACGCACTGCAGATCATGGTCCTGGCCCATACCACAAGCCTTTGGCAAGAGCGATTGCCGATTTAGATAGGGATATCTTCGACGCATCGCTTATCCCAGAGGAAGAGGTGCGAGCATACAGAGATCTGAGTGAGGCTGAGTATAGCATGTCAGTGGGTGATCGGTAGCTTAAAAGCTCGTCTCCGATCTGGATCGTACCCCATCTCGGTAATTTCTGTCTGAAAGGTCTTGGCCGAAGTCCGCGAGCTCAGCTTGGGAGGAGTGCCTGTACTGAAACGTATGTTTTACCGACGGCCTCTTCCCCTGTTCTTTTGACTGCCAAGGGTACATACTTTGTCTGTTACGACCGCGCATATACATGGTTGCCTCGTGACTTTTCAGGCACCTGTTATATTGCGAATCTGTTGCCGCCGACCTTCACTGTTGGGTCGGATTATCACAAGACCAGAGTTGTGAGAGGCATAATTAGCGAAGAAGACACTGCCGGTGAAGAAGCAGGAGACTTCTTCAAGGGTTTCTTGCCGTTTTGGGGACCTATGATCAATAGTAGGAACCTGAGACAGTTGACTCGAGTGGTGGAATCGACCGCTAATATCACTGCAAGTGCCCTTGGTAATCTTACAGCAGAGCTTCAGGCGGATAGGCTTATGACATTACAAAATCGTATGGTTTTAGATGTTGTTCTTGCGGATAGAGGTGGAGTATGTAAGGTGATCCATTCGAGTTGCTGCATTTTCATTCCTGACAACGTTCCAACTGTCTATCAAGCCATCTCGAAGTTGCATAAGATCTCCGAGTCCATACACGTGGACGTAGGGGATTGGACGCTACTAGGGTGGTTTTGGGGTCTGATGTCGACGTGGGGTTGGAAAATTCTGATGATCATTGGGGTTGTTGTAGCATTTCTGTTCACGTGTTGTCTTTGTGTGCAGTGTGGTCCTGCCTTATGTGGCCTCTGTGCTACGACGTGTATAAGACGGCCACCTGTTACCAAGGAAGCACTGATGGATAGAATAATGTTGCAGCAACATCTGGATGGTCTGATGAATATCGAGATCGATTCTGATTCCGACTAGTGTTTGCCTACATGAGGGCAAAACGAGCGTCTGAGGTTCCGTGACAATTGTAAGTGGTGTTTTCGACTCGCCCGAATATGGTCGAGTCTGGTATCTATGAACCGCAAATGACGAGTGTAGTGGGTGTACGCGTTTTCGCTGTGCTAACCTAAATCGTTAGTCTGTTATGTAGGTTTCTTCATATGAACCCACGGGTTTCATTTTAGATACGGCATCCATTTTGTCTCTTGCCCTCAAGTAGCCAGCGAACGGACACTGTCCGCTTCGCGACCCTGGGATTCCCAAACTTTTGCGGAAGACACGTGTTCCTTTGAGGGTGTCTTTATGATGAGGGGGATGACACTGCAAGGCAGATGGCCCCGCTCGAGGCTCATCTTGCCGTGCTGGTCTATTGTCTCAGTTGTGCATTCATTAGGCACGTCTCCTTTGATCCCTGCAATCATGTTTCTGATAGCACCCCCTTACACTCTTTTCAATCTGTTCGCTATCCTCGTCTTCCTCTGCACCTGTTTCTGACTCTTCCTTGATTCGTTTACTGCCGGAATGGAATGCACTAATGGTGAGAAGATGTACTTTTACGGCTGGGAACCAGCAATGCTACTGTAATTATGTTCCGGGACCCTGAATACATGAAAGCGACCCCCTATGAAATTTACTGTGGGATCTCAGTTGTAACCTTTTGTTTGCCATGTTGTCGTATGACGAAAAACTGTATAAAAGAAGCGATCCACAGATACAATTTGAAGCAGTCTCCTTGAACCTACATGCTATGTACTTCTTGCGACTTCTGTGTTCCCTGCAGTAAATAAACCTCGAAATCTTTGACGCCGAAGGAAGTGTCCCGTGTCTCTGTCATTTGTACGCCGGAACAGGTAACCCACGAAGGTTTCAGGTGTTGTCCCTGGCACCGCTGGGTCTTAGAAAAACCCAGTCCTTCAACGTCCTGAGGATGGTGGTAGTGAGTGTTGTGGCCTTCATTGTGTTTGAGCTGCGTGCTCAGTAACTCTATGTTATATGTTGCGCTTCACATGTGATTCTGGGCTGCGAACCCTTTCATGTTGTAGGTAGTCGTCCTGGTTTACAATGTGTAAAATGCAGGTGTTAGATACCTACTGCAAACGTGGCTTATTGCCTGTTTTTGGATCTCATCCGAGATTTGGCTGCTCGTTGAAGATATCGGGAACTGGTGCTTTTGTGTTTTTTTTGCATGGGGATGTCTACTCTGCATATTGTTACCATTAGTAGTTGTTCTCATTTCTGGCTAATTGTTTTTTGTGGAAGCTATTTCTGGAAAACTGGGGATACTGGCTGTTTTCACTAGGTTGGCAATGAAGTGATAATTTAAAATCACTGAAAAAACCATAGGTTTAGAGAAGAAAATAATTAAAAATTATCATTAAAAAAACCTTAGAAATTCACTGAAAAAACCATAGGTTTCAGGGACATTATAGTTAGAAATTAGCATTTAAAAAACCTTTGAAATTCACTGAAAAAACCATAGGTTTCAGGCACGTTATAGTTTGAAATTAGCATTTAGAAAACCTTAGAAATTCACTGCGGCGGGTTTTCAAAGGTTTTGAATGAGTAAAATGTCCAACTAACTATAACGTCAATGAAACACATGTTTTTTTCAGTGAATATATAAATATAGATATATTTATACTAGCAGCCCGCCCCAGCATTGCCTGGGGCAGAAAAGGGCTGCGGGCAGTAAACCCGCTCCCGCCCGACCCCCTCCCGCACCGACTCCCTCCCGCCCGACTCACTCGCGCCCCCCTCCCGCCCAGACTCACTCGCGCCCCCCTCCTGCCCAGACTCACTCGCGCCCCCTCCCACCCAGACTCACTCGCGCCCCCCTACCGCCCCAACATTTTCATTTACTGCTGCCTCCTTCTTTCCTTCCCCTGCATCACAGTCTCACTTTCCCTTTCCTTACCTGTGCCGTCGCTCCTCACTGCACAGCCGCTCGTCACTGCACCGCCCTCCTCCTTGTCGTCATCACGCACGTCGCGTCGTGGCCAGCGCTAGGTCCCGGCCGGCGCTACTTTCAGGGGACTACTTTGTTTACAAACGTAATTTTTTTTATTTACTTTTTTTTTTATTTATATAGCCTATGTCCATCTACACAACCTGACGTTTTCATAGATGTATCGGGTGTGTAGATTGGCGCTGTAGTTCCCGAGTTTACCTGGCCAAAAGGTGCAAGTTCTCTCTTCATAATAGTAGTATAGATATATATATCACCAAGACTCCTCCAAAGAAGAAGTAGAGGCCACAACAGGGGTGTGCAGGAAGGCTTCTTTATTCAGCAAAGCGCACGATGTGGCGAATGCATTTCGGCATCTAGTATGCCTTCTTCAGCGCCAAGAATGTGTTAGGAGATAAAGGCACCATCGTGGGTTTAAATATTCTGCCCCGAAACAATTGGTTCTTGTCCGCTCCGCCACCAAGAACAAAGTCCTTTTTCACCTTCTGTAGTGCACTCGGTACATGTGCGCTACAGTTCCCAGAATGCCGTGTAAAGAAAGGTAGGTACTACGGGGGTAAACTGATGTTTTTGCGGCTTCTCTGGCACCACAATGTCATCAGGCCCTAACCTCTGCCTGTTGCTTGAACTCCGGCGCCCCACTGGGTCCCCAGACCGCATCAACCACCAGGCAACAGGTCTCCAAATCGGCGGGGGCAAGTCTAGCAGTCCATCTCGCCCAGCGCGAAGGTAGTAAGGCCGTCAACGCCCCATCTCCTCCTGTGCCCGGGAGTGGGCCTCGGTAGATCCAGTACCCTGGAAATGCAAACAATGTCCGCCGCAGCAGATGCCAGCAGAACCAAGGCCACTTCGAGATGCGGGGGCCTCTGAAGCGCGTTACTGGCTCCTGTGCTGCAAATATCACCAAGACTACTCTAAAGAAGAAGCAGAGGCCACAACAGGAGTGTGCAGGGAGGCTTCTTTATTCAGCAAAGTGCACGATATGGCGAATGCATTTCGGCATCTAGTATGCCTTCTTCAGCGCCAAGAATGTTTTAGGAGTTACAGGCACCATCGTGGGTTTAAATATTCTGCCCCAAAACATTTGGTTCTGGTCCGCTCTGCCCCCAAGAACAAAGTCCTTTTTCACCTTCTGTAGTGCACTCGGTACATGTGCACTACAGTTCCCAGAATGCTGTATAAATCCAGGTAGGTACTACAGGGGTAAACTGATCTTTTTGCGGCTTATGTGGCACCAAAATGTCATCTGGCCCTAACCCCTGCGTGTCGCTTGAACTCCAGTGCCCTCTGGGTCCCCAGACCACATTAAACACCAGGCAACAGGTTTCTAAATCGGCGGGGGCAAGTCTGGCAATCCATCTCGCCAAGCGCGAAGTTAGTAACTCTGTCACCGCCCCATCTCCTCCTGAGCCCGGGGGTGGGCCTCGGTAGATCCAGTACCCTGGAAATGCAAACAATATCCGCCGCAGCAGATGCCAGCAGAACCAAGGCCACTTCGATATGCGGGGGCCTCTGAAGCGCGTTACTGGCTCCTGCGCTGCAAATATCACCAAGATTCCTCCAAAGAAGAAGCAGAGGCCACAACAGGGGTGTGCAGGGAGGCTTCTTTATTCAGCAAAGTGCACAATGTGGCGAATACATTTCGGCATCTAGTATACCTTCTTCAGCACCAAGAATGTTTTAGGATTTACAGGCACCATCGTGGGTTTAAATATTCTGCCCCAAAACAATTGGTTCTGGTCCGCTCTGGCCCCAGGAACAAAGTCCTTTTTCACCTTTATATATATATATATATATATATATATATATATATATATATATATATATATATATATATATATATATATATATATATATATATATATATATATATATATTATATATATTCAATGAAAAAAACATTGGTTTTAGGCCATATAGTTAGGGATTTGCATTTACAAAACCTTATTTTACTCGCATAAAACCATTGAAATTCCATATATAGTTAGATGCGCTAACTATATATCGCGCACCCGCAATCCACTGCTGATGATGTCACATATTACATCATTCATGACATGGTCAGTGACATCACTGATGACATCACTGATGACAACATCCAGTGACTGTATGTTTCTGTAAAGTTAAAATATGTCTTACATATTGAAGAATGAGTGGATGTATAAGTGTCTGGATGAAGGATTTAGTAGGTGCATGACTGACTGTATGATTGAGTGATTAAATGTGTCTCACTGAGTGCATGGGTTAGTGACTAAACTGTCTTAATTTGTGCATCATTATGTCTGTTGTTCTGTAAACTGTTGCATGTGTTGATAAGTAGCTATATGAGTAACTATATGGGTTATTGATTGGTTGCCCAAGTATTTGTATGGGAGACTGAGTGTGTGTGTGGGTGGCTGGGAGGTGTATGACTCTGTGCATAGATGTGTGAGCAGTTGATTCACTAGATGTATGGTTTCAAAAGTGCATGTGGAAACAGCTGTATGGGCGGTTGACTGTGTGCATGAGTGTATTGGTGAGTGAATGGATATCTCAGTGCTACATGTCAAAGTAAGTACATATGTAAAACACAGTACATGTGAGAGTTGACATATATAAATAACTGTGCATAAGAGCCAGTGAATGTGTGAGTGGCTGTATGGATCATTGTGAACTTGTATCAGGGATTGTATAAGAGAGTAAATATGTGTTAGTATATGTTTGAATAAGTAAAGTTTGTATAACTGTATAGTTGAGGAAATGGAGGTGTGATTGATTCTTTGCATGACTGACTAGGTGTGTGAGTAACTCCATGGATGAGTGACAGTCTGTGAGTGTCTGTTTACACTGATTGTATCTAAGGTTATATTAGAGTCTGAAGAGGTTCATCGTATTATCACATGAATGATATCATCAGTGATGTGATCAGTAATGTCAAAAGAGATGTCATCAGTGATGTCATCAGTGATGTCATTTGAGATGTCATCAGTGATGTCATTTGAGATGTCATCAGTGATGTCATCAGTGATGTCACTGACCATGTCATGAATGATGTAATATGTGACATCATCAGCAGTGGATTGCGGGTGCGCGATATATAGTTAGCGCATCTAACTATATATGGAATTTCAATGGTTTTATGCGAGTAAAATAAGGTTTTGTAAATGCAAATCCCTAACTATATATGGCCTAAAACCAATGGTTTTTTCATTGAATTTTCAAGGTTTTGTAAATGCAAATTCCTAACTATATATCCACTATAACCTATGGTTTTTTCTGTGAATTTCATTGGTTTTTTAATAGCAAATATGAAAAGCTTTAAAATGTCAAGTACGTGATAGATAAAAACATTTTCTTATTTATGCACGCTGATGTGCTTTGAACGCTGCACCCCCCCCCCTCCCCTCTTTTGTCTTAGTAGTACTCTCTCTTTGCAGATAGTGAACAGTAGTTAACGCAGGCCTTTGCCCCCGTTGTAATCCGTCGTGCCTGCTTGTCTCTCCATTTGATTGATTGTTGTCCAAGCATTTACTGTTTTAGAATTGGTTCTCTTTGGATCATTCTCTATTTACAAACAAGCACAAAGTCGCAATACTCTGTTTAGTCTTTGCAGATAGTGAAAAATCGTGTAAAAAAATAAAAGTAATCGAGCAAAATCAGTAGGCCACTAATTGGATCTCTTTTTGACCTCGCTAAAATAGAAATATTAGGAACAACCCTTCATGAGAAATACGAAAATAGTGAGATGAACTGAGCTCCACACCATGAGGGCTGCAAGACAGCTCGACTCCGTCACCCACCCCGCCCAAAATAACGACAAACCCTATGCAAATATTATAAATATAGACAACACACCAGCAAAGAAACAGGGTAAAACATTTTATTAAAAAACTATTTACATAACGTTGGTTTATAAGATGATGTCAGTAGTGGACCGATGTGTGAATAGGTCGAAAGCAGCACAAGGCTCCAAGATCCGGATGGCAAGCTCCTGGATGTTGGGTGCCATAGTTCAGAGTTCTGAGTTTGAGCCTTTTTCAATGCCTGTGCTTTGTTGAATCAAAATGGCGGCTTGACACAAAGCTGACTCAAGCGTTGCTACTGATGCTATGCAGACCAAAACTCGTTTTCAGTTTGTACATTTTTCTAGATTTTTCAATCCAAGTTTGGTTGACTTTGTAGAACGATGGCTTCAAATTTTCAACATACGGTGTGGTGGCGCTGACTGGGAGGGGGCGCTTCGCTCCTGCCCCCTCCCCAAGTAAGATTTTCATACGTGAAAGAACGTTAATGGTTTTGGTCCCTGAGTTGCTTCGATGTCACTGCCATTCTCAAATGGCATAAGTTCTGGATGTTGGGTGCCATAGTTAAGAGTTCTGAGCAGTGCTTGTAACACTGTCTGAAGCTTATTTCCACCTACTGCAGCTTCACTATTCTCAAAGTAAGTGAGTGTCGTTTGTGGACCTGACTGCATTAGAAAACAATGTGATATGTTACCTTCCTAAACAGCTTGACGGAGGCCCCTGAGGGGCGGTGTGATGGCCATGGACTCGGAGAAGACGCTTGGCTCCGACACCCTCCCCAAGTCTTATAGCACTGGTGTAGCCTGAGATCGCCCCCGACATAAGCGGCCGGCTCCCGGGGTCCGGCGGAACTTTTTGCCTTTTGATGACTCTTCAATTCTGGACCTTGTCCCACAATCCGTTTGACCTGAAGACACGCTGTAGTGGGGTGCCCCTTTACCGTTTCAGTTGCCATTCCGCCCGCTTTTGCTACACTGTGCCTCTTCCGCCATTCTGCTGTTTACCGCCCGCTCTTGCGACTACAGCGTCTCGCTCATCATGTAGTTGAGTTGCTCCCGCTCTTGCGGTGCAGCGATAGGCGGCTGCCACAGGACTCTCAAAATGGCGGCCGGCTCTTCGGTTTTGGGCCTGGTCCACTAAAATGGCCCTGGGACACCTTTGAACTCGGACGCTTCCCTGATAGGGCTTGGGTCCCATTCTCGAAAGCGTCCCCTCAGCCGTGAAGATTCTACAAAAGTCTTGGGGGCCTCCGACTCCCGCAGGCTTCTGGTGGGGAGCGGCTGCCATGATTGCTCGTGGAATGGCCACGACGGAGCTACGAGATGGTAGTGCTCTCATGCTGACGCCAGTTTTAGTCTGAAACATCCAGAAACACTGTAGACTACCAATTCGATCAGTTCCGGTAGCGCCCCAACATGACCCGGAAGAGAAGAACTTGCCCTCCCCTCTTTGACTGATGGTTCTTCTTGCCTGTCCCCTCTGTTGTCATTTAACAGAACTTTTTGGACTGCTGAAAGGGGTTGTGTTCCGAACGCTGGTTGGTGGAGACATTTTGACTATATTCTTGACCTACGTTGTCGCGTAATGCGTTATATGACACGCCGCGTTAGCGCACCCGGAAGTGATCCGAGGCGCAGCGCGTAACGTAAGCATAACAGGTCATGTGACTTGTTAATAAAACTTTTCATTGGTTCTTTTTACTTTTGTTATTTTAATGATGAAAAGCTTGGTCATATGACCTAAAAATTACGCTTTTTATTGTTTTCGAACATTATTTTTTTTAAAACATATATGTTACAATATTCCAGGCTAATGTACTTTCCCAGGAAAATTTACAACTGTCCTGCAAGTAAAATATATTCCTTTTTCGAGAAAAAGGTTGTTTCTTCATTCCATGACGGAGCCGTTGAGTAAAAGAGACTCGGCCTGCTGTCTTAGTCGCCGATACGCCTGATTATCAGATTCTTATCGATCACTTTATGTTGCAGAAATGAAAAACACAACTGCCCTTGACCATTTATCTTTACTGCGTTCCTACATATTATACCTTTTATCCGTCATGTAATTGGACTGCTTTATTTCACTTGCCTTTTACTGATTCGAAAACAGTGACTAAAAGTAAAAACTTTACCAATGTAAATACTACTATTGTGTTTTGTTTTAAAAACCTTTATTGTGAAAATGTCAGTATACAAATACGGGCCTATAACCACGTGGGCCGGCCACGGAGCAAACTGAAATCGTATATGATGAGGAGACATTTACACTGAAGAGGAACGTAACGAGCGGGCCATTAGGTTGCAAGAACAAAGGTGTCTAACAGTTGCGGAATCGGTGGACGTACATTTTGTAATTAAAATACGACAGGGCCACTTACAATAAAATTTTCTAGATATACATTTGCGGGCAAGGAGTTACGAGTCCCATTTATACCGGCGCCATTTTGTGCGAGGCCGGGCAGGTCCAAGATATAGTCAAAATGTCTCCACCAACCATCGGCCAGACCGGAACCCCTTTCGGCCCTTTATGCTACAAGATGGTGTCTTCCATTCAGAAAATATTGTTGGCAGCATTTTGAAAGGAAACAGAAACAGCCGTTCTCCTAGTGAGTTTCACATTGTTACATTTAGGAAGAATGTTGAAGAGTAGTATGTGGAAAATCTGAAGCCATTTTTCTACAAACTCTCAATCAGACTTGGATAGAAAAAAAAATCCTGAAGAATGTACAAACTGAAAACCAATTGTTGTCTGTATAGCATCAACAGCAACGCTTGAGTCAGCTTTGTGTCAAGCCGCCATTTTCATTCAATCAATAGCGTCCCCCTGCACACATTCAGGGACCTGGTCGTGTCTTCAGATGAAACAGATTGTAGGAAAAGAAGCAGAAAGGAAAAGGAAAAAAGTTCCGCCGGACCTCGGGAGCCGGCCGCCTATGTCATGTGCGACCTTTGGCCACACAAGGGCAATAGTGAAGCTGCAGCAGGTGCAAATAAGCTTCAGACAGTCTTACAAGCACTGCTCAGAAATCTCAACTGGAGCACTCAACATCCAGGACTTGCCATTCGGATCTTGGCGCCTTGTGCTGGTTCCGACCTATTCACACATCGGTCCACTACTGACATCACCTCATAAGCCAACGGGGCACCCCACGCCGACTTTCGGCACAGCATTGTAGGATGGCCACACCAGTGGGGCAAATTGCTGGACACAACCTCGGTGCCATCCGGATCTCGGCGCGTTCGACTCACTGTACCGCAAGAGTGACCGCAACTCAGCTGGACACGCCGTCTTTCGGCGCAGCATTGTAGGATGGCCACACCAGTGCGGCAATTTGCTGGACACCACCCCGGTGCCATCCGGATCTCGGCGCATTCGAGTCACTGTACCGCAAGAGTGACCGCAACTCAGCTGGACACGCCGTCTTTCGGCGCAGCATTGTAGGATGGCCACACCAGTGCGGCAATTTGCTGGACACCACCTCGGTGCCATCCGGATCTCGACGCGTTGTGCTGCCTTCGGCCTATTCGCACATTGGTCCACTACTGACGCCGCCTCACGTGCCAACGGATTTTCTACGCTTTTTGTAGCCCTATGCCGCAGAACAGGTCATGTGACTTGTTTATAAAACTTTTCATTGGTTCATTTTACTTTTGGTTTCCTAAAGATGGAAGGTTTGGTCATATGACCTAAAAATAACACTTTTCATTGGTTTAGAACATTTTTTTTTCCCAAACGATGAAAGCCCCACCTTGTTTCTGGATCATTCAGACTGAAGCTGGCGTCAGCATGAGAGCACCACCATCTCGTGGCTCCGTCGTGGTCATTCCACGAGCAATCATGGCAGCCGCTCCCCACCGGAAGCCTGCGGGAGTCGGGGGCCCCCAAGACTTTTGTAGAATCTTCACGGCTGAGGGGACGCTTTTCGAGAATGGAGCCCAAGCCCTAGCAGGCAAGCGTCCGAGTTCCAAGGTGTCCCAGGGCCATTTCAGTGCACCAGGCTCAAAACCGAAGAGCCGTCCGCCATTTTAAGAGTCATGTTGCAGCCACCTATCGCTGCACTGCAAGAGTGGGAGCAACTCAACAACATGGCCGCCACCTGGGGAGGCCCGTTCACGCCGCCTCCCGCACGCACCACCCCCCCCCCCCGGGCCGCCGCACGCAAATTTTCGGAGCAGCATTGTAGGATACCAAAACCAGTGCGGCAGTTTACTGGACATCACCTGGGTGCCATCAACATCACAGCGCGTTCTGCTGCCTTGGGACTATTCGCACAACAGACCGCTACTGACGAGGCCTCCCCCCGCACCACCCGGGACGCCCCACGCCAATTTTCGGAGCAGCATTGTAGGATCCCAAAACCAGTGCGGCACCCAGGCGACATCACCTGGGTGCCGCCCAGAACTCTGCACGTTGTGCTGCCTTGGGACTATTCGCACAAAAGACAGCTTCTGACCATTGTTGCTTTTTTGGCTGAAAAATGTTTAAATGTTTTTACAGTTTTTGTTCCGTTCATTGTAGTTAAAAGTTAATAAAGTTTTATAATCTTACTTTGTTGGAGTGTTATCTATTTTTTTAAAAACGGGTGAATGGGGCCTTGAATCGGGTTACTGTCATGTGTGGGCTTTGGAAGTGTGCTGCTGCAGGATCGGACATTTCAAACTCAAATGCACGTTCTTTTTCTTACCTTTCCGAAGCATGGAGCGCAATAGCAGGCAGAGAAAGGGTGATGCACGTGTTGAACACTACCTGACCTGGCAAGTTGCTGGCAGTGCCCCCCCGCCCGCTCCTGAAAGAGGGCACACACACACCGCCGCCCCGAGTACTTCACAAATCTTTAAAAGACCATGCGCTTGTTCATGAGGCTTAAATGGTTTATCACCTCTTCTAGAACCCCTGCATCGACCCTCTGACGTTTCCTGGAAAAATTACCATGTAACACAATACCAAGCCCTGTCAGCTGAAACCCCCAAGGAATCGTAGGGCATATTATCAAGGGGGTTTATCTCCGCTTTTTTGGCTTTAAAAGCCATGAAAGCGGAGATAAAATTATCTCCCTATTACCAAGCTGTCGCTAACACGAGTTAGTGACAGCTAAAAGGAGATAGCGACCATCTTTGGCCCCGCTTTGCATGTCAGTGATACTTATCACTAATGACATGCAAAGTGGCGTGCCAAGATGTTAGCGACTGGAAACAGTCCCTAACATCGCTATCTCCTATTACCAACTTTTGGAGATATTCGCGCTAAGCGCGAATATCTCCAAAATCTAACACCTGCCCTGAGCAGTTCTTAGCCATGTTATCCAATGGGAGGTGGATAACATGGCTAAGAGCATTTGCTCGATAATACATGAATATCGCTGACTTTTCTGCGATAATAGCAAAGTTTATCTGCGATAAAAATCGCCGATGTGCGGCGATAATTTTTGTCTCTAAACAAGTTAGAGACAAAAATTATCGCTAGTTGTTCGTAATATGCCCCCGGGTTTTTGCTTGCAGAAATCGGAAGGCGGGAGACTAGCACTGAAATCAGTAGTCACACGCCTGAATCGGGAGGGTTGGCATGTCTGAATTCTCTACAGCTGGGGCCATAAACTACATCCGCAGGGGTAGGTGATAGCCTGGGACCAGCCTGGCATCTAAAATGGCTGCCGTGCACGACAACATTGTGGCATTGGAAAAAAGGCAAGATGGCGCAGCCGCTGGAAGAGATGTATCAACATATATGAGCCTCCTCAGCCACCCTCAGGAAACATAGGGGATTAGGATACGTCTCCCGCACCCCCTTATACCTAGTAATTTAATTAACGAAGCACAAAATGGCGAATTCCCGTTTCGCTACCAGTTTGCGGCCCAGTTCGCGGCCCGTGAAGCGCTTCTACCGTGAAAAATCATTTTTTTTTTAATTTTCCCCACGGGACTCTTTAATAACCCCAACAACATTCCTAGGGGGTCAAGAGGGGGATACCTTGCCCCCTTTCATTAAATTCCCCCTTCGTTTTTCACCTCTTCTTCTCTCTCGATCCTACCGAGAGATAAGATGGCGGCCGCTCCGGACTGTCACGCAGCCAAAAAAAAAAAAAGCTCACGCACAGCCGCTGGAAGAGATGTATCAACATATATGAGCCTCCTCAGCCACCCTCAGGAAACATAGGGGATTAGGATACGTCTCCCGCACCCCCTTATACCTAGTAATTTAATTAACGAAGCACAAAATGGCGAATTCCCGTTTCGCTACCAGTTTGCGGCCCAGTTCGCGGCCCGTGAAGCACTTCTACCGTGAAAAATCATTTTTTTTTTTATTTTCCCCACGGGACCCTTTAATAACCCCAACAACATTCCTAGGGGGTCAAGAGGGGTATACCTTGCCCCCTTTCAATAAATTCCCCCTTCGTTTTTCACCTCTTCTTCTCTCTCGATCCTACCGAGAGATAAGATGGCGGCCGCTCCGGACTGTTTAGAATGTTGACAGACACCGGAGAGCCAATCAGCTTTCTGCGCGCAAAGTTCCGAAACGCGAAAAGTAAGCGGACCGGATCGCTGCCCGGAGCGCTGTTACAGATATATATCTTGATTTAAACGTTAATTTCTCAAAATCCACTGAAGCACATATATTGAGACCTAGCAAAGGCACATCGGGCTAACAGTCCCTACAATTTTGCCAAGTTTCGTGCAAATCCATTCAGCCGTTCGAGCTAAAAGTGAGTCCAACCGCCCTATGGAAAACTCAATGTTAAAAACGCGTTTTGGGACCCCCCTTTTTTCTCAGCCCCCCCTTGACGAAACCCCACCAAATTTTCAGGGGCTGCTCAGAAACAAAATGTGCCATTTTCCTGAAAATTTCAGCCGATTCCGTCCACAAACGCCAAAGTTATTAGACATAGAATTTTCAAAAGTTCCATAGACAAATAATCCTAACTATATATACCTAATGGCGATAGCCAGTAGGTAATATATATATGTATATATATGTATATATATATATATATATATATATATATATATATATATATATATATATATATATATATATATATATATATATATATATATATATATATATATATATATATATATATATATATATATATATATTCACTGAAAAAACCATAGGTTATAGACCATATATAGTTAGGAATTAGCATTTACAAAACCTTGAAAATTCACTGAAAAAACCATAGGTTATAGACCATATATAGTTAGGAATTCGCATTTACAAAACCTTATTTTACTCACACAAAACCATTGAAATTCCATATATAGTTAGTTGCACTAACTATATATCGCGCACCCGCAATCCACTGCTGATGATGTCACATATTACATCATTCATGACATGGTCAGTGACATCACTGATGACATCACTGATGACATCTCAAATGACATCACTGATGACATCTCAAATGACATCACTGATGACATCACTGATGACATCTCATTTGACAATACTGATCACATCACTGATGATATCATTCATGTGATAATACGATGAACCTCTTCAGACTCTAATATAACCTTAGATACAATCAGTGTAAACAGACACTCACAGACTGTCACTCATCCATGGAGTTACTCACACACCTAGTCAGTCATGCAAAGAATCAATCACACCTCCATTTCCTCAACTATACAGTTATACAAACTTTACTTATTCAAACATATACTAACACATATTTACTCTCTTATACAATCCCTGATACAAGTTCACAATGATCCATACAGCCACTCACACATTCACTGGCTCTTATGCACGGTTATTTATATATGTCAACTCTCACATGTACTGTGTTTTACATATGTACTTACTTTGACATGTAGCACTGAGATATCCATTCACTCACCAATACACTCATGCACACAGTCAACCGCCCATACAGCTGTTTCCACATGCACTTTTGAAACCATACATCTAGTGAATCAACTGCTCACACATCTATGCACAGAGTCATACACCTCCCAGCCACCCACACACACACTCAGTCTCCCATACAAATACTTGGGCAACCAATCAATAACCCATATAGTTACTCATATAGCTACTTATCAACACATGCAACAGTTTACAGAACAACAGACATAATGATGCACAAATTAAGACAGTTTAGTCACTAACCCATGCACTCAGAGAGACACATTTAATCACTCACTCATACAGTCAGTCATGCACCTACTAAATCCTTCATCCAGACACTTATACATCCACTCATTCTTCAATATGTAAGACATATTTTAACTTTACAGAAACATACAGTCACTGGATGTTGTCATCAGTGATGTCATCAGTGATGTCATTTGAGATGTCATCAGTGATGTCATCAGTGATGTCACTGACCATGTCATGAATGATGTAATATGTGACATCATCAGCAGTGGATTGCGGGTGCGCGATATATAGTTAGTGCAACTAACTATATATGGAATTTCAATGGTTTTGTGTGAGTAAAATAAGGTTTTGTAAATGCGAATTCCTAACTATATATGGTCTATAACCTATGGTTTTTTCAGTGAATTTTCAAGGTTTTGTAAATGCTAATTCCTAACTATATATGGTCTATAACCTATGGTTTTTTCAGTGAATTTTCAAGGTTTTGTAAATGCTAATTCCTAACTATATATGGTCTATAGCCTATGGTTTTTTCAGTGAATTTTCAAGGTTTTGTAAATGCTAATTCCTAACTATATATGGTCTATAGCCTATGGTTTTTTCAGTGAATATATATATATATATATACATACGTATATAAACATATATCATCTGTATATCTATATAAATACAAACATAAATGCATGCATACATATACTTATATGCATACAGATAACAGTTGCACTAACTATATATCGCGCACCCGCAATCCACTGCTGATGATGTCACATATTACATCATTCATGACATGGTCAGTGACATCACTGATGACATCACTGATGACATCTCAAATGACATCACTGATGACATCTCAAATGACATCACTGATGACATCTCATTTGACATTACTGATCACATCACTGATGATATCATTCATGTGATAATACGATGAACCTCTTCAGACTCTAATATAACCTTAGATACAATCAGTGTAAACAGACACTCACAGACTGTCACTCATCCATGGAGTTACTCACACACCTAGTCAGTCATGCAAAGAATCAATCACACCTCCATTTCCTCAACTATACAGTTATACAAACTTTACTTATTCAAACATATACTAACACATATTTACTCTCTTATACAATCCCTGATACAAGTTCACAATGATCCATACAGCCACTCACACATTCACTGGCTCTTATGCACAGTTATTTATATATGTCAACTCTCACATGTACTGTGTTTTACATATGTACTTACTTTGACATGTAGCACTGAGATATCCATTCACTCACCAATACACTCATGCACACAGTCAACCGCCCATACAGCTGTTTCCACATGCACTTTTGAAACCATACATCTAGTGAATCAACTGCTCACACATCTATGCACAGAGTCATACACCTCCCAGCCACCCACACACACACTCAGTCTCCCATACAAATACTTGGGCAACCAATCAATAACCCATATAGTTACTCATATAGCTACTTATCAACACATGCAACATTTTACAGAACAACAGACATAATGATGCACAAATTAAGACAGTTTAGTCACTAACCCATGCACTCAGTGAGACACATTTAATCACTCACTCATACAGTCAGTCATGCACCTACTAAATCCTTCATCCAGACACTTATACATCCACTCATTCTTCAATATGTAAGACATATTTTAACTTTACAGAAACATAAAGTCACTGGATGTTGTCATCAGTGATGTCATCAGTGATGTCATTTGAGATGTCATCAGTGATGTCATCAGTGATGTCACTGACCATGTCATGAATGATGTAATATGTGACATCATCAGCAGTGGATTGCGGGTGCGCGATATATAGTTAGTGCAACTAACTATATATGGAATTTCAATGGTTTTGTGTGAGTAAAATAAGGTTTTGTAAATGCGAATTCCTAACTATATATGGTCTATAACCTATGGTTTTCTCAGTGAATTTTCAAGGTTTTGTAAATGCTAATTCCTAACTATATATGGTCTATAACCTATGGTTTTTTCAGTGAATTTTCAAGGTTTTGTAAATGCTAATTCCTAACTATATATGGTCTATAGCCTATGGTTTTTTCAGTGAATATATATATACATACGTATATAAACATATATCATCTGTATATCTATATAAATACAAACATAAATGCATGCATACATATACTTATATGCATACAGATGCATGTTATTTACATGAAAGTTGAAAAAACACTAATAAAAGCAAAGCTAAAAAGCCACCTCATTACAAACAGAATGGCTTTAACTTAAACGAGGGCGAGATCTATTGCATTTTCAATGCTTGTTTACTTTGGTTCCATCAAGAAGGCATTCAGATGTGTCACACATTTGCCATAAATTCTGAATGTTAGCACTCTAGTTGCACATTAGATCACTGTAGTAAAGCTACTGCTCACCAGGGACGTCTGCTGCTGGTATTCAAAGTGCATGTTTCAGTCTGCATGTCAGAATTTTTTTAATGAAATAGAAGAGGATTTGAGAAGTTACTCAAAATGATCCCTAATTTTTCTTTCTGAAGCACTAATCATACTTTCTATGGCAAAATTAACCCCCTCATGTTGTTCCTTTTTAAATTGAGTGTTTTCAGACTTACCACTTCATTCCAATCAAGATGGCTTCTGGTGTGCCATACTTTTGTCATAAGTAGGACTGTTAGCGCTCTAGTTGTTCTTTAGAACACTCTGGGACATTCTGTCATTGGGCTATACTTGGGGTACATCTGGGTGATATTTGGGCTACATTTAGGCTCGTTTGTCTCTGGTGGCCATCTTGGGAGACTGTATGTCAGAATTTTTTAATGAAATTGAAGAGGGTTTGAGAAGTCACTCAAAATGTGCCCTAATTTTTCTTTCTGCAGCACTAATCATAATTCATATGGCAAAATATACCCCCTCATTTTGTTCCTTTTTAAATTAAATGTTTTAAGAGTTACCACTTTATTCCCATCACGATGGCTCCAGGTGTGCTATACCTTTGTAATAAGTAGGACTGTTAGCGCTCTAGTTGTTCTTTAGAACACTCTGGGACATTCTGTCATTGGGCTATACTTGGGCTACATCTGGGTGATATTTGGGCTACATTTGGGCTCTTTTGTCTCTGGTGGCCATTTTGGGAGACTGCATGTCAGAATGTTTTAATGAAATAGAAAAGGATTTGAGAAGTCACTCAAAATGTGCCCTAAGTTTTTTATTCTGCAGCACTAATCATACTTTCTATGGCAAAATATACCCCCTCATGTTGTTTCTTTTTAAATTAAATGTTTTAAGAGTTACCACTTTATTCCAATCAAGATGGCTTCAGGTGTGCCATACCTTTGTAATAAGTAGGACTGTTAGCGCTCTAGTTGTTCTTTAGAACACTCTGGGACATTCTGTCATTGGGCTACACTTGGGCTACATCTGGGTGATATTTGGGCTGCATTTGGGCTCTTTTGTCTCTGGTGGCCATTTTGGGAGACTGCATGTCAGAATGTTTTAATGAAATAGAAAAGGATTTGAGAAGTCACTCAAAATGTGCCCTAATTTTTCATTCTGCAGCACTAATCATACTTTCTATGGCAAAATATACCCCCTCATGTTGTTTCTTTTTAAATTAAATGTTTTAAGAGTTACCACTTTATTCCAATCAAGAAGGCTTCAGGTGTGCCATACCTTTGTAATAAGTAGGACTGTTAGCGCTCTAGTTGTTCTTTAGAACACTCTAGGAGGCTGCAGTAGAACACAAAGGAATCAACTGACAGTCTCTGTCCTTGTTGGATGTACATGTTTTACTGAGAATGTCAGACTTCATTTTCACATGACTGAGAAAGATAATGTGAATTTACAGAAAATATGCTTTCAGTTTAGCTTATAGATCCCCTTCCAAACCACTGTGGGAAATTCATGAGATATTAGTTTTCTTTCAAACAATATTCATGATATCACAGCAAAAGGTTTTTTCACATGGTAAAATCACCTTAGAACCCACCACAATTCCTAAAACGAGTATGGTACCATCAACAAATGATTTATAATGTAACTAAAGTCCTAAAACCCTCTATTAAATACAATGCTTTTTAATGAGGTGCTATCATGTATATTGGTCCCAAGATGGCTGCCAACACTTCTTGGATGAAGTGCTGACAGCCAATCAGATCAGATGTGTGGTTAGGCTCCGCCCAGATATATATCTTTTTTTGAACCTAAATTACTCAAAATCCACTGGAGCATATATATTGAGACCTAGCAAAGGCACATCGGGCTAACAGTCCCTACAATTTTGCCAAGTTTCGTGCAAATCCATTCAGCCGTTCGAGCTAAAAGTGAGGCCAACCGCCCTATGGAAATTAACATGGGAAAAACGCGTTTTGGGACCCCCCTTTTTTCTCGGCCCCCCCTTGATGAAACCCCCCCAAATTGTCAGGGGCTGCTCAAAAACAAAATGTTCCATTTTCCTGAAAATTTCAGCCAATTCCGTCCACAAACGCCAAAGTTATTAGACATAGAATTTTCAAAAATCCCATAGAGAAAAAATCCTAACTATATATACCTACTGGCGACCGCCAGTAGGTAATATATATATATATATATATATATATATATATATATATATATATATATATATATATATATATATATATATATATATATATATATATATATATAACCTACTGGCGATAGCCTGTAGGTATATATAGTTAGGATTAGCTACCATAGGAAATCCGCAACAATCTATTGGGAATAACTTTGGCGCCGCATGAGGAATTTGTGTGTAATTTTCCAAAATTTTGGCCAGCTCCGCTCCGCTCCTTTCCTGAAAGGTTCGGGGGGGTTTCGTGAAGTGGGGGCTGAGAAAAAAGGGGGGTCCCTAAACGTGTTTTCCACATGTTAATTTCCATAGGACGGTCTGACAAGTCTACAGCCCGAACCGCTGAACGGAATAACGCCAAACTTTTCAAAATTGTAGGGACTGGTACGCAGAGAGAGGGGGCCCACTCCACCAGCACTCCACTTCACGGGATCTCTCCCCTTCTCTATCTCCTTATCACATGGGCACTCGCATGCTTGAAAGACTGACAATTCTAAGGACGGTAACATAATGCAACTATGTATTTGAGCACTTGCGATTACCACACTTCGTGTGTTCCGTGTCTTATGGACGGTGATACTATGCAAATCACGATTTAGAGCACTTGCGAATACCTAATTTTGTGTGTTTTATGTCTCCGCTATCATAAGGGCACTTCCCATTATATATATTTCCATTTACCATTGTGGGGCCGTTTTGTATGATAATCTTTAATGATAGCCCGGGACTACTTGCCAAGTTACACACATTTTGCGTGAGTAGGGGTGGAGTCAAGGCTCACTCCGTGGTCACATGTTTAGATTGATTGACATGTTGAATTAGAATCTGTTCTGAGCAGGAAACACGAGCCCGATTATTTAGAGGCTAATTTTGAGTCTGTGCACACGTACGGGGTCCCGTTTCTATTCTGTTTCTATTCTTTTCTAATCCTTGCATTTATCGCAATTCTTGAATGTAATTTGGTTTATGAAATCTGATTTATGATTTTGGTCAGGTTTATCACAGACTTTATTCACCATGACTATGGGACCTCATGTATTTACATATTTACAGCTTATGTGTTTATATACATTGCAATCGTGTGAATTTAACATACAGCATATAAGAGTCCTCTGTTTATGTCTATGTACCCACATTGATTTAAACCAATGTCTTTCAAGTGTACTTCCACGTGATCAAGCCGTCTTTGCGGCCAAACGCGTTGTGGAATAAACAGCACTGTTTGGAATCCGGTGACTACCTCGTTTTTGTCCTGAGAGCGTGCTTCTAAGACTTTGACTTGAGAGAGTAAACATTGTCGGCTTTACTCGGCCGGCGTGCACGCCACCTTTCACGGGTCGTGTAGATCCAGAAGGAGTTGCTAAGGTGTGTGTATATATATATATATATATATATATATATATATATATATATATATATATATATATATATATATATATATATATATATATATATCTTTACCTACCAATAACAGGAAATCTAAAAAAAAACATTCTATTATAAATTAAAATATTTAATTATTTAAAAATCTTTAAACTTAAATTTACTGCTTCAGTCAGTGCAACAGTAGGGAATGTGATGGATCGTGGGGAGGGTCAAATTGCTATTCCCACTCCAATCAGTGCAACAATAGGGAAAATGTTAAATTGCAAAGGGGTAACAATTAATATTCTCACTCCAGTCTGTTCAAAAGTAAAAACAAACAAAATATTAACAACAAAAATATTTAAAAAACAAAATAAATACAGAAATATTTAAATATATATGAAAATTATATAAGAAAATTAAAATACAAATATATTTGACATTACAATTTGAAATAAAATATAATGTTAAGTGCATATGACAAACACCTACAAATACACCTACATCTACAAATATTATAGTATGTAAAATAAAAAATAATTTTTAAACAAATAAATATTTTTAATTAGGAATTATTTTGAATCAAAAACATAACTTTACTTTTTTTCCCACCCTAAAACAGCACACAATTCACAACCCACATCAAAATGTTATTAAAACATGTACTAACATAATTACCATAATTAATTGCCTTTTAAAGAAATATTATTAATTAACAACAAATTAAAACTCATAAAAATAAATAACCTTCCCAAACTTTACCCCAACAATCCCCACAAACCACTGGTCAAATTAAACTGAAAAAAAATTAATTACACTATTAAAACCTATTCTCAATTAACAACTAATAGTATATAAAAACTAATTTACTCCCCACTCCTTTCCCCTAAAAAAGTAAAACGTACACACAAAAATAAACAACTACACTAATTTAGTATCAATTAATTAATTAACATTAAGTATTAATTGATTAAACATCAATTACGACCCACACTTTACCCTTATAAACCCCAAAACACACCTAAAAATATTTACACAAATTCCATATTTAATTTTTAATTAATCAATATTAATTAAGTACTATTTATTAATTAATTACAAATTAATTACTTCCCACCCTTTACCTCATAATCCCCACAACCCCTACCTAAATAAAATCACACAATTACCATAATTAATAGTCAATTAATTAGTTAATATAAATTGACAACTAAGGGGCCGTATCCGATTCGGTAAAATCCCTTACAAATAGCCGTACGAAGCATATTTCCAGTACAAATTGTACCCTTAAACGTCCCTGTACGTAAGATGAAGTACGATTTGGACCCAAAGCAGATCTCCGTACGAATCATACGAAAGACCATACAACTTAAAAATCTGTATGAATCGCATTCGGAACACGCAGAACGCGACGTCCGTATGGATCGAAGCAGCATTTTCCGACCCAGCAAGAATGATTTATCTTGTCAACACTCCGTACAACTCTTTTTCTTCGTGAGCTCAAAATGTCTGGAAAAGCAGATTTCGACTCGAACCGCGTACAAAACGGACCGGTGCGTATGGTGCGTACACCCGATGATTGCAGGGGTACGGTGATTAGGGGTATAGTGTGTACACTCCATGATTGTAGGGGTATGGTGCGTAGGGGTACGGTACGTACACCCTATGAATGCAGGGGTACAGTGCGTAGGGGTATGGTGCGTACAGTCTATGATTGCAGGGGTACGGTGCATAGGGGTGCGGTGCGTACACCCCATGATTGCAGGGGTATGGTGCGTACACCCCATGATTGCAGGGATATGGTGCGAATGTGAATTGTTGGCTCTCCGTACGAATCGCTCATACGTGGTGTTTTCCGTAGGAATCGCGTTCTCATTACTCGGTCCGGATCGTACTTGTCGGGTCATACAGCATGTTTACGATTTGTACGGTTCACTGTGAGGGTCCGTGTCGTAAGGATTTTCCCTTGCTTTTCGGACGGTTCGCAACGATTCGGTCGTATATTTTTCAAACAAATCGTACTATGCAATTCAGACGGAATTGTACGAGTCGTATGGAAAGGGCTACAGATAGGCCCTTGGGGGGTACAAACCGTACATCTACACCCCGTATGCCAACAATCATGGAGTGTACGCTCGGGGGACATACGCACAATACCCCTGGAATCCAGGGGTGTAAGCACCATACCCCGGCGCACCATACCCCTGCTATCATGGGGTGTAGGCACCGCACCAGGGGGGTCAGTTTTGTGCGCATTTCGAGGCGAAATATGCTTTTATGAATGTTTTAAGCTCCCGTAGAAAAAAAATTGTACGGAGTGTTGTCGATATGATTCGTACTTGCTGGGTCGGAAAATACAGCTTCCATCCATACAGACATCGCGTACTGCATGTTTCGAATGCGATTCGTACCGATCAGTGAGTTGTACGGTCTTCGGTACAATTCGTACAGAGTACTACTTTGGGTACATATCATACTAGGTCGTACGTACGGGTACGGTTCTCCATACGAATCGTACGGGAAAAATGCTCCGTACGGCTATTCAGAGGGCATTTTCCCGAATCGGAATAGGACCCAAAATGTAATTAAAATAAAATTGATAACGACAAAAAATTTAACACATATATTAAAAAACATAAACAATGCATACCATAACACTGATTAAAAACTATATTTTTGAAAACAATATTAATGACTTCTATATTTTAAAAAAACTATATTTCTTACCTTAAATTCGATATTCTTGACCACGATATTCTTGCTGTCGATATTTCTGAATCACAATGTTTCCAACTCGATATTTGTGTAAGTCGACATTTCCTACTTAACACCCATTTATGCATATTGAACATAATCTGTGCAATTTAAGCACTCTTTTTCTGTGGTGACTCACAACTTCTGCCAAATTTAGTAGGGAGGAAGATCAACAAGTGCAGAGAGACAAAGGCCCCTCAGCGATTCTTCTCAAAGTTCTTTTTCTGTTGATTAGTTAAGGTCTGGCAACAGCTGCACTGGCACACAAGGCCTAAAATGGGTAAAATATTTTTTTGTAAATTAGCAGTGGAGATACTGGCATTGAAGTACACAACTATTTAGGGACAAATGCACACTATGCACTAGCAGAATGTCATGACTCACAATAATCGGAGCCAATTGGCCATATATTGTGGTTGGAAGAAACTAAATGGTCTACTCCGCCATCGCCCCGGGAATTGGGACCACCCGCTAAGGATATGGTGTTCCCACATGGGCAATTAGGATGCCCCTGCCCTACCGGCGGGTGCATCCCGCATTTTTTGCATTGCGGCAATCGGGGCTGTCAGCAGCCCCCGCCACAATACAAAAAAGGCATGTGCGCATTTGCAGCGTGCGGTTCCTGCCACATCTTCCATGCACATGTAGGGGGGTACCATAGGTTCCCCCCTTGTGGCCCCCAACCCCTCCAACATCCAGGGGCCCACAACAGCCCCCAACTGAGGAAACTGCAGGCCTTTCTGTGGTGGCAAGGCTGCCACGGAAACGCTGCTACCCGCTGCCATCAGAATATGGAAGGCTGTGTCTAGCAGACATCACCACCATATCAGGCCCTTCTTCCGCCCGGTCACCTGTGTGACTGGCGGAAAATGGTCTTTCCGTCCACCAGGGTCCCCCTGCCATACTAATATGGCGGGGGAAACGGGAGGCGGCCGGTGTATAGTGGCGTGTGGATCGCCACCACCATACGGGCGGTGGAGATCCACCCACCATTATAATAGACCCCTAGATGTGAATGACCAAATAATGAAGAGAGCAACAGAAAGCCCTCCTTTCATTTACCTGAAAAACTAGGTACAAAGGAAGCATGGATGAGAAAAAAATGAGGTGCATTTTTTTTAGCTCAATGCCCTATCATTGTACTGACACCTGTTGTTGTTTTTACATTTTCTACACGCTATGCTTCTAGTTTGAACTTATGGTTTTTAATCAATGCTCCGTGTCTCCTCTTTCCTGTGCTGCACCCAAGGAGCCAGCGGTTTCTGGTCCTCTGTACTTGTGCTGATTGTGGGGAGAAAGATTTTGGACTCACTTCCAGCGGGGCCGCAGTCACCATTCTAATGCTGTACTGCACACGGCCAATGCCGGTCTGGATGCGCAGTAGACACACGCAGCGGGCAGTTGACTGTCGCATTGAAGGCACCCTCAAAAGCAAGCCCTTCTGCTCCCGTCTTTGCCTGGACGTGGCTATGTGCCAGCATCCCTGGTTCTTATTGGGTAAGAAAGAACAGCCCCCACCACTATTATTACTCATTGTATGCCTTGCACCAACTGAGAGCACCTAATACTGTTAGGGCTCCTCAACAACTCTTATCCACTAATGGCTTCCCCCACGCCCTCGAGGGCCCTATGGCTTGTTCCAAATGCCATCTACAATGCAACCTAGAATCAGGGTGCATCAAGGTGAATCACTCTAGTCCCTTACTCATGAAGAATAGAATAAAAAGCCTCCTCCACAATATAAGGACTCTAGCTAAATATGCAATGGAGATTTGGGATGTAATCACTACTCAGTCTCTTGATTTGTTTCCTGACGGAAACCTGGTTAAATCTCTCAAACCTCCCAGCCTTTACACTAGATATTCTGGGCAACTATAAACTAATTATTCTTGACAGGGATTAAAAAGGGGCGGAGGCATAGCCATATTTTTTTATAATACAATCAATGTCACATGGATCACATTTCTGAATGTATGGAACTTGGTATATTTAAGATAACTCTCTCTGCGACACATGGTTGGAATGGAACCCTAATCTATTGCCTCCCAGGATATAAGGTTAATTTCAGTCACCAGCTGGTGGAAGAAATAGCTACCCATGTCCTAGCCTCAAATAAATTCCTTCTTCTTGGCGATTTCAATTACCACGGGGAAAACCACACTAACCCCGAAGTGATGAGGCTATTAACAGACCTGGAGATTCTAGGATTGTTCCAAAAAGGTTTAGACTCCACGCATATAGCGGGCCATTCACTTATCCTGCGTTCTTTAATACCAAATTTCTTGAATGTGAAGAACCAATTTCTCTCACATGCACAGACCATTTCGTAATTGCCTTTTGGTTTTAGTCATCTTACCTGTCCACCACAAAAAAGAACAGCAGAACACCACTCAATGTCCTGAGACCTTGGCATAATCTTACTCCTGAAACATTCAGGGAAGTTTTTCACCCCAGCTTACCACAAAGTAATACAGAAGTCACCGAGCTACTGGAGTCCTTCAATGCTGCCTTAACTGCAGCGTTGGATGAAACAGTATCCTATAACATCTTCTGTCCCATGTAACATCGGCCTTTGGCCCTCTGGTTTTCCCACAAGCCCTGTCCTGCTACCATCACAATATCAAACTGACAGGCATAGTTTTATCATCAAAAAATGTAACTGGTTGTCAACTCCTCAAAAGCTCTTTTCAACATAGTCCATGACTTTACCACCCCAAAGGCATGAACTCAGTCTCTCTCTGAAACCCTATATTCTGTGATTCACTAGGCAACTTTGTTCAGGAGAAAATCTCCCTCAGCTATGCAAAACTTAACATCTTCCCCTTTTCTGGAGCAGCAACTACTCCTTCTGATACAGTTCAGCGAAAGGCTACTCCCTACATCTTAGATAGCTGTGCCCCTTTCTATACAGGAAATCTGTAGCTCCTTGGCGTCCGCTAATTCAGGTTTTCCCAAAACAATGTCTTTGTTGGCCAGCGATTGTACAGGGGCGATTTTACAGAACTTTAATTGCTCAATGAGGATAGGTACCATCCGCTCCAATGGAAGGCGGCATGTGTATGGCTGATTCTAAAAAAACACCCTGGACCAAAGATCTCTGGCTAATTATCACCCAATATCGTTACTTCCACTCCTTGGCAAACAGAAAGATTCCTATCTTGACTACAATCAAATCATGAATCCCTCCCAATCCGGCTTCCATCCGGGTCGTAGCACAAAAACGGGTCTCCTGGCAGTAACAGATTCCGTGATCCCAGGCCTGGACTCAGGAAATTCAATCATGGTTGTGTTATTAGATCTCTCTTCAGCCTTTGATACAATCTACCACTCAATGATGTTGGAAAGATATATACAAGGCATTGCACTTAAATTGTTCCCCAAATTTCTGACTGATAGACATCAAACTGTCATTCTTGGCCCTCATTCCTCCTGCCTGACAATCTTAGACTAGGATGTTCCACAAGGCTTGTGATTGAGCCCCACCATGTTCAATATTTATATGGCTCCCCTCGCCGGGAATGCAGAACGATTTGGTTTTGAAATAATCACATACGCAGATGTTACCCAGCGTATGTTCACTTTCGGCCCTGATTTGACAGCATCAAAAAAGTGTTTTACCGTTGGCATGTTAGCCATCTCCAATTTGATGATTAAGAACTATCTCCAATTGAAAGCAGATAACACAGAGATCATGCTGTTTGAAGAAGTCTCCTCTATCTGGACCGATGATTGGTGGCCCCATCAACTGGGTCACACTCCCATGCCCAAACAAGCGGTAAAGACTCTTGGCATGAAAATAGACATAGCTTTAACAATGAAAGAGCACATCTTGGCTACCATGGGAATATGCTACCACAATATGTGCCTTAAGCACAAGATATTCCCTTACCTTCCAATCTCTGCCCGAAGAACTCTTGTCCAAGCCTTAGTGATTAAAAGGATAGATTGTGGCAACGCTCTTTTGGCAGATGCCAATAAAACTTTAGTTGCCAAACTCCAGGTTGTGCAAAATACTGCAGTCAGGCTTGTTCTCAATTGACCGCCAGGCACTCTGCCGCCCCTTTGCTGAAAGAATTACGCTGGCTGCCAGTGAAGAAACGCTCTTGCTTTAAGACCTTCTGCCTTACATTTAATGCCTTAAAAGGGAATGGCCCACTTTATCTGCAAAAAAAATAAAGACATACTCACCCAGTCATAAGCTGAGTTCTGCCGATAAAGCCCAACTGTACATCCCATATATTCGCCTGACCTGCAGTGGTGAAAAGGCCTTCTCTCACCTCGCCCCCCTTTACTTGAACAAGCTTCCACTTTACATTTGCACCTGCGCAAATTACGGCAAATTCAGAAAGCTACTTAAAGCTCATCTTTTCTGAACCCTTTTCCCTTCCTTCTGCACTTTTTTTCACAACACTCCTGGGTGATTTGTGCGCTAAATCAAGTTTCGAATACATAACATAACATAACTATACGTTTTCCAAGTTGACGATGATGCTTCATTCAGGATCTAGATATTTACACATTAACAGTTTACCCAAATGTATTATTGTTTGCACATATCGAGAGCAAAATTCAGAGTTGGTGACTTTATTTACACAGGGTTTAGACTGATGTATCTTAGAAGGTCTCGAAGAATTACCAAACAGCACTTTATTATGTTTAACTGGTACTCCTCAGCACACCTTCTAAGTTTAAGAGTAGACATCAACGGCGGTTGTGTAGGCAGGCACCATTGCTTTAAGAGCAATTTTCACTGTCCTAGCTGTGGGTGGAGATTAAATAAGGGCTTAGTTAAGAGAGCTCCCATGGAAAGGGAGAATCAGCGTGCTCTGAGGCTCGGCAGGAAATCTTCTGAAAGTAATTTCACATGCGCTCTTTTGAATACTCGGTCCGTGAGCAGGCATGCTTTGGATCTTTTTAATCTATTATCAGATTTCAAACCTATTTGAAGGAGACTTGGCTTGATGAGTGCTCCGGCCCAAACATTGCCAACACTCTTCCCCCTAACTATATTATAATTAGGAAAGACGGGGGAATTGACAAATGCGGAGGGGTAGCTTTGGTGATAGACAATCGCTTTGAGTGCTCCATTGTCCCGACGGATGATATCCACGGGGCAGAGGCTCTGGTCTTCTGCCTAACTCTTGCACCTTCCCATCCTGTGCTGGATTGCTTGTCTATAGACCCCCAAGTCCTATCGGGACCTTTCATGAGGAGCTGCATGCTGTGATATCCTCTCTGAGAGTGAAGTTCAAACATTACCTATTGTTAGGCGACTTCAACATCCATATGGATCAGGCAGATGCAGTTGACACCGTGAGACCACTAAGCCATTGGGCCTACTGCCTTACCTTGCGTCCCCTACCCACAACAAAGGCCACACCCTGGATCAAATATACTTAACTGTCCCAATTGTAGCAGCCGTACCAAAACTGGTACTGTGGTCCGACCATATGCTGGTGAATTTTGACATTTTGGGTAAATGCAGGTCTACTTTTACGGGCCCTGGTCTTCAATCCTAGCCCCCGCGTAAGCATGGGCGAATTTTGCGAATCTCGCGTTCGCGAATTTTGCGGATTTGCGAACTCGCAATTCGCAAAAATCTGCGAATTCTCGCGAATTTGCGAATTTTTTTTTTGTGTTCGCGCGTGTTTCTGCCAGTTCGCGAGGGTTTTGTACAATTTCGCAAAACGCGAACTTACCTGTCGGGTCGCAAGTTTTGCAAACTTGTTGTTTCTACGTGTCCAGCCTGTTTGGGACACGCTTCTTCATCACTGCCACTCTCTGTCACCACTGCCACTCTCTGACTACTCATGCCACCCTCTGGCCCACCCATGCCACCCTCTGTTTCATCACAGCACCCTCTGGTTGTCCAGTCAGTGTACATTATTGTGGCAAAGCAAAGCACACCTTCCCTGCCTCAAGTGACCTGAATTAATTTGGGGCTGATTAATGTGTCACAGAATATTTTTTTAGCTGGCACCTGCTTCCTTAGTGCTTCCTGATTAGTGATCTTTTGCACTTGCTAAGTGCTTTCATTGTTGCAAAATTAGTTACAACACCTGCCCTGCCCCAACTGACAATAATGAATTAGGGGCTGATTAATGGATTTGAACTTCCAGCCTGGCTCCTGCTTGTCTCCCTTAGCTGTAATTCAGGACCTTTGTGGCATATGTGTAACTATTCTGAGGTTCAGAGATGGGTCACATAATAGTTGCAAGTAGGCAACTGAACTCTGGAGGGGCCCCTCAGGAAGCACTACAGGAAATGGCTACTAATGATGAGCCTGAACTTTTGAACCTGGTAAGTAGTTTCAGTTTTGCTAAGATCGTATTTCTGCAATTTAGCGCTTATTTGCGGGGCGCGAAGTTGTACTGGGAAGCCGCGAACTCACGCGAACAGTGCGAGCAAAATCCGCTGCTCGCGGATTTGCGGATTTTGCGGGAGATTCGCGAATCTCGCGGATTGCGAATTTACCGAAAATCCGCAAAATCCGCGAGCGAAACGGATTTTCCGCCCATGCTTACCCCCGCGTGCTTTTCATCGGGTGTCGGTAGATATGGTGGCGCAGTACCTAACGGCACACCCGTGCATGCTCTCGGGCAACCTAGAGGATGATCTAGAGCTTTTTCAGACATGGCTTACGCATTGCCTGGATGATATAACAACTCCCCAATCGGTGCATAAGAACTCGTCTCGTGCCTCAGCACCATGGTTTACGCCGGCACTCAACGTCAGCCGGATGCAGTGCAAGAAGGCCAAAAAAGCTTGGCGATTGAATTACGAAGAGCCACTAAAGGCAGCTTATAGGCAGGGTGTTAAGGATTATCACAAAGAAATCTACCTGGCAAAAAAAAACTACTTTGCCAGGAGGATTGATGAGGCTTCCAACACCAGTGAAGACATTTTTATGATAGTGAAGGAATTCACATCACCTGCCTCCACTACTACCAAGTGCTCCTTCTCTGATCCATGGGTCTCGGAATAGGCTGACTTCTTTGCCAAAAAGATCCGTAGCATTCAGACGACTTTTTCACCGGCTGTTTTAGGGGCTGTCGCCAATGACGGTCCCCGTTGTTCTCCATCTGCTGCGGAGAGACCCAAACTGTCTACGATTCCGCCTCTCTGCCCCAAAACCTCGTTGGAACTTCTTTCCAAAATGAAATCAGGTTCCCTGATGGACCCTTGCGCCGCTAAATTCTTAGCCAAAATTGCACATGCCATCAACCCCATCATCAATCCTATTTTAGATTGCTCACTTGAGTTCGGGGTGGTACAGTCGGCCTGGAAACAGGCAATGGTTCTTCCTCTCTTGAAAAAGCTGATGCTTGACCCAAGCATTCATGCCAACTATCGGCTTATCTCTTTGCTCCCGGTCCTGGCTAAGATCGTGGAAAAACACATGCAGGCAGCTCTGTCGGACTTTGTTGAGACACAGGGTGTCCTCCATCACACCCAGCCTGCATTTAGAGCAAATATGAGCACGGAAACAGCTCTGCTGGAGGTATTGGAGCCCATCAAAGAGGTCCTGGTCGAGGGGGGTACAGCACTGCTGGTAATGTTAGATCGCTCGGCGGCGTTTGACACCGTCCTCAACAACCGTCTCCTTGCAAGACTCTCGGAGATCGGGGTAGAGGGGACGGTGCTCAGATGGTTCGAGTCCTTCCTTTTGGACCGCCAACAGACAGTCTGGGCCCCTCCATACTCAGCCGCTGTGCCGACTCTGGAGGTGGGAGTTCCCCAGGGTTCTATCCTGAGCCCCACTCTCTTTAACATCTATATGTCCCCTCTGGCGGTGCTGGCTGAGTCTTGCGGTGCCCAGATTGTCTCTTATGCCGATGATACACAGCTCCTCTTCACCTGCGGAAAGAACACAGACTTTAATGGAGAGCGGATCAAAAGTTGCCTGGATGCCGTCTTTGCATGGTTCCAACTAAATCAATTAAATTGCAACTCAGATAAATCGGAGGTCCTCTTCTTTGGCTGTCCTCCTGACACTGGCTGGAAGTCCTGGTGGCCGGCAGCCATGTTTCCACCTGCCACAGATACTGCAGTTGCTAAGAATCTTGGAGTGAAGATGCACAATGGTCTCACTTCTAAACCGCAGACTCTGAGCCTGGTGGGTCAGTGCTTTGGCCTCTTAAAAATGATGAGAAAATTCCTCCCACTTCTATCTATTGTCCATAGGAGGACGATTGTTCAAGCCTTGATTGGATCCAGGTTGGATTATGCGAATGTGCTATTTCTCGGTCTCCCTGACTATCTTCTGTCTCGCTTGCAGGTGGTGCAGAATTCTGCGGTGTGGACAATTTTCGGTCTTAACCGGAGATCACACGCCGCTGGGCTTCTGAAATCTCTTCACTGGCTGCCCATACGAAAACGCATTGCTTTTAAGACCCTTACAATTGTGTTCAAGGCCTTGCATGGCAAGGGTGCCTGCTATTTAAGGCACAGGATCAGCTTTCACCATCCGGCCATAGCCTTGTGCTCAGCTTCACTGTCGCTGGCCACGATCCCGGCTATCAGGCGTGCTCGCATTGGAGGTCGCTCCTTTAGATACCTTCCGCCCAAGGCTTGACATGCTCTGCCACTGTCACTAAGGAAGATCGACAACCTGTTGTCATTTAGAAAAGAGCTCAAAACCTGGCTGTTTTGTCAATAAAGTCCATCTGGTTCCTCGTTCTGTGCCTTGTTGGGTCTGATAGCGCCGGGACACTCTGCCTGAGTAGCTGAGCGCTCTACAAGACCCCGGATAACATAACATAACATCTATCAAATAAATTACCATGGAGAGAGGTCGGTGGGGCTGCCAAACGCCAAGGCTACCATCTTGTGCCTTTCTTTCTCCATCCTACACTTTTTCTCTTTATATAAATCTGAGGGGTTCTTTATCACACTAGCTTTCTCCCTTTTTCACTGTTTACCTGTCTTTGTCTTCCTACTCCTTCCTCTCATTTCTGTCTTTCCCTCCTAAGCTCTGGGTCAGGATCTGATGGTAAAAAATAAACCCAGTCTACAGAAGGGAGTGCCAGGGCCATCCAAAAGTAACCACTAACATAACTTAACCATTGACTATGGTAAGGAAAAATATGCAGCACCCAGTGCAAAAAAAATATTTCAAACAATTTTATCAATCATATCATACATTTGACTGTAATAGGGAACAGACAAGTAATGAAGCACAACATCTTAAGAACAGTTTTAACATCTTGCTACTAACTCAACGAAAAGCAGCGCAGAGCAGTTTAACTAACTAGGTCAGTGTTGTTTTCAAAGTCGTTTGTTGAACAAAAAACTACAAAATTGGGCAACAAAAGGCATGGTTTATTGTCTTTTGGACTCACATCTATGAATCGGTTAACATGCCTTAGCAATAATAAATCTTCAGTAAAAGGAGATAGTCAGGCACGCCGGCGGTAGTAAAACGTGGACATGTTATTAAACCATAATTCGTAAACGACAATAAGGCTCCGCAAATGTTTAAATTGTAGCCGCATTTCCACCATCATTATGTCAAGTTGAAGGGTTTACAGTGAGTAATGGTCCTAATTAATTATAGAGATGTGCAACTCATGTCATTTCATGACTTTTATATCCCGGATTAATTTATGACATTCAGGATTCTGAGACACTCATCTAGGAAAATGGGCCAGGGCATCTACGGGTTGTACCAAGTGCACGAGACCGAGGCAGGGGATTACTTTAAAACAAGAATACAACATTTATTAAAAATCAATGTGCTTTCTGCAATAATCACAATTGACAGTAAGGCAGGCACAAAATGAAACCGATACAGTGCAGGCTACTGACAACTAGACAATTACTTTTATAAAAACAGCCGTGGACCTTCACAGCTCAGCTCAGGCAGGCGCCTACTCACCTCCTGATACCCAAACAGCTTCCATAACTTTTCCCACTTAGGTTATGTGCTGTACAGTGCAGCAAATGGGAAACGTTAGGTGAAATAAAAGCGTTTCTCCTTTTTAATGCCTGCTTCAAAGTTGCATTCATTTTTAGTGCAAAATCCTGTGCACTATTATTAAAAGACATAGGGCCAGATGTATCAAGGCTTTTGCGACTCGCAAAAGCCGAAATTTGCAGAATTAAGGCCTTTGCGACTCGCAAACGGCCGTTTTGCGATTTTTGATATGTATATAAAAATCGCAATTTAAGGAATCGCAATTATTTGTGATTCCTTTTTTTGCCATAGCATTTAAGGAATCGCAAATTTTGCGATTCTTTAAATCATATGTATGACACATTTTTGGTTTGCGAATTTGTGTTAAGAAATCGCAATTTTCCACCAACTTGTAGTTGGTGGTAATTTGCGATTTCTTTTAGAAATGCCCTAATTGGCATTTGTAAGGGTGGCATGTGACACTCATACATGCCCAAAGGGCATGTATGTGTGCCACATACACATGCATGTGGATTTGAGGGGTGCAGCAGGGTGTCTTTGAGACACCCCTGCACCCTTGAAATAATTCTCAAATTGCGATTAGCAAATTGCGAATTCGCAATTTGAGAATTATTTCACTATCATTCCTATGGGCCTCCTGGCCCATAGGAATGCATTGGAAATTATTCTTTATTTGCGAATTCGCAAAATGCGAATTCGCAAATAAAGAATAATAAGGAATCGCAAAAAATTTGCGATTTTGTACATACATACCGTTTTGCGAATTCTAAATAGCGATTCACAAAAAATCGCTATTTAGGATTTGCAAAACGGTATCTTGATACATCTGGCCCTAGATTTTGTGCCAAAAACCAGATTGCACGATTCCCATGTCCCAACCATGGAACGCCCCCTTGACGCAGGTTAATGCAAAACAACTCTATTTGATGCTTTGTGTTATATCCAAGGAACGTTCTAGCACAAAACAAGTTTTGCACTGGAAAGTAAATCGAAAAAAAACATTTTACTCAGGTTTGCTTCACTTTTGTAAACACAAATTCAGAGGTTCATTTAAGACCTTTGTGACATAGTGAAGCGCAGCTCCCCTTGCTGTGCTGAGTGACAGGAAAAGGGCAGGTAAAGTGGCCATATTTTATTTAATGGAATACGATGCCTTTCTGATGCACTAGCGCGCAGTGTGCTGCCTAGCGCCAATGCAGGCATCCTTGTACATTGTGCAGTTCTGCTCTCTCCCTTTCAAACAATGGAGCAGAGCAAGTTCCCTTGCTGGGCAACATTGCGTGAAATAATAGTAAATCTGCCCTTCAGTGTTCTCACTTATGGAAATTATGTTGCAGTGCACAGTTACTATGGTATGTCAAGAAGTGTGATTCCTACAAAGATCCATGTTTAATGCTCAATTCTTTGTGTGGCCAGTCAAGCTGTGATCATCCATGTACATGTGCACATTTACACCCAGCTCAATTCACCTTACTCTCCTCATTCACATCATCCTTTTCTGCTGCAAGATGGATGCAGTAATCTGCATCAGCCACTGTTTCCTCACTCCACAGTTGTGTTGGCTATCTCCAGGGCCCACACCGCCGCAAACTCCTGAGTCCCTGGCAGGCAGTCAAGTGCAAAAGAGCTAAGCAAGACAGCCAAGAAAATTCAGTAGCCCAAATGCAGATTGCACATGCAGTGCTTAATTTGAACTGGTAGTTGCAAGTAGGGCCCACCAGCACTACATTTTGGGCACTGGTATTTATTTTTCCCAACTGACTGTGATCCTTAGCAAAAGAGAGAAAAACATAGAAGAGCGAAAGGAGCAAGAGATAGCTGGAAAAGAATTGCAAAAGGGCAAAAGCAGGGATGAAAATGAACCTTCAAGAGTAATTTGGCCTGGGCATAGTTCGCAGAGTTTTGTTATGCAAAACTCCACAAATTTACAAGAAAACTGCGAGGTTCCGCATGTGGCGGAGTGTAGTGCAAACTGCTGTTCGCGCTGGTCTTCCTGCCACCCGGGTAGAAATTCTACCCGAGCGGTGGCTTGTACTTGTGTGGTTACCGTTCGTAAGCACGAGCAGGGAAAAAATGAAGCTGCACTTCGAGAAACAGAGTTTTCTGCACTCCGCAAGCTCCACGGAACACGAAGTGCAGAGAACTCTGCAAACTCCACGAATGGAGCGGAGTTCACCGCCCAGGCTTAAGAGTGATATAAAAAAAAGGGAATGCAGGGTAGGGGGTCCCATGCAAACCCACTCCTCTTACTACTATCAATTAAACCCTTAGGCATTGCTCCACCCCAGGGGCAATGTAAAGAATTTGCAGCAGTGCCGAATGCTCAGCTTTCTTAGTTAAGCATTGTACAAATTGAATGATCTTGAAGAAGGCATAAATCGGACCCTGTTGAGTGGATTTCCTTCTTCTTGGGCTTATTTTGCTCTTTGTGACGGGTCATAACTACCTTCAGCATCTTCAGCAGACTACTAGCCTCCAAAGGGTTTCACTGGCCCCCAATGCAAGCATTCTTCTGCACCTGGCCCTTGGTTCTCCTCTCCTCTTTTTGGGGCACTAATGTTACCCCAGTTGGTCCTCATGGGTTACAAAGGGCCAGCGTCACTGACCTTGGAGAGACACATCTAGTCCTGGGCAGTCCGCTGCAGGCAGAGTCCTTATTCCATCAGGAAATCGGGGGGCGGCAGTCTCTTCCAGCAAACCTATGTATGGCGCACTCACTGTCCAGTTCCAGGTTCTTGTTCTCCTTCATGTTCTGGGGATGCTGCTTTTATGCCCAGTTGCAGTCTGTGTGTGGGGAGTACCCCTTTATCTAACCAAAAAACTGGTTCTGGTCTGTTCCTCCCTTTCCCCTAGGTTTGGCTCTAAACTGGCTTGTGAAACACAGACAAAGGCAGGCCTGGTGTGAGGTTCCTTTGTGTATGGCCTAGGCAGTTTCCTTCGAAATGTTATCAGTGCACGGCTCCTCCCAAGCCATCCTGTGAGGAAGACCTACTCCCCTCTTTATCTAGGCCCTTTTGTTCAGTGTCTGACTCCAATACCCATTTACCAGTGAGAGAGCAATCACCAGTCTGGGCAGCTGGCCACTCACAGATTGCACCATGGAACTTTAGGCATGGAAATGCCAACTTTCCGACAGCAGTAACAAACTACAGGAGGGTACGCGTAAACCCGGTAGAGACCAGGTTAAATAGTGTATAACCTTCAACAGTGTCTCAAAACGTTTTGTTTAATAGGCAATTTATAGGGGAGCACAACCAGTTGCTGTGAATAGGGAAAGGAAAGCAGGGAGATAAAAAACAGGATACAAGTGGTTGAGGAAAGTCTTTTTCAATTATTTAATCATATATAATCAAAGATACAGGTAAACAAACGTAATCCAAAAAGGCAGTGTGTTACATTGAATGCCATGTAACCTGTGTTATACTGTGCGAACAAAACAAATTATATTTAAAGTGTGTATTCTTAGTTATGCCCATTTAATGGATACTGTCAGTACAAAGTAATTTTGGTGGACAATCACATGAGAGGCGCCTTGAATTACACTGAAAGAGTCAACAGCATTTCAGCCTATATACGAAAAGTGTGGCTCAATGATTAGAGCGGCAGACCCTGATGCAGAGGTCTAGCCCGGGACCAGGGTTCAATTACCCGTCTCGGCGGGTCTTGGGCTCAAAATTCCACGGACCTGATAATTCTCGCCTCGGTGCCTATTCTAATCATAGAGTCCCACTCTGCGACTCTGGGCAATAGCTTGCTTAATCTCCACAACGGCCCCCACAACGCTAAGGATGCCTGGCCTCCACCTTGGGGGTGCCCAGGAGTGGACGCCTCACAGGGAAAGCCAGGATGGGTTCCACAGCGTATTCGTACAAGTGCCTTGAGACCCTTGCGGGTGAGTAGTGCGCTATACAAGTTTCAATTTACATTTATATACAATGTTAGGCCATCATCAGGACCAGGTTAGAGTTTGGTAGGGCACAGTGCTGAGTGGTCTGAAAGATGAAGACCCAGTATGAAAGACACTAAAGAAGGGTAGCACACACTGCGTCCAGGGATTGCAGTGGAAGTGAAGCAAGTACCATGAAGGGAGCACTGTTTAGATGTGGTAGTTGATGGCTCCCAGGTGGAGATGTGGACGGAAGGAATCCGGATGGAGGTGAAAAAGAGGTCCGGACCAGAGTGGTTCAGGGATCCATTAGGATTCCGGTAAAGGACGGCTTGGTCCAGGGTGAAGAAGAGGCAACACAGCAGTCTTGAGGGTGTCTTTGGATGCTTCAGGAGGCCCGAGAGACTTCAGGAAGGGTGGCAGAGGTCAACTCTGGAGGCTTTCTGTCTGAGACATTTCAGATTCACAGGGGCACCCACCAAGGCTGTGTGCTCTCCCCTCTGATATTCCTGATAGCCTTGGAACCCTTGGCGGTGGCCCTGCAAATCATGGCAGACATCTGCATCACCATCGGCACCAAAGAGGTGTAGTAGCTCTTCTACGTCAATGACATTTTTCTTCTCCTCTCCCATCCTGCCTCCTCTTTGACAGTGGTTATATTCATCAGGTCTTTTTGGCTACAGAATTAGATGGCCCAAGAGAGAAGTCATCCTACTGTCCTGAGGGACTACCCGAACATGTCTAGGTGGCAGGTGACATACAGTGTGTATCAAAGGTGGTTCCAATTCATGGGTATATGGATGAACAGAAGCCTTGAGAAAATGGGAGAGTACAATTTCCTCCTCCTTGAAGAATGATTGAAGCAGGACTTTCCTGAATGGAAACACCTGAATTTATCCATGTGGTGCAGGGTTCTAACTATAAAAATGATGGCAGCACTGTGCTACAACTATGTCCTTTGTATGCTCGTCTTATATCTGGAGCGGTCCCTGCCCATGACTGAGAACCTCCAAACTAAGGGTGTGATTGTAATGGCAGAAGTACTTAAGTCCGTCCGCCATCATCCCGGGAATTGGTACCACTTGCCCATATAGCGGCGTTCGCACGCATGCAATTATAATGGTAAACAGACATAATATCGAATCCAAAATATTGTTTGGACAAAATATCGAGTAAAAAATATAGACTAGTCAAAATATTGACCAGACATAATATAGACTACAAAAATATCGAGTAATATCGATATTAATAGCTAAAATATCGAATAAAAAATATAGACTAGACATAATATCGACTAGATAGAATATAGACAAAAAAAAATCGAAAATAAGGTAGTTTTTAATATTTTTTAATAATTGTGTAATATAAATCTGTAGCGGGTTGTGGGTTTATAGGGGAATAGGGTGGGAAGTAATTTAATTATAATTAATTAATTATGTAAATTATTAATAAGTGTTAATTAATTATTAATTGGAAAATAAATAAAATATAATTGGTAAAAAATAATAATTGAATAATAATTAATTTTTAGTAAATTAATTTCTGTAGCGGGTTGTGGGTTTATTGGGGAATAGGGTGGGAAGTAATTTTATTATAATTAATTAATTATGTAAATTAATAATAATTGTTAAATAATTATTAATTGGTAATTAATTAAAATATAATTGGTAATTCATTATAAATATTTAATTGATAAATAATTAATATTTAGTAAATTATTTTCTGTAGCGGGTTGTGGGTTTATAGGGGGATAGGGTGGGAATTAATTTAATAATAATTAAATAATTATGTAAATTAATAATAATTGTTAATTAACTATTAATTGGTAATTAATTAAAATATAATTGGTAATTAATTATACATATTTAATTGATAAATATTTAATATTTAGTAAAAAAAATTCTGTAGTGGGTTGTGAGTTTATAGGGGGATAGGGTGGGAAGTAATTTAATAATAATTAATTAATTATGTAAATTAATTAAAATTGTTAATTGGTAATTAATTAATAGTCATTTTAACCACTACGCTATCCAGTGCTTTCCCTACTGTTGCACCCACTGGAGTGGGAATAGTAATGTTTACCCCTACGCTATCCAACGCTTTCCCTACTGTTGCACCCACTGGAGTGGGAATAGTAATTTTAACCCTTACGCTATCCAATGTTTTCCCTACTGTTGCACTCTTTGGAGTGGGTATAGTAATTTTTACCCCCATGCTATCCAGAGCTTTCCCTACTGTTACACTCTTTGGAGTGGGAATAGTCATTTTTACCTCTACGCTATCCAGCGCTTTCCCTACTGTTGCACCCACTGGAGTGGGAATAGTCATTTTTACCCCTACGCTATCCAACGCTTTCCCTACTGTTGCACCCACTGGAGTGGGAATAGTAATTTTTACCCCTTCGCTATCCAACGCTTTCCCTACTGTTGCACCCACTGGAGTGGGAATAGTATTTTTTACCCCTACGCTATTCAACGCTTTCCCTACTGTTGCACCCACTGGAGTGGGAACAGTAATTTTTACCCCTACGCTATCCAACCCTTTCCCTACTGTTGCACCCACTGGAGTGGGAATAGTAATTTTAACTCCTACGCTATCCATCGCTTTCCCTACTGTTGCACCCACAGGAGTGGGAATAGTAATTTTTACCTCTACGCTATCCAGCGCTTTCCCTACTGTTGCACCCACTGGAGTGGGAATAGTAATTTTTACCCCTACGCTATCCAACGTTTTCCCTACTGCTGCACCCACTGGAGTGGGAATAGTATTTTTTACCCCTACGCTATCCTGCGTTTTTCTACAGTTGAATTCACTATAGTTGTTACAATACATTGTAACCATTTTGCTATGCTACGGTAAAAAGATTATATATGTTTAGTTAATAATATGTATATATATATATATATATATATATTTATTTTTTTGTTATATATTTTTGTAATTTAAATTATTTATTTATTAATATTGCATTTATTTAATCATTTTAACTAAGTTTATATTAAATATATTTATTATTATATTAGTTTCAACTTAATTTAAAGACATATAAAAAAAACGATATTTTGACAGTCTATATTATTTACAGTTGATATTTTAGTGTCGATATTTTTGTTCTTACCTGTATGAAGATAGAAACTCGATATTTTGTCCCTCGATATTTTGTCATCGATATTTTTTTAACTCGATATTAATGGGCTTGATATTATTTCAGTGATCCAATTATAATGCGACCGCCACTTTGGCGGTCGCATCGTGCAAGTTTACCATTGGTGCGGGTACTGCCGGCTGCAGCATCCGCCGCAAAAGCAAAAATGCATGTTGTGCATTTCCATGCACTAAGTGGCAGGCACCATGCGGTGCCTGCCACCTGGTGCAAGGCACCGTAGAGTGCCTAATTGGACGGAGAAGCACTCCTTTTAATCTGAAACACTGCAGACTTTTGATGGTAGTCCTGTGGGTAAATGCATTGCCATTAAGTATTTTTTATGTTTTTACAGAGTACATTCAATATCTAGGACCGTCCGAATTGTGAGTAGCCATCAACACTGAGTTTGTTGTTCACTATGTGGTGTATGGGTCAGGAAGTAGACAGGGTTGTTTTCTGCACATTTTTTGATTTGGTTTTCACTGTGTTTATTTTCTTTTTTTCATTTATCATCTATGGTTGCTGTGAAAAATGGTTATAAAACGAAACATGATGATGAGTTAATGTTTGTTAAATAAGAATTTGCTTGCAGAAATATGAAGCTTTCACTTCGGAGTTTAATAGTATTTGATTGAATGAAGTTCTGAATCAGATTTATGTATTTTGCTCGAAATGCATTGGGCACTCACTGGAAAGTTGGAATTTTTTTTGATCGCTGTATATAAAAATCATGTGTAAATGTACTTGAATATTGAATGGATAATCAATTTTGATTTTCTTTAAATTCTTGTGTAATTAAGCATCAAGCTGAAGTAGAAGCTTATATGTGTTGTGTTTAAATTAATGGGGACACACGTCAAGTTGTGTGTAAAATATTTTAGTTAAAATTGATCATTTCAGGTGAATGAAAAGAGGTGGTAACCAACCACAGCAACAGTGCACAGTGGTCCAGTCGGAATGACTTGAGGTAAGGAACTGTAGAGTGCCCCCCAAGTGCACAATTTGCATGCCCTTGCACAAGGGGGGCCCGCAACGGGCCCCCAAAGTACATCTCCACCAGCCTTTGAATGGCAGTTGAAACGCCATTGAAAGGCTGGCTTGAAGCAGCATCCTAATGTGGCGGACGGTGTCTGCTAGGCACCGCCACCATTCTAGGTATGCTGGTCGGGTCCAGACCGGTGGTGGACAGGCTTTCAGTCTGCCAGCATACCACCCGCCATCCTTATCTGGCGGGAGGTATTTGGCCGCACGATGGCGTGAACCTGCAACCGGCATGCTGATGGTGGCGGATTCATTGCTATCATAATTACCCCTATTTTGCAGACACCAAGGCATGACGTTTATGATTCCCATACCTGGCCCTTTACTGCCTGGCCTTCCTTCTCTGCCAGTTGGAAAACCTCAGCAGAAGTCCCTCCGTGGTAACACTTTGAGCTGTACCTCACAGGACGTCTCTTACCACCATGCTGCCCGCAATCCTTTCACCCTTTCCTGAGGCGGCAACCCGTTTTTTTTGTCCACATCATGGGCATGGGACAAGGCTTAAAAACTCCTGGGCATACACCCACAGCTTCACAACCAACCCCGTTTTACTGGATTTCATGGTCTGCAAATGGGCTGCACCATATTAATCACTTCATCAGTAAGGGTCGCTGAAATCATTTTAGGAGTAAGGGTCGCTGAAATCATTTTAGGAGTAAGGGTCGCTGAAATCATTTTAGGAGTAAGGGTCGCTGAAATCATTTCTGGCACTTAGGGGGGACTTTGCACTCTCCCAGTTTGATTACTGGAAGCACTGACGGTTCTCACACTGTCTAAAGTCAGAGTTTGGGCCCCAACCCATGGACCTCACGGTCTCCCCGTTTGGGGCTTTGGGGCTACAGTCAGGGGTTGGTCTCCACCCTCAATGGGGTACTCATAAAGAATAACCATTCTGATCCCATTCTCGCCCAGATGCATATCAAAAGGCAGAGAATCCTCATCAAGGACTATACACCGAATGACTGGCAAGCCTGATCCAGGTTCATGACTGAGTCCACTAAAAGTCCTACTTCAAATTCCAATAGTTCAAGATTCAAAATGAGTGGTTGGACCCCAAGGAGACTACATCTGATGAGACTGCTGCCTTTTGGACACTGCTGATGATGCTCCGGAGGCATGGCCGCACTGGGACTCAAAACCGGCCCACACAAACAGCTCAGCTAGTTGGAAGCACCACTCACATCTCACCACTGCAGCTTTGGTTACAGTGGGCCAATAGTGCAGCTATGCTGCAAAAACGGCCTTCTGTAGCAAAAACGGCCTCCCAGGGGTCCAAAACCGGTCCCCAACCTGGCCAGTCTGGACCTGTCTGAAGGGTACTGTTACATCTATCACATAATTTGGAGCTGTTGGAATATACAATCCCAATGGGTGGTGTTCTGGGCACACCTGTGAAAGTTCCATCTACATATTGTGCGTCTATGCTCCCACCTGGCCCTCCTTCATGATGTTACTGAGGTCCATGAATGTTCATAACGTTCAGTGGTTAGCCACTGCATGGGCAGTGGCCAAACTCTGTATACTGCATTAATGGGACCAATACATATCCCCTACTGATGCAGAAAGGATCATAGAACTCCACAGAGTGTCTCTCCATGAATGGTTCACAGATAAACTTAAAGATTAATTGGAGGCCTACGAGAGGGTATGGGTGTAGGAGAGTAGGATCAGCTAACTATGATCCCCCCTACTTTTTGCTGGTGTTTCACTGTTTTTTAGACTTTCGTCTGGCTGAGGCCCTGCTATCCAGGACTCCAGCCTAGCTGCTTCCTCTCTAAATTGATTACATGTCCTTTAGGTACACTCCAGTTTGGTTAACAGGGTACCCTTGTGAGTCCCTAGTATATGATAGACTAGATACTAAGGACATAGGTACCCCAGAGGCCTACCAGGGGCTGAAGCAGCAGGGGTAGAATTCCACCCTTGTAGACGGAGAGACATGTACACACTGGTCTAACCGGTAATAGTTTAAAGAGCCCTGTCATCACAAAATGGATGCTGCAGCCACAGATACGAGTCTGGCCTCCTGCTGCTGACCGAAACTCTGGCAGGGGAGGCCTGGACAATAGGTTTCCTGTCACAGGGGGGAGTAACCACCTCCCAGACAGGCTTTAGTGTATTGGGGCTTGGTGGGTGCACTCCATAAGTGCTTTGAAAGTCTGCACTGGGGGCACACTTGGTGTCCCTGTGCATAGCCCAGTTCAGACCAGTTGCAGGGGCTATCAGCCCCTGCTCTGGCGTGAAACTGGACAAAGGAAATGGGTGTAACTACCCCTCATTCCAGACCCTCCCATAGGTGGGTCCCCAGAGTATGTCCAACCCCTTTCTTTAGTATAAGTAAGGGATCCCCGGTACCAGGCCTTTAGATTACACCTCAACAAAACTCTGAAACCGAATCCTGGAACTTCGACATTCTACTAAAGACTAGAAAATGGAAGAATCCCCCTTGGAGTCAAGGAGTGACTTCCCTGCTCAGGTAGGCTCCAAGGAAGCATCTTGCCGGTCTGCATTTATAAATCTCCCACCAGACTCCAAAGTATTTGCTACACAGAAAGAGGATTTCCAGACTTCTCAGAGGCCAACACGAGTCCCCAGAAAAGCTGAGACCCGAAGCCCTTACGAGTGATGTGAAACCAGAACCCCTGGACACCGTGCACATTTGCTAGTGCATTGACTTTTCGACATACCTTTAAGTTGTGGTTTGGGTTACTTGTAGCCCAAAGCCTGAGCACCATCTGCACCGAAGATTATGGGCCTACCTTCCACGAGTGTTCTGTGAGCCTGCTTCCTGTATTTCAGCATGAGGCTCCTTCTTCATCCAAGGTCCGTCAACTGGTGGGTCCCCACGAAGGCAACCCTGATTTTTCGTGGTTGCTCCAGATGTGCCCTGATTGTCCACCATGTGATGAGTCCCTCAGATCTTGCTGGTCTACACCGAAGCATTTCTTTGATTCATGTGTGGGTTGCTGTTGACAAGGCTTGTTGAATCCAATCCGGGCACCGATACTGCAGCACTCAACATCTTTTGTGGGACAGCTTGATTCCAAATCCTGGTTGTCGTTGACACCCCTGGTCCTCGTTGCTGAAGAGTCAAGCTTCATCTTCTGCACCTGAAATAACCCGACATCGGTGGACATTCGACTACTGTGCCCCTGGTCACTGGCAAGTGAACCTGAATATCCAGAATACTCGGGAAAAAGAACTTAGTCATAGCGGATTCTTCAAAACTCAATTGGAGTTTGAAAACAATTAAGAAAGAAACGCTTTTCTTTCTTGAGTCCCCTCACTCACCAGGGTTTCCTCACGGTGACATGCTTCATCATAGGGGCCATCTCAGTCCTCTACGGACTGAGGTGTGCTACGAGTTGCAGAATTAAGTAGGAGCACTTAAGTGATAGACATTCGGCCAGATTCATCAAGCCTAAAACGGCTCACAAAAGGCCAGATTCTGAGAATCTGGCCCTTTGCGAGCGCTATTTTTGCATTTGGGATTCATCATCTCAATTGCAAAAATCGCAATTCTAGAAATCGCATATTTGCGAATAATTGCATTTAAGGAATCTCATTTAGAGATTCCTTAAATGCAATTCAAGAAGCATTTAAAAATTGCGAAATTGCTATTTTTGGCCGCTATTTACCGCGAAGTCTGACTTCGTGGTAAATAGCGAAAACTGAGAAAAATGCACTTTTGTGCATTTTTCTCAGTTGTATGTTACACACACACATGTCCTTTGGACATGTGTGTGCGCAACATCAGTCTACATTTTCATTTCAGGGGTGCTACAGGGTGTCCTTTGGACACCCCTGGCACCCTTGAAATTGCATCCTTATTTGCGATTAGCAAATTGCTTCCTATGGGCCTTCTAGGCCCCTATGAATGAATGGGGAGTTATTCCTTATTTGCGATTAGCAATTTGCTAATCGCAAATAAAGAATGTGTAGGAATCGCAATTTATTTAGCGATTCCTACATGAATCCCATTTTGCAAGTCCTTAATAGCGATTCCTTAATAATCGCTATTAAGGACTTGCAAAACATGCCGATGATGAATCTAGCTGTATGTGTATTGCAGACAGAGTAGTGGGGTGGAGTGGGCTAATGTGAGTTAAAAATACCAAGCTAGTGGGCGACACAATTTTATTCTTGCTCCTCATTGGTATGGTCTACAAACGGGGTAGAACACTGGATGGCCTAGGTATAATGGGTTAGGTGTACCTAGCATTGTATTTGTTAACATATTTTGAGCATTTCCCAAGCTCTTCATCAGGACTACACAGGGACCAGCCCTGTGTACGCCACTCCTAGTTAAACTGAGGTGACAATAAATATTAAATTATGCTGCAACTAAAAAGCATGCGTTAGTGCATACATATGTCTGAGCATTGTCATGTAGTATCTATAAGGGGACAAAAACATCTGATTGGGTCAAAAGAAATGTCAAATTGACATGTGAAAAGGAAATTTATCATTAAAACCAAAGTGATCATGACACAGAATGCGAAACACACTCACACAAAATACTTAGCAAACATTACATTACATACATTTAAGAAGCATTAACTGTGCCTCATGGTCTTGGAGAGGCTATGGGCATCTCGTGAATCTGTATCTAGCAAAGAAAGGGGAAGGAAGCCGGAGGAAAAATGGAGCTGTGTTAATGGCTTAGTTAGCATTGCTGGGAAAGATGTAAGTATATTCTCGTCGCAGGGCTCGCTGTGCTGTCGGCATCTGTCATGAAAAAGAGAGACTTACTTGGTCAGAGACACTCGCTTGTGGAGTCACCTGGCTGGAACCCTCCGGACCACATATTGGCGTGTCCTTCGGCAGTACCGGAATATAAGCTTCTACTTCTGCGTTGTCATCATGGTGAATGCCTAGGCCGGAGGGGTAGAGCAAGAGACTAGAAAAATGGCCGTCAGCCAGTGGCTATGGCGTCCGCAGTATAGGGTGTATCGGGTTAACTTATTAATGTGATACTTTCGCTAAGGATGTTAGGAGTGCAGCGGTTTTTATTTATTGGCAAAACGTGATCGCTGCCTGCCCAAAAATTATTTATACATGGCGAAGAATTAATTTTGCAAAGCAGGATGATATATACCAAAAAATTGCAAAATATATGAGATGTTGTTTTTCTGTTCCTATAAAAGGATTCCCTTGTCCAAATTCAAGTCTAGTGGGAATTTTTAGGGTTAAAATATTTATCTGAGGAAAAAATGGCCACCATACCTACGGATAATGTTATCATCCTGTTTAAACGAATAAAGGCAGCATTCAATGGGGGAAAAAACTAAACTACATGTTACTGGTGAAGCTTACTTCTGTCATAATTCAGTACATTTGTCTCAGGGGATAAAAGGCTTTTGGAACTGACCCCTAGTAGCAGTGCTTAATTTGTAAAATATGAAGTCCAGGTGCTCAAATTTTTGTTGGAGGCCACACCCCTTTTCCCCAGCTCCACCCACTTCCTTCACTAGCTCCACTCACTTCCTCTATTGGCTCCACCCACACCATCAACTGGCGCGCAAGCCATGAACTGTGGAAATGTCACACATGTCCTCAGGCTAGAGTGCATGGAAATGTTACACATAAGCACCCATGCCATAAACCATGGAAATGTCACACATAAGCAAGCACCCAAGCAATAAACTGTGGAAATGTCACACTTAAGCCCTCAGGCCAGAAAGCATGGAAATGTCACACCTTAGCACCCAGGTCAAAAAGCATGGAAATGTCACACATAAGCAAGCACCCAAGCAATAAACTGTGGAAATGTCACACTTAAGCCCTCAGGCCAGAAATCATGGAAATGTCACACATAAGCACCCAGGTCAGAAAGCATGCCATAATCCATCACACATAAGCATCCAGGACAGGGCTAGGCCAAAAACCGTGGAAATGTCACACATAAACATCCATGATCCATGCAATAAACCATTGAAATGTCACATATAGGCATCCAGCCGGGGTGTGTTGTTAACTTCCAGCCACAGTAAACCAGTGCCAGGACACTTTTCGGGATGCCATTTCAGCTTGCACCACGCATTTTCCCTCCCTGGCAGTACTGCTAATATCAGTACCAACACAAGTATCATCACTCACCTAGAAGTGTGACAATTCAGACAATTTCAAGTCACTTAAAGCTTTAAAAATGGTGTGAGCAGTAGATAGTATTCATATATAATGTATATTAAATTATTAAACATCTGTTGCTGTGCTTAACTCAAAATTAGAGAGACAGCGCCGCCAGGTGCCAGACCTTCATAGGTACCGGAATACAGGTTTTGAGAATTAAGTACCAATACAGAGCACCGGAAAACACCAGCTGAAATTAAGCGCTGGATACTGCCCTTACTGCACTGCTTAATTTGTGTTAGTTGTTGCAGGTGGTGGTAACAAGCTCTCGTTTTTGAAGACCTGGACTTATTGTTCAACATGAGACTGAGTCAGACCATGAGAGAGAAAGGTGAAAAAGATTGAATAGCGGAAGAGAAGTGTGGGGAAACAGAGACACACGGAGAAAGCCGGCTTTAAAAAGAACAAACAAGAGAGTAAAATGGTGCAGAGTGAAGAAAGAGCCATAATGAGGTGGAATCAAGAACAGACAGCCTCTGTAGTTTGCAACACTGGCATTCACAAGTTCTCCCAATGGCTCGAAAGACAAACTTTTGGCCCCTGCATTTCTGTTTTTTCACACATTAAGCCCTAACTGGCAACAAGGCCTCATCCTCACACTTTCAAGTTCCCATCAACAGCTAAGCATGGGACCAGAATACAAGATGATTCAATAGGTCAAGGGCATTGTGCTCAATTTTTAAGGTCACTAATGAGACACTTCTCCTGACATATAAACAATATTTACAGTTCTTCTGAAGAGGGAAAGAAATCTGGGCCTAGCAGGTCAGTCGGGCAAAGAGGGATTCTGGCTGAAAGCATTCCTAGTGGGTAACGCTACAGTGTGTTTCCGAATTGATCGAAGTTTGGCTGAAGCCTGTATTTTCGGCCGACTATGGCTAGAACTGGGCTGCTGTCTCTTACCCTCTGCCTCCACACTGCCTGCCAGAGCCCCACAGTCTATCGCCTGCCAGAGCACTCCGTGTATTGCTGCCATGGTTTTAGATTGCTATTTGTGACTTTTCTATCATTTCAGAGCAATTCTGAGTGACATTTCCAAGACTATGAGTGACAGTTTCTCGTTAGCAAAATAAAGCTATGACGGCGAGGGAACATATAAACATCAGAAATTGCACCCATTTGCGCAACAAGAAACTCTAGGAATCCGTTATTAGCATTACAGCAGTCACCCGTGATTACAACTTTCCAGGCTCGCAAATGTAATCTTAGATGTTAGACTTTCGATCTATAATGTTGGTATCTATTGCAATAGCTCTATCTATATATACTATCTACATTTCAATATCATTCTACTCCATCAAACTTGCATCCATTCATTTTTAGTGGCTTTCGCTGTAATGCCAAATGATTCATATGCAGTAGTCTATATTTAATTCCAGCCGCTACCCTCCTCCCATTTTTCCGTCACTCTGGCCAATATGGCTGGAATAGCACGTCTGAGTGAATACAGACAGTGTAGGGACTCTGCAAAGCTGCGCAGGACACTCTGTAAAGTCGCCCAATAATCACTCGAGGCACGTAGTGGTTCACCGCTATATTTATTTTGCAAGGTATTGTGATAATGTACCGAGGAGCGCCGGCCGGCACTCTGCTCTCGGGAATGCTCAGCGCGCTAATGGCTGCGCGCGCACCCCGGCGCCAACATGGCACCTGCGTCACGTCAACGTGACGTGACAACAACTAGACCGCTACATATCTCCCCCTTTTACCAACCCAAAGATCAGTCACTTACAGTTCGTAGTTTAGTTCAAAGTCTTGGAACCTGGCGGGCCTCACAACTTGCCTTCCACTCCTGGTCACCTTACCAATGTTCTTTCGAGTCCCTTGGCCCTGCGTTTCCTCGACTTCTGTTCCTCCGCTCAAGGCTCCTTCGCTGTTCATATTTCCACTCGGCCTGTCCATCTCTACCTCTGGGGTCTCACCCCTTAGCTCGCCTTCTTGCTCCTCTCCTGCACCTGCCTCTTCCGTTTTCTCACTTCCGCTCGTCCTGTTCTCATCATCCTCCTCTGCCATGTCTTTACCTTCCGGACACCACTGTTCCCATCTCAATACTTTGTTGCACCGGGCCATGCGGTCCTGCGACCACACATTGCCGTCACTGAGCAGGGCAGCTCGATCGTAAACTTCCTTAACCTGCATAGGCTTGCTGTACTTGCTGTCTCCTTTTCTTTGTAGGGTGGCCAGCTTTACTCTCACCCATTCTCCTTTCTCTAAGCACGTGTCCTTCACATTTCTCCTCTTGTTGTAGTTGTCGGTGTAGATGGTTTGCGCTCTTTCCAAATTGGCTCTTACTACCGCCGGAGACCACTCGCTGGTCACCACCTTCTCCTTCCAGATTCTGTTGTCGTGCGTGAAGGGTTCTCGTCCTCTCAATATTTGAAACGGGCTGTACCCCGTGCTTGTTGGCGTTATTCTGTAGGCCCACACCATGTTCTCCAACGCTTTCTGCCAGTCTTTATTACAGGTGATGGCCGCTTGTATGGCCCCCATCACCACTCTGTTAAATCGTTGAACCAGTCCGTTGCCAGCTGGATGGTATATGGCCGTGTGTTTTACAGAGATGCCATTTCTCCCCATGAATTGCTTCCATCTTTCCGACGTGAACTGTGGTCCGTTGTCACTTAAGATGGACTTGGGAATTCCTTCCCGGGTGAATGTTTCGGACAGAAACTCCAGAATGTTCTCCGTGTCCATGGATTCGCTAACTTTTATTTCTGGCCATTTGGAATAACGGTCGATGAGGACACACACGTATTTCTGTATGCTCTGGTCATCCAGCACTGGTCCTAGGATGTCTATTGACAGCTCTTCCCACGGGTTCGAGGGATTGTCGAATTTTCCGAGGGCTGGACGTAGTGGTCTCAATGTTTTGTCGGCCCCTTGACATTGGGAGCACTCCCTGACATGCCTCTCTGCTCTTACATCCATCCCTGGCCACCAGTAATTCTGTTTTGATCTGGCCTTGAGCTTTCCTATGCCAAGGTGGCCTTCGTGCAATAAGTCCAGTAGCTTGTTGATGAGATTCCTGGGGGGGATTACTCTGTCTCCCCGGTAGATGAATATGCCCTTGTCTCCTACTGCCAGTTCTTCCTTCACTTCGTAAAATGGGTTGAGGTTGGTCCTCACCTTTTTCTTATCAGGCCATCCTTGGGTGATGTGCGTTCTTACTTCCTTGAGGACCGAGTCTTCATCATAGGCTTCCATCCATTCTTGTATGCTGATTATCTTTTCTTGGTCCTCTATTAGAGCTACCATCTCTCCTCTGTCCGCTGGGTCTTCTTCTCCCGGCTCCATGGCTGCCGCTCGACTCAAGTAGTCCGCCACTCGATTCTTGTTCCCCGGGATGTACTCCACATCGTATCTGAATTCCAACAGTTTTAAGGACATCTTCGATATCCTGGGTGTGGCACTGGCGTGTCCGCACGATGTCAATACCTTCACTAACGGCTTGTGGTCCGTCTTGAGCAGGAATCGGGTGTCCCATAGGAACTGCCGGAACCTCGTCATGGCCCACACTACCGCTAACATCTCCTTCTCGATGACGCCGTACTTGCCTTCTGTCTCCGTCAATGCTCTGGAGGCAAAGCTGATTGTCTCCATGTCCCCTCTTCCTCGGTCTTGCATGAGTACAGCGCCTAGCCCCTTGTCGCTGGCGTCGGTGATGAGTACGGTGGAGCCTTGTGGGTCGTACCCCTTGAGTGGTATGGCTTCCAGGATTCCCTTCTTGATGACTTCAAATTCCGCTTGGGCTTCCGGTGACCACTGGAATACCGTGCTCTCTCTGGTCAGCATCCTCATGTTGTAGGTCTTGGATGCGAAGTGTACCACGAACTTACTATAGTACTCCGCCATCCCTAGGAATGATCTGACTTCCTCCTTGTTCTTGGGGGGCGGTGCTTCAGCGATGGCTTTCACGTTCTCCGTTTTGGGTGTGATCCCCTGTAGCCCAATTTCATGGCCTAAGTAGGTTACCGATTGAAGTCCCAACCGACATTTCGACCATTCGGCAGTGAGCCCTTTGGCTTCCAGCGTTTGTAGTACTTTTTCTAGTTTCTGGTCATGATCTCTCCTATCTCTCCCCATCACTAGGATATCGTCCTGGAAGTACTGTACATCTTTGCAGTCTCTGAACAATTGGTGCATCATCTTTTGAAAGACGGCTGCCGCCGATGCCAGTCCGAACGGCATGCGACAAAATCTGTAGCACCCAAACGGGGTGATGAACGATGTCAGGCTCTTGCTGTCCGGGTGTAGGGCTACCTGGTGGTATGCTGACGTGAGGTCAATGGTGGAGTACCACTGAACTCCTCTGGTTTTTGCCAACATCTCCTCAATCTTGGGAAGGGGAAACTTTTCCACCACTATGTTTTTATTGAGTTCTCTCAGGTCCACGCAGAGCCTGACCTTCCCATTGGGTTTCATCACGACCACCAAGGGCGCCAGCCACTCGGCGCAGGTAATTGGTTCTATGATGCCCTTCTTCTCCAAATCTTGGAGTTCCGCCTGGACGGCATCCCTTACTGCAATGGGCACATTCCTCACTTTATGTGCCACTGGGGTGGCTCCTTCCTTAAGCACTATTTTATGTTGAAATTTCTCCATCTTTCCTACAGTGCCCCCGAACACTTTTGGGTAGTTCTTCTTCCATCTGTTCATGTCCGGCCATTCCTCCTGTTCGGTGAGCAGGATTTGTTCTTTCCCTCCTGGGTCGAGTTTTATGCCTAGATCTCCCTGGTCTAACCATCCTAGGACGGAGGGTCCTTTCTCAGCCACGTATAGTTTGCACCGCGCTGATCGGCCTCTGAACTCGAACAGTAGGCGCCAGAAGCCTAGCATGGGAATGCGATCCCCATTGTAGGTAACTGGACGTATGTCTAGTTTCTCCAGATCCGGGCCTAACTTGGGTTTGAACTTTTCTTCCCACACTTCTCTCTGTATGATGGTAAATGGAGATCCGGTGTCTGCCACGACTGAAATGGTGATGCCTCCCATGGACATCTCTAGGACTGGTTTGGTCGATCTCTTGTCGTCTACGCTCAGCACCTGGTCGTATATGCATAAGACGGTGATCACTTCTTCCTCTGTGGCTTCCTCCAGGTCTTCTTCGCTTTGGTCGACGTATTTCACCACTCCCTTCTGTTGTTTCTTCCGACAAACCTTCTCGTAGTGACCTATGATACCGCAGTGTAGGCATTTGGCTCGGAAGGCCGGGCATCGTCTGTCGTGGGCTTCATGGGATCCTCTCCCACACCTGTAACACGTTTTCTTGTTCTCGCTGTTTGCTTGTTTCCCTTGCCATCTGCTAGTCCCTTTAGCTGTGGGTTGTTTGCTTTTCTGGTCCTTACGGTGATCTTCCTCCTGTATCCTGTTCACCATTATTGGGGTGGGCGCCTCTTTCTTGGTAGCGTTTGCGCACCTCTTTGCGAGTTCTGCCCTCTTCACTATGACCAGTACTTCTTTAAGTGAGGTGTCCCCACTCGCCCACAGCTTGTCTTGAACGTTTGCACTGGTGGTATGCATGACCACCTGGTCTTTTATGAATTCGTCCTCCCACAGTGCGTATTTACAAGGGGCTGCTAACTTCCTCAGCGCGGCTACATACTCCTCGATGGTTTCTCCCGCCTTTTGTTTTCTTTGCTGGAAGTTATATCTATCCACTGAAACACAGATGGTGGGGCGGTATCGCTCATCTAGGTCCTCCACTGCATGCGCATACACATCGTCGTCCGTGTCTTCTCTCTTCTTTGGTACAAGACTCTTGTATATTCTCAGACCTTCTGGGCCTAGATTTAGTAGCAGGATGCGTTTTTTTCTCTGAGGGGTGAACTTTTCTTCATTCTCATCCTCCAGGACCCCTATAAAATTGTCTATATATTCCTTCCAGTCCTCCCACTTCATCAGTGGGTCTCCAGGTTTCGGTAGGAACTGCACAGGCGCAATCGCGTATCCCGCCGGGGTACTCATCTTCACTTCTTTGATGTTCGTTCCGTCGGTGGCTTTGCTCGGGGGGCTACCTGGGGTGTTGTTGTCGTTTCCTGTGTGCTTGATTCTCTGGGGGCTCTTGTTACTAGACCCCTCTTCCTCCCCTTTGGTAGCCAGCGCAGCGCTCCCTGTGCGTGGTTGTGGGTGAAGATGGCAAGTGTGCTCTTGGCCGTCTTTGGATAGCGCCGTCCCTGTGGACTATATGCAGTTCTTGCGCTGTGCTGTGGCACTGCCACGCTCCTCGGTTGCTCCGTACCTCTGATCGTCCAATGCGGTTGCTTTGGGCGCGTTCCGTGTCTTTGCCGCTCCGGGAGGGCTTGTCTGAAGTTTTGTTCTGGGCCTGGTGACTCGCTGCGTGTCTACCGTCGCCTCGTGGGGGCCACGTGGAGTGCTGTCCTTTCCTGTGCTCCAGCGTGGGCCTGGTCTCCGTCCCGACCTCGTCGCCACTGTAAAGTCGCCCAATAATCACTCGAGGCACGTAGTGGTTCACCGCTATATTTATTTTGCAAGGTATTGTGATAATGTACCGAGGAGCGCCGGCCGGCACTCTGCTCTCGGGAATGCTCAGCGCGCTAATGGCTGCGCGCGCACCCCGGCGCCAACATGGCGCCTGCGTCACGTCAACGTGACGTGACAACAACTAGACCGCTACACACTCGCTGCGGATTGGGTGAAAATAACTGCGCTATGCTTAGCACGGCGCCCGGGGAATTGCTGCAGTAGTGCATGATGAGCGCGCTTTGGGACAATGTCCGTGGAATAGAGGGGCGGGGGCACGGGGTTCCCCCCATTTTCTACCCGTCCTTTTGTCCAATGACTCTGAGCACACAACGGTGGCAGTTGCCCCGACAATAAGCAGCCATGGGGTTTTTTTTTAGGTTTATTTACCACTCAGTGTAGGGAATCATTGCGGTGGAGTTTTCATTCATTCAAGGGGTCACCCATTCCACCCTCCCCCATGACAGATTGCCATTCACAAGCACCCTCGCCCACACCAGCTTTCCGTTTTTCACCCGGTAGAAATTGACGATGAACCAGCAACCTGTAGTCATTTTATTTGGGCTTTACTTCCTTTTTTTGCTGCTTTTTATTCTGTTCAATCCCCTATTTCTGAGGCAAATTGTTGACACTTCTCTCACTGAGAGGAGCCTGACCGGCTCGGCACAGCCATAATTCAATTTGCCTAGGCCATAGTTACAGACACAGTGAGGATAGGCCAGTGCGAGCAGCAGACAGCGCCTAAGTCCCTCTAACCAGTACCCAGAGTTAAGTTAATTGCCCTACCGCAAGACTCGTGGAGGGGTGCGCCTTCAGGCCTCCTGTCCCAGATTTATGGCATCAGCATGTGTTCCTCTGCTCTGCCAGTTGCCGCCACCAGCCCAGACATTATGTGATTTTTTTTTGCTGTGTGCCTCGTGAATATGCCCCCATTTCTTTACATCTTTCCTCCAGCTCCTTCTCTCTCCGTCCCCAAACGCATCTAGTCCAGTACCTGCTAGCTGCCTTCTTTTCAAACTTCCCGCTCTGGCAACAGGACCAGAGGTGAAGTCCCCCCTCACCCCCACGGCGCCCCGGGCAGACTTTGAATTACATCCTGCCTCAGCGGCGCCGCAGGGCGGACATCAGAATACATTGTAGCAGCAGTGCAGGCACAGTCAGCCTGATAGAAGCCAGCTGCAATCACCACAAGCCTGCAGATTGCAGAACCAGTATGTGCAGGCCACAGCCTTGATTGGAGTTACAGCTATGTCTCTATTACCTCGTCTACCATCACCTTCACTTACTCCCTCATACCCGCCCATCTTTCTCCCTTCTACCCGCTGCCTTTACCCTCCTTGCCATCTCCATCGCTGGGGTTCATTCGCTCTCCTCTCTCCCCTCAAACCCCCAGACTCCCCCTCCTGCCTCTATCCTCACTCCTCTCACCTGCTGCTCCCCGTAGCTTCTCCCTTCTCTCTCTCCTCCCACGTGTGCCCATCTCTCCCCCTCGCTTTCCCTCCTCTCGTCCATCCATTCTACCTCTCTGTAGTCTCTCCATCTCTACCTCGCTCTTTCACCCACCGTCTGTCTCCCTGTCCGTGTTTATTCCCTCACAGCCCCTCTCCCTCCATCTCCCTCCTCCTCCTTCCCCCCACACACACACACCCCGGCACATGCTCCACTGTGACTGGGAGGCTTAGAAAGTTCATTCAGCCTAGGGGGTGGGGCCGGGGGAGCCGCTCGCGCTCGCCTGCACTGGATGGCACAGCATGAATGAGAGAGCAGAGCCTGCCACTGCTTCCTTCCTTAGACCGAGGAGCACCCCCTGAGGACCGCATTCCAAAAACCGAGTGACCTTTAATTTTACGACGAGGCAGGGGCCCTGGAAGTTTCAATCAGAGTGTGACAGTACTGTGAATTTAGTGAACATCGGAGATCAAAGGGAAGACCCGGCCCTGAAAATTAAGTGCCAGTGCTTAGCACCGGAAAGCTACGGCACAAATTAAGCCCCGCCTAGTAGGTGTTTTTGGAACTCCTCCTAGAAGTATGAGTTACTTAAGTGGGCCAAATAACTCAACCTACTTGCTGTCAATGGCAAACGTTTCCGAAGACTATCGTCCTGTCCATACTGCCATTAGAGTTTTTTTCCCGAAAACTGCTCCCAAAGTATGTCATCATTGAGGCCCCGGGTATCTGATCGTAACTTGGTTTTTGCCAGGAGTTTTTTTCTCAATGTTTGTGCGATTTTGGATATGTTCAAGTACCACCCACCTCATGTCATTTGGGGTTTGTTGTCTCTCCAGGAAATGTGTGGTCATTTTTGTGTTTGAACATTTACACCTGATATTACTGCGGTGTTCTACTATTTGTGTGCTTACTTTCCAATAGTCATCCCCACATAGTGAAGATTGCATGTGCTAGGGATAAGGTAAACTACTCCTATCATGTTGCAATTGACGTGTGCAAGTGACTCAGACTCCGTCCCCTCTGCTTTCAGGTTCTTCTCATCCTCGATCCAGGCTTGGATCATCCCAGACACTTTCCACTTGGACAGCAGCAGCACTTTGCTGCGGATTGCCATTGAAAATTACGACGAAACCCGACACCGAAAGACACCTATGCACCAGGATTCCCTGGGTGAGGTAACTTGAGTACTCCGGTATTACCGTTGTTGTTAGCTCTAGAACCCCTTAGGTCTAAGGGGGTTTGCTCCAAGTCCTCTCCCAAGTGTCCTTTATCTTTAAAATTCCAACCTCGACTTTCCCCATAGAAGTTAATGGTGATTCGCGGCTGTGTTCACACACTGCATGCTTCCCCCTCGGGTCCCCTGTGTTACTACCTTGGGTGGGTCCTGGTGGCCCCAGTGGCTCTACAGCTCTAGGCCTTGTTTCTAAGTAAGTCGTCGTTCTTATACCACTTTCTTAATATATGATTTGGTACGCCCCTAGGGCTCAACGTATATTGTGCTAATTCACTGTGTGTTAAATATGTTTACTGAATGTACTTTGGCCCCTAGCCTCATAAAGGGACTAGAGGGATGTGTTTAGAATAAATACATATATTTTATATATATACCCGGTGTGGTTCTCCTTTCATTTTGTCATTCACAAGATTATAGACTGGTAAAACATGCTGCTTTACATTCCTCCAAGACTTAACCCGAAGGCTGCTCTCCATAGCTACCACTAGGATAGCTTTCTATAAAGGTTGTCTTTAACCTACCATCAATAAGGGTCGTTTGGACTGGTGCAAGGTGCCCACTAGAATAGTGGACAGCATATGCCAGGCCAACTTCTCACAATGGGGGAGTTCTTAGAGGACATTTCTAAATAGATGTTGTCGTCGCACACCAGCCACTGCTCTTCACATCCCCGGGATGGTTTTGGTTTCCCTGGATCACCAAACCCCTTGCTGTATGCTGTTCCTGCCTGCATCTAGTTATCCTCCCCATCTGCCGGCAGTAGCCTCACCTCTTACCACCGATGGCGGGCTCAAACTGGGGTGGCATAGTGAGAAAAAGAACAATGTATTAATCCCAGGTCTGTGACTTGGGGTGAGTGTTTGAAAAGTTACAGCACTCCCTTCATCATCTTTTTGTGTTTGCTAAGTTCACCCTAAGTTGCCAAGGTTATGCCCAAACAAGGGTGCCTTACTCGCTGTGCCACTGGATTCAAGTTAGCCTGGCTGATGAGGGGTAATACCCCAAAACCAGTCTCAGGAGCCTTGTTTCTGGTCCAGGGAGGACCTGACTTGGTAGTTCAGGCTGGACCTTACCCTTGAAGAACAGGATAAAGACTGATTTGCATATGGCTGGGTCTAATCTGGGGTGAACATAGTGTACAAAAGAACAATGAATTAAACTCAGATCTGTGACTATGTGTGTGCTTGAAAAGTTTTCGCACTCCGTCCATCATCTTTTTGTGTTTGCTATTTGTAGACAACTCCAGCAGGTTGCGTTAGAAATAAGTCCAGTCAAGTATGAGCAGAGGGAGTCCAGTACCAGCTATGTAGTGTCTTAAGGAAGATGATTCAAATGAAATACAGGGCACAGAAACACCTCAGCCTCCACGTTTGCCCATGCTCAAAACCTCTTCTAACTCCCTTCATTTTATATTCCTACAATCCAGACAATATGTTACAACTTCACAAAGTTACCACAATAAACAACTTCTGTGAGGAATCAGAGCCTGTTTGCAGGGTCCCCACAGTTTTTCCCCCATGTTGACTACTCGGTGCTGACTCTCAATGTGCCCTGGGCTCTGCTAACCAGACCCAGGGCCTGTGCTCTGATTAAAAGTACACTGTTAGGCATGATTTATTTATTTAGCATTTATTTAAAGGACTTTTAATGGGCAAAGCTACCCCAAGGGGTTTCCCAGCACAGGATAGTTCCCGACCATGAGGATCTCTGCCAATACCCTGAAGAGCCAAGTTTTCCGATACTTGCGAAACAACATGATAGAATTACAGTTCCTAAGGGAAGCAGATAGAGAATTCCACAGTTTGGGGCCGAGACAAGAAAAGGATCGACCTTTGATTTGAGTTAGGTGGAACCAAGGCGTGGTATACAAAGCATTGCTGGCAGACCTCAGCAAACACAGAGGCAAATATAGAATTACCAGTCCTTGAATGTATGTGGGAGGCAGGCCATTTTTGGCCTTGAACATATAGCAAAGTGCCTTAAATTCAATGCGCTTTGAAATCTTTAGCCAGTTCAGTTCCTGTAGCAGAGGTGAGGCAGGGGCATGTATCAGTAGACAAAAAATTAGTTAAGCAGCAGCACATGTGCTGATGGTGTCCACTGCCCACCGATGGTTGACTGGGACATCTGAATGTCCTCAATTTCTCCCTACTTGTTCTGCGGCGCACACCTGCCAGCACAGGGTTCGTGGAGTCCAACGCTATTCTATGACATTTTTCAGTCGCCATTCATCTCTTGCCAGCCCTGGCTTGCTTATACAGCCTTACAGGTTTTAGCCCTAAGCTGCCTAAGAAATCAACAGATAAGTCATCGGCTAAACTCTTGGATTTCTTCGCCGCACAGAGAAACATTGCCCGCTGCGGGGTGAGATGGGCGCTTCGGCAATGCCGATCGGCGTTGCTCTGTGCACTCCACGTCTGGCGCCTCTGTCCAGCTGAGGGTTCCCACGCCGAGGGGCTCATCTGAGGCAAACCCTGCTTCTTTCATCTTTCCATTCTTAGCGCTGCTGCGAAAGGTCTACTGAGGGCTGGTCAGCTGTCGGGAGCCCCCACGCTGTTGCAGGTTCACTACCCAATACTTGCTCTCTGCCTTGGGGGGGGACCTCTATTGCCCACCAGGAGGCCACAAGTGTACTCTGTACACCCTCTTTGCTGGTACCCCCGCTGGAACCACATTCAGCAAAGTGAACTTTCTATGCTCTGGGGGCCCGTTTGACCGTTGAAACGCACCGACCTCTACAGTAACATGTGCTGATGGTGTCCACTGCCCTACGATGGTTGACTGGGACATTTGACTGTCCTCAATTTCTCCCTACTTGTTCTTCGGTGAACACCTGCCAGCACGGGGTTCGGGGAGTCCAACGCTATCCTATGACATTCTTCAGTCGCCATTCAACTCTTGCCACCCTGGCTTGCTTATACAGCCTTACAGGTTTTAGCCCTATGCCCTCTAAGAAATCAACAGATAAGTCATCGGCTAAACTCTCTGATTTCTTTGCCGCAGCAGAGAAGTGTTCCACGCTGCGGGGTGAGGTGGGCGCTTTGGCAATGGCACTCACAAAGACTGACCTACTGGCTCTGTTTAAAGACTTTAAAGCTAAGTTGTGCAATGACATTAGTCAGGATATCAAATCATCTATTGATCAACTGAGATCATATTTGACGGATCGCTTGACCTCCCTCCAGCAGGATGTTGATTCTGTGGGCACCAGAGTCCTCAATCTAGAATTGCACCAACAAGAGCAACAACAACTCTCTACTGAGCTTCAAGAAGACGTCCGCTCACTCAAAGACCAGCTACAACAGGCACATCTTAAGGCGGAGGACCTTGAAAACAGGGCACGAAGGGAGAATCTCTGCATAAGAGACTTGGAGGAGGGCATGGAGGGTCCTGAACTGGAGGCCTTCCTGGTGGGGCTTTTCTCTTACGCGCACCAATTAGGTTCACTGTCGCACAGAGAGAAAAGGCGGCTGTGCAACGTCCTTATAAAATTTCACTCCTTTAAGGTCAAGGAGGCAGTCCTCCAGGCTGCCAAAGTAAAGGACTCTGTCGCATTTCAGAACCACTCCTGCACCATCTTTCAGGATGTCTCCCCGACCACTCTTGCACAGAGGCCGCTTTTCAGGCCTTTCACCACTAAACTACGTGAAGACAAAATCTTGATACCGGTGGACTTATCCTTTTGGGCTCTCCTTTGAGTACCAGAACAAACGGCGCCATATTACTGACCTGCAGGAGGGTATGGAGTTGTTGGGCCTTCCCTCGGAAGAGGTCACTTCTTCACACAGCAAAACTGGAAAACCTTCCCGAGGTTCAACTTCGGCCTCGACGTGGACTACCGGATCACGAAGGAGTCAATGATAATTATTACTCCTCTGGAGTATGGGCTGCACGATTGTAACTCTTCATGTTGGCTGAGCCTCGCTGTGCCTCTGGCAGCACCTAGGGACACACGCCAAAAGATGGCTCTGCCTTGGAATATCGCAGATTTGCTACGCATGGTTCCCCGGCCCCGCACGCACCTGACTATTTCTACATCAGTGGCGTGCTCATGTGGTGAGAGATAGGGGTCCTGAGGCTTATAGGGGTAAGGCCAATGTTACTTTCCCTATTTTCACTACTTCACTTTTCTAGCAAAGGGAACAGCTCGGCCTGCAGGTACTCTATGAGACTTAATTGCTATGTTATATGTTTCTTCTACTCGCTTGGTCGATGCGCCTATGCTTATTTAGTTATAGTCTTGATCCTGAAGTGTCCCTTTGGGGCTCTGTTCCGGGCTGCGCAAATATGTTTGTCTTATTATTCTGCAATGGAGCGGGCGTGGACGAGGTACTCAGACCTGCTGTCCCCCTTCTGTCCCAGCAGCCTCTCTCTAGACTCAAAGTGGGACTACTGTGGTTATGTATATTGTTTATTTTGTTACAATGGTACTTTTCTGTTTAGGGGGTGGGGTGGGCATGGGTGGGGTGGTGGCGGCCTTTTTATAAGTGTGGTCGGAAGGAAGGGTGACTACTGGTCAAATATAACCAATGGGAACAGTTGTACAATGCCCTCTAAGGAGGAATTTGGGGGGCTAACTCTTGTAGAGTGGGCAGCATTTAAGTCACTGTGTAGGGTTTTGCTTTTGTCATGATGCCAATTGTCATTGCAAACTGGAATGTAAAGGAGCTCAACTCTCCCCAGAAATGCTATAAGGTATGGAAGTATATCACTGATCATCATCTTGATGTAGTAGCGCTACAGGAAACACATCTAGTCAGGGCCGAGGAGACACACCTTAAACACAGCAATTCCCACTCATATAAATCCTCCACACACACTAAACACAGAGGGGTGGCCATTATGTTTCGTTCCTCTGTTCAATTTCAACCATTGGTGATCCAGAGTGATACTGAGGGGCCTTGGATCATGGTCAAAGAAACTGTGTACTTTTGCAGTAGTCTATGCCCCCAACACAGGTCAGACGGCTTTTTTACACTCATTTACGGGGAAATAAACGGATTTTGTGGAGGGTCCACTTATTCTTTTGGGGTATTTCAATCTAATAAGGCAAAAAGGTTTAGATAGCTCCCACCCACAATGCTCAAATATGTGCTCCTTTTCGGAGGCCACACAACAGCGCATTCACAATTTGGGGCTTTCGGATGCCTGGCGCACTCTTTTCCCATACACGCGAGACTACACCTTTTATTCTCATGTTCACCATACCTACTCACGCCTCAACCATGTCTTTCTTAGCCAATCACTACAAGGGATTCTGCAGGATGCAGAAATGTTCCCCCTCTCAGTGTCCGAACATACAGGTAGATTCATCAAGCATTTTTGCGAGCGCAAAAATCGGCCGTTTGCGCCCGCAAAAATTGCATTTGGGATTCATCAATGGTTCATGCTCTCGCAATATAAGAATTTGCAAATAATTGCGAGTTCTTAAATTGAGATTGCATATAAGGAATCGCAATTTGCAATTCCTTATATGCAATGAATGAACCATTTTAAAATTGCGATTTCGCAATCGGGGGCCGCTATTTACCGAGAAGTCAAACCTCGTGTTAAATAGTGCATTTTTCTAAGTTGTATGTTACACACACATATGTCCTTGGGACATGTGTGTGCGTAACACCAGCATCCAATGTCATTTCAGGGGTGCAACAGGGTGTCCTTTTGACACCCCTGGACCCTTGAAATCGCAAACTCAAAATGCGAATCGCTAATAGCGATTCGTACATTCAAATATCTTCCCATTCATTCCTATGGGCCTTTAGGCCCATAGGAATGAATGGGGAGTTATTCCTTATTTGCGATTAGCAATTAGCTAATCGCAAATAAGGAAGCTGTAGGAATCGCAATAAATATTGCGATATCTACATGAATCCCGTTTTGCGAGTCTGTAATAGCGATTCCTTAATAATCGCTATTACAGACTCGCAAAACATGCCGATGATAAATCTATATGATAGTCTGTTATCTGGTAGTCTCAATTGGTCTGGCCAGGCTTCGAACACCCCCCGATGGTACTTCCCCCTGTCGCTACTTCGAGATAAGGAATCCTGCACTAAATTGCGATCAGCCAATTGCTACCTTCTTTGAGAATAACAGGCCAGAGGACACCTTGGAGCTGAATACCTCGGATGCTTTTAAAGCAGTCATTAGGGGGGAATGTATGGCACTCAAAGCAGCATTGAACAGACAGAGGGCTTCTGAGAGAGAACTTCTGTAGGGGGAGCTGAATGCCATTGATGGTGCTCATAAACTCAATCTCACCAGGCAAATGTTGCACAATCTTACAGCACTCAAAAGCAAACTCAGGGCCATATGTAAATGTGTAAATGTGTGTATACTTGTAAAGCGCACTATCACCTAGAAGGTATCTTGACGTTGTATACCGCTGTGGAACCCTTCCTGGCTTTCCTTGTGAGATGCCCCTTGCTGGGCACCTCCAAGGTGAGGCCAGGCATCCTAGCGCTTTCGGGGCCATTGTGGAGATTAAGCAAGCTATTGCCCAGAGTTGCAGAGTGGGACCCATGATTAGAGTAGGCACCTAGGCGAGAATTATCGAGTCCATGGACATTGAGCCCAAGTCCCTGCCGCGTTGGGAATTGAACCCTGGTCCCGGGCCAGATCTCTGCCTCAGGGTCTGCCGCTCTAATCGGTGAGCCACACTTCTCCACAATACACATATACAATAACAGGGCAGAATTAACACTGCTTAAGCTTTGACACCTCTCATACAGGCAGGATAATAACATTGGCAAACATCTGGCCAGGCAATTGAGAGACAAAAGGGAGAAGGAATATATAGGAGGTATTGCAGGACCAACGGGGAACGTTACACATAGAGATGGGGATAAAGCTGCTCTTTTTGGTTCTTTCTACAACAGTCTTTATAAGGGGGATGCCCTGGACCCAGAGGCCCAACGAGTTTACCTCCAGAGCTTGCCCCTTCCTCAGGTGTCGGATGAGTGGGATGCATTACTCACAGCACCCTTGACAGAGGACGACATGATCACAGCCATTCAAGCCCTGAAGGCTCACAAAGCCCCTTGGCCGGATGGCTACACCGCACTCTTTTATAAAACATTTGCCCCTGATATCAGTTCCCATCTTGTCCGTCTTTTCAATACCATGGCGGAGAACGGTACCACCTCTGACTCCATGGCCGAGGCCATGATCACGGTGATACCCAAAGCAGGGAAGGACCCCCATTGCTGCGCATCTTAAGGCCGATTGTCCTGTTAAATCTTGATGCAAATCTCTACTCCCCGATCTTAGCTAAACGCCTGAATGATCTTATGCCCATTCTCATTCATCCTTATGAATCAGGCTTTATCAAAGGGCATCAAACGCATGATAATACCCGTTAAATTATTCACCTCATAGAAAAGGCTAACAAACGTCAAATACCTGCAGTATTGGTGGGATTAGACGCAGACAAAGCCTTTGACAGGGTTGATTGGCCATATCTCTTCCAGACTCTTAGAGCATTCGGGTTCTCCTCTAAATTCCTTTCTATGATTAAAGCTAACTACTTCCATCCTTGTTCTAAAGTGGTAATCAACGAGGTACACTCTTCCTCCTTTCATCACTCCCGGGGGACCCGTCAGGGACGTCCCTTCTCTCCCTAACTCTTTGCCCTCAGCAACGAACCTTTGGCGCTGGTGATCAGATCCAACCCAGGAAATAAGGGGGTACCTTTCACGGGGGAGCCCCATAAAATATCCCTGTTAGTGGATGATATTCTTCTATCTCTGACTGAGCCAGCTCCCTCTCGACCAATTTTGCAATCGGAGGTTGAACGTTTTGAAGGCGTATTGGGCTTTAAAATTAATGTAGATAAATTGTACGTACTCAACCTCACCCTGTCACCAGATGGGGTACGTGGGCTCCAGGCTCTCAATCCCCACCCTTGTGCCGCATCATCCATACAATAGTTAGGGGTTCAATTAACATCGAGACTGGAGGATCTTTACACTGCCTATTTTCCTCCCCTACTTACATGCATCAAGACAGTACTTACAAAATGGAAGCCCCTCTTTCTCTCCTGGCTGGGGCGCATTCAGGCAGTGAAGATGACACTCCTACCTAAGCTCCTCTATTTGTTCCAGGCCTTACTTATAGAAGTGGGGTGATTTCTTCCGCAAGGTGAAAACCATGATCCTGTGTTTTATCTGGCAAGGTGGTCGCGCTCGCTTCTCTTATTCTTTTTTGCGCGCTCTCATAATGACGGGGAGCTGGACTCCCCGACATCCACTTATACTATAAAGCTGCGCAATTAAGGATCCTGGTTGAGTGGTTGCAACAAGATACTGAGAAACATTGGCTCCACATGGACCGCAGCGTGACGGGGAGGACAATCTGGGATTTGGTATGGCACCCTAGACAGAGTAGACCTCAAACCGCTTATATCAGTACCCCCACGTGCACCACCCTCAAGGTTTGGACTCTGTCTCGAGTGACGATAGGTGGACTACGTGTAATAAAGTAGGATTCATCCAGGATAAGGTTAACAAGTAGTATTTATTCAGCCCCAACCAACAGTCAGCTAACAACTGACAAATATGGAACTCTCACATTAGATGAACATTGGTGACAGATGGTTCCAAGCTCTAAGTTCTAGCATGGAACCAGACCACCACACAGAGACAGGTCATCACACTTCTCCCTCTTAAACACTAAACAGGTTTACATGTCCAGCAATAAAATAGGCAACAGAAACATATGAGGAAACAATAGAAAGAGTTCCTATACGTAATCATGCAAGTGAACAGGAGGCCTGCGTACTCTCACACTCTTACGAGAAGAATCAGTATACGAATCTGGAACAACAATATTATCTTCACATTTCACTTTTCCCCCAAAATGAGAAACACGACTATTGTTCCAGATACGACCATCCTCCGTCTTTACAGCATTTTTGAACATTTTTACAATGGTTCTAGGAACAGAAAACTTTGACCAATTTTGACAACCCACAGGAGCCCTAATCTTTACCACTTCCCCCACCTTGAATTTGGATTCTTTTGCAGAGTTCCTCCTATCTACATAAATCTTCCTTTGCCTCTGTAGTTTCAATTCCCTTTCTCTCCATGCACCCACATCATTATTTTTTACACCCTTGTCTGCTGCAATCCAGGCAGGACATAAACAAGTGTTTGGCACCCTACCCTTGAAGAGTTCAAACGGAGTCTTTCCTGTAGTTGAGTGTTGTGAGAATCGATAAGCAGAAATTCTGTTCTGTAACTCCCTTCTCCAGTCCAAATTGTTAACCCTTGCCAACTGAATGCTTTCCTTCAAAGTCTTGTTAAGTCTCTCCAAAGCACCATTTGCCTCAGGATGATACAAAGAAATCCTCTTGTGAACTATACCACACCTACTGAGATAATTCTCAACTTTCCCAGAACAAAATTGTGGCCCATTGTCAGAAAGAATAGAGTTCGGGTAACTCTCGCGCTTAAAGACAGACTCCAAGAAAGAAATAACAGACTCACTTGTAATCTCCCTCACCAAACTAACTTCCACCCATCTTGAATACAAGTCCAACAAAACCAACATAAACGGAGTTTGATGCTCACCATGTAACGGCCCCACAATATCAACTGCAATCTCATCCCAGGGGGACCTAGGCAACCTCCTACAAACCATTGGGGAAAACCTAGTTTTCAAAACTTTATCACTTGCCTGACAAGAAGAGCAATCCCTAACTGTACGTTCCACCAACAAATCAATCCCTGTCCACCAGAAATTCATTTGTATGCGTTCTTTCGTCTCAGAAATGCCCAAGTGTCCTTCATGAGCCATGTCCACCAGAACACTTCTGAGATTAACAGGTGGAACTAATCTAGTACCTCTCATAAGCAAACCATCCACCACTGCTAACTCATCAGCAACCATTGACCAAGGTTTCTTTAGAGAACGAGACATACTTCCTTCCAACAATTTAATGACCTCCTTTAATTCCTCATCCTTTCTCAACTCTTCTTTCCAAGCATCTTCCTTCACCGCACCCAAAGTAATGTCACACACCTTTAATTCACACTCAAAATCCTCCACCAAAGCTTCATCAACATTTTCCACGACATCCACCAACCTTGACAGACAATCAGCCGAGACATTAGTTTTCCCTGGAATAATCTCAAACCTGAACACAAGCTCCTGCAAAGAAATTACCCACCTTCTAATTCTCGCCGAGATTGAGTCCAACCCCTTCTTTTCAAACACCTCCTCAAGGGCCAGATGTAGGTAGCCCTTTACCGATCGGTAACGGCCGAAAATACCGATTTTTGGCCCTTACCGATCGGTAAACAGCCATCGAGATGTAGGGAACGAAAAACATAAAGAATCGGAGTGAAAACCGATTCGGAATGAGCACCGAATGGGAAAGAATCCGATACGTACATACCGAAAATCGGACATGTAACGAATCGGAAAAACACCGATTCGGATGCAAAGACCGAATCGGTCCATGTACCGAATCGTTCGTGACACCGAATCGGAAAATCACCGAATCGGTCCATTGACCGATTCGTTCGTGACACCGAATCGGAAAATCACCGATTCGGTCCATTGACCGATTCGTTAGTCACACCGATTCGGAATATCACCGAATCGGTCCATTGACCGATTCGTTAGTGACACCGAATCGGTAAATCACCGATTCGGTCCATCTACCGATTCGGTAGAAAGACCGATTCGGACATGAGCCGAATCGGAAAACATGCCGATTCGTAGGATTCGCCGATCGGGAAATTCCCCGACTCCGACAGTTGGGGAGATGTAGGGAGGCACAGAAACACCGAAATCGGCTCAAAATCGGTAGAATTCACTCGGTATTTACCATGGATTGCAATCAGGTGGTAACCAACTCCAACCCATATAAACAGTCCCAAAATGCATTGCAACTTGCAGGATGGCAGCTTTCTATGTCATTGCGAGGCGGCTACGGCTACAGCAGGAAGGACAGAGGGAATGGCTAAGAAATGAACAGGTCTACAGACAGAGGATAACCCTGTTCATGCTCACAGAGGCAGAGATACTACAGAGATACAGGCTGGACTCTGACACCATACTTTAGCTCATCAGGGATCTCAAGCCATTCTTGGACCACCACACCCCAAGGGCACACGCCATCCCTGCGCACATCCAGGTGCTATGCAGCCTACACCTGCTAGCGTCTGGCAGCTATCAAAGTGGTGTAGCAGCAGCAGGAGGGGTGAGCCAGAGCAGCCTGTCAAGGTTCTTCCACACATTCCTTGACGCCATGATACACAGGATGGACCAATACATCTCTTTCCCTGCAACCCACGCAGAACTGCTACAAACCAAAGCTGACTTCTACCAGATGGCACAATTTCCCCAAATCATCGGTTGCATAGATGGCACGCACATTCCGATTTGCCCACCAGCGGACACCGAATACATATACCGCAATCGCAAGTCTACACACACCATCAACGTGCAGGTGATCTGCAATGCAAAGTGCACCATCACAGACCTGGTAGCAAAATTTCCAGGGAGTACCCATGACTCCTATATTTTCCAACAGAGCGGCATATATGCACGGCTGATGGCTGGCGAATTTGGAGAAGGATACCTCCTAGGTGAGACACTTCATCAGACCCCCATAACACATAGTAGGTAGGTGGAATACATGTATGCATGTGTCTAATGTGACCCCTTTCTCTTCCAGGCGACAGTGCATATGCCCTCCGCTCATTCATACTCACCCCCTACCTCAACCCCTCCACACCCAGCCAAAGGAGGTATAACCGGGCCCACATACGCACAAGGAATGTTGTCGAACGGACCTTTGGCATCTGTAAAAGTAGATTCAGATGCCTGCACAAGAGTGGAGGTGCAAGGCAGTATACCCCCATCACCTGCTGCAAGATCATAGCTGTATGTGCAATGTTACACAACCTTGCGGTCAAGAAGGGCACTGAGGTGGAGTTGTCTGACTACGAGGACCATGACGACGACGAAGCTGTGCCACTGACACAGGCAGCTGGGGTGTGTACGCCAAGTGATGGCAGATACAGACGTGAGGAGATCACTGAGAACTATTTCTGACTGAGTACAGATGCAAAGACAGCTAAATGTTGTTTTGAAACAAATATTTTAATAGTGTAGCACCACAGTTACAGCACTGATGTGCAACAAAAAATGGAGTATGGTAAAAAAAATAAAGTCCAAGGTACTGGTTGCCTCACCCGCCCTTGCCAGGCTATTTTTTTGCCCGCTTGCCAGACCCACTGGGGTGTCCCTCAGCCCCCTCTGAATGCCCAGCAGCATCAGCGGAGCGCCTGGTGCTCCTCCGTGGCTCAGACGCAGCGCTGGCCGGGCTGCTGCGGCTGCTGCTGTCCCCAGCATCACCCAGGTCCAGGGCCGGATTGGAGGCGGTGTTTGAAATTATCATGGCCTCCATGGCAGTGGTGATCCTGGCCATCCCCCTAGTAAGCTCAGCCGTATGCTGACTAAGGACGGATTCCTGGTTGGCGCTGCGATGGCACAGTTGTGCCGTCGCCGCTGCAAGGCGGCCCATGGCGCGGTTCAGAACCCGGGCATCCCGCCTGCGCACCAGCTCATGCTCCTCCTGTCTGCTTGCTGAGTGGGTGATGGCAGTGGTTAGCCTGCCTAACCCTGCTGCCACCTCCTTGTTGGATTCCACCACGGCCTGGAATCCCTCCACCAACTCTCCCATCTGCATGTTGTGCTGCAGGAGCTGGCGTTGGCAGGCCATAGTGGATCTGGCTTGTTGCCTCTGAATTTTCACCATTTGTCCCTCCAGGCCCAGGAATACACTGCCCTCCCGTGCTGGTGCAGCAGTGGTGGTGATGTTACGGCGCCGGGCACTGCTGCTTCCAGCCTGCTGAGTGGGCTGGGGTGCCACTGGTGGGGGTGTGAAGCTGGCCGGTCCCTGAGCCCCTGCTCCCAGGACAGGTTGAACAGGTGGCAAGGCCACGGTTGTGGCAGGAGCTGGAGTCGGCGGAATGGTGTCCCTTGTAGGGGAGTTCTCTGGGGAGAACTGCAAGGGGGGTGTGCTGGCCATTACTGGGGAGTGCAGTGCATCGTAGTCAATGACCAGGACTCCCTCCATACCTAGCCCTGTGGTGTCTCCTTCCTCCTCCTCCTCCTGGCCAGCCTGGCTGGTGCTGGGCCCCGCGACTGCAGTGTCGGACGCTGCTGCTCCCTCTGCTGTCACTGTTGTTCCGCCTGATGGGGCCCCTAGGTACAAAGAAGCATTTGTAAACTGAGTGCCGATGTATTAAAGTCAGTACAATTATAGCATTCCACATGTCCTTGCATCTCCTTACACTGTGTCATACTGTTTCCTGTCTTGTGAATCTGCACTGCCATAGTTAGCTAACTTCTGCAGACTACATGTACCATGATGCTTGTCTCTTGTATGTTGGTGACAGTACTGTGCTGGGGTTTGCCTATGCATTGTGTCTAATGGGGAGGTGTCTGGTAGGGTGTGTCATGATGCGCATGCTTCTTAGCTGTAGCTGTGGCTCTCGCAGAGCTGTCCAGGGTCCCGATTCCAACGACACTCTCCCTCTCAATGGTGCTGGAGACCAGTTCCTCCACCTCGGTGAGGGGTGGCGCCGGGTTCCTGCCTCCTCCTGTGCCTCCAGCCTGCCTCTGTATCTCGCCCATCTTCCTCTTAGTGAGGCTGCGGATGTCATAGAACCTTTTTTTAAGTTCTTCGACAGACCTGGGGGTGACACCCGCAGCATTCACCTTCTGGGCGATGTCGGCCCAGATTCTCCTCTTGGTGCTGTCTGGCACGTTCAGGGACAGCTTGCCAAACAGCTGGCGGTGCACCCTCACCACCTCCTCCACCAGCACCTGAAGTTCGGTGGTGGTGAACTTGGGCTTCCTCTTCTGGGAGGACTTCTGGCTTTCTGACTGCTCTGCCATGTTCTCCAGTTCAGTTGGCAACCTCCTACTCCCACTGCTGCAAACTGTGAGTGTTGAGCTCAGGCTGGCTCTCCAGAAACTTCTTAATTAGCTGCACCTGCCAGTGTTGCCACTCCCTGTTTGGGTGGGGGAGGGGGAGCCACCTCATTGGCTGAATCGGCTTTTGCCGAATCGGCTTTTACCGATTCGGTAATATCCGATTCGGTAAAATCCGATTCGGTATTATCCGATTCGGTAAAAGCTGAATCGGTTCCTTCAATGCATTCCTATGGGCTTTTTCGCCATGGGTGTGTTTTCATGGCTACGAATCTATGATTGCCGAATCGGATTTTACCGATTCGGCTTGTACCGAATCGGTATTCGCCGATTCGGGAATATCCGATTCGGTGGTAGCCGATTCGGTAATTTCCGATTCGTTGTTAGACGAATCGGTACTTTCCGATTCGGACCGAGCCGATTCGGAACGTACCGATTCTCATTACCGATGCCGACCGAATCGGTATTCATTCGGTTTTTTTTCCCTACATCTCGTTTTCCGATTTCAGAATACCGATTCGGCCCGCCTCGGTATTTTGAAATCGGAAAATCGCGTTTACCTACATCGGGCCCCTAGTGGCTTGTGATCAGATCTGATGGTAAAGGAGGAACCCCAAACAAACTTCCTGAATTTATTCACAGCCCAATATATTCCCAACGCCTCTTTCTCTATGACAGAGTAATTCAACTCCGCCCCCTTTAAACATCTCGAAGCACAAGCTATGAGAACCTCTTTGTCTTTCCTCACCTGTAACAACAGAGCACCCAGACCCTTACTGCTAGCATCAGTTACAATAAACGTCGGATCTCCTGGAACAAACGCCTGCAAATTTGGTGCATTCCTCAGATCCATCTTTACCTGAGCAAACTCTCTATTACACTCCTCTGTCCAATTAAACACAGAGTTCTTACACATGGTTTTCCTAAGATTAACAGTCAAACTTATTGTAAAACTCCGCCATGCCCAAAAATGATGACACCTCTTCTTTTGAACATGGCTCCTTCAACTTTTTAATTGTATTCAAGTTCTTTTTTTGGACATATGCCCTTCCTCGAAATATGATGGCCCAAATAATCTAGCTCATTGACACCAAACTTACACTTGTTCTGCCGTAAAGTTAATCCAACATCCATCATCTTCTTCAACACAAGACGAACCCTTTCATCATGTTCATGTTCATTCTTTCCAGAAATAAGAACATCGTCCTGATAACATCTTACCCCCGGTATTCCTTTGAACAGATCTTCCATAATTCTCTGGAATACCGAGGCTGCCGAAACCAGCCCAAAAGGCATCCTTAAAAACTTGAATGCCCCCATAGGTGTTATAAAACTAGTAAGCTCCTGACACTCTTCCTTTAGCGGGACCTGGTGGTATGCCAAAGCCATGTCCAAGGTGGTGAAGTTACATGCCCCATCTAACGTAGAAACCAACTCCTCTATGTTTGGCAAAGGGTACTTGTCAACTATTACCTCCTTATTTAATGCACGAAGGTCAACACACAGCCGAATCTCATTATTTGGCTTCCTCGCGACCACAATTGGTGCGAGCCATTCAGTTGCTTCTACTGGTTGTATAACCCCAGTCGACAACAACCTCTCGATCTCTTTTCCCACAGCATCCTGTACACAAATTGGAATGCGCCTTACTTTAGCAGCAACAGGCACCACACCCAACTTCAGTTTGATATTGTGATTGTAACCCTTTATACATCCAAGTTTTTCACTGAACAAGTCCCAAAATCCTTTATAAACTTATTCTCTTCATCATCTACAGACTGTACTTGTATAACTGGATGAGCATTTGGATTGAGACTCACACCCAACCTTGCTTGATGAGACCAACTCAGCAAGTTGTCTCCCCTGTTTGCCACATAAATTTTTGCTTCCACAAACCTCCCTTTATATTCAATGCAGTCAAAAAAGTAACCCATTACTTTTATGGGTTGTTCTTGATAACCTGTTGGTATTATATCCGGTTTACACAAAGTCTTTTTCTTTTCAAACACATCTTCAAACACCTCTTTTGAAATGAAAGTGACATGTGAGCATGAATCAAATTTCATAAACACACTTGCTTCACCAACCAACACATAATCAGAAGGATGTTCTACAACATCATCATTAATTTGAAAACTAACCAACTTAGTCTCTGTCCTTGTATCTCTCCCAACCCTTGATCTGCAATTTCTACCAATATGCCCCTTTCTTCCACACACATTACAATTGAACTTAAGGGCAGGACACTCTCTCGCATTCGCCATATGCCCATATTTCCCACATCTATAGCAATTTCCTTGAAAAGGTGTTGTGAATTTCTTACTTGTCTGTATTTTCGGATTACCTCCATCAACCTCCCCTTTCAATTGTTCTCCCTCGCACCCTTCTTTTTTCTTCATCACATCATCTCTCTTCACAGCCTGACACACCACTTCTTGTGTTGAGCAACCACTTGGGTTTACTTCCTTCTTCTCCTTGCTCAGTTCTCCAACGCATTTTAACATGTGTTCAACCCTTTTAGCAATACCTATCACTTCTTCAAGTGCAGGTTCATCCTTTAACCACAACTCCACCCTTATTTTATCGCTCACACATCTCAAAACGAACTGATCCCTTATTCTCTCTTCCACCAAACCCCCAAACTTGATGCCAGCTTTCTTAGTGCAGTAATATACTCCTCAACACTCTCTTCCTTACCTTGCTCTCGTAACCCTAAATAGTACCTTTCCATGATGGTACTTACTTTAGGAAGGTAATGCAAATCCAACTGCCTAACACATATTTCAAACTCATTCAACCCCCTTTGATCTGCTTGTGGAATTAGTGGAAGAGTCTCCAAAACCTCCTGGCCTTCTCCACCCAAACAATGCATTAATAAGGCATGCTTTCTTTCTCCGCTCAAATTCGCACCACACACCCTCGCGTAGTTCTCGAATATTTTCTTCCATTTTTTCCACCTAATCAGTGGCTCCCCTGGTTCCATCAGAAAGAAAGGAGGCGCAGTTTGCATTTTGCTACCCTTATACTAAATTTTCCTCTTAACACACTGTCGTGTCCTACCACCCAGGAACTCACGCGGGACACGATGTGGATCTTACAGGTATTCTCTTTATTGGTTGGCTTACATCATGCATGCATCACGTCCTCCTTCCTCGAGGTCCAGCCTCAGAATGTTCCCTCTCCCCGCCCCTTGACCCGATGTGGTGTCCGGTGTCCCCTCGCCCCTGCGCTGTCCCAGGGTCCTAGTGCCCTTGTCCTGGACAGGACATCTCCCCCCTTGTTGCAAAACAAACACTTTTCTTTTTGAAAGAGGAAAGAGAGAGAGAGAGAGAGAGAGAGATAGAGATGTTGCTCGATGGCTCATAGGCCTCTTCATTTACACTTCCTCAATTAGTCTCTTTTGTTCCATTTGTTTCCTTCTTGATCGCTGTTTTCTGATGTCCGCTTGAGCTTCTTCCTTTTGTGTGTCTTTCTACAGTTCTTGCTTTGACCTTTCCGCTTCTCTTGCTTCTGCCTTGCTGACATACGACAGGTGCCCTGTGACGTGACACTGGCCAAGCTACCGCCTTTGCCATCCGTTCATTTGCTTTTGTCATCTTCAATTTGCCTCCGGGATCTCGTTGCCACATTTCCTCGCTTGCCCTTCTTTGATCATCGCGATTTCTCCTTTCTTTCATT